>NC_000068.7:83847833-84581583 GCF_000001635.26 Mus musculus
CTTATTCAGAACCAATATTTTAAAACTGTATTTCTGTGCTCTTCACTGCTGCCTACTTTTTGTTGAGACATAGTCTTCTAAAGTCTTTTGAATTTATTTCCTTAAAGTATTTACTATTCGATTTCTAAAAGCTTCTATTTTGGCATTATATTTCTGGAAAACATTGCAGTATGAAAGTATTGTAGTTGCTTGCTTACAATGTAATGGGAAAAATGTAGGCTGGCTTTTATACCAGAGAAATCTAGACCTTCAGTGGTGTTGTCTGTGCAGTTGTAACCTATTGGAAACGACACAATGAGGTGGTGCCAGATTCTCTCAGAAAGCAGTGGGCTTGTAATTCTTCCTCCCTCTCACAGCAAGATGTTAGCGTCACCCTAATATATACCTATAAGTATTTTTAAAAGTCCTTTTCAGAACCTGAGCTCCCTACCCCTGTAGCATAGGAAACTGTTTTTTTTTTCTAAACGACATTTCTTTCTGCCGATGTAATATTCAATGAGTTTTGTTGATCCACACAACTTAATACCCACGATAGGTAGTAATCAGTACTCCCAGGACATAGCTCATCACTATGCATTTTTATTTTAGTTTTTTAGCCCCCAGCATTTAAATTATATGTTTCCTAGCTCAGTTGAAATCATTTGTTATTAGACCATTTTAAAACTAATCGTGACATATTGAAAAGAAGATTGTGTGGGCGTGATATAATGATTATAATTAAGTGACAGAGAAAATAACACACCTACAGAAAGATGAATAAACAATGGAGAAAAGAAGATAGATCATGGAGACAATTGCATTGCTGGTTGAAAATTATATATATTTAACCAAGAGGGATCTGCTTCATGTCATGGCAAAGCCTTTTTGTTGGGAGTGGGGAAGGGGTGTGTCTGTGGATATGTAGTGCTTCTGGCTGACAATGTTGCTTGCTTCATCGGCTGCCCTGGGGAAGTCAGAGCATCCTGTTTAAGTCAAGGGCAGGTAATTCTTTATAACTTAAACTTCTTTTATATTTTAAAATTCTTTTGTAACCTTTGAATTGCTTTGACCAGACTTTTCAAGCTTTCAGCCAAGGTTTTGTTTGTTTTTCTTTTTCTTCTTTCCAACATGTTTTGTACTGGGGTAAGAGATAAACCATATTCAAGGATTAGGCAAAGAGACTCCAATGTAACCAATGATTGGATTTTAAACATTGGTGGGGAGGAGATACACCAGTTAATGTGATGAAGCTCACAGCTAAGGAATAATGTGGGACAAAGAGTGTAGGAGGTGGTATGTGAGGGACTTACTAGCTCATTTTCTCCTTGCCTTAACATTAAGAGAGACCTTTCAGGTTTGCCAAATAGGATAACGTGTAGTTCCAGCAATGAACCCTGTGTGTGTATATATGTATATATGTCTCTGTGTGTATATGTGAGTGTGAATGTCTGTATGTGAGTGTGTGTGTGTTTGTGTGAGTGTCTGTATTTGAGTGTGTGTGTTTGCGTGTTTGTGAGTGTATGTGCATCAGAAAATCGCCATATTTTAGGTGTAATCTGGGAGGAAACAATTACAAGAGCCAAGCTGGTTAGTCTTTTTCCAAGTTGGACTAGAGAGGATTTGCTGGCCAGGCCTCTGTGTTCCCTAAGCTTTTTAGTGATTGGCAGTGTAGCTGCAGGGGTTGTCACCAGGGAAGAGTTCTCGTGTTTGTGATCCTTTCCCCTCTGAGTAGGTTTTGTTTTGTTTTGTTTTGCTTTGTTGTTTTTGTTTTTGTTTTTTGTTTTGGAGACAGGGTTTCTCTGTCACTGGCTGTCCTGGAACTCACTTTGTAGACCAGGCGGGCCTGGAACTCAGAAATCTGCCTGCCTCTGCCTCCCAAGTGCTGAGCAAATTTATAGTACACTCTTAGGGAGGGGTTGTTTTAATCATTTTCTCAGTCAAGGCCAGCATCGGGTCATCTGGAGCCAGTGTTCTTTATTTTGTTGTCTGTTCTTCTACAAGCTTAGAGCAAATTATTTTATCCAGTTATTTTGTGAATTTCCTTTAGGATCTTATTCACACATTGGGATATTTTAATCCAAAGGCTCTGAGAATTTTTCAGACTGCTGTTTGAAGCGCATGAATTAGTCAAAACCCTCTTTGGTCTTATTAGTATGGCCAGGAAGGAACTATTTAAAGTATGTTTTTGCTACAAGTACAGGTATCAAATTTAATAGGAAATTCCTTTGACTTTTGGCTTTACTGAGGAGGTTTTGTTTTATTTTTTCCTGGTTTTTTTTTTTTTGTATTTAATATTATTCTTCCTTCTTTTACTTTGTTTTAACAAAGTGGCCTATCAATTAACACATGTGTATAGTTGTATTCGGTAACATTTAATGTATGTGTTTTAGGAGCAAATGACAAGATCTCTCGCTACGATAAACGTAGGGAGCTCACAGAGAGGACTGTGCTGAAATCACACGGGTTAGAGCTCCTGGCTTTTCTAGTGCAGTCTCAGAACCGTGAGCCTGTGTGCCTCCATTTCTGTTTAAGGTACTAGAGGTTTGACATCAGTGGGTTTGGTGGCTGACTCAGTAGGAGCTGCATGTCCTCTCTACTTAGATGTTTTGTAGGACTAAACCCATTCAACTACATTTAGTCTAAGAACCAATGTGCCGTGCGCACAGCAATATCTTGGCTTATGCAAGAGTTATAGTTCCCATTTAAGTTGGAAACCATCAGCCCAGAGGGCCTCAAATCCACACAGAGAACTAGAGGCACCCAGGGAATGGGTGAGTGGGAGGAAGCAGTCTTCCTCCAGGAAAGAGCGCATGGACTGGTTACTTAATACTAAATGCTCATCCCTGAAAACATATACAAGTAACATTATACGCATTGACTGGGTTGTATACACACACAACACTCATGTGTACGTGTGTGCGTGTGTGCATGTAACAACAATAAATGATGAAAAAAGGACTAGGAAGTTGAAAGAGAAGGGGGTATATTGGAAGATTTGGAGAGAGGAAAGGAAAAAAAGAAATGATGTAATTATAATATGAAAAAAATAAATAACTTTAAAAAACATTGGAAGCCATGATTTGGTGTGCTTGTATGTGCGTGTGTGCGCATGTACACACGTGGTCAAAGGGTACTTTATTTTTCTATTTAGTTGGTATTAGGAATTAAAGTTCTCAATGGTGATTACAATAATGAATTCTTTGAGATTTAATAGTAGTGTGACATTTTTTTTTTTTTTTTTTTTTTTTTTTTTTTTTTGATCTCTAGAGAGGATCAGAACTATTTTGCTTTTCTGTCTGCTGAGCTGCACCTTCCCAAGGACAGAGTGGTTGTTCGTTAGCTCTGTTTATATTTAAAATGATCCCTAAACACTTTAAGGTGTGGATTAACAAAGCTGGAATAAGCAGGCCCGATGGTGACTGGTTAGCAGTGGTGTGGAGTAGTTAACAGTAAGTAGGAGTTTTCCTTCTACCTGACATGATTTTTTTTCACAAAATGATGTTTAGTAAAAATGAGTTTATTTATGCAAATAAATGTCAGTCCTTAAGGAGATATTTACAAAAGCGCTGTAATGGATATGGTGTGGCTTTCCAACTGCAGAAAAAAATTATTACTAATAATCATAATGGCCAAACATATTTTCGCTAACTTCATTTTGTTAACGTAAAGCACTTGCTATTCTCCCAGGGGTCCCCGAGTTGCATTTAAGGGTGACAGACCTGTGGTCACGTATCTGAGGGATGGTGTAGTGGATCTCAACTGGCTCCAGATCCCACTTACAGGGAACACTAAAACGTCTTTGGCCAAGATGTTGTGGTACTTCCTCACAAAGGCATCTCCACCGCGCAAGTTCTTTGTTTTTTGTTTGTTTTGCCAGATAGCATGGGGGTAAACGCCAGTGAATACACAGATCTGTACATGATGAGACCAGAGGGGTCATAGAGCTGATTCTAATTTTCATTGTCTTCACTTTAGATCAGTATGAAATCTTAGGTAGATAAGAAAAAAATTTAAGTATATTTTCAGAAAGGTTTCTGTATGATATTTCATATAGTCAAAACAGCAACACATTCCTTGCCTTCAAGCCAACAAAAAATCAAGGAGCTCTCTGTGAAAGGGTGTGTTGAATTGGTGTTAAAGCTCTGTAAGTTAAAAGCAGACAAAGTAAAAATGTGTTTTCCACAAGAGCAGTTCACTGTTCCCCCTTTAAATGGCAAAAATTAGAATAATAGTAGTGTGCTTACTAATAATAAATATTCTATTTTGTCTTGACTTAGGAAGAATAATGCATTTGTTGGGTTATTTTTTACCATTTTGAACAGCCGTTAATATATACATTCTAAAAGTAAAAAAAAAAAAGTTTTGTCTTGTTCTTTGGAAGTATCGAATAACATCTTAATGTGCAAATGGCATTCCTTTTTTTTTCTTTTTTTTTTCCATTTTTTATTAGGTATTTAGCTCATTTACATTTCCAATGCTATACCAAAAGTCCCCCATACCCACCCACCCCCAATCCCCTACCCACCCACTCCCCCTTTTTGGCCCTGGCGTTCCCCTGTACTGGGGCATATAAAGTTTGCGTGTCCAATGGGCCTCTCTTTCCAGTGATGGCCGACTAGGCCATCTTTTGATACATATGCAGCTAGAGTCAAGAGCTCCAGGGTACTGGTTAGTTCATAATGTTGTTCCACCTATAGGGTTGCAGATCCCTTTAGCTCCTTGGGTACTTTCTCTAGCTCCTCCATTGGGAGCCCTGTGATCCATCCATTAGCTGACTGTGAGCATCCACTTCTGTGTTTGCTAGGCCCCGGCATAGTCTCACAAGAGACAGCTACATCTGGGTCCTTTTAATAAAATTTTGCTAGTGTATGCAATGGTGTCAGCGTTTGGATGCTGATTATGGGGTGGATCCCTGGATATGGAAGTCTCTACATGGACCATCCTTTCATCTCAGCTCCAAACTTTGTCTCTGTAACTCCTTCCAAGGGTGTTTTGTTCCCACTTCTAAGGAGGGGCATAGTGTCCACACTTCAGTCTTCATTTTTCTTGAGTTTCATGTGTTTAGGAAATTGTATCTTATATCTTGGGTATCCTAGGTTTTGGGCTAATATCCACTTATCAGTGAGTACATATTGTGTGAGTTCCTTTGTGAATGTGTTACCTCACTCAGGATGATGCCCTCCAGGTCCATCCATTTGGCTAGGAATTTCATAAATTCATTCTTTTTAATAGCTGAGTAGTACTCCATTGTGTAGATGTACCACAATTTCTGTATCCATTCCTCTGTTGAGGGGCATCTGGGTTCTTTCCAGCTTCTGGCTATTATAAATAAGGCTGCTATGAACATAGTGGAGCATGTGTCCTTCTTACCAGTTGGGGCATCTTCTGGATATATGCCCAGGAGAGGTATTGCTGGATCCTCCGGTAGTACTATGTCCAATTTTCTGAGGAACCGCCAGACTGATTTCCAGAGTGGTTGTACAAGCCTGCAATCATGGCATTCCTTTTTAAGTTCGACCTGATTCAGTTTCTGTTCGTTTGCTTGTTTGTTTTCCAGTGTCCGTATTTATGCTGAAAGTCCAGGTCAATGACATCGTCAGTCGCCAGTACCTGAGCCAAGCCGTTGTGGAGGTGTTTGTTAACTACTCGAAGACGAATTCTACAGTCACCAGAAGCAATGGAGCAGTATTGATAAAAGTACCCTATCAGTTAGGACTCAGCTTAACCATCGTTGCTTACAAAGATGGCTACGTCTTGACATCTCTGCCGTGGAAAACTGGAAGGATGCCAAGTAAGTCCTTCAGTGGTGTTTTGCATTTGTGAATGCAGATGATTTCTCCATCTGTTGGAGGGAAATTTGTTAAGCTGAAAATGAGAACAACCTAGGGGAAATCCATATACTATGCTGAGAAGGAAAGGAAAATTCGTAAAAAGGGAAAGTTTGTCTGTTTCGGATGTTAGAACAAAACACTGCAAGCGAGATGGCTTGTCAATATCAGCGATTCCATACAGTTCTGGAGTCAGGGGAAACCACCATTGAAATGCCAGCGGGCTCCCTGCTGAGAGCTTGCTGACTGGAGAGCTCCTTCCCTTTTTACAGATGTTGCCTTCACACTTTGTCCTCACATGGAGGAAAGAGCTCTGGGGGTGTTTTTAAGGCAGTCTGATTTCATTGATGAGGCCTCTGCTTTCTTAACTCATTACTCCCAAAAATCCCATTTTCTTTTTCTTTCTTTTTTTTTTTTTTAACACGATAGCTTTCTTTGGTGGTGAAATTCAGGTTGACACAAGTCCTGGGATCATAGTAGTCATGAAGGCACTTACTTCATCTCCACAGAGGCGTGCACACTGCCTGTGGTAATTATCCTTCCCTGCAAACTCTTCTTTGGTGAGGGTTGAGTGAGCCACTGGTCTATGGGTGTAGCGATATGTCATTAGCAGTCGTTGTGTCGCTATGTTCCATTAGCAGAATGAGCATAGCTTTTCCTTATGGCCCATGATCTGTTTAGCCTCAGGTTCTTGGTTACCTTAGCCAGGTTAGGTATGGGTTCCACTTCATGGAAAGACACTTAACTTCAATAAAGTGACTGGTTAGTCCAGTAATATTTGTGGCACCATTATAGCAGTCTGTCTTACAGACAAGTCAGTGCTGGGTCTCAGGGTGTGTAGCTGGGTGCTACTGATGGTTACCCCTCTCCCCTAGTCCTCTGCAGGGTACTTTCCAGAATCATAGTCCATATGGGTAAAGCTTCATGGATCATCAGCTTGGTTTCTCTGTGTTCAATGACATAAGTGGGTGATATCTCCAGAAACAGGGCTTTTACCATTAGGATGTGACAGTAACCAGTAGCCTTGGCAATGACCTGTGATGTTGGGGATCGGGATTATGGGACCTCTTTGTCCAATGAGTCCACAAGATGTAACCCATTCCTGGGGCTGAGGGGTTTACTCAGTGACATAAAATGTCTAGTTGGGGTCTTGTCTTTCCCGTTATATGCTGATTCATTGACATTTCGTTCATAGATGGATATGTTTTAGGAGGCTTCTGCATTTCTACATAGCTTTGAAAAGGCCTCAGTATCAGTGCCCTCCTCATAGTACCTCCTGTTCTCCACTCTCACCCCTCCCCATCTAACCCTATTCTAGTTTCCCCATTACCTCTTTGAACTACACTCTACTTCCCTTTCATTGGGATATCACGTCCTCTGCCTTGGATCCTTACTAGGTACCTAGCCTCTGTGATTATTTTAATTGGAGCACATACATATAAAAAGCTTTAAATCTAACATGCATATGGTATGTATCTTTCTGGCTCTGGGTTACCTCACTCAGGATGATCGTTTCTAGCTCGCTCTAGCACTTTATTTGCAAGTTTCAAATTTCTTAATAGTGGAATAATAGTCCATGGCGTCAATGTACCACTTCTTCATTATCCATACATCAGTTGTTGGACAGTCAAGCTGTTTCCGACTTCTGGCTGTTAGGAACAGAGCAGCAGTGGACATGGGTGAGCAAGAGTCTCTGTGGTAGGATATAGAGTCCTTTGAGACACACTGCGACAGAACGATGCCTGCCTCGGTTTCCCCTACATTAAACACTTTGATTGTGTTGTCCTATTTCACAGTATATTCTTCAGTTACACTTTCACTGTTCCCGCAAAGCCAAGCAAATATATGGCTCTTTGAAGACACCGTTTTGATTACAGGAAAATTAGCTGGTAAGTGTACTACTCCCTGACTAAGGACATTCTTAGGGTGATTATTTTATAAGAGAATCAGGGTTGATTGAAACTTGGCGAAAGTCCAAGTTGGGAGCTGATGGTAAGCTGACCAAAACTACTTTCTTATTATAAAATTGCATTTTTGTGTATTAGACATTATCTTTAGCATGCACTAAACATGGGGCTTGAGGATGCGAGGAAATAGTGAAAATGTCTGTCTGTCTTCTCTGTGTCTCCTCTCTCCCTGGGCCTTTCATGGCTGGTGTGATAGTGATAAGGTCAGAACCTGTTTCTCCCATCTCCAGGATTCTTAACTGTGCCCGGTTCCCTCCTGTTCCTCCCTGGTGAATGTGGCTGCCAATGTGGGAGAGGCCTGTGACTGGGGAGTCTAGGATCTTCTAGGCAGTCCTCATGGGGGTGCTTGGTACTTGAACGTCCACAAGAAAGAGTGCTAAAAGCCCCTTTACTTCCATGTGTCCCTTAATTGGAGCTTAGGAGCTCAGTCATTGTGCTTTTCATTTGATACATATTACATAATCCCTTATGAATTACTACTACTTGTTTGATTTGTATTGGTAAGTTAGTGTTCAGCTCTAACGTAATGGACACAACTAGAAGGCAGGAAGTCCTCATGAAGAAGTCCGTCAGGAAAGGCATGGCCTAAAGAACTGCTTCTGAAAATTCACATTTAGAAGCTAATCTATGCATTTCTGATGGATTAAATAAGAAAATTTAACAGTACTCAAGTTAGGACTTGAATTTGGGGTTAATTGATCTTGGAGTGACTTACTACGTAAGGCTGTAGAGCCTCTTTCCCTAGATGTTAAAGCATTTGGGACTCATGAGTTTGACATGGAGTTGTGTGTAGAGATTAGAAAGTCAACAGGAGGCTCGTGGCTGCAGAGAGGCCTCATTTCCTGCTCCTGGGGCTTTAATGAAACCAGATGCAGATGTTTCTGATGTTGCCACGTCTCTCCATAAGGTACCTACTTCCCTTTTTAACCCTCATAAAGTAAATTTGTCAAGAAAGCATTTGGTTTATATAATACATGTGTGTTCGTTGTTCAGTATATGTGAATGTATTTGTGGACAAGGGGAAAGAAAAAGTTAGAAACCTTTCTGAGGAAATGCAGATAATTTATACAGGATGCATACTTTGTTACTTGTAAGAAATTTGTATCGTCAGCAGGATTAAGCCACATTATTTTAAATTTTTATTTTTTAGGTTAGCATATAAAATAGTGCGTTTTAACATGATATCTTCATATATAAAGGTCACGTAGTTTAACAGAGAATGTCTTAAGTAGTGTTTTAAGTGATCTGAAAATATCGGACTGTTTCCTCAAATATCTTAACAAAATAATAATGAATATATAATTGTGATGTTTTACTCCTGTGTTATGCAGCTATTATTTTTCTGTCTTTATGCAAAATCCTAGAAATTGATTTTGAGAATAATGTTACATTATTCTTTTAATAGCATACAAATCTTTAAAATTTGATACATTTTTCACCCCAGTAACTTAAATGATTTTTTTTTACCTTTATCAGTAATTTTATTAAAAGTCCAAGGTCAAAGGTAATATATCTGGTAATTTTCCATTTTAATTTTGGAATTGATCCTTTGCTTATTAAATTGTGTTAGTTATGGAAATATCAATATGCCACTGAGTTCTCATTGATAAATGTCAGAAGAGAGTCAGTTCAATACCATTGAAATGAGGTACTATATCTGTCTGGAATCTGGCCTTTGGAAGACTATTAAAAGTTACTGTGTGGCTATCTGATGGAGACACCTACCCATTTCAGCATGTGGCCAAATGGCCTGAAGGACAGTTATTTTAGAAGTTGCTGGAAGCCCACTGTAAATTAGCATAAGCCCAAAAGAAACATTTTTCTTTTACAAAGCAGGGTCAACCTCAGGCATGCTTTAATCAGAAAGTCTCAAGTTGAAACTATTGAAAAATAGTTTTCTCTCTTTCCACTTCTCAACCCTGTGAACATTGCCTCCATTTTCATACAAGCTCCCATTTTGGGTTACATGATGGAACCCTGTGAGAGACAAAGCAAACCTTCCATTCTGCATCCCGGCATGCAATCCCTCATGGGTTGTGCTTGGGACTAAGCCCATTGAAGCATGAACAAGATGCTTGATTGGGTTTGGCCCATTCTGACACACACCATCAACCTCACTCCTGTTATAGACCATACCGGCTGAGGTCTATATATGTTTCCCTAAAGTGAGACCCGAAAGCCATGCAGACATTCTGGGCAGCAGAGTCGAGCACCTGTAGTCTGGAGATGTTTAACAATCTAGAGGAAACACGTGTCATGTGCGTGTGGTGCATTCTCTTTTCTACAGTCCAGAACTTATAATTGTTTGTACTACACTGACATCTTTCCCCAGAACTTCTGCTTTACACTCAAGTTTCTTACACGTATCCGTGTGCACATCAGTGGCTCATTTGTGGTTCACAGATTGATACTATTGTGGAATAAAAGCACTCATTATGTCAGTATATAAAAAGTAAGCTTGTAAGTTCTGAATTTAAGGTAATTATGTGAGATGGTGACACTCAGAAATTATTATAACCACATCCTTTAAAAGAAAATGTCCTGTCCTGTGATGCTGTTTTTAATATGCATACATTGTCTCCATTTGTTAATGGGATTTCCTTTGTCCAGATGCCAAATCTCAACCAAGTGTTCAGTTTTCAAAAGCCTTCATTAAACTTCCTGACAACCATCACATCAGCAACGTGACTGGCTATCTAACAGTTCTACACCAGTTTTTAAAGGTGGACAGTTTTCTGCCTGCGACTGGAGTCACTTATAAATCAGGTATTCTCTAGTTTTAAAACATGTAATCATATTTCTAAGAAACATTAGCATATATTTCCATCAAATAATATTTATGTACATGACACTACACATTTGATTTTGATTTAAGCTTTACAGAATACATGTTGCTTTTGAGATATATATTACTAAATTGTTTATAAGCAATTTTCTTTTGTCCAAAGAAGAATAATTAATCTGGGTGTACTGACACACTACTATAATTCCAGCACTCAAAAGGTAGAGGCAGATGGATCTCTATGACTTCAAGGCCAGCCTGGTCTACAAAGTTCCAGGACAGCCAGGACTACACAGAGAAACCCTGTTTCAAAAAACAATCCTAAAACCTCCAAAAGAATAATTTCACCAAAGTCTTTGCATACATTATGTCAAATTTATCTAAATGTCTTTTTATTTTAATTCATTAGATTTCATTTGAACTAAAGCAAGTAAGCCAACTTAAAAAAATTTGTGATTATTGTAAAACTTTTCAAAATAGTTAATGTAGAAATGTTGACATAAATACATATTCCAGTTTGACTTTCTATGCAATCTTACCAAACTGATGAGAAGTGTTATTTTAAAAGCCAGAGTGAGTGTGCTATTTAACTGATTTCCAAGTTATGTTCACCGAGTGTACAGAGATGGGTAAGCTATCATAATTTCTACTGATCTGTCTTAGCTGTGTAAAAGCTGCTACCTCGTCCAGAGTCGACAGCTTTGGTGTCAGGCCCTTATAATGTAAAAGTTATGGAATTTAATGGAGTTGTATTTAATTAATTTTAATTAAAAACACAACCACGTTTGTCACACCTTTTCTAGTATTCTTTGTAAATCTAACTGAAACTCCACTGCTTAAAATTACCTCAGACATCTGTAATTTAGAGTACATCACTTGTGTCAAATTTTTGTTCATTTGGGTAAATCTCAAAATGAGAGTATCAAGAGCATATCATGTAAATAATATATATTTTAAACTATAGATAAAAACTGATGCTATCAGTGTCCCAGCCTGATGAGGCCCACTTTTCTGTCACAAGCCTGTTTCCACTGCACACATCAGTCACTGCTTGAGGGCACTGCATAGTCTATGAAGCAGGCTCTGCCCTTACGCGGGGCGTACAAGAATCGACACGTAACACTCCCATTTCCTTGCTTTAACTAGTGGGCTTAGACGGAAGTTACCTCACTGACTCTCCTTCACCGGCTTCCTCCCTTGTGAATCATGCTTCCACTTCATCAGAAATTATTCCCTGGAATTACTTCCCCAATCAGGTCCTGCTTAAGTTATCCCAAAGCTTGTCTAAGAGATCTGACAGTCTTCTAGGTGTAAGTTAGAGAATGTGCAAAACAAAGGCATTCACGGGAACACTGCAACACTGGCTGCCACCCGGGAGCGCATGTTGGCCTGGAGGTGTTCAAGATAAAGCTCCTGAGCCTTAGGCAGGGTCACAGTGAGCGTTCCTGTCAAAGCTCCGCTTTAAACACTTGGAGTCCTGTAAGGGGACTGCTCAGTTTTGTCCAGCCTGGTGCTGCTGGTTGCACATGCTTCCTGAGTGTGCGATGTCATCAGTGTGCTGAAGGTCTGGACTTTATAGAAAAGCCACGTGCAGTTGGCAGCCCCTCTGTTGTAGGCCAGAAGACAGGTTTTGGGAGTCAGCATTCTCGGTCTAACTTCACCCTAGTTACAGGGACCAAACTAAGACAATCAGGCTTGTTCATCAAGTACCCTTACCCTTTGAGCTATCTCACTGGTCTGGGATTTGCTTGGATTGCAGTGTCCTTTAATCAGACAACTCGGAGAGAACTAGATCAACTGATGTATAGACTGATTTGTAAATGTTACACTTTTAGCCAACATTTATTCATGAACTATTTTGGAGTTACATTTAAAATCTTTAATGAACATCTAATAGAATAATTACTAGAGTGGATAATGATGATGAAGTAGAGTAAAATAAGTTTTAGAAACATAACACTTTACTATGTAAATGTAAAGTCTGCATATAATTTTAATAAATTCTACTCTCTTTTAGGTTTGGAAAATGTTGAGTTGACTCCTCATGCTGCAATATGTGTGAAAATATATTCTGGAGGGAAAGAATTAAAGGTGGATGGCTCTATCCATGTTTCTCTTCCCCTTCTACATACAAGTAATATAAAAATAGGAGATCGGATACCTGCTTGGACATTTGATATGAATGCAGGTATGGTAGCTAAGAGAAAAATCATTAGGATAGATTTCTTCTGGACATTTGCTTATTTGATTTTAGAGTTTGATATGAGTGTAGGTTTTCACTAACATTATCAATTTGTACAGTTTGTTGAGGGCCATAATTGGCCCCGCTGGGGACGATGAATATGCCTGAGAGGGGGAAATGATGCTAATACCTCCTCTTGGTTGTTTTTCCCTTCTGTAATAAAACGCCCTGACAGCTTAAGGGAGAGGGGATTTACTTTGGCTATGGCCACAATGGTTATAGTCCACCATGGTGGGGAAGCTACAGTAAGGGAGAGGTTGAGGCAGCTGGTCCCATTGCATCCACAGTCACGAAGCAGAGAGTGATGAAGGTTGGCACTCAGCTTGCTTTCTCCTTCTACCCCATTCAGGATCATGGCCCAGTGACTGGTGCTAACCACAGTGGGTATATATGTATTTCTACCTCAATTAACCCTCTCAAGATCATTCCCCACAGGCATGCAAGAGGCAGCCCAGGTCCCAATACGCTTCTCGATCTTATCAAATTGACACTTGAGATTAACCATTGTGTACACTGTGTAAAAACAAACAGTTCAACATTACTTACCCACATTGTCTTGTCCTTCTCTAACCTTTTGAGGAAGAAATCATTTAAGATTAAAAAAAAATCTATTCCCTCAGGAAATTTTAGTAGGCCGATTGAACTTACTGAAAAGCTTGGTTAAGACCATCAAAAACGTATGCTAATATCATGACAATCATTTTACAAGAGATGGAAGGGGCGGAGATCCCCCTTGACATACCAGTTTTATTCACTGCATTTTGCTTTCTAGACGACAACTGGGAAGCCCTAACTCCTGTGCAACTTTAAAAAATTTTTTTATTAGGTATTTTCTTCATTTATATTACCAGTGCTATCCCAAAAGTCCCCCATACCCTCCCCCCCCCCACTCCCCAACCCACCCACTCTCACTTCTTGGCCTTGGCTTTCCCCTGTACTGGGGCATATAAAGTTTGCAAGACCAATGGGCCTCTGTTTCCACTGATGGCCAACTAGGCCATCTTCTGATACATATGCAGCTAGAGACAGGAGCTCTGGGGGTACTGGTTAGTTCATATTGTTGTTCCACCTATAGGGTTGCAGATCCCTTTAGCTCCTTGGGTACTTTCTCTAGCTCCTCCATTGGGGGCCTTGTGATCCATCCAATAGATAACTGTGAGCATCCACTTCTGTGTTTGCTAGGCCCCAGCATAATCTCACAAGAGACAGCTTTATCAGGGTCCTTTCAGCAAAATCTTGCTAGTGTATTAAATGGTGTCAGCGTTTAGAGGCTGATTATGGGATGGATCCCCGGATATGGCAGTCTCTAGATGGTCCGTCCTTTCATCTCAGCTCCAAACTTTGTCGCTGTAACTCCTTCCATGGGTGTTTTGTCCCCAATTCTAAGAAGGGGTAAAGTGTCCACACTTTGGTCTTTGTTCTCTTGAGTTTCATGAGTTTCACGAATTTTATCTTATATCTTAGGTATTCTAAGTTTCTGGGCTAATATCCACTTATCAGTGAGTACATATCATGTGAGTTCTTTTGTGATTGGGTTACCTCACTCAGGAGGATGCCCTCCAGGTCCATCCATTTGCATAGGAATTTCATAAATTCATTCTTTTTAATAGGTGAGTAGTACTCCATTGTGTAAATGTACCACAATTTCTGTATCCATTCCTCTGTTGAGGGGCATCTGGGTTCTTTCCAGCTTCTGGCTATTATAAATAAGGCTGCTATGAACATAGTGGAGCATGTGTCCTTCTTACCAGTTGGAACATCTTCTGGATATATGCCCAGGAGAGGTATTGCGGGTTCCTCCGGTAGTACTATGTCCAATTTTCTGAGAAACCGCTAGACTGATTTCCAGAGTGGTTGTACAAGCTTGCAATCCCACCAACAATGGAAGAGTGTCCCTCTTTGTCCACATCCTCGCCAGCATCTGCTGTCACCTAAATTTTTGATCTTAGCCATTCTGACTGGTGTGAGGTGGAATCTCAGGGTTGTTTTGATTTGCATTTCCCTGATGATTAAGGATGCTGAACATTTTTTCAGGTGCTTCTCAGCAATTCAGTATTCCTCAGGTGAGAATTCTTTGTTTAGCTCTGCACCCCATTTTTTTAATGGGGTTATTTGATTTTTTGCAGTTCACCTTCTTGAGTTCTTTATGTATATTGGATATTAGTCCCCTATCTGATTTAGGATAAGTAAAGATCCTTTCCCAATCTGTTGGTGGCCTTTTTGTCTTATTGATGATGTCTTTTGCCTTACAGAAGCTTTGCAAGTTTATGAGGTCCCATTTGTTGATTCTTGATCTTACAACACAAGCCGTTGCTGTTCTATTCAGGAATTTTTCCCCTGTGCCCATATCTTCGAGGCTTTTCCCCACTTTCTCCTCTATAAGTTTCACTGTCTCTGGTTTTATGTGGAGTTCCTTGATCCACTTAGATTTGACCTTCGTACAAGGAGATAGGAATGGATCAATTCGCATTCTTCTACATGTTAATTGCCAGTTGTAACAGCACCATTTGTTGAAAATGCTGTCTTTTTTCCACTGGATGGTTTTAGCTTCCTTGTCAAAGATCAAGTGACCATAGGTGTGTGAGTTCATTTCTGGGTTTCCAATTATATTCCATTGGTCTACTTGTCTGTCGCTATACCAGTACCATGCCGTTTTTATCACAGTTGCTCTGTAGTACAGCTTTAGGTCAGGCATGGTGATTCCAACAGAGGTTCTATTATCCTTGAGAAGAGTTTTTGCTGTCCTAGGTTTTATGTTATTCCAGATGAATTTGCAGATTGCCCTTTCTAATTCGTTGAAGAATTGAGTTGGAATATCATCTGCAAAAAGTGATATTTTGACTTCTTCCTTTCCAATTTGTATCCCTTTGATCTCCTTTTGTTGTCGAATTGCTCCGGCTAGGACTTCAAGTACAATGTTGAATGGGTAGGGAGAATGTGGTCAGCCTTGTCTAGTCCCTGATTTTAGTGGGAATGCTTCCAGCTTCTCGCCATTTACTTTGATGTTGGCTACTGGTTTGCTGTAGATTGCTTTTATCATGTTTAGGTATGGGCCTTGAATTCCTGACCTTTCCAAGACTTTTATCATAAATGGGTGTTGGATTTTGTCAAATGCTTTCTCTGCATCTAATGAGATGATCACATGGTTTTTGTCTTTGAGTTTGTTTATATAGCGGATTACGTTGATGGATTTCCATATATTAAACCATCCCTGCATCCCTGGAATGAAACCTACTTGGTCAGGATGGATGATTGTTTTGATGTGTTCTTGGATTCGGTTAGCGAGAATTTTATTGAGGATTTTTGCATCGATATTCATAATGGAAATTAGTCTGAAGTTCTCTATCTTTGTTGGGTCTTTCTGTGGTGTAGGTATCAGAGTAATTGTGTCTTCATAGAATGAGTTGGGTAGAGTACCTTCTGCTTCTATTTTGTGGAATAGTTTGAGAAGAACTGGAATTAGATCTTCTTTGAAGGTCTGATAGAACTCTGCACTAAACCCATCTTGTCCTGGGCCTCTTTTGGTTGGGAGACTATTAATGACTGCTTCTATTTCTTTAGGGGATATAGGACTGTTTAGATCATTAACCTGATCCTGATTTAACTTTGGAACCTGATATCTGTCTAGAAATTTGTCTATTTCATCCAGGTTCTCCAGTTATGTTGAGTCTAGCCTTTTGTAGAAGGATCTGATGGTGTTTTGGATTTCTTCAGGATCTGTTGTTATGTCTCCCTTTTCATTTTTGATTTTGTTAATTAGTATGTCCCTGTGCCCTCTAGTGAGTCTGGCTAAAGGTTTATCTATCTTGTTGATTTTCTAAAAGAACCAACTCCTCGTTTGGTTGATTGTTTGATTAGTTCTTCTTGTTTCTACTTGGTTGATTTCACCCCTGATTATTTGATTATTTCCTGCCATCCACTCCTCTTGGGTGAATTTGCTTCCTTTTGTTCTAGAGCTTTTAGGTGTGTTGTCAAGCTGCTTGTGTGTGCTCTCTCTAGTTTCTTCTTACAGACACTCAGAGCTATGAGTTTTCCTCTGAGAAATGCTTTCATTGTGTCCCATAAGTTTGGGTATGTTTTGGCTTCATTTTCATTAAACTCTAAAAAGTCTTTAATTTCTTTCTTTATTCCTTCCTTGACCAATTTTTCATTGAGATGAGTGTTGTTCAGTTTCCACATGAATGTTGGCTCTCTATTATTTATGTTGTTATTGAAGATCAGCCTTAGTCCATGGTGATCTGATAGGATGCATGGGACAATTTCACTATTTTTGTATCTGTTGAGGCCTGTATTGTGACAAATTATATGGTCAGTTTTGGAGAAGGTACCATGAGGTGCTGAGAAGAAGGTATATCCTTTTGTTTTAGGATAAAATGTTCTGTAGATATCTTTTAAATCCATTTGTTTCATAACTTCTGTTAGTTTTACTGTGTCCCTGTTTAGTTTCTGTTTCCACGATCTGTCCATTGATGAAAGTGGTGTGTTGAAGTTTCCCACTATTATTGTGTGAGGTGCAACATGTGCTTTGAGCTTTACTAAAGTGTCTTTAATGAATGTGGCTGCCCTTGCATTTGGAGCATAGATATTCAGAATTGTCAGTTCCTCTTGGAGGATTTTACCTTTGATGAGTATGAAGTGTCCCTCCTTGTCTTTTTTGATAACTTTGGGTTGGAAGTCGATTTTATCCGATATTAGAATGGCTACTCCAGCTTGTTTCTTCAGACCATTTGCTTGGAAAATTGTTTTTCAGCCTTTCACTCTGAGGTAGTGTCTGTCTTTTTCCCTGAGATGGGTTTCCTGTAAGCAGCAGAATGTTGGGTCCTGTTTGTGTAGCCAGTCTGTTAGTCTATGTCTTTTTATTGGGGTGTTGAGACCATTGATATTAAGAGATATTAAGGAAAAGTAATTGTTGCTTCCTGTTATCTTTGTTGTTAAAGTTGGCATTCTGTTCTTGTGGCTGTCTTCTTTTCGTTTTGTTGAGGGATTATCTTCTTGTTTTTTCTAGAGCGTGGATCCCGTCCTTGTATTGGTTTTTTTCTGTTATTATCTGTATTAGTCAGGGTTCTCTAGAGTCACAGAACTTACGGATAGTCTCTAGTTAGTAAAGGAATTTATTGATAACTTACAGTCGGCAGCCCAATTCCTTACAATTGTTCAGTCGCAGCTGTGAATGGAAATCCAAGGATCTAGCAGTTACTCAGTCTCACACGGCAAGCAGGCGAAGGAGCAAGAGCAAGAGCTAGACTCCCTTCTTCCAATGTCCTTATATTGTCTCCAGCAAAAGGTGTAGCCCAGATTAAAGGTGTGTTCCACCACACCTTTAATCCCAGATGAAAGGCATAGCCCAGATTAAAGGTGTGTTCCACCACACCTTTAATCCCAGATGAAAGGCATAGCCCAGATTAAAGGTGTGTTCCTTAACTCGGAGATTCAATCTTCTGGAATCCATAGCCACTATGGCTCAAGATCTTCAAACCAAGATCCAGATAAGGATCTCCAAGCCTCCAGATAAGGGTCACTGGTGAGCCTTCCAATTCCGGATTGTAGTTCATTCCAAATATTGTCAAGTTGACAACCAGGAATAGCCACTACAATCCACCCCTTGTCAACTTGACACAAATAATATCTCATGTTCACATGAAACAATAACAAGGTTGTAAATACGCCTAACATGATATAACTATCCCTCGTACAATCGCAAACGCATTAGTAAATTTACAATGGGCATTCATATTACTTTATAATCCTCGTTTCTGCAACTGGTTACGTGGCCTTAATTGGTATTTATAACTACCTTCCTCTACTACCCATTCTGTATTTCCTTCACCTTCAGCCAGCACCTCAGCAGGTCTTGGCTCTTTTCCTGGAGGATTGACCCATACCTTCATTCCTGATGGGTCTGCGTCCTTTGTCATCCTGCTTGGATTAGGCTGTTGTAGTTTCCCATTGACTTTAATCACAGGACATGGTAGTACTAAGAGACGCCCTAAGGGATCTCCTACACTCCAGACATAATCTTGCTTACCACCATTGTGAAGAGGTAATCCAATTTCCCCATGGTAATCTGGATCTATCACCCCTCCTAACACTGTTATTCCTTTTTTAGCCTGTTGGTTTAAGGGCATTAGAAGCCCAAAATGACCAGGGGGAAGTCTGAGCTTCCAGTTCAATGAAATGTTTGTTGTAGCTCCTGGTAGGAGCACTCCCCTCTCTGGAGCCAAAACTTCTAAGCCAGCAGAACCTAGAGTTATGGGGACAGGAAGCAAAAATTTTCCTAGAGGGTCACTAGGAGTGATAGTAAGTGGAACTATTCCGTTTTCCACCCCTTGATTCCTGGACCCATGAATCCTGGCTATGGGTGAAACTGTACCATATATCGAGCGCTGATTCAAAGCATATACTGCCTTCTGAAGAACTCTGCCCCAGCCTTCCAAGCTGTTACCACCTAATTGGCGCTGTAACTGCGTCTTCAAAAGGCCATTCCATCTTTCTATCAGCCCAGCTGCTTCAGGATGATGGGGAATGTGGTAAGACCAGTGAATTCCATGATCGTGAGCCCACTGTCGTACTTCTCTGGCTGTGAAATGAGTTCCTTGGTCAGAAGCAATACTGTGTGGAATACCATGACGATAGATGAGGCATTCTGTCAGTCCGTGAATGGTGGTTTTAGCAGAGGCATTACGTGCAGGAAAGGCAAATCCATAACCAGAATAAGTATCTACTCCAGTAAGAACAAAACGCTGTCCTTTCCACGAAGGAAGTGGTCCAATGTAGTCAACCTGCCACCAGGTTGCTGGCTGGTCACCTCGAGGAATGGTGCCATATCTGGGGCTCAGTGTTGGTTTCTGCTGTTGGCAGATCTGGCAATCAGCAGCAGCTGTAGCCAGGTCAGCCTTGGTGAGTGGAAGCCCATGTTGCTGAGCCCAAGCATAACCTCCATCTCGACCACCATGGCCACTTTGTTCATGTGCCCATTGAGCAATGACAGGGATGGCTGGGGAGAGAGGCTGACTGTCCACAGAACGGGTCATCTTATCCACTTGATTATTGAACTCCTCCTCAGCTGAAGTCACCTTTTGGTGAGCATTTACATGGGACACAAATATCTTCACATCCTTTGCCCATTTGGAGAGATCTATCCACATATTTCTTCCCCAGATGTCTTTCTCACCAATTTTCCAATTGTTATCTTTCCAAGTCCCTGACCATCCAGCCAATCCATTGGCTACAGCCCATGAGTCAGTGAATAATCGTACATCTGGCCATTTCTTCTTGCAAACAAACTGTAATACCATGTGTACTGCACGAAGTTCTGCCCACTGTGAAGATTTCCCTTCACCTGTGTCTTTCAAGGTTGTCCCAGAAAGGGGTTGTAATGCTGCAGCTGTCCACTTCTGGGTGGTGCCTGTATAACGTGCAGAGCCATCAGTAAACCAGGCTCTAGTCTTCTCCTCTTCGGTCAGTTGATCATAGGGAACACCCCATGAGGCTATAGGCGCATGCTTGGCAGCAGATGGCATTGTAACAGGAGTAGAAACCATAGGCATTTGAGCAACTTCTTCATGTAACTTGCTTGTGCCTTCAGGACCTGCTCTGGCCCGATCACGTATATACCACTTCCATTTGATAATAGACTGCTGCTGTGCGCGTCCCACTTTATGACTTGCAGGGTCTGATAGTACCCAGCTCATGATGGGTAGTTCAGGTCGCATAGTAACTTGGTGTCCTATTGTCAAACGTTCAGTTTCCACTAAGGCCCAATAGCAGGCCAAGAGCTGTTTTTCAAAGGGAGAATAGTTGTCTGCAGATGATGGTAGAGCTTTGCTCCAAAATCCCAAAGGTCTTTTCTGTGATTCACCTATAGGGGCCTGCCAGAGGCTCCAAACAGCATCTCTATCAGTCACAGACACCTCAAGTACCATCGGGTCTGCTGGGTCATATGGTCCAAGTGGTAGAGCAGCCTGCACAGCAGCCTGGACCTGTTGAAGGGCCTTCTCCTGTTCCAGGCCCCACACAAAGCTAGCAGCTTTCCGAGTCACTTGGTAAATAGGCCTAAGTAACACACCCAAGTGAGGGATGTGTTGTCTCCAGAATCCAAATAGGCCCACTAAACGTTGTGCTTCTTTCTTGGTTGTAGGAGGGGCCAGGTGCAATAACTTATCTTTCACCTTAGAAGGAATATCTCTGCATGCCCCACACCACTGGACTCCTAAGAATTTCACTGAGGTAGATGGTCCTTGAATTTTGGTTGGATTTATTTCCCATCCTCTGATACGCATATGTGTTACCAATGAGTCCAAAGTGGTTGCTACTTCCTGCTCACTTGGTCCAATCAGCATAATGTCATCAATATAGTGCACCAATGTGATATTTTGTGGAAGATCCAAACGATCAAGATCCCTTCTAACTAAATTATGACACAGGGCAGGAGAGTTAATATATCCTTGAGGCAAAACTGTGAAGGTATACTGTTGGCCTTGCCAACTGAAAGCAAATTGCTTCTGGTGGTCCTTATGGACAGGTACTGAGAAGAAGGCATTTGCCAGATCAATAGCCGCATACCAGGTGCCAGGAGATGTGTTAATTTGCTCAAGTAAGGAAACTACATCTGGTACAGCAGCTGCAATTGGAGTTACTACCTGATTTAGTTTTCGATAATCAACTGTCATTCTCCATGATCCATCTGTTTTCTGCACTGGCCAGATAGGAGAGTTAAACGGAGATGTGGTGGGAACCACCACCCCTGCGTCTTTCAAGTCCTTGATAGTGGCAGTAATTTCTGCAATGCCTCCAGGAATACGATACTGTTTTTGATTCACTATTTTCTTTGGCAAAGGCAACTCTAAAGGCTTCCATTTGGCCTTTCCAACCATAATAGCCCTCACTCTACAGTTCAGGGAACCAATATGAGAATTCTGCCAATTTCTGAGTATATCTATCCCAATTATACATTCTGGAACTGGGGAAATCACCACAGGATGTGTCCGGGGACCTACTGGACCTACTGTGAGTCGGACATCAGTCAAAACTCCATTAATCACCTGCCCTCCATAAGCCCCTACTTTAACTGGAGGGCCACAATGTTTCTTGGGATCCCCTGGGATCAGTGTCAACTCAGAACCAGTATCCAGCAGACCCCGAAAAGTCTGATTATTTCCTTTTCCCCAGTGTACAGTTACCCTTGTAAAAGGCCGTAGGTCCCTCTGGGGAAGAACTGGAGAAAGGGTAACAGCAAAACCTTTGAGTGTCTTATCAAGATCCTTCCTCAGCGGAACCTGGCCACCCCTTCATTCAAGGGGTTCTGGATCTGCAAACTGTCTCAAGTCTGGAAATTGATTCACTGGCCGAGATTGCTGTTTACCACGATCTAATGTAGCCTTTCTTTCATTTGGCTGTTTACCACGATCTAATGTAGCCTTTCTTTCATTTGTTTGAGAATTTTTCTGCTTATACAGATCAAACAAATATGCAGTAGGCTTCCTATGTATTTCATTCCTGGAAACACCATGATTGGTTAGCCAGTACCAAAGGTCCAACCGAGTCATGCCATTATAAATTTCACCTCTCCTGTGCTGACCATTACTGGGTATGTTATTATAAACATTCTTTTGTCTACGCTGTCCATTATAATAACTAGAATCACCTTGTCTCGGGCGATTCAATGCTGCCACCTGGCCCTTGTTACCTCGGAATCCAACTAAACCCAGTGAATTTAATTCATCTAATTGAGCAGAAGCATCTCCAATGCTAAGATCTGGCACAAGGAAAAGGGAAAGAACAAAACCCTTCAAATGTGCTGGTGCCCCTCTCACCAATTTGCGTCTTATAGAGCTGGTGAAAGGCATATCTTCTGGACCTTCCCTTTGTGGACAATTATGCTTTACACAATATATCCACTCTAGCATTGCAATTTCCCTAAGTCTTAAAATCCCTTCATCAACACTAAGCCATGGAATATCAGGCATCTCCAAGTCATTTCCAGTAGGCCATCTTTTGATAAACACCTCAGCCAACCATTCAAACAAACTTTTGACACCTTTTTTAACTATGCGAGCTTCCGTATTAAACCTAGAATCTCTACTCAGAGGACCCATGTCAATAAACTCAGCCTGCTCTAGTTTTATGTTCCTTCCACCCTTATCCCACACCCTTAAAATCCATTCCCACACATATTCACCAGGTTTCTGCTTGAATGAATTAGCAAACTCATTAAGCTCCTTAGTAGTGTAGCGAATTTCCTCATGGACTACACTTTCTACCTCCCCTCTAGGAGCCTGTTTTGCTTTGAGTCTGGTTACAGGTCTAGAAGAAACTATTGGTGGGCCGTGAGCAGACTCTGCAAAATTAATTTCCTCATGTGGGGAAGGCATTATTTCAAGAGGTGGGGCTGAGGGTACTACTTCCTCAGGTGGGGCAAACCCTTGAGAATCTGAGGATTCAAAATTCTCAGCTTCAACATGGTCTTCCCACACATCCCCATCCCATGTTGTAGGATCCCATTCTTTGCCAATTAGAGCCCTTACTTTAACTGTCGACACACTCTGAGGCTGAGACTTGAATTTTCGCTGTAGTTCAGCCAACCTTACAATGAGAGTTTCTGTTTGATTTTCTGCAACTTGAGCTCTATTGCTACAAGAGAGAAGATTCTCCTCAAGGACACACTTAGCAACTTTTAGATCGTTTACTTGTGTCTGGAGCCTTTCGATTTTATCACACAACTCCTTCCTTTCATTCATCATTTTTTCCACAGATACTAAGAGCAGCCAGCCAGTAAAATCATTTTTCGATTTTTTCCCCATCTTGTAGAAAGCTTTGTGCACTGAATCACCTAATTCATTAAGAAAATCAAGGGCATTAGCTTCTTTAAGTTCGGAATATAGTTTCAACCATGGGTCTTCAAAATTCTCTGAGCTCCCAGGAGGGAGAGAATCTGGAGAGGTTTCAATATTTGAAAGTGCTGGTGGATCAACAAGCCAATTCCAGAATTTTAAAAGATTCATCCTTGTACTTCTGTTACTCTAGAACCACTCCTGGTACCAACTTCTGTATTAGTCAGGGTTCTCTAGAGTCACAGAACTTACGGATAGTCTCTAGTTAGTAAAGGAATTTATTGATAACTTACAGTCGGCAGCCCAATTCCTTACAATTGTTCAGTCGCAGCTGTGAATGGAAATCCAAGGATCTAGCAGTTACTCAGTCTCACACGGCAAGCAGGCGAAGGAGCAAGAGCAAGAGCTAGACTCCCTTCTTCCAATGTCCTTATATTGTCTCCAGCAAAAGGTGTAGCCCAGATTAAAGGTGTGTTCCACCACACCTTTAATCCCAGATGAAAGGCATAGCCCAGATTAAAGGTGTGTTCCACCACACCTTTAATCCCAGATGAAAGGCATAGCCCAGATTAAAGGTGTGTTCCTTAACTCGGAGATTCAATCTTCTGGAATCCATAGCCACTATGGCTCAAGATCTTCAAACCAAGATCCAGATAAGGATCTCCAAGCCTCCAGATAAGGGTCACTGGTGAGCCTTCCAATTCCGGATTGTAGTTCATTCCAAATATTGTCAAGTTGACAACCAGGAATAGCCACTACATTATCCTTTGAAGGGCTGGATTCGTGGAGAGTTAATGGGTGAATTTAGTTTTGTCGTTGAATACTTTGGTTGCTCCATCTATGGTAATTGAAAGTTTGGCTGGATAAAATAGCCTGGGCTGGCATTTGCGTTCTCTTAGTGTCTGTTAACACCTGTCCAGGATCTTCTGGCTTTCATAGTCTCTGGTGAAAAGTCTGGTGTAATTTTAGTATGCCTACCTTTATATGTTACTTGACCCTTTTCCCTTACTGATTTTAATATTCTATCTTTATTTAGTGTATTTGTTATTCTGATTATTATGTGTCAGGAGGAATTTCTTTTCTGGTCCAGTCTATTTGGAGTTCTATAGGCTTCTTGTATGTTCATGTGCATCTCTTTCTTTAGGATTGGGAAGTTTTCTTCTATAATTTTGTTGAAGATTTATGCTGGCCCTTTTAAGTTGAAAGTCTTCATTCTCATCTACTCCTATTATCTGTAAGTTTGGTCTTCTCATTGTGTCCTGGATTTCCTGGATGTTTTGAGTTAGGATCTTTTTGTAGTTTGTATTTTCTTTGACTGTTGTCCTAATGTTCTCTATGGAATCTTCTGCACCTGAGATTCTCTCTTCCATCTCTTGTAATCTGTTGCTGATGCTGGCATTTGTGGTTCCAGATTTCTTTCCTAGGGTTTCTATCTCCAGTGTTGCCTCACTTTGGGTTTTCTTTATTGTTTCTACTTCCCCTTTTAAGTCTAGTATTGTTTTGTTTATTTCCATCACCGGTTTGGATGTGTTTTCCTGTTTTTCTATAAGGACTTCTACCTGTTTGGTTGTGTTTTCCTGTTTTTCTTTAAGGACTTGTAACTCTTTAGCAGTGTTCTCCTGTATTTGTTTAAGTGAGTCACTAAAGTCCTTCTTGATGTCCTCTACTACATCATGGGATATGCTTTTAAATCTGGGTCTAGCTTTTCAGGTGTGTTGGGGTGTCCAGGACTGGGTGAAGTGGGAGTGCTGCGTTCTGATGATGGTGAGTGGTCTTGGTTTCTGTTAGTAAGATTCTTAGTTTGCCTTTTGCCGTCTGTTAATCTTTGGAGTTAGTTGTTATAGTTGTCTCTGGTTAGAGATTGTTCCTCTCGTGATTCTGTTAGCCTTTATCAGCAGACCTGGGAGACAAGCTCTCTTCTCTGAGTTTCAGTGGTCAGAGCACTCTCTGCAGGCAAGCTCTCCTCTTACAGGGAATGTGCACAGATATCTGACGTTCAGACCTTCCTCCTGGCAGAAGATTAAGGCCTGAAACAGGACCTGTCCCAGAAGCTGTATTGCTTCAGCATGTCACAGAGGCTGTTAGCTTCTGTAGTCCACACTCTCACCTGCACAGACTAGTCCCGGAGGGCCCAGGAACCAAGATGTCTACCCCAGGTGCTCCGGCAAAGCCCTCCTCGGCAGAGTGGACACCTCTCCTCTGGAAGGGAAGATGCCTGGATGTCTAGAGCCTGAAAAGGGGTCTGTCTCAGAAGCTGTCCTCTAGGGATCTTGGGGGTGTCCGCTGACTCTGAGCCCAGTTGATCCAGTGCTGGCGCCGACTGGAAGGGACTTGTGACCCTGGTCAGGCCGGGTTTCCTGCTTCTCTAATTCTGTCTCAGGTCCCGTGTGATTGGATTGGAACAGAAATTGTGTTCCACTCACTGGTGGTCCTAAGATCTCGTGTAGAGTCCTCTAGGGGACCTTGGGGGTGTCCACCAACTCTGCACTCAAGGTGACCCGGTGCTGCCCCCGACTGGAAGGCCCTGTGCAGCTTTTTAGATTTATATTTGTTCCAATGTAAATAAAATAAGGGTCTGAATTTCTAAGGAAGGAAGGAAGGAAGGAAGGAAGGAAGGAAGGCAGGCAGGAAGGTAGGAAGGCAGGAAGGAAAAAAGAAAAAGAAATAAATAAAGAAAGGACGAAAGAAAGAAAGAAAGTGAGCAAGAAAGTGCTAGATGCAGCAGGCTGGGCTTGTGCAAAGCCTGCTACAGAGCCTGGACAGTTTTCAGGACCTGCTTTATCTCCTTCCTCACCATTTCCTCTATGTTAACGCTTTTCTAAGATAGAACCTTGGAATGCCCAACAGAAGTGTGTTAGTGCTGTAGCTTCTAACAGTTCTTTCTCTTAGTCAGGTGGAAGGCTAGTGAAGACAGATACACTTTGTGTGGTAGCCACAGCACAATCCCTTCAATGTCCTATGTTGTAGAATAGAGTCAGTGAGTGAAGAATACACACATTTTACATAGGATTAGCTCACATGTTGATGAGAACAGAGCATGGCAGACTCCCATGGGAGGTGTGTGTCGAGCTGCCCCTGAGAATGAACGGGTGGAGAGTGAGATGTCCCCTGCAAAAGAAAGGCTGCACACACCTGCGTTCTTTAGATTAGTTGAAGCTGTGCAATTCATACTGGTAACACACTAACGAGAGGACCAGCTGTGTCACATGGGACACGTTCTTTAAGTGTCGTGGGACTCAGTGTCTTCATAGTAAAGAAGAACGTATTGTTTGATTCAGGTTTCTGATCACTCTTCCTGGCAAAGGCTTTTCATGAATTTTCCTTTGAGTGAATGTGTTTTCACTGAGCACGAATGAGGTGGCTAAGCAGGGAAGGGTGTATATGTCCGCCTGCCAACCCAAGTTGGCCTCACAGAATGCATGCGTGAATGGGAAGAAAGAATCTACAAAGTTGTTCTCTGACAACCACATGAGCCCTATGCCATGCAACACACATCACACCTCCCTCACACTTGCACACAAATGACAACAACAACAATAATGTTTAAAAATTTTAAATTGATTTATTATGATGCATATGTGCTATGTTAACTTTAACTCAATAGCATTTGAAATGTAAATGAAGAAAATACCTAATAAAAAATTGGGAAAAAATTAAAATAAAATAAAAAAAGCACAGTAGATGGGGTGATTCTCTCATCTCAAATTTCTCTACCTTATTTCTCAGACTAACTGGTCAACATTGCTGCAAATGATTGCATTTATCCACTTTGTATAACTGAGTAAATTAATCTTGTATAGATACATTTTATTTTCCCCTTGGTGGACACCTTGGATGATTCCATCTATCGGCTATTGTAGACAATGCTCCAGTAACCCCTCCATGGGGCTGAGGGATACAAAACAGTGAGGAGGAATTAGTTTTGGTGTTCCAGCAGATAGTGGGGCAACTTATCTGTAATACTTTCTGATATGTTCCAGGATAATGGGAGGAGTCTAGAGACCCCTAGCATATAAACGTGATTGATGTGTGTGTACGAGGCGATGGAAATGCTGTTTTATAATTATACATTGTCAATTTCTGTGACATTCTCCTGTAAGCCATGAATATATACAAATGTGTGAATGAAGGATAGAAATATTATACCCATTTTGCATTTTGTAGAAAATAAGCCAAAATATCAACATACATGCAACTTTTATGTAGTTGTGTTAGCTATTTGTACATACCATTTTATCAAAGGTTAAGGTTTTATTGAATTCATTTTACTATGGGTGATGAAATTTCACTGGAGTAGACAACCTTCTTTACAGTTAAGAGTTTGAGCTTTTAAAATTGAGTGTGAGGCTGTGTATTCTTGTGTGGGCTGGATAAGGCACATTTTGTGGGAAGACACTGGACTCCTGGGACTGAGGGGGCCCATCAACCTCAGGCTCACCTAGTCTCGGTTGCTGCTGTGGTCAGGGCTCTCTATTGGTTAATTAATCCTTTCCTGCTGTATCTCCCAACTCTGGTCTCCATTGCAAGTAAGATCAGGTCAGGGCTCGCTTCCCAGTTCCAGCACCATACCTGCAGTGAACAACTTTAATTTCTGGCATCTTGTTGAAAACTGCATGTGAAGTCTGATTCATTCATAGATGCAGCTCTGGGATAGGAAAGACATTGTTCTGGAGGAACAATCAATAGCATTAGAACAATGGTTCTTAAAGTGATAAGGCCACAAAACATAGGCTGTAAGTGTTTAGTCACAGTCTCAGGACAAGTGACAAATTGCTGCCTGTCAAGGAATTGGGATTTATTTCTCTCTTGTTACATGTCTCTCTCTGGTGATTAAACTCCGGGATTCAAGCACTCTATATCTGAGCTTTAAATTAGAATTTTCTTCTAATTTGTTTAAAAAATAATTTATCTTTATTAATTTTATCTAACATCCTTAAAAAAATGTATCACAGGGTCCATAAGTTAAGTTTTGTTATAGTGATTTTATGTCCTTTGGTCATGGTAAATAATTCATATTATATAATTATGTATTATTATATTATATTGTGAGTATGATGTAATATTTAATATTGTCATCACAGATATTTAGTATCACGGTATTTGTAATTTTGAAACTTTCTGTATTCTTTACATGACTACCTGCAGTCTACTTTAGTTCTAACGAATAAAACTATAACTAACTGTTGTTTTTCACTTACTTCATGTTTTAGGTGTTTGGGTGCATCACGGTTGGGGAACAGTCAAGGAGCATAACAGTCATTTGATTTGGACCTATGATGCACCACATTTGGGCTACTGGATAGCAGCTCCATCCCCAGCCACTCTAGGTACTGTAAAAATGAAACAACATCATTTTAAAGAATAATGCACATAGCATGCTGAAGATGATAACAGCCTCCAGCTTAGGCTAAGCATTATCATGTACCAGGTGAATGAAGCCTGACATAACCCATCCTTTTCTTGTATACACGACCAAAGAATTAAGCTCCATGAACTCTAAGTCTCTTACTGTCATGTCTGATGAATCTATGACGATTGAAGTTTGTTTAAGTGTTTTCTAAGTTTTATGTTTTCATGACTAAATTCTACCCAGCTCAGAGCCTTTGGCTATAAGAAGGAGGGACACGTTGAGTGATTACCTAGAAGGTAGAGACTCTTGGGCCTGGTATGAATATTTTAAGACTCAGGTTGAAGCATTCTGAGACATGTCAGACGTCAGACATCACACGTCAGAGTGCCTTAGCAAGATACGTGAGCTACATCACATGCTTTGATGCCAAATAAAAGAAAAAGGCTCTTCCTTTTGGACTAGCTTAAACCAAAATTGACCCCAATTTTGGGTCCTCCACTTCTATGCCTGTATCTTCTGTCTAATCCTAACACAGGGCTATATTTATTGGATAGTACAGAAGATGGTATGGAAAAATGAATGAGGAATCTCTTCTTCTAATAATAATAATAATAATAATAATAATAATAATAATAATAATAATTATTATTATTATTATTTTACCAGCATTTAAAGGGAAGAATTTATTGGTCCCAAGTAACACTCCAAACAGCAAATAGATGCTATTAACCTGTATCCATTTGTGGCAAATATTTTCTTTAAGGTTGCTTTCAACATATTGACTACTTTCAGAAAAATGAATAACACAATGAATATATATTATTCTGTGTCAGGGGCATGGAAGAGCGAACAAGGAGAGACAGGAAAAATGATCTGAGACTAAAGCTATGCATTTAGTTTATTATGTTAAAGTAAATTACATGGGAATTTCAAGACATAGTGAGATTGGTTACACTGTAACTAATCTCTTAAAGATAAGTTAAACAGAAACAGGTCAAATACATAGTAGGGAAACAGATTGAATACATAATTTTAAATGATCTCAAAGCATGGTATTAACTAGGATACAATATTAGGCAAAAGGTTAAGTTTCAGGAGGCAAGTGGCCTTTTGGAAAAAGCTATTTCCATAGTCAGGTAGAATTCACTGGTCAAAGAAGGTCAGTTGATGAACACCATGGGGCACAGAAGATGTACTTCATTCATAGAAATCCACCACAGGAAGGAAACAAACCAATAGACGTGAACACACGTACTCAGTCTGTCTCATCCAGGGTGAAACAAAACTGAAAATCTAGCCCAAAATAATATGTTCTGTTTTTCTGTGTTTCCGTTGACTCATGCAGATTTCGGCATAAATGACGATTTCCAAGACATCACTGCCTACCACACAGTGTTCCTTACAGCCATATTAGGGGGGACGATCGTCATCATCATTGGGTTTTTTGCTATACTGCTTTGTTATTGCAGGTAAGAACAGCACTAAATCTGTACGTGTAAACAAAGAGCTGTCAAATGGTAGTATCTTTTCAGTCTATTATGCACATTATAAAGTTCATTTATAGAAATAATTGTTTAGGACCTGGATAGATGCCTGAGTGGTTAAAAAATACTTGCTCTTACGGAAGCTGCAATCACAGTGCCTGCATGGGTCTGCACCAGGTCTTCTGCATGTATGTTATGGCTGTTACCCTGGTGGTTTTGTGGAACTTTTAAGAGTGAAAACTTTGGGTGTGTCTCTGACTCTGGTGCCTGCTCTTGGGACTCTTTTTCCCCCTATTGGTTTCCATTGTCCAGCCTCTATTTGAGGGCTTTTGCCTTGTCTTATTGTATCTTGTTTTATCATGTTTAGTTATTGTCTCTTGGAGGCCTGCTATTTTCTGAAGAGGAAACATAGGGGGAGTGGATCTTTTCCAGGGATGGGAGCTAGAGGGGAGACAGCAGGAGTGGAGGGAGGAGAAACTGTGGTGGAATGTACTGTATGAGAGAAGAATCTATTTTCAACAACAACAACAAGCCCACTTGCTCTTCCAAAGGGCCTGAGTTCTGAGCCCAGGACTCATATCTATCTGCAACTCCAACTCTAGGGCTCAGACATGCACATATATACACATGAATAAAAATTTAAAAATTTCAAAGAAATCAATTGCTTAGACTCCAGTATATGCAGATTGAAAAGCAAAACAAATGTATTCTAATAACACCATCAGATATGCATTTGCATATTTTGGTATACTTTTCTTCGATGAAACTTATAGATTGTAAACTTTAAGTATCTTTTGATTTTTTTCCTATTCTAGGGGAAAATGTGCAACACCACAGAAAAGAGAAAGAAATATCACGAAGCTTGAGATCCTCAAGAGAGATCAGACAACCTCGACAACACATATAAATCATATCAGTTCAGTCAAGACTGCATTAAAAGCTGAAGATAAACCACAGTTGTTCAATGCCAAAACTTCCTCCTACAGTCCCCAGAGAAAGGAAACCACAAAAACGGAGGCAGAAGAAAGAATTTCCATGGTGAAAACTCGGGACAACTTTAAAATCTACAATGAAGACGTTTCCTTTCTGTCAGTCAATCACAATTATTCAAGAAACCCAACACAGTCTTTGGAGCCCAGTATGGGGAGCAAACAGCCTAAGCATATTAACAACAATCTCTCCCCGTCGCTAGGTGACGCTCAAGAGGAAAAGAGATACCTTACAGGGACCGAAGAGGTCTATGGGCGGTCCCACATTCCCGAGCAGCTCATGCACATCTACAGCCAGCCTATTGCCATCCTTCAGACATCAGACCTTTTCTCCATGCCAGAGCAGTTACATGCCGCTAAGTCTGCCACTTTACCAAGAAAGGGACAATTGGTCTATGGCCAATTGATGGAACCAGTGAACAGAGAGAACTTTACACAAACATTGCCCAAAATGCCGATGCATTCTCACGTCCAGGCCCCAGATGCCAGAGAAGAAGACATTGTACTTGAAGGTCAGCAGAGCTTGCCATCCCAGACCTCAGATTGGAGCCGATATTCCAACAGCTTGTTGGAGTCTGTGTCTGTTCCTGGAACTCTAAATGAAGCTGTGGTGATGACCCCCTTTTCATCGGAACTTCAAGGAATTTCAGAGCAGACCCTCCTGGAGCTGTCCAAAGGCAAGCCTCCGCATCCCAGGGCTTGGTTTGTGTCTCTTGATGGAAAGCCTGTGGCCCAAGTGAGACACTCCTTTATAGACCTGAAAAAAGGCAAGAGAACCCAGAGCAATGATACGAGTCTAGACTCTGGGGTGGATATGAACGAGCATCAGTCAAGCAGAAAGCTGGAGAGGGAGAAAACGTTCATCAAGAGCATGCATCAGCCCAAGATCCTTTACCTGGAAGACTTAGACCTGAGCAGCAGCGAGAGTGGAACCACCGTCTGCTCCCCCGAGGATCCCGCATTGAGGCACATCTTAGAAGGGGGAAGCGGGGTTATTATCGAGCACCCCGGGGAAGAGTCTCCAGGAAGGAAAAGCACTGTGGAAGATTTTGAAGCCAACACATCCCCCACTAAAAAACGAGGCCGGCCACCGCCACTAGCCAAAAGAGATAGCAAGACTAACATCTGGAAGAAGCGAGAGGAACGCCCACTGATTCCCCTAAACTAATTGTGAGAGCTGTGTAGAGCTGTGTATCTCTGTAGTCTTCTGCTTCTTGTAAATTGCAGTGTGAACTTCTTAGGAAGCTGGGACTGAGCAATCTCATGGGCCATAGACACATCTCAAGCAAAGTGGATGGTAAAATAGGAATTCAGAAATCAGAAATGCTTTCTCTGGCCTGTTCCTCTCCCCCACCCCCACCCCCGTTGTTTTGTTTTTGGGTGATGAAGTTATCACAATGTAAAACAATGTAAAGATGTTATCTGAAAATGTTGCTCAGTTTGCCAACTGGTACTGGCTCTTAAGAATACAGCTGTGAAATGTGTACTACAGTTGCTTTCCAAAATCTTGCCTCTGCCTTGTCTTAGAAAGGCAGGTATCTTCATCATGCCTCATCCTCGTGCAGTGGGACTGTGAAAGCGTTTCCTGCCTATGCTTAGAAACAACCTGATAAATGTGTGTATGGATGTTAAAGACCAAACCGCATTTTCTTATTTAAGATTAATGGCTTGTGGGTTGTTGCCACCAACGTAAATCCTGTGCTCCCATAACATGGGCGGGAAGCGCCCGGTTTACTTGAGAAGGAGACCCAATTCTAGTTATTTGGGGACATAGGCTTATAGAGTAAATAACATATTGACTTGTTATATAGAAATTTGAGAAATGAAAACTCTGATATTGTCTTTTTATTTCAGATGAAGCGACCTTAGTTGACAGCTGGGCGGAGGCTTTGACTTTTAAGGTTCACGAATCCATAAAGGCTGGAATTGGTTTTTAAGATGTCTTTGTCATCTCCCCCATTCCAAATCAGTCATTTAGAGACTATCAAGTCTGATTTAAAAATACAAAAATTTGGAATGCCGAAAATGAATAGACTGTGGAGACAAAGGGAAATGGATATTCTGTATAATCGTGCAGGAAAAGAAAGGCCAGTTTCCAGATATTAAAAAAAAAACAAAAAAAAAAAAAACCAAAAAACTCCAGGCTTTGTCAACATTGCTAAATGCTGATGCTTTGGAACGGTTGGAGAAGAACAGCCTGGGATTCCAGGGGTTGTGTTCCCCGTCTCCTGAGCCTGTGCAGCTCATTTGCCAGTGTCAGGCATTTACTACTGTTCTCTCAGTGTGAACTCAGGAGCTGTTTTTAATTACTGGCTCTCCACTCTCCTAAACATAAGAGCTCTCGAGTACCATCAACCATCCTGTTTTACCTAAAGCTTTTCACTAGGACACATTTGTACAGCAGCTCGCCCTTTTCTTTGGGTGGGAAGAAATGGTTCTTTTCACCCCCTACCTCCTGAGCAAATTCAAGCCACTTAAATATGTTGGAGGAAACTAAAACAGAGACACCCGAATTTTGTAAAACAGTAGATAGATAAGACAATGGAATTCAGCAGCTTTTCTCCCCGAGACAACAGACTTCAGCCAGGTTTTGCTATAATCACTTCTGAAATAACTTATCTGTCTTAACTCCCTTGGCTTTCTGTATTTAACCCAAAGAATGCAAAGACCTTTGCTATGGTTCTTGTATACTACCCCTCTCCATCTATGTTTGGGTAACACTTAGACTTACTGCTGGGGGGAGAGTGATACAGCTCACTTTTAGAGGAGGCTTTCATGTTGGTTCTACACAGAATTCAATCCTAAGCAGCATGGACATGAACAAAAACCGACTTGGAGAAGTTTAAGGAGTTAGTGCTCTGTGGAAGTGCCTTTGACTAAGACTTGCGTTAGGAGGATTAATAACATCTTTCCTCCGTGTACATTTTGTTAGCCAAATTAAACAGATGTGCAGTTATTAAACAGATGTGCAGTTATTAAGAGGTACAGACCTAGTGTTTCACGTTGGAACAAGGAATTTTTGCATGTAACATTTTCTTTTGCGTGTTGTTTCTCGAATTCACAAGATACTGATAAACTGTTTCTATTGGAATGAGGTTAGGGACGATATAGTTAAATGCTGCACCCGGTCAACACTTTAAGTGTGTATGTATCCTCACCTTAAAAAGGCTTCATGTCTCAACTGGGCAATGCAGTGCACATAGAAATGTATGTGTGTATGGCCCAAGTACGCCAGTGACTTCGCTCATTCTTGTCTAAGGGAAATGAGATGAGGTATCCTAAGGGCTTTTATAGAATTTTAATTTCACAAAATACTTTTAAAAACCCACTGCGATGCTGTTTTTGGTTGGGAATGTTAGGCAGTATATCTTTCCTAATCAGGGGAATGTGACTTCTCATTTGCGAGCTGTTCACAATTCCTGGTAAAAAGCTAAAGCCATCTACCTTTTCCTAACCCAAGTGATTGAACCAACACTACTCACTACTTTCTTAAAGTTTTAAATTGAAAGCCAATGCAGACTTTTGCATATGTAAACTAGAGAATTTTGGTTACAAATTGTTGATATTTGTGGATCCTTTGTACCTAGTTTGGATATATCTTGAAGGCATAGCTATCAGTTAACCGATGAAGTCGTTTACTAAATACAGCACAGCTATGTGCGATTTTGAATACATACAACCTTGAAACTTTATAAAGCCCATTTTTATGACTTTCTGCAGGTGAATAGGGATCATGCCCTTTTATAATTCACAGTGTGCCACAAAGATCACAAACACTGAGGGATACTAAAGCTCTTCTTTGTTTTGGCAGTTACTGTCAGGCCAGTTTCTGTGGATTTGAATCCTCCACTATTACCCATTAGAGTGTTTTAGACATTTGGGGGGGGATATCAAATACTGCCCTTTGAAACTTCCCAGAAAGGTAAAGCTCACAACTCCATGTTTATTTCTATGGCTTGAGTTACCCTCTGCTGTGTGCAGACATCATAAAGAGGTCTACTTGGTTTCGACCTCAGATCCAGAGCTGACGTCGTGCCCTCTTGTTCCCAGGCGTTTCCTTGTTCATTTTCCTTTGTCTTCTTTCATCAGAGAAATCTCATGTTTTGGTGTATTTATTGCTGTTACTGTATTTCTTGAACAGTCTGAAGATTTGTAAAATGTTACAAACAGTTCTTTAAGGATAATAAAATTAATCTAAATGTATGCTTGTAGTGTTTAATTTCAAATAAAAGGCAAAGGGTTCCTTCCCAATGTAGTAAATATTTAATCCTCATTACTTTCTATTCATTATGCCCCACAGTGACATTAGCCCCGTGTCTATAATGAGACTGATAACCCCTTCCTCCTGTGTCTGCAGAATTCCCAGTTTTACTGTTGAAGCTGAGCATAGACAACTAGTTTTCCATTGGATGGGATTCATTACCTTCACAGGCCATTTTAAAATTATAATTTCTTTTTAATTCTAGGTGGAAAATGATATAAAGCCTTCATACCACTTCTAAAATGCCCTTTGGGCTTTTGGCCCAGCACTAAGTAATAACTCTAAGGCCCGTGACACTCAGATTTCCAAGGTCCTCTCTTAGCCAGTTGAACAATGTTTAGATTCAGTCAGGTGGTGTTTGGGAGCTTTAGAGTAGTTTTGAGAATTATCCTGGCTGCCATGTTTTTAGACACTCCAATATTTCTTACTCATTATGTAACCAGTCATACTTTCGCCTAGATCTACTACTGGGTGTTGGACTCTGAAATCACTTGGCAGACTCTCTGTCTCCACCGGCCTATGCTGAAGCCTTCCACCTGGAGCCCTGCAAGCTTAAGCAGGATTGTGACTGCCTCTGTGCCAGCGCCTTGGTCCTAAATGCAATGAAGACTACTGGATTCTAAGAAAGAATGTGGCTAAGTGATAATTGGAAGTATAGCTGTTAAAACAACGGGATGTGTGAGCTGACCAAGACACTGTGATCTCAGAAAGTGTAGGAAGGGTGCTGGGTAACATAAAAAGCTGCAGAAAGAGAGTTGGGTGGAGACGAGAGATATTTTAATGTTATGGAAAGTGATTCTACTTACACACTAAATAGTTGGAACAGATAAGCAGGGCCCTCCCCTTCAACTAACTACTGGAAAATATGAAACGAGGCCAGCTGTTGCTTTATCTTGGCTCCACAATTGGCATCTTTTCTCTGCATCTAATAACAGATTCCTTTGTCAGGATACAACACAAGATAGCTACCTTCCTGGAGGATGCTCTCACACCAAGGGAAGGGCTGAGGAAACGGCTTAGCTGCACGAGATTTGGATTTGCCATCAAAATGAAGATTATCTCCTCGGTATTTTTATCTTTATTGGGTTCACATTCTTAATGACAGTTTTATAGTTTAATGCCAGAAAAGTAGTCAGGAACTCAATAACAGCTTAAAATGCTAAAGGCAAAATGTATTGGTAAGATCACCTACCATTAATATAAACTCAATATAATTTCTTGGAGGAGGAATAAATTTTCTTCCTGAAATAGCTATGTTTAAAGATCACATATATCTCCACTTTGCTAGTTGAAACAAACGGACATCTTTGCATCTCTATTTTTATAATGAATTATATGTGGGCAGAGCCTTCCTTAGCTGAGCCCCTCATTCCCTGGTCTTTGTACCTAAACTAGTGGTATTGTAAATAATAATCTATAATTTTATAGGGGTGTCCTACTCTTTTTTATGAGTTGGCTCTTTTCCTTCTTTTGTTCAGGTTGACAGTGGGTTTCATAACTCATCTGTTCACTGTTTCTAGTCCTTGTAGACCTTATTAAAATACTAGACTAACTACAGACAGTCTGATCCAAAACAAACTGGATAATTACAGCCCCAGGAGTCTCTAAGCTTGTTATACTCTGATGCCTTCATTAAAACACCTTTCAAAAATACAACACTGAAAAGTACAATTTTGGCTACTAGGAAAGGTGAAATAGTGTTTCAGAATATTTTTACTACATATTTCCATCTTTCAGCTCAGAAAATATATCTTTGTCTTGTACAAAAGTGGTAGTTAAAAAGTTATGCTCAAGTTTATCTCCACTAACTAGGATTTTGTGTTAAGTGGTATTTTGAAGCCTTACTTTCTATCTTGAATAATTGCTGAAATATTTGTATCCACTAAACAGAGAATATTTTAATTATGAATGTACACTTTTATAATTTTTCTTTTTGCTCATTTTTCATTTTTGTTTATTTCTAATTTAAAAATATTTTCATTTCATGAATTATTTATTAACTATTTTTTCTATTTTTAAAAGATTTCATATATTTATACAATATATTTTGAGCTCTTTAGTAAATACTATTGATTTGATTGCTGATTGTGGGGCAGAGCACATGAGGTTTGTCACTCAGGACTTTGTTTTTCTAGGGAGCACGTATATCTATAAGCACAAAGGGAGAAGAGGGAAAACAGGCACTTGCATGGTTAGATACTTTGCTTTCTTTCTTGCTGGTAAAAATGATAAATTAATTTTTTAAAGGATTCTAGAAATGAATTTATGCTAATGATTACTAACACACAAACTCATTTTCTGAAACCCTTGTTTCTCACCAAATATTCCTGTCTGCGATTTTCCTTTTCAGTCAAGGAACAAGTTGTAGATTATTTAGAGTGGAACTGAAATTGTTCCTCTGCTTATTGAGACTTAGCTTTGTCATCTGCTTATCTGTCTTCTTTTAGAAGTCCAGGTGGAATTTTGTACTATTAAAATTAATTTTAATAAAACAATTTTAGTGTAAATTAGATAATTTCTAAGACTCCCATCTTCCAAGACATACTCAATCACTTCTAAAGAGAAGAAAGGTTTTATTTTACTTATGTATGTCCTGGAGTCTGAGATGGTCTACGTTCTTACATTGCACTGATAACCTTACATATGTCTGCTAAGACCATAGGATCCCTGTGGATAGGAATTGCTCTTTAACACCCTTAGTTTCCAAGAATAGCTTTGTGATATACTTAATAATATTGATTAATGAATACATGATGATAGATTTTGTTCAATGGAAATATCTAAGTGTTTAGAGAAGTAAGGAGAGAGGTGTCAGCAAGATGGTAGAAAAAGAGCATCCTGGAGAGATGGTCTAGGGGCCCTAGGGAAAATGAGAAGCTGAGTTTGAATCTCAACACTAACATAAAAAGCTGGAGACATGTTCCTGCAGCCCCTGTGCTGTAAGTGGGAGACAGAAATAGGAGGTGCTCCGTGGGTGCCACCTTACATCCTGGTTTAGTAAGAAATTCTATCTCAAAGGAATAAGACAGAAAGTCATAAAACAGGATAACCATTGTATTCTCTTTTGTCCTCTGTGTACTCACATTCATGTGCATATGCCAGACACACATATGTGTGCACATGCACTTCCCACCCAACCATGTGCATATCACACACACTATGTGCATATCACACACACCATGTGAATATCACACATGTGCCTATCACACACACACACACACACACACACACACACACACACACACACACACGGCCTCCCTTCTTGCAATTCTAATAGCAATAATTTAGTATGTTTTCACAAACTAAAGAGTCTTTATAGCATCTTTAGGATATAGGTAGGAGGCTGTAAAACACTGTAAGGGTCAAAACTTTAAGGGACTTTTTAATTGTTAATATTTTTTTCCATTTTATTAGGTATTTACCTCATTTACATTTCCAATGCTATACCAAAAGTCCCCCATACCCACCCACCCCCACTCCCCTACCCACCCACTCCCTCTTTTTGGCCCTGGCGTTCCCCTGTACTGGGGCATATAAAGTTTGCATGTCCAATGGGCCTTTCTTTCCAGTGATGGCCGACTAGGCCATCTTTTGATACTTATGCAGCTAGAGTCAAGAGCTCCGGGGTACTGGTTAGTTCATAATGTTGTTCCACCTATAGGGTTGCAGATCCCTTTAGCTCCTTGGCTACTTTCTCTAGCTCCTCCATTGGGAGCCCTGTGATCCATCCATTAGCTGACTATGAGCATCCACTTCTGTGTTTGCTAGGCCCCGGCATAGTCTCACAAGAGACAGCTACATCTGGGTCCTTTCAATAAAATCTTGCTAGTATATGCAATGGTGTCAGCGTTTGGATGCTGATTATGGGGTGGATCCCTGGATATGGCAGTCTCTACATGGTCCATCCTTTCATCTCAGCTCCAAACTTTGTCTTTGTAACTCCTTCCATGGGTGTTTTGTTCCCACTTCTAAGGAGGGGCATAGTGTCCACACTTCAGTCTTCATTCTTCTTGAGTTTCATGTGTTTAGCAAATTGTATCTTATATCTTGGGTATCCTAGGTTTAGGGCTAATATCCACTTATCAGTGAGTACATATTGTGTGAGTTCCTTTGTGAATGTGTTACCTCACTCAGGATGATGCCCTCCAGGTCCATCCATTTGCATAGGAATTTCATAAATTCATTCTTTTTAATAGCTGAGTAGTACTCCATTGTGTAGATGTACCACATTTTCTGTATCCATTCCTCTGTTGAGGGGCATCTGGGTTCTTTCCAGCTTCTGGCTATTATAAATAAGGCTGCTATGAACATAGTGGAGCATGTGTCCTTCTTACCAGTTGGGGCATCTTCTGGATATATGCCCAGGAGAGGTATTGATGGATCCTCCGGTAGTACTATGTCCAATTTTCTGAGGAACCACCAGACTGATTTCCAGAGTGGTTGTACAAGCCTGCAATCCCACCAACAATGGAGGAGTGTTCCTCTTTCTCCACATCCACGCCAGCATCTGCTGTCACCTGAATTTTTGATCTTAGCCATTCTGACTGGTGTGAGGTGGAATCTCAGGGTTGTTTTGATCTGCATTTCCCTGATGATTAAGGATGTTGAACACTTTTTCAGGTGCTTCTCTGCCATTCGGTATTCCCCAGGTGAGAATTCTTTGTTCAGTTCTGAGCCCCATTTTTTAATGGGGTTATTTGATTTTCTGAAGTCCACCTTCTTGAGTTCTTTATATATGTTGGATATTAGTCCCCTATCTGATTTAGGATAGGTAAAGATCCTTTCCCAATTTGTTGGTGGTCTTTTTGTCTTATTGACGGTGTCTTTTGCCTTGCAGAAACTTTGGAGTTTCATTAGGTCCCATTTGTCAATTCTCGATCTTACAGCACAAGCCATTGCTGATCTGTTCAGGAATTTTTCCCCTGTGCCCATATCTTCAAGGCTTTTCCCCACTTTCTCCTCTATAAGTTTCAGTGTCTCTGGTTTTATGTGAAGTTCCTTGATCCACTTAGATTTGACCTTAGTACAAGGAGATAAGTATGGATCGATTCGCATTCTTCTACACAATAACAACCAGTTGTGCCAACACCAATTGTTGAAAATGCTGTCTTTCTTCCACTGGATGGTTTTAGCTCCCTTGTCGAAGATCAAGTGACCATAGGTGTGTGGGTTCATTTCTGGGTCTTCAATTCTATTCCATTGGTCTACTTGTCTGTCTCTATACCAGTACCATGCTGTTTTTATCACAATTGCTCTGTAGTAAAGCTTTAGGTCTGGCATGGTGATTCCACCAGAAGTTCTTTTATCCTTGAGAAGACTTTTTGCTATCCTAGGTTTTTTGTTATTCCAGATGAATTTGCAAATTGCTCCTTCCAATTCGTTGAAGAATTGAGTTGGAATTTTGATGGGGATTGCATTGAATCTGTAGATTGCTTTTGGCAAGATAGCCATTTTTACAATGTTGATCCTGCCAATCCATGAGCATGGGAGATCTTTCCATCTTCTGAGATCTTCCTTAATTTCTTTCTTCAGAGATTTGAAGTTTTTATCATACAGATCTTTCACTTCCTTAGTTAGAGTCACGCCAAGATATTTTATATTATTTGTGACTATTGAGAAGGGTGTTGTTTCCCTAATTTCTTTCTCAGCCTGTTTATTCTTTGTATAGAGAAAGGCCATTGACTTGTTTGAGTTTATTTTATATCCAGCTACTTCACCGAAGCTGTTTATCAGGTTTAGGAGTTCTCTGGTAGAAGTTTTAGGGTCACTTATATATACTATCATATCATCTGCAAAAAGTGATATTTTGACTTCCTCCTTTCCAATTTGTATCCCCTTGATCTCCTTTTGTTGTCGAATTGCTCTGGCTAATACTTCAAGTACTATGTTGAAAAGGTAGGGAGAAAGTGGGCAGCCTTGTCTAGTCCCTGATTTTAGTGGGATTGCTTCCAGCTTCTCTCCATTTACTTTGATGTTGGCTACTGGTTTGCTGTATATTGCTTTTATCATGTTTAGGTATGGCCCTTGAATTCCTGATCTTTCCAAAACTTTTATCATGAATGGGTGTTGGATCTTGTCAAATGCTTTTTCTGCATCCAACGAGATGATCATGTGGTTTTTGTTTTTGAGTTTGTTTATATAATGGATTACATTGATGGATTTTCGTATATTAAACCATCCCTGCATCCCTGGAATAAAACCTACTTGGTCAGGATGGATGATTGCTTTAATGTGTTCTTGGATTCGGTTAGCGAGAATTTTAGTGAGGATTTTTGCATCGATATTCATAAGAGAAATTGGTCTGAAGTTCTCTATCTTTGTTGGATCTTTCTGTGGTTTAGGTATCAGAGTAATAGTGGCTTCATAAAATGAGTTGGGTAGAGTACCTTCTACTTCTATTTTGTGAAATAGTTTGTGCAGAACTGGAATTAGATCTTCTTTGAAGGTCTGATAGAACTCTGCACTAAACCCATCTGGTCCTGGGCTTTTTTTGGTTGGGAGACTATTAATAACTGCTTCTATTTCTTTAGGTGATATGGGACTGTTTAGATGGTCAACTTGATCCTGATTCAACTTTGGTACCTGGTATCTGTCCAGAAATTTGTCCATTTCGTCCAGGTTTTCCAGTTTTGTTGAGTATAGCTTTTTGTAGAAGGATCTGATGGTGTTTAGGATTTCTTCAGGATCTGTTGTTATGTCTCCCTTTTCATTTCTGATTTTGTTAATTAGGATTTTGTCCCTGTGCCCTTTAGTGAGTCTAGCTAAGGGTTTATCTATCTTGTTGATTTTCTCAAAGAACCAACTCCTCGTTTGGTTAATTCTTTGAATAGTTCTTGTTTCCACTTGGTTGATTTCACCCCTGAGTTTGATTATTTCCTGCCGTCTACTCCTCTTGGGTGAATTTGCTTCCTTTTTTTCTAGGGCTTTTAGATGTGTTGTCAAGCTGCTAGTATGTGCTCTCTCCCGTTTCTTCTTGGAGGCACTCAGAGCTATGAGTTTCCCTCTTAGAAATGCTTTCATTGTGTCCCATAGGTTTGGGTACGTTGTGGCTTCATTTTCATTAAACTCTAGAAAGTCTTTAATTTCTTTCTTTATTCCTTCCTTGACCAAGGTATCATTGAGAAGAGTGTTATTCAGTTTCCACGGGAATGTTGGCTTTCCATTATTTATGTTGTTATTGAAGATCAGTCTTAGGCCATGGTGGTCTGATAGGATACATGGGACAATTTCAATATTTTTGTATCTGTTGAGGCCTGTTTTTTGACCAATTATATGGTCAATTTTGGAGAAGGTCCCGTGAGGTGCTGAGAAGAAGTTATATCCTTTTGTTTTAGGATAAAATGTTCTGTAGATATCTGTCAGGTCCATTTGTTTCATAACTTTTGTTAGTTTTACTGTGTCCCTGTTTAGTTTATGTTTCCACGATCTGTCCATTGATGAAAGTGGTGTGTTGAAGTCTCCCACTATTATTGTGTGAGGTGCAATGTATGCTTTGAGCTTTACTAAAGTGTCTCTAATGAATGTGGCTGCCCTTGCATTTGGTGCGTAGATATTCAGAATTGAGAGTTCCTCTTGGAGGATTTTACCTTTGATGAGTATGAAGTGTCCCTCCTTGTCTTTTTTGATAACTTTGGGTTGGAAGTCGATTTTATCCGATATTAAAATGGCTACTCCAGCTTGTTTTTTCAGTCCATTTGCTTGGAAAATTGTTTTCCAGCCTTTCACTCTGAGGTAGTGTCTGTCTTTTTCCCTGAGATGGGTTTCCTGTAAGCAGCAGAATGTTGGGTCCTGTTTGTGTAGCCAGTCTGTTAGTCTATGTCTTTTTATTGGGGAATTGAGTCCATTGATATTAAGAGATATTAAGGAAAAGTAATTGTTGCTTCCTTTTATTTTTGTTGTTAGAGTTGGCATTTTGTTCTTGTGGCTGTCTTATTTTTGGTTTGTTGAATGATTACTTTCTTGGTTGTTCTAGGGCGTGATTTCCGTCCTTGTATTGCTTCTTTTCTGTCGTTATCCTTTGAAGGGCTGGATTCGTGGAAAGATATTGTGTGAATTTGTTTTTGTCGTGGAATACTTTGATTTCTCCATCTATGGTAATTGAGAGTTTGGCCGGGTATAGTAGCCTGGGCTGGCATTTGTGTTCTCTTAGTGTTTGTATAACATCTGTCCAGGCTCTTCTGGCTTTCATAGTCTCTGGTGAAAAGTCTGGTGTAATTCTGATAGGCCTTCCTTTATATGTTACTTGACCTTTCTCCCTTACTGCTTTTAATAGTCTATCTTTATTTAGTGCATTTGTTGTTCTGATTATTATGTGTCGGGAGGAATTTCTTTTCTGGTCCAGTCTATTTGGAGTTCTGTAGGCTTCTTGTATGATCATGGGCATCTCTTTCTTTATGTTTGGGAAGTTTTCTTCTATTATTTTGTTGAAGATATTAGCTGGCCCTTTAAGTTGAAAATCTTCATTCTCATCAATTCCTATTATCCGTAGGTTTGGTCTTCTCATTGTGTCCTGGATTTCCTGGATGTTTTGAGTTAGGATCCTTTTGCATTTTGTATTTTCTTTGACTGTTGTGTCGATGTTCTCTATGGAATCTTCTGCACCTGAGATTTTCTCTTCCATTTCTTGTATTCTGTTGCTGATGCTCACATCTATGTTTCCAGATCTCTTTCCTAGGGTTTCTATCTCCAGTGTTGCCTCGCTTTGGGTTTTCTTTATTGTGTCTACTTCCCCTTTTAGTTCTAGTATGGTTTTGTTCATTTCCATCACCTGTTTGGATGTGTTTTCCTGTTTTTCTTTAATGATTGCTACCTGTTTGGCTGTGTTTTCCTGCTTTTCTTTAAGGGCCTGTAACTCTTTAGCAGTGCTCTCCTGTAATTCTTTAAGTGACTTATGAAAGTCCTTCTTGATGTCCTCTATCATCATCATGAGAAATGTTTTTAAATCTGGGTCTAGATTTTCGGTTGTGTTGGGGTTCCCAGGACTAGGTGGGGTGGGAGTGCTGCGTTCTGATGATGGTGAGTGGTCTTGATTTCTGTTAGTAGGATTCTTACGTTTGCCTTTCGCCATCTGGTAATCTCTGAAGCTAGCTGTTTTAGTTGTCACTGTTAAGAGCTTGTTCTTCAGGTGACTCTGTTAGCCTCTATAAGCAGACCTGGAGGGTAGCACTCTCCTTAGTTTCAGTGGGCAGAGTATTCTCTGCAGGCAAGCTCTCTTCTTGCAGGGCAGGTACCCAGATATCTGGTGTTCGAACCAGACTCCTGGCAGAAGTTGTGTTCCACTCACTAGAGGTCTTAGGATCCCATGTGGAATCCTGTGTGGGCCCTTGCGGGTGTCAGGCGACTCTGCTGGCAAGGTAGCCCGGGGCTCGAGTAGAGCAGAAGGGGTTTGTGCCCCAGATCAGGCCCGGGTAGCCTGCTTCCCTATGTACCGCAGTCTCAGGTTCAGCGCGATTGGATTGGGGCAGGCGCTGTGTTCCACTCATCAGAGGTCTTAGGATCCCGTGGGGAATCCTGTGTGGGCCCTTGCGGGTGTTGGGCGAGACTCTGCTGGCAAGGTAGCCCGGGGCTCGAGTGGAGCGGAAGGGGCTTGTGCCCCAGATCAGGCCCGGGTAGCCTGCTTCCCTATGTACCCCAGTCTCAGGTTCCGCGTGATTGGATTGGGGCAGGTGCTGTGTTCCACAATTGTTAATATTTTAAAGTTAAATTGTTTTAGATGATTTCACACATGTGTGGAATACATACCCCATACCATTATTTCCACAAATCTCTCTCACATTTAGATCTATTATTTTTTTATGATCCCTGTAGCTATACATTGGAGTCTGGTGGGCTCCTTGACTTCCTACTGGGTCTTGTGTGGACCCGGAACAGTACAGTTGTGAGCTAATGGCTGCAATCTTATGAATCTAGAAAATGGCATTTTGTTGCCCTTCACCCCATTTTCCACTCTTACATTCTTCCTGTTCTGTCTTCCACAATGTTCTCCGTGCCTAAAGGCAGTGGGATGAATGTTTTGTTTAGGGCTGACTCTATGTGGTCGGTTGGAAGGGATCCTGAGGAATGCAGTATTCATGCCTTATATTGTAAGTCCAGCTAACAACCCAGGGCTGATAAGGTTATAGGTCTAGCCAATACATTTACTACTGATATTTAATAAAGCTGATGACACAGCAAAATTCCTTCTAAGTATCCACACTTAGGCTGATAAGCAAAAGTTGCTTTCAACCATAGACCAGCATGGGTCATGACTGGCTCGTCATCTGAGGGTCGAGATGAAGCCTCATCCCAACAGAGCTCAACTTTATGAAGGTTTCCCCTGGAAATAACAGTCAGACCAAATATGGACATGGTAGCAGTCACATGACCTCATTTCAGCCTTACTTGAACATGATCTTGGAGGCATTTATATCAACCAGAGATTGCCCAGAGACCAAAAAAAGGACAAGGACTTTTCTTGCCAAAACCAGCTAGTAAATACTGGAAGAAATGTTTTCACTTTCAAATGCTGACATTCAAGGTTTTGCAGGTAATGGACAACTTAGCAAACATGAAACATTACAGGAAATTAAAAATCTAGGAACCAGTTCCTTGGAAAAGGAGGCCCACAAAATTCTTGAAAAGTCATTTGAAGTGATTACCTCAAGGCTCAGCTAATAGCAAGAAAATACCAACAGGAAACTACATAAGATCAGGGTAACAATGCATGATGAAACAAACTGGAAATTTAGTAAAGAAATAGAATACAAATGAACCAAACTGAAGTCTCAGAATTGAAGAAGGAAACAGCAGAACTGAAAAATCCAGCAAGGACCATCACCAACAGAGTTCGTCCAGTGGGAGAGGTAATTAGTGAGATCAACTAAGCATGTTTAAGCGTAGTGTAGTAATGATAAATAAGTATAACAGAGTGAAGAGGAAAAAGGAATAATGTGATACCACTTAATGTACGAGTAAATAAATTATGGGATTTTAGAAGGAAGGATAGTAAGGTAGAGGAAGAGAAGGGAGAAGGAAAGGAGAGAGAAGGGATAGGGAAGAAGGAAGAGAAAGAGAGAAGTCTATTCGAAGAAATACTATCTCAAAAATCCACAAATATTGGAAGAAACATGGACATGGATTAAGACAAGGATTTTAAGCAACATTGAAATGAAATACAATAAGTAATGATAACTAAATGATCAAAGAAAGTTAATGACTGTTTCTAACAATAAGAGAAAAGTGATGACCTCTATCAGGAGCTGCTACACTGCTATCAGCAGACTTCTCAACAGATCCTTGTGAGGTCACTGTGGCAGGGGACAAGTCCTTCAACGGTAGAGGCTACTCTACCCAGAAAATTCCTCCCCCAAAATGAGAGAAACAGTCCTGGATGAAAAAATGCTGTTGAAATTCATTGCTGTTATATCTTTCTCAAGAGGAATGGTCGAGGGATTCTCTGCACGAAACAACATAGTGTGAAAACATAAAGCTCACTGGTTAAAGTGAACACACAGTCAGATTAAGACAAATAGTCTATGAACTGCTCTCTTCTTTAGTACAAAAGCTGGAGCAAAAGTATTTAAAATACAGTTCCAATAATGTTAAATTATAAACAAAAGGCTATAATGTATAACCTCAAGAGCATAAAAGATGTGGAGGAGGGAAGTAAAGTGTAGAGTCTTGCATGTGTCTGTATTTAAATTATTATTTGCTTAAAATAGAATGTTATAAGTATGTTTATGTAAGTCGTACGATTAATCAAAGGAAAAATTCCCTCTAGTATATACACAAGAGATTAGAACAAAGGAATTAAGACATGTTACTATTAGTCTTAGTACATCATATAGGAAAGTGGACAATTGGGGGAAAACAAAGGAATTACAAAATAAACAAGTTAAAATATCAATAAGAAGTCCTTATAAATCAACCATTACTTTAAATGCAAAAGAATAAATTCTCTAGTCAAATGGTGTACAATACTTGAAATTAAAAATGATCAGGCAAACACTACTCTTTACTATTTTTTCAAGATTAAAAAATATGCTGCATATGAGACAATAGTAGCAGGGCTGCCTGTGAGTGTATTAGACAAGATAGCCTTCAAGTCTGTAACTATGTAACAGCAATGCCATTGACATGAGTCAATCAAGAGAAATCTATTTATAAATAAATGTGTCCTAAACCTTAGAGTATTTAATATACCACAAATGTCAAAAGATATACATGAAAAATTTTATAGCAGTATAAAAGTACTTCATTTTCAGTAATGGGATATTTAATACAGACCAATTTCTCTAAAATCTATTAGATCAACATGGGAATAGTAGATATAAAGATATTATAGACCAAACAGTTATAAACATTCATAAATGTATGATTGCTTTCAACAGCAGCAGAATACACAACCTTCTCTAGCCTAAAACATTATTCAGAAAAAAATCACATATTAAAAATGAATGTATGTTGTGAGAAACCACAAGGCCTGCCATTAGCACAGTAGCTTAAAGAGGTGATGCTGAAGTCAGGAGGCAGGCGCTTGCTCACCCACTCAGGTTAGAAATGTGGCAAGCCTTCACCCAAAGCAACCCAAGCTGGGAGGAGATGTATACCATTAAGGAGAGTAAGAGGAGGATCAATCTTGGCCTTGGATTTGAAGTCCAGTTCCAGGACTGCTGCAGCGAAATCTTGTTCTGGGAAACCTCACACAAACCCTACTCTTCCAGCCAGCACTGCTGGATGAAACTGGGGAACTGTTAAGGCAAACGGTGACTGGTACCTTACCTCAGAACCCTGGGTAGAGCAGGAGCAAGACTCTGGGAATCAGGGGTCAAGGAAGGAAGTTATGACTGGTTTTGCGTGAAGATAGGTTCAGGTCTATTGACACACAGTGCATGGTAGAAACACAATACACAAGCCATATTTTACACTTGGAGCCTCTAGATAGACCCTACCATTACTTTGAGCCTTGTGATGCATTACAATAGACTCGTGCCTATGTCATTTCCAGCTTTGGAGATGGCAAGATGCATTTGCAGTATTCCTGAGACTTCCAGCCTCTGTGTCTGTGGCATCATGTCATGATGCAACTTAGCATTAGCCTTTGTGTCCAAGGGACTGTCTCCTTCACTTGTCCCCCCAACTCTGGACTGTCTCCTTCACTTGTCCCCACAACTCTGGATGGTGCAACTATCACTAAGCCAGTGCTTATAGATAGGATCCCACAACTGCCTAGTGTTACAACGGTGATGCAGAAGCTCAGATTGGCCTTTCTCAGAGCCAGGCTAAATCCAGTTGTGACATGCTAAGACTGTGTCCCAGAGAATCTTTGGGGGCCATAATATCTTAATATCTAGATCTATAATTCACTACTCAGCAGTAACTCATGGGATCTAAAGTTTTACCATGGAATCTGGACTGTTTGCTTAGATGAATAAAATAGTAGTGAAGCATGTCTATAATCTATTATTTCATTTTCACGTAAAACCAACTTATTTAAATTATCTTTCATACACAATTAAAAAAAAACCAAAACACTGTCATATGACTACCTACAAACTGATCTGAGGGTCGGTTTCCCGTTCAGAATTCTCTCTTCTGCTCTTTACTCTCAGGGTTTCAAGATATCGAGCAAGTAAAAATCTTGGAAATAGTATATAAAAATAAAGTATACATATACAGCTACAACAGTGTCTATTCACAAACTCAAAATGGATTTTCAAGCACTGAGACTCTCAGTGATCTAAACCTGTGATGTGGTCTTTTATATAAATCCATGTTTTAATGCGTAAACTGAAAAGGCTTCTCTAATCTTCAAGAGATCATTCTGTTAAGGTTTGGTCTGTTGTATTGAAATGTTAAATTCTGTACCCCAAGGTCTAGGCCAGCTTTTGTTGTGCAAATCTTGTTCCTTAATTGAAAACTATTGATTAAATAAAAAATGGCTACAGCCAATTGCAGGAGGCATTAGAGGTAGGTGGGGTTTTGAGTTACCTGGTTAAGGTGAAAGGGAGAAGGAGAATGAGGAGGAGAGAGGAGAGGCACCATGAGCATGTGACCAGGAGAAGCGGGGAGTATTTGGGGTACACCACTGGGCAGTAGTCAGGCCAGCAGTTAGAAAAGTAGACTAGGGGCTACCTCCCAGTAATTGTCAAAGCCAAATAAATTAACCATAGTCTGAGACTCATTTTTTTTTAAAGCTAGTCAGAGATAAGTTTAAATTGGTTGTACTATATCATTCACACACTCAGATAATACTAATTACATATTTTTTACTTACTGGTCTTTGCCCTTTGATTGTAGCCAAGGAGCAAAGCTGGCTTCATGCGTATCACTCACTATTGTGGTAGAATTCCTCATTCTCTACAAGGAAGGCTTTGAACTGGGTTTCATCTTTGAATTAAAATTTGAGACCCAATATATCACTGGTATATTGTAGATGCATACCCATCTACTGTTCATTTGAGGCTCAAGGATTCTCAGATACTGGCACAGTCTGGATTTGTCAATCTGTAATTGAATTTTGACTGTCTAGGAGTGATGCTAAGTTTTTGAGATGGTATTTCTTGTTAGGATGGCAGCCATGCAGTTTTAGGTGTCTTACTCAGTACTTAGGGGCATCCTGGCTGTAAACTGATTTAAAATATACGTCTTTCTTTCTTTCTTTCTTTCTTTCTTTCTTTCTTTCTTTCTTTCTTTCTTTCTTTCTTTCTTCCTTCCTTCCTTCCTTCCTTCCTTCCTTCCTTCCCTCCTTCCTCACTTTTCTTCTTCCTCTTCTTCTTCCTCTTCCTCTTCTTTTTCTTTTCTTCTTCTCTTCTTTCTTCTTTTCCTCCTCTTCCTCCTTCTTTTCTTCTTTTCCTTCTCCTTTTCCTCCTTTTTCTTCCCCTTCCTCTTCCTCCTCTTCCTTCTCCTCCTCTTCTTCCTTCTCCTCTCCCCCTCCTTCTACTACTGATTCTTTGTGAGTTTCACATCCTGTTCCCCAATCTTACTCATATCCCTGGTCTTCCATGTCCACTCTCTGCTCTTGCAACCTCCTCTCCAAAAGTAGAAAAAAAAATCCAACCCAAAAAAAGATCTTGTCTTGGAAGCTGTAGAGTGTTATGTTCGTCACATAGTATATCCTTTTGCCCACATATCCCTACTTGGAAATGTTCATTACAATGAGTCATTGGTCTGGCTTCTGCTACACTGTCAATGAACCTCACTGGGATTCTTCTCACATATCCTGTTGCCCTGTCATGGAGATCCTGCAGCTTTGAGTCTGCAAGACTGGCTCTTCACATGTTCTAGCAGTTCCTAGGTAGAATAGATGTTGGGTTGGGGCAACTCAAAGTCCTGGATGTGGGCTTGGGAGGAAGCTGAGTTGGTCAGCCCACCAGCTCGTCTACACCCACACCACCAGGCAAGCTCATCAGCAGTGCTCTGGCTAGCTCACCCAATGCTGCATCCTGCAAGGGGAAGGGGCAGGTCTCTTGTTCTCATGTCTTCAGAGACAGCTTACCTGTGCCTTTGCCACCAGGGCCAGCTCTACTGTGCTGCCTAGGCAAGGTGCAGGGCCAGATCATCTGAGTGTGGCAGCTGGTGAGGGGCAGGGCCATCTCTTCTGCTTTCATGACCTCAGGGCCAGCTCTCCCACCTGCTGTAGGTGATGAGGTGCAGGGGAATTGCCTATACCACCTGTACTGGCTAGTTTTGTGTCAACTTGACACAGCCAGAGTTACCACAAAGAAAGGAGCTTCAGTTGAGGAAATGCCTCCATGAGATCCAACTGTAAGGCATTTTCTCAATTAGTGATCAAGGCGGGGAAAGACCCCTTGTAGGTGGGACCACCTCTGGGCTGGTAGTCTTGGTACTATAAGAGAGCAGGCTGAGCAAACCAGGGGAAGCAAGCCAGTAAAGAGCATCCCTCCATGGCTTCTGTATCAGCTCCTGCTTTCTGACCTGCTTGAGTTCCAGTCCTGACTTCCTTGGTGATGAACAGCAGTATGGAAGTGTAAGATGAATAAACCCTTTCCTCCCCAACTTGCTTCTTGGTCATGATGTTTGGTCCAGGAATAAAAACCCCGACTAAGACAAATTGGTACCCGCATAGTGGGGTATTCCTGTGACAACCTGACCATGTTTGGGGAGGACTGTGGAAGAACTTTGGAACTTTGGGCCAGAAGATCCATTTGCTGTTAAGAACTCTGTGAGATGTTGTGTAGGAGCTTGGAGGATAATGTTGAGAACAGTACAGAAAAATGGAGGCCTGGCTTGTGAGATTTCAGAGGGAAAATTAAAGACTCTTTTCAGGGCCATTGCTATTTTGATTGGGAAGATTCTGTGGTTCTGGTTAGCTGGGGCTGAAGAATCAGCTGTGATTAACAAGATACCAGAACTACTAAAGTAAAACCTTTGCATTACTGGGACTATTGATGCTGGTTAGCTGGAGCTAAGAAATTAGTGGTGATTAAGAAGAGACCAGCATCACTGAGATGAAATCTTCTGGGAAGTGTTTTCTTGAGAGCACAGAGGCTGGGTTCCAGAGATAGCCAAGGTTGTATCTTGTGCTGTGGATGGACTTAATGTGTAAGAGTTACCCAGGTGGTACTTGTTTTGAAGGCACGAAGGGGTCACACAGAGCAGCTGAGGCTCGGCAGTATGAGAGGTGATGGAAGGCCATTGGTGAAGCCTCAGTTGCAATTGACGGCCCAGGACTGAAGGGGTCATGCAGTGTTTTAGAGATGCCAGAACCATGAGATGACCACCAAGAGTAGCAGCAGTGGAGTACAGGCATCTGGAGCCTAGAGGATGACATGTGTGCTACAAAGAGCATGGCTGGAGAAGTGACCCAAGCCCTTGGAGGAGCCCAGAATATCGTGAGTTGGATCCCAGACATTGGACGGTTGGAGATTGATTTTAGCTTTTGATTGTGACTGTGCCCTGATATTTTTCCCTCTTGAAGGAAGTTTTTTAGTGAAGCCCACAGTTAAGAGACTTTTAATTGTAAAGAGAATTTGTAAAGACTGTGGGAGTTTTAAAGTTATTTAGATCTTGGGGATGAATAAGAAACTAAAGGTTGAGGCTTACCAGTGATGTGTTTGTGTGTCAAGTTGACAAGGGGTCAATTGTACTGGCTAGTTTTGTGTCAACTTGACACAGCCAGAGTTACCACAGAGAAAGGAGCTTCAGTTGAGGAAATGCCTCCATGAGATCCAACTGTAAGGCATTTTCTCAATTAGTGATCAAGGGGGAAAGGCCCCTTGTAGGTGGGACCATCTCTGGGCTGGTAGTCTTGGTTCTATAAGAGAGCAGGCTGAGCAAGCCAGGGGAAGCAAGCCAGTAAAGAACATCCCTCCATGGCTTCTGCATCAGCTCCTTTACCTGACCTGCCTGATTTCCAGTCCTGACTTCCTTGGTGATGAACAGCAGTATAGAAGTGTAAGCTGAATAAATCCTTTCCTCCCCAACTTGCTTCTTGGTCATGATGTTTTGTCCAGGAATAGAAACCCTGACTAAGACACCACCCCATGGCAGACAAGGGGCAGGGCTAGCGCTCTTGAGGTTATTCCCTTGGGGCTCGCTCAACCCTCTCCTACCATCAGGGTTAGCTCTACTGTACTGTCCAAATGAGGGACGGAGCTAGCTCCTCATTGTCCAGTCCAGACTAGGGACATTTTCAAGGCCTTTGATGGTAACACGGGACTGGGACAACAATACAGACTCCAGATGCCATAGGACCAAGGACCCAGACATGGCCCACAGCAGCTGCCTGGGTCCAGATGTCCCCATGGTCTCAGGTGGCAATACAGGCCACTAAGATCCACTTGGCCTTTGATGATAACTCTGTTCACAGATATCAACATAGAACCCAGCTGGAGCAGGACCATGGACCCAGATATGGCCATTGGTGGCAGCACGGGCCAGGATCTCACCATAACCTCCTCATGGGCCTATTCCTCACCACAGTCTAGTCTCCAGTTCTGCCTTTCTCCACAGTGCTTTGCTTTCGTTTCCATCTCTCCACCAGCTACTCCATCTTTCCCATCTCTCTGTCACACATTCATTTACTGTAGTGGGGCTTACAGAAGATGCTTGAATGTCTTTTAGCTGCCCCGGTGGGCATGGCCTGATTTTAGGGCTTTTTGCTCAGAGAAGGCTGTTCCTGGCTGGAGAGACTTTTGTTCATGCTCATAGGTGGTTGCTGCAGATTCATTCTGCTCATTGGAAATCACTGAATGGTTGTGATTTGCCAGAAACTTTGAAGAGCAGTGTTGAATGGACTCCCAAGTGCTAGCAATCCTGGTTGCTAACAGGATGTCCTAGTCACACTCTGAGAATAGGAAGGAGTTGTCTTGCTGTAGCTTCATGATTTTCTTACTCCTCTCCAAATTTATTTGTAACGTCTTTTCCAGATTGCCCATTCAAAATGCAATTAACCTTTGAAATAGAGGCTGCTAAAACAACTGAGCTGGATTAGAACTCCAACAGAGGAAGGAAGTAATCCTGGTCTCTGAGGAAGAGCCTATCAGTAGTTGCTCTGGATCATTTTCTCAGTCAGAGAAGGTTGTATCCCTGTTCTTCCAACCCACAGGAATGACCAGGGCCTGGTGACATTGCTTGCAAGTTAAGAGTACTTGTTGCTCATGCAGAGGATCATTTTCTAGTTCATGGAATGTGGCATCTTTTGACTTTAGGCCAGTGACCAGTTATTGAAATTCTTCACTGGTTAATCATTGAAATTAAGGGGCTGAATAGGATTGGTATGTACTAGTTGGTGAGAGTTAGGAGTCCTTTGAAAAAGGTCAGAAACCATGTGAATGGATTGGCACTGTTAAGCTCACAGCTAGCCTAGAAATCAATAATGAAATGATGTGGATAACTGGATACTGAATGAGAAAGGGAATGGACTTTGCCAATGACTGTATAAACACGCCTGCACACAATGAGTTCATAAACACTTGGGGTCATCAGGAAGGGAGAAAGAGCAGAAAGCCCAGCCTTAGTGGTGTGGCCAAGCTGCAACAAATATTCAACCAGTGCAGGCAAATTATGTCAGCCTCACATCATGGTTAGAAAAAAATGTAGGACTCTGAGAGAATGTTAATGATCTCCCTTTCAGTTTTACAGCTCTGACCCTCTTGGCTTTCCTGAAAATGAGGAAGACAATCCTCTTGTTTGAATACAAAGTTTTTCTCTGTAAGACTGAAGTGTGCTCCCTCATGAATTTATCTTTACCTTCTTTTATGGTCAATAGATGTATAATTATAGCTAAGTCTTAATTAATAAACCCAGCCAGGGATGTGCTGGTGCCCATATGGCCTAATATCCTTAAGATATAGTCCTACTAGTGTGTATTGTAGAAGAGAATATGTGGGTCTGAATTAAGAGATTACTTAGACTAGCTGGCTTTCTGTTGCTGTGATAAACATCATTACCAATAACAACGTGGGGAAGGAAGTTTGGCTTTATTTGACTTACACTAACCTATTATAGGATTATAAAATGGGTTGGTTTCATTTGCAATATATCACAATGTGAATTTGACACATTCAGTGTTGGGCACTAGCAGTGTTTTGGGCTTGGTTTCTGAATGGGTCAGCTAAGTAGGGCAGTTAAAAGTGGATGGTACCTAGTTACTAGATGTGGTCTTAGCAGTGGTTAAAAAAAAAAAAAAGGGAGTGGAGCTAGGGCAGTGCCTTCATCAATGTGTTATCCACATACCTTTGGTACACACTAACTTATTTATTCTTCTGGGACCTGTCCAGCCTGATAGAAAAGCCACTGCCTATGCTACTGGGGGGGATTTCTCCCTTGTCATAAGCAGGGAGATACTCTGCCTGGAATCTGTTTAACAAAATAACAAGACTAGTCAACTTCCCTTCTTTGAGTCACCAAAACTCACTTCCCAAATTGTGATCAATGCTAGTGCTGGTTACATAATAGCTGCTGCTTATTATCCCAAGAAATTGCTATTAGATCAGATATATTTTGTAAGTAACATATTATTCAACAATAAAACCCAAAGTCATTGTGAAACCTTCACAGAAAAGTTTGATTAGCATAAGACTAGTATGATAATTTGAATAGGTATGGCCTTTAATGATTTGTTTGATTGCTTGGCCATAGGGATTGGCACTATTAGGAGGTGTGGCCTTGTTGGAATAGGTATGGCCTTTTTGGAGGATGTATATTACAGTGGGGACAGGCTTAGAGCTCTCTTATGCCTAAGCTATACCCAGTGTGGACACAGTTTCTTCCTGCTGCCTATGGATCAAGATGCAGAATTCTTAGCTCCTCCAGCACAGTGCCTGCCTGCTGGTGCCATGCTTCCTGCCATAATGGTAATGGACTGAACCTCTGAAACTGTAAGCCAGCCCCAATTAAATGTTTTCCTTTGTAAGAGTTGCCTTGGTCATGGTGTCTCTTCACACCAGTAAAACTGTAACTAAGTCAACTAATATCTTTCTTACAAAACTATTTTATAGCATCATTTTTCTTGGCTAGCATGTGGATATCATTTTTCTCTTCCACAGTTTTGCTTTCTAAAACATTTATCCTTTCCCTAGGGATGATTTTGAGAAGACAAATATTTGTTGTAAAGGAAATATTGGGATAAATAAAGAATTACATTGGCTTTTCCTTAACCTATGTTTTAAACAATTAGTTTGATAAATTCTGGGTTTGTTGACAAATATATGTATTCATTTAAATATCAGAAACAAGCCAAACTTTCAGTTTTAAAATGTGGCTCATTGTCATTCATTGTTTGTGGTACTAAGGGGGGTAGGGGAAGAGAGGGGAAGGAAAAGAGCCCGCGTCTGGCCAGAGTTCCACCTATGCTCTGGGCAGGCAGATGTGGGAGGGCTGCCAGATGCTTTCCACTCGACCCTGGGTGGGCATCTAAGCCACTGACCCCATTCGATGGGGGTGGACAAGGGTTAGCTCACAATACCAGGGGCCCTGGAGTGACACCCTTGGCCCCGGGGATACAAGAGAGAGGGCAGAGGGAGAGGTTCCCACGCAGGTGAGAGTCCTTAGTCCAGTCCGTGGCTGGAGCACAGGAAGGCCTTCTGATGGGAGATGAGAAACAGCTATTTAGGAGAAAGCCTATCCCATCATCCAAGCACAGCAGACCTTGATGAACAGAGACAATCTATGGTTTTAGAGCTTTATTGTAGAAAGGCAGGGGGGAAAAGAAAAGAAAAGAAAAGGAAAGAGAGAGAGAGAGAGAGAGAGAGAGAGAGAGAGAGAGAGAGAGAGAGAGAGAGAGAGAGGCCATGGCCAAGAGGAGAGAAGGGGGGAAAAGGAGAGAGAGAAGAAAGGCTAGAGAGTAAGAAAGAGAGAGGGAGAGGGAGAGAGAGTAAGAGAGTCAGAGGAGAGAGTAAGAGAGTCAGAGGAGAGCATGAGGAGAGGAGAGAGTGAGGTGGGGCCAAGCAGCCCCTCTTATGGTGGACTGTTATCTTGCCATTGCTAGGTAACTGGGAGGAGTCTAGCCTGAAGGTCAGAAGCTTGGGACATTGTGTACGTTCGTTCTCCTGTGGGGGCTGTGGAGGTGGTAACTTTGACAGCAGACAGGGTTCCAGAAGACATGAAGGAACACCTACCGTGCCATGTAGGTGAATTATCACCACTGGGTTTCTCCAGGGTTCAGTCCTCAGCTCGACTGTTTGCGTATAGCCCAATGCCCCACAATTGTTGCTACATTTTTGTAATTACTTTCTTGATTAGTCTAAATACTTTTTAAAAATTCAAATGCATCTTATCTTTCCACCCCCTCTTTCATGAGGTACCCCGTCTCCTGGGGAGGGGGCACCTGATGGACACTTTCAAATTAAATTCTCTCTTTACACAATGTCTGGGTATGGGTTTCTGTAACCAGCTCTTGTCTTTTGTGAGAGGAAACATCTCTGATGACAACTGGATAAGGCACACTGATCTATGAGTATGAGTATAGCAAATTATTACTAGGAATTGTTTGATTGAGTCTTTTTTTTTTTTTTTTTTTTTTTTGCCAGTCATGTTTGGTTCTTCCTAGGTCTTTGGGCTATCCAGTATCCAGTTTCTGGTGACCCAGGCAGTTTAGGGCATGGTGTCACTCTCATGGCATGGACCTCAAATTAAACCAAATATTGGATGGCTGTTCCCACAAATTCTGCACCATCATTGCTCCAGTGCAACTTGCAGGCAGGTGTCCTTCTGTTTTGCCTACTCTTGGGACTCTTCTCCTATTGGATTGCCTTGTCCAGCCTCAATATGAGGACCTTAGCCTTGTCTTATTGTATCTTGTTTTGCCCCGTTTGGATGGTATCACCTGAGGGTCTGCTCTTTTCTGAACAGGAAACTGTAGAGGAATTTTAATTCAGCAATTTGGCTGCTCTGGTATTGTGTTACATCCAAAGACATTCTATGTCCATGTGCTCTGGTTGGAATGACATACTTTTAATCCCTCTGGCTGGAATACAGATACACCGTTTGCACAGACCTTTAATCCCAAACAATGAAGGTAGAGTTAATTTGTAGAAGGAAGCAGTCATGTTTGAAAGCGACATCTAATTGAGGAGCAGACAGTGATGAGTCAGAAAAAGATTTGAATGAATGAACTATATGCCCAACTCTTTTTTTTTCTTTCCTTCCTTTTGTTCTTTTATTTATTTTTTATTATTTTCTTTATATACATTTCAAATGCTATCCTGAATGTTCCCTATACCCTCCCTCCACCCTGTTCCCCTACCCACCCACCCCCACTTCTTGGCCCTGGCATTCCCCTGTATTGGGGCATATAAAGTTTGCAATACCAAGGGGCCTCTCTTCCCAGGCATGGCCAACTAGGCTATCTTCTGCTACATAAGCAGCTAGAGACACGAGCTCTGGGGTTACTGGTTAGTTCATATTGTTGTTACACCTATAGGGTTTATGCCCAACTCTTATGAGAACAGTCAAGAAAGAAAGGCTACTTAAAGAGAGAGCAGGGCAGAGTGGGTCAAGAAAGGAAGGGAGGGTAGTTCAGTGAGTGCAGTTCAGTTGAGTTCAGGCAGTGCAGCGAAGCTCAGTTGAGTTTACTTCAGTGCAATTTGGTGCAGTTTGGTTGAACAAAGTTGAGTTTAATTAGTCTGACCAGTCTGTTTGTGCAGGCAGTGTAGTCAGTGCAGTTCAGTTCTCAGAATTCAGAGGCATTTTTTTCTTTTTTTTTAAAAAATTTATTATTATTTTTTAAAACTGGGTATTTTCTTCATTTACATTTCAAATGCTATCCCAAAAGTCCGCCAGACCCTCCACCCCACTGCCCTCCCCACCCACTCCCACTTCTTGGCCCTGGCGTTCCCCTGTACTGAGGCATATAAAGTTTGCAAGACCAAGGGGCCTCTCTTCCCAATGATAGCTGACTAGGCCATCTTCTGCTACATATACAGCTAGAGAAACAAGCTCCTGGGGTACTGATTAGTTCATATTGCTGTTCCATCTATAGGGTTGTGGACACCTTTAGCTCCTTGAGTACTTTCTCTAGATCCTCCATTGGGGCCCCTGTGTTCCATACAATAGCTGAATGTGAGCATCCACTTCTGTGTTTGCCAGGCCCTGGTATAGCCTCACAAGAGACAGCTATATCAAGGTACTTTCAGCAAAATCTTGTTGGCATATGCAATGGTGTCAGCGTTTGGAGGCTAATTATGGTATGGATCCCCGGGTATGGCAGTCTCTAGATGGTCCATCCTTTTGTCTCAGCCCTAAACTTTGTCTCTGTAACTCCTTCCATGGGTGTTTTGTTCCCAATTCTAAGAAGGGGCAAAGTGTCCACACTTTGGTCTTCCTTCTTCTTGAGTTTCATGTGTTTTGCAAATTGTATTTGTATTTTGGGTATTCTAAGTTTCTGGGCTAATATTCACATATCAGTGAGTACATATCATGTGAGTTCTTTTGTGATTGGGCTACCTCACTCAGGATGATGCCCTCCAGGTCCATCCATTTGGCTAGGAATTTCATAAATTCATTCATTTTAGTAGCTGAGTAGTACTCCATGGTGTAAATGTACCACATTTTCTGTATCCATTCCTCTGTTGAGGGACATCTGGGTTTTTCCAGCTTCTGGCTATTATAAATAAGGCTTCTATGAACATAGTAGAGCATGTGTCCTTCTTACCAGTTGGAACAGCTTCTGGATATATGCCCAGGAGAGGTATTGTGGGATCCTCCGGTAGTACTATATCCAGTTTTCTGAGGAACCACCAGACTGATTTCCAGAGTGGTTGTACAAGCTTGCAATCCCACCAACAATGGAAGAGTGTTCCTCTTTCTCCACATCCTCGCCAGTATCTGCTGTCACCTGAATTTTTGATCTTAGCCATTCTGACTGGTGTGAGATGGAATCTCAGGGTTGTTTTGATTTGCATTTCCCTGGTGATTAAGGATGCTGAACATTTTTTTAGGTGCTTCTCAGCCATTTGGTATTCCTCAGCTGAGAATTCCTCAGCTGAGCCCCATTTTTTTAATGGGGTTATTTGATTTTCTGGAGTCCACTTTCTTGAGTTCTTTATGTATATTGGATATTAGTCCTCTATCTGATTTAGGATAGGTAAAGATCCTTTCCAAATCTGTTGGTGGCATTTTTGCCTTATTGACAGTGTCTTTTGCCTTACGGAAGCTTTGCAATTTTATGAGGTCCCATTTGTGGATTCTCAATCTTACAGCACAAGCCACTGTTGTTCTATTCAGGAATTTTTCCCCTGTGCCCATATCTTTGAGGCTTTTCCCAACTTCTCCTCTATAAGTTTCACTGTCTCTGGTTTTATGTGGAGTTCCTTGATCGACTTAGTTTTGACCTTCGTACAAGGAGATAGGAATGGATCAATTTGCATTCTTCTACATGTTAACTGCCAGTTGTGCCAGTACCATTTGTTGAAAATGCTGTCTTTTCCCCACTGGATGGTTTTAGCTCCCTTGTCGAAGATCAAGTGACCATAGGTGTGTGGGTTCATTTCTGGGTCTTCAATTCTATTCCATTGGTCTACTTCTCTGTCGCTATACCAGCACTATGCAGTTTTTTTTTTTTTTTTTTAATCACAATTGCTCTGTAGTACAGCTTTACGTCAGGCACAGTGATTCCACCAGAGGTTCTTTTATCCTTGAGAAGAGTTTTTGCTATCCTAGGTTTTTTGTTATTCCAGATGAATTTGCAGATTGCCCTTTCTAATTCGTTGAAGAATTGAGTTGGAATTTTGATGGGGATTGCATTGAATCTTTAGATTGCTTTAGGCAAGATAGCCATTTTTATTATATTGATCCTGCCAATCCATGAGCATGGGAGGTCTTTCCATCTTCTGAGATTTCCTTTAATTTCTTTCTTCAGAGACTTGAAGCTCTTATCATACAGGTGTTTCACTTCCTTAGTTAGAGTCATGCCAAGGTATTTTATATTATTTGTGACTATTGAGAAGGGTGTTGCTTCCCTAATTTCTCTCTCAGCCTGTTTATCCTTTGTGTAGAGAAAGGCCATTGACTTGTTTGAGTTAATTTTATATACCATTACTTCACTGTAGCTGTTTATCAGGTTTAGGAGTTCTCTGATGGAATTTTTTGGGTCAGTTATATATACTATCATATCATTTGACTTCTTCCTTTCCAATTTGTATCTCCTTGATCTCCTTTTGTTGTTTAATTGCTCTGGTTAGGACTTCAAGTACAATGTTGAATAGGTAGGGAGGAAAGTGGGCAGCCTTGTTTAGTCCCTGATTTTAGTGTGATTGCTTCCAGCTTCTCACCATATACTTTGATGTTGGCTACTGGTTTGCTGTAGATTGCTTTTATCATGTTTAGGTATGGGCCTCGAATTCTAGATCTTTCCAAGACTTTTATCATGAAAGGGTGTTGGATTATGCCGGATGCTTTCTCAGCATCTAACGAGATGATCTTGTGGTTTTTGTCTTTGAGTTTGTTTATATAGTGGATTATGTTGATGGATTTTCCTATATTGAACCATGCCTGCATCCCTGGAATAAAACCTCCTTGGTCAGGATGGATGATTGTTTTGATGTGTTCTTGGATTCGGTTAGCGAGAATTTTATTGAGGATTTTTGCACCGATGTTCATAAGGAAAATTGGTCTGGTGTTCTCTTTGTTGGTTCTTTCTGTGGTTTAGGTATTAGAGTAATTGTGGCTTCATAGAATGAATTGTGTAGATTACCTTCTGTTTCTATTTTGTGGAATAGTTTGTGAAGAACTAGAATCAGATCTTCTTTGAAGGTCTGATAGAACTCTGCACTAAACCCATCTGGTCCTGGGCTTTTTTTGGTTGGGAGACAATTAATGACTGCTTCTATTTCTTTAGGGTATATAAGACTGTTTAAATTATTAACCTGATCCTGATTTAACTTTGGTACCTTGTATCTGTCTAGAAATTTGTCCATTTCATCCAGGTTTTCCAGTTTTGTTGAGTATAGCCTTTTGTAGAAGGATCTGATGGTGTTTTGGATTTCTTCAGGATCTGTTGTTATGTCTCCCTTTTCATTTCTGATTTTCTTAATTAGGATGCTGTCCCTGTGTCCTCTAGTGAGTCTGGCTAAGGGTTTGTCTATCCTGTTGATTTTCTCAAAGAACCAGCTCCTCTTTGGTTGATTCTTTGAATAGTTCTTCTTGTTTCCACTTGGTTGATTTCACCCCTGAGTTTGATTATTTCCTGCTGTCTACTCCTCTTGGGTGAATTTGCTTCCATTTGTTCTAGAGCTTTTAGGTGTGTTGTCATTTTGCTAGTGTGTGCTCTCTCTAGTTTCTGTTTGCAGGCTCTCAGAGCTATGAGTTTTCCTCTTAGAAATGTTTTCATTGTGTCCCTTAAGTTTGGGTATGTTGTGGCTTCATTTTCATTAAACTCTAAAGAGTCTTTAATTTCTTTCTTTATTTCTTCCTTGACCAAGGTATCATTGAGAAGAGTGTTGTTCAGTTTCCACATGAATGTTGGCTTTCTATTATTTATGTTGTTATTGAAGATCAGCCTTAATCCATGGTGATCTGATAGGATGCATGGGACAATTTTAATATTTTTGTATCTGTTGAGGCCTGTTTTGTGACAAATTATACGGTCAATTTTGGAGAAGGTATCATGAGGTGCTGAGAAGAAAGTATATCCTTTTGTTTTAGGATAAAATGTTCTGTAGATATTTGTTAAATCCTTTTTTTTCATAACTTCTGTTAGTTTCACTGTGTCCCTCTTTAGTTTATGTTTCCACAATCTGTCCATTGATGAAAGTGGTGTGTTGAAGTCTCCCACTATTATTGTGTGAGGTGCAATGTGTGCTTTGAGCTTTACTAAAGTTTCTTTAATGAATGTGGCTGCCCTTGCATTTGGAGCACAGATATTCAGAATTGAGAGTTCCTCTTGGAGGATTTTACCTTTGATGAGTATGAAGTGTCCCTCCTTGTCTTTTTTCTAACTTTGTGTTGGAAGTTAATTTTATCCGATATTAGAATGGCTACTCCAGCTTGTTTCTTCATACCATTTGCTTGGAAAATTGTTTTCTAGCCTTTCATTCTGATGTAGTGTCTGTGTTTTTCCCTGAGATGGCTTTCCTGTAAGCAGCAAAATGTTGGGTCTTGTTTGTGTAGCCAGTCTGTTAGTCTATGTCTTTTTATTGGGTAATTGAGCCCATTGATATTAAGAGATATTAAGGAAAAGTAATTGTTGCTTCCTATTATTTTTGTTGTTAGAATTGGCATTCTGTTCTAGTGGCTGTCTTCTTTTAGGTTTGTTGAAGGATTACTTTCCTGCTTTTTCTAGGGCGTGGTTTCTGTCCTTGTATTTTTTTTTTCCTGTTATCCTTTGAAGGGCTGGATTCATGGAAAGATAATGTGTGACTTTGGTTTCTCATCGAATACTTTGGTTTCTCCCTCTATGGTAATTGAGAGTTTGGCTGGGTATCGTAGCCTGGGCTGGCATTTCTGTTCTCTTAGTGTCTGTTAACATCTGTCCAGGATCTTCTGGCTTTCATAGTCTCTGGTGAAAAGTCTGGTGTAATTCTGATAGGCCTGCCTGTATATGTTACTTGATCTTTTTCCCTTACTGCTTTTAATATTGTATCTTTATAAATAAGTGCATTTGTAGTTCTAGTTATTATTTGTTGGGAGGAATTTCTTTTCTGGTCCAGTCTATTTGGAGTTCTGTAGGCTTCTTGTATGTTCATGGCATGTCTTTCTTTAGGTTTGGGAAGTTTTCTTCTATAATTTTGTTGAATATATTTGCTGGCCCTTTAAGTTGAAAATCTTCATTCTCATCTACTCCTATTATCTGTAGGCTTGGTCTTCTCATTGTGTCCTGGATTTCCTGGATATTTTGAGTTAGCATCTTCTTGCATTTTGTATTTTCTTTGATTGTTGTGCCCATGTTCTTTATGCAATCTTCTGCACCTGAGATTCTCTCTTCCATGTCTTGTATTCTGTTGCTGATGCTTGCATCTATGGTTCCAAATTTTTTTCATAGCGTTTCTATCTCCAGTATTGCCTCACTTTGGATTTTCTTTATTGTGTCTACTTCCCTTTTTTGGTCTAGTATGGTTTTGTTCAATTCCATCACCTGTTTGGTTGTGTTTTCCTGTTTTTCTTTAAGGACTTCTACCTGTTTGGTTGTGTTTTCCTGTTTTTCTTTAAGGACTTGTAACTCTTTAGCAGTGTTCTCCTGTATTTCTTTAAGTGAGTTATTAAAGTCCTTCTTGATGTCCTCTACCATCATCATGAGATATGCTTTTAATTCTGGGTCTAGTTTTTCGGGTGTGTTGGGGTATCCAGGACGGGTGAGGTGTGAGTGCTGGGTTCTGATGATGATGTGTGGTCTCGGTTTTTGTTAGTAAGGTTTTTATGTTTGCCTTTAGCCATCTGGTAATCTCTGGAGTTAGTTGTTATAGTTGTCTCTGAATAGAGCTTGTTCCTCCCGTGATTCTGTTAGCCTCTATTAGCTGACCTGGGAGATTAGCTCTCTCCTGAGTTTCAGTGGTCAGAGTACTGTCTGCAGTCAAGCTCTCCTCTTGCAGGGAAGCTGCACAGATATCTGGTGTTCAGACCTGCCTCCTGGCAGAAGATGATGGCCCGAAACAGGGCCTGTCCCAGAAGCTGTGTCGCTTCTATAGTCCATACTCTCACTTCTGCAGACTAGTCTCTGAGGAATCCGGGAACCAAGATGGCTCCCGCAGGTGCTCCAGCAAAGCCCTCCCAGGAGGATTGGACAACTCTCCTCTGGCAGGGAAGGTGCCCATATGTCTGGAGTCTGAAACAGGGTCTGCCCCAGAAGCTGTGTGGTTTCTGCCTATCCTAGAATCTGTTAGCTTCTGTGTCCCCATGCAGAGGTGGGGTAGGGGCAGATCAGCTTTCTGTGTTATCTGCATCACTGTCTTTCTGCATCTCTTTATTCCTTGAGTTGTATCTTTCATGCAGAAGCTTCTTTTATTTGGATCAGATCTTTATCAATTTTGATGGAACCCATTGTCTCTCATCACTGTGATTCACTGTCTCAGAGAGTCCTGTGTCATTTCTTGCTCTGGGCTTCAAACTCCAGCAGCTTTGGAGTTTCCCCTAGTCTCTTGGGTATCCAGCCAAGCTCGAGGAATGGATGCTTCCTCTGGATCTGATCCCAGGCAAATTTTTTCTCTGTGGCTTTCTGTAAGATGCCTCCTGTCCTCTGCAATAATATTCTCTGATTTCTGCAACGTTGGTGGGTTTTCTCCTTCTCCAATCATGTTGGGCATTGGATGCTAGGATGAAAGCCTGCTATTTCAGAGAAGCAGAGAAAGTATCTAGCTGACCTTTTCCCACAACCCATGTCCTAAAAGGAAAAGAAGTTCTCCTTCTCCATTGTGTCTTGAAACCCCTCAGATTACATGTCCTACCCTTCTACTTCCTGTGCAGCTATTTGTCTTCCTGACTTCTTTCTACTCTCTGTGTTTCTTCCCTATGTTCACTCCCTGTCAATTTGATTGCTTGCTCTACTTCTCACCTATGGTTGACTTCATTTAATCTTGCTTACAGTAAACAGAACACTCCTGGATTAAAGGTATGTGCTAAGTCTGAGCCACACCACACCTAGAAACAGGTTTTTCCAGTAAATAACACAATTTTAGGGTTCACAGTGCGATAAAATATCCTGCAATACTGATGGAGAGGTGCACAGGAAGTAGAAGGAAGGGACACTGTTTGAAGGAGGTTGATGTTTGAGATAGCATGAGGCACTGGTGGGATGTCTATTGAGGAGAAAGGTCAGCTAGGTGCTTTCTTTGTCTCTCTGACCTAGTAGACTTTCACTCCAGCATCTGGCTCCTGAGTCTTTTTTGGTAAAATTGAAGGATTGACATTTTGTTTAAACAAACAAACAAACAAACAACAAATTGTTTCTCAGAACTGTGTGTTACATTATCATGACAAAAATATGGTAGATTTCCTTCCATGATACAAATAAAAATCAATGATACGGTAATGTTTTAAAAGAATATTTGGTGGCCTTACAGATTAATTAGTGGGCTAAAGCACTTAAGGACAAGTTTGAGTTGGATCCCTGGAACCTACATGGTGGAAGAAAAGAACTAATTCCCTTAAGTTCTCCTCTGATCTCTATATTTATGGCATTGCAGATGTACACTGATATACATATGCACACAAAATAAAGAACATTATTTGAGAGGCTGGGGAGATGGATCAGTCAACAAAGTGCTTGCCACCTAAGCGTGATGACCCAAGCCTGAATCTTAGCACCTGTGGGTGTGGGGGGTGGGGTGGGGGGGAAGCAAAACAACAACAACAACAACAACAACAACAACAACAACAACAACAAAAACTGAGTGCAGTGCTTATAATCTCAAGATGAAGGCAGATAGGAATCCCTGGGACTCAATGGACAGCCAGGTGTAGCTGAATCAGTGAGCCCCAATCCTAACAAGAGATGTTGACTCAAAGTGTAAAGTTGATGTCTACTGAATAAACACACCTGAAGTTGGCCTCTGCCATCCACATGTGTAGCTTGCCCTCTCAGTACCACAGTTTTTAACAAAGATGTAAAAACCTGCCAAGTCATGCAATATAAAAATATAATAAGCATCTAAAGGTTATTATTTTTCAGATGAATTTTTGAAGCATTGATTTTTTAAAAATAGCTCTGACTTTGAAAAGTAATTGTAAAATAAATATTTCTTAAAAATAAAATGATGAACCTACTGTCAATGTGTCATGGTTTAATTGTATTATGTTTCCTTTCACATGTAATAAAACTGCTTTAAGGAAGCAGAACAAAAGTAATACCGTTAGGATTTTTGTATAAGTTTTCAGTGATTATTAGTGTGAAAAAAGTGAGAAATCTATGTAGTTCCCCAGAAGTAATTCTGTATGCGATGTTATTCTTTGGCCGTGTTAGAGCAGTGACTCAAAGCAGGGGAAAATCTTTCTTTAGTGAAAAAAAATTAGTCAACCTAAAATAAGATATGAACACTCTATTCATTATTCACAATACGTAACATCTTGAGTCTTCTCATCAAAACACATATTGTTAGTCTCCCACGTAGCAGGAAGACTTCTGTAAGCACAGTAAGTTATTCACAGACAAGTAGGCAAAAATGACAATAGAGTATTTTATATATATTTGTCAAGGATGTACATGGATTCTTATGTGTTACAAATAAAATATTTTGCATATTAAATATTCATTTTTTCAGGTGTAATAAAACTGTTTTTTTTCAGAGTTGAATTCCTTGCATTATTAAAGACAGAGCAGCATTTTGTGTTTGTAAAGGGGGATACGCAGGTCGTCTGGGTGGATGACCAAGTTTTTGTCTAACTTTCCCCATGGAATTATTTTGCCTCTTAGACAAACTAAGTTTGGTTGTACCCAAGTTGATAGTAAGATTTAAATCTTCTGAAGATAATGCACTTGATCTCTTGTGTTGTCTTAATCTAGAACCAAGAGATTTCCTTGTGTTATAGTTTATATGTTCGTAACCTCTGCTTGTCTTTTGACTCTGACCAATATGATCTTTTTCATAGATATGTGGGCTTTCCCTTCCAGTGAGACAAATAATGTTCTTATGAGGAAGGGAAGGAAGAAATGTTTGAGATGGTGTTTGCCCAGTGGTTGGATTTTTCAGATATGTGGGGAACTGTTTGCTAATTTTATATCCAAAAACTAATTTTCTGGAATTTGAATTATCTAATTTGACTGAGCATAGGTCGTCCATTGTTATATTCTGATAGTTGTCTGATGGATTTTGAAGTGTAGTCAATACTTTAGAATTATACTGGGGAATGCTAGGTAAAACCCCCATTCTCTTTCCTTTTAAAACTAATCCAGTACCAGGAATAAAAAGTTTTGGCTCTTGCTGCTTCGACAGACAGGCGATATCTTTGCTTGAAGCCAACTGATGTGCTTGTCCATCCGTGGCTATGCCTTTCCAGATCAGAGGGTTATATATGACTTGTCTGTCAATCGGGCATGAATTGCACTTGTGGAGTAACCAATTGTCAATACATTTCCTGTGAAACTTGAAACAAAAATGCTATAAGTTCATCAGATGCTACTTACATAAAAATTGCCAGCCTACTTGTGTACTGAAACGATTGAGCAAAGACCAAGATGGTGCCAACTTAACAAGTTTTATGACAACATTTGAACGCATTCATTTATACATACAATGCCTATACTGACTGATTTCCATTTCACATTGTAAAATGCAAAGCCCTTTATGTAATCACCTTCCTGGCTTTGATAGAAACTCACTAGTTGAAGTATTATTTTCATGCTAATACTTCTAATGAAAGTACTTAAAATTTATAACCAACTAGAGTTGAGAATGGCTCTAGCAATCATAAGATGCTAAATAACACACATGCATTTTTGCTTATAAAGAGGTACTATCAGATAGTTTAAGTGTAACTTTAAAGCTCTTTAAAATAAGCATGTATGCTTATTTTAAACAATGCTATTTGGGGGAAAATATGATAATTAACAATTACATTGGATTTTGATTAAATAGTGAGTCCTTATGAAAAATTTTCAATTAAGGCATTTCTTTTTTTATCTGGAGAACTATAAGAACACATGGCACAGTGCTAGGATTCTATAGCCTTTTTCTATGTCACATGTAACATTAATTGCCATTTATCCTAGTCAGACAGTGTGTAAAGAACGAAGTCTTACTAAATGCAAATTTGTCATGAGAGCAAGATACCTCCTCTGCAGGATCGTGTCCACCTGTGTTGTGCCAGTGAGCATCTCTGTGCAGAGCGCGACCAAAAAACAGAAGGGATGACTTCAACTGCCACTTTACTCCTGAATTTATTACTAAATTGCCTTTTAGTAAAAGTAAAGTGAAGGGTTGTGGCTTTTACCTTGTGAGTACATGGTAGCAGTCTTGTATATTGACCAAAAGAAAATGATTTCAAGCAAAGTCGACACTGGTACCCTGGGGCCAGCAGCTTGCTCTTCTTTGTAATCATCAGGAGAGGCAGAGACTTTACAACATGCTTCGGTGTGTAAAACTGACTGAGAAAGACAAACAGAGAGCCGGGAATGCTCATGTGTGATTACAGATTAGAAAGTAATCCAGAGCACAGATTGGCTACATAAGTAATACAACGGAGCCCAAGGTTTTCTTGAGTTAGAGATCTATGCTTGTTGTATAGATCCGGAATCTGGTAGGGCTGATATCATAACACCGTTTAACTTAGCCACATCAAGTAGAAATATTGATGTGATTTTTGTTTATACTTTCAAGTCAATAAAAAGACAACATTTGGAGAGTCAAATAATTAGACATACATTTAGAGAACACAAACCAGCTTACTTGTCAACAGATGAGGTGCACAGCAGTAAGCTCAAATACTCAAGGATAGTGATGGCAATTGGTAGATGACAGTTTGTGAGAGAATTCCGTGCTTACCCCCTTATGGTGAGACTAACAGTGCAATGTTAAAAGTACAATTATCATAAGATGACAGATTGAAATAACTGGTTCTCAGTGCCATTAGAAACTGGTGAGACAGACAGAATGGCATTCAAGAACAAAAGCAGAGTTAAAGGAGATATGGACCTTATTCACATAGTCAACAAAAAAGTTCATGTTTCCCATTACTGTACAGATACATACCCACAATGGCACAATGTTATCCATCTTTTAAAACGGGAAAAATGTGCAGAGAGAAGTGAAGTTTGTATCCCCAAAGCCATCTTGATAGTGTGTGCTTGACTAGGACTGGATTTGAGTGGGCTGACACAAGACCCTTGCCCTTTGCTGGGATGTGAAATGGTACTTGGGATACATGTGCAATTGTTCAACAAATTTGAAACCAAAGAACACATATAATCCGTTTAAATTAAAAAAATTTTTTTTACCAATCCTGTCACACCAGAAAAGTGTGAACTTCACTGAGACTCTTACCCCTGCTTTTCTTGAAAACATCCCGGCTTTGCTTCACCCTCATTTTCAGTATTTAAATATTTCATGACTTCTGATCTTTTTTCTACTGATCTCCATCTTTGGTTTCTTTTCTGAAATTGGCGGGGAAAAAAGTAGATGTTACTTTGTAAATCATTAAGAATTGTTTTCTGATTAAATCAATCAAGGCTTCATATTAACAATATATTGTAAAATACTCATTTTAGAATATCTACTTTACCACATTACAATATCAAATTACTAAGAGATCTCACATCCTGCTGTGGGTTTACTAGAATGGCTTTACACTCTTTCTCAACACTGGTTTAACCAATGGAACACTGAGCAACATCCATTACTTTGAATTCATTAATTTATTTTTAATTAAAATGTTATTTATTTTATATGTATATATGGGTGTTTTGCCTACATGTGTATATATGTGTGCCATGTGCATGCCAGTGCTCATAGGTCTTGGAATTGGAGTTAAAGGAAAGTTTTGAGCCACCCCATGGGTCCTCTGGAAGAGCGGCAAGTATCTGTATTACTGGGAAAAAAAAAAACCAAAAAACCTCTCTATCCTCTTCTTTTGTAAGTTCCTAATGTTATCCAGACTGGCATTGACTTTGCAGTCCTCAGCCTTTGAGAAACTGGGATTTTAGGTATATACCACCACACCCAACATCACTCCTCCTCCAATTTTATTATTTATTTAGGTTAGTATTCTTTCTGACTCTGTCTATCTCTGTCTCCCTCTCCCTATTACACCCCTCATCCTGTGAGTACATACACTTGCATTGAGGACAGACATTAAATTACAGGAGTAGATTCTCTCTGTTGACATTGTAGGTCCCAGGGATTAAACTTGGGTCTCGAGGCTTGACAGCAAACACCTTTACCCACAGAGTAATCTTGCTGGCTTGCACAGTTCTTCTTAACATAAAAATATTAATTATAACCAAGTATTGGTGGCACATACCTTTAATTCAAGCACTGTGGAGACAGAGTCAGGTAAATCTCTGAGTTCAAAGTCAGACTGGTTTATAGAGTGAGTTCAAGGACAGCCAGGGCTACACAGAGAAACCCTGGTTCAAACAAACAAGCAAACAAACCAAAATTAACTATAGTAATAGATGTTTTATTTTTATAGTTAGAAAAAGGTAGCATTACTCAGTATCACTACACACACACACACACACACACACACACACACACACACACACACACGTATTGCTAGGTTTCCCTAGGTAGCCCAGATTGACCCAAAACATGTGACTGTTCTGCCTTAGACTGCAAAGTGCTGGGATTACAGGTCTGTGCCACCACACCTGACTTCAGGAGATACTTTTAAAATGCACAGTTCAAATGATCCATAAAACTTCTATGTATTATTTGTAGGTATGAGAAATTTTAAGAGAAAACCATAGCGGTTGTTGTTATGATAAGCCTGCCCACAGGCTAGGGTGTCTATAGCTTATTTTCAGGCTGAGGGTGCCTGCTCTTAAGGTTTCTTTATGACACTCAGTGCTTGGTATTGTGATGGAATTTGTAAAGCACCAGTACAAAAGTCGGTTGTTTTGTACACACTTACAGGAGAATTCTAAATGTGATTTCTAAATTAAAAGTCAGTTCCTTCCACCTCACACTAGCCAGGATGACTAAGATAAAAAAAAAAAAAAAGCAACTCAGGTAATAGCAGATGCTGGTGAGGATGTGGAGAAAGAGAAACACTCCTCCATTGTGGTAGGATTGCAAGCTGGTACAACCACTCTGGAAATCAGCTTGGTGGTTCCTCAGAAAACTGGACATAGTTCTCCCTGAGGTCCCAGCTATACCACTTCTGGGCATATATCCAGAAGATGCTCCAACATGTAATAAGGATACATGTTCCACTCTGTTCATAGCAGCCTTATTTATAATAGACAGAAGCTGGAAAGAACCCATATGTCCCTCAACAGATACAGAATATGTGGTACATTTACACAATGGAGTACTACTCAGCTATTAAAAAGAATGAATTTATGAAATTCCTAGGCAAATGGATGGACCTGGAGGGCATTATCCTGAGTGAGGTAACCCAATCACAAAAGAACTCACATGATATGTACTCACTGATAAGTGGATATTAGCCCAGAAATGTGTAATACCCAAGATACAATTCACAGACTACAATGAAGCTCAAGAAGAAGGAAGACCCAAGTGTAGATACTTTGGTCCTTCTTAGAAGGGGGAAAAATATCCATGGGAGGAGTTACATAAAGAAAGTATGGAGTATATACTGAAGGAAAGACCATCCAGAGACTGCCCCACCTAGGGATCCATCCCATATACAGTCACCAAACCCAGACACTATTGTAGATGCCAACAAGTGCTTGCTGACAGGAGCCTGATATAACCGACTCCTGAGAGGCTCTGCCAGTGCTTGACAAATACAGAGATGGATGTTCTCAGCCAACCATTGGAGTGAGCACATGGTTCCTAATGGAGGAGCTAGAGAAAGGATCCAAGGAGCTGAAAGGGTTTGCATCCCCATAGGAGGACATAGGGGGATTTTGGAGGGGAAACCAGGAAAGGGAATAACATTTGAAATGTAAACAAAATATCTAACGAAATATAAAGACAAAAAACCCAACAACAACAGCAAAAAAACAAAAACCACAAACAAACAAAGTTATTTCCTTCCTTCCAGAGTGTTCTGTACTTTTCATGCTCTTAGATCTGCCGGTCTTTATGGCACAGCACATGGCACATTGGTTTTTGGTGGGCACTTACCTCACGGGACGCAAAGGCATGGGAAGAGTGACAGCAGCTGTCAAAGCACTCCTGGCATAAGTGGTACTCCACACACTCAGTACACCTGGAACACAGCAGTCAAGGCACAGGAGAGAAAAACCCGATCACTGCCACTGTTTTAGGCGAGAACATTGAGAACATCCCGGTGAATGACAAAGCCCACTCTGGTCACAGTGTGACTTAGTTTCCTATTGCCTCTGTAGAGTTTCCTATAAATGTGTTAGCTTAAATAGCATCCATTGATTATCAGAGGGTCCTGATAATCAATCAGAAGCTTGGTAGGTCTCAGAGATAAAGGTAAAGTGTTGGCCCAGCTGTGTCACTTTTTGAGGCTGCAGAAAAACATGTTTCCTTGGCTGTTGCTGTATTCTAAAGGCAGCTTACACCTCCTAACTTGTGGCCCTTGCTCCATCTTCTAGGTAATTAAGAACACTTTCTGTCTCTCTTCCACAGTGTTTAGAAGGCTATTTCCCTCAAAAATAAGAAAAAAAATGTGTCCTCAGACATTTCAGAAGACACAGGCTCTGATTTACTTATTACTTCTATTCTTATGTGTGGATTCTTAATAATCAAGATCACAAACGAGTTATGCTGCAATTTGCTAGATACATCAGAATAAGTAAGGATAAAAGCTTAAGATAATCAGCTGTTTTATGAATTAATATAAAAGGTGAATCAGCTGCAACATGACACACTAATGAAAGGGAAACTATGGCTTCCATTTAGTAGAATTTGATTTTTGGGCTGAATGAAATGTTCAGTACTTGAAGGAAAGAGTAGAAGGTTGAGTCACAAATGTCACAGATACAGCTTTGATTTGTAACCAAGGAATTCAGAACGGGTACTTGTTAGCCAAATCCAAATTCAAGTTACGAGAAGTTTCCCTCAGATGAGACTGAGCATGGAGCAGAGAAGCACAGTCTAGAAGGAAGCAACTTAGTGGTTTCCAGAAGGACCGAAAACAGACAACATCCTGGCCAAGGACTTGAGCATTATTAACAATTACAGGCTAATAGTGTTCCACCATCTTTGATAGAATCAACCCCATGGTTCCTCTTCACACCCTTCTCTCTCACACAGGACATTTGGTCCCTAAGTGTTCCAACACTGTTTACAACAGTGTTTAAACTATTCATGCAATAGCTGCCAAAGACCATCATTCCTAAAACCAACAGTCCTGAGCTAGCCCACCTCATGCTAAAAGTCTGTGCAAGTTCTGTCCTCAAGTCAGATAACTACTTGGAACCCTCTTTGGCCAGCCATTTTCTTTTTTTCTTTTTTTTTTTAAGATGTTATTTCTTAGAAAGTCTTTAAACTGATGGTACAAAACGGTTGTTTTCAAATACAAAAAAATAATTTTTAATTGATGAATACTTAAGACATTTTAATAAAATTGTTATAGTTTCTGACCTCATGGGATGGTCCAATTTCCTGAAGGTCCCACCGCTTCTCATGTAATGACCTGATAGGATCCCTGCACTACCTGAGCAGTTAGTACAAGCAGTCGTTCTCCTGGCCACAGCTGTTAAGGTCCTCTGGTTCGCCAGCAGGTGCTTTGACCATGAGGACGTTCTGTTTTGATTCCACAAGTAGCAAGTGACAGTGTACAGTTTCACGAATGCTATTCTCTCATTTATTTAACAAATATTTTTGGAATGCCAGTCATGCTGTCTTATATATACTTGAGAAGTTGTCTGTGAACATAAACAGACTAAAGTCTTGGCCAGCCATTTTCTAATACTGATTTCTGCTCATGACTAATTTTCTTCGGTGTACCACAGGCTTAAAATTGAAGGACAAAAGTATAAAGTATTGCTGGGGTTAAAAAAATTCCTATTCCATCAGAAAGTTAAACTAAATATTTAATGTGGCTGACCATAGTCTAATTTCAGGACAATAGAAAAGTACATTGATATATTTCAGGAAAATTTTAAATGAAAATTGAAACAAAACATTTTTAAATATACAACTTAATATTTTATTCAAGAAATTATAGTTACCAAGGTATAGCAATTATATGGTTGTGGCAATTATAGGAAGGTTTGGCATTACACATAAAACATTCAAACTGTTTTCTCTACGAATCATTGTTTTTGTTAGCACTGAGCTGAATATGAATGAAAACAAAACCATACTCAAGGCAGATGGAGATACAGTTTGTAATTTGGGGCAGGTGGAAGTGTATTTAAAGTTCAGCCAGTCTAACCAATATCCTTCTATGACTATTAGGAGACTATAGCCATGTCCCCTTCATCTGTGATGCACTGTGTTACAGGATGTGCGATATCCTGTAACAGGACCCTGAACATGGAAACTCACCTAGGGCAAAGAAATAAGAATAATGTCAGAGTTTCCATAAGTTGCTTCATAGCCAACTCCTGTGAGAATGCAAAGCCAATCCTCTTGCAAAAGCAAGGAAAATAAAATGAAATCCAAACAAGGCAGACCGGGGTAGAGAGAGGAGAGGAGAGGGGAGGGGAGGGGAGGGGAGGGGAGGGGAGGGGAGGGGAGGGGAGGGGAGGGGAGGGGAGGGGAGGGGAGAGGAGGGGAGAGGAGAGGAGAGGAGGAGGGGGAGGGGAGGGGAGAGGAGAGGAGGAGGAGGAGGGGGGAGGGGAGGGGAGGAGGGGGGGAGGGGAGGAGAGGAGGAGGAGGATGGGAGGAGAGGGGAGGGGAGGGGAGGAGAGGGGAGGGGAGGGGAAGGGAGGGGAGGGGAGGGGAGGAGAGGGGAGTGGAGGAGAGGGGAGTGGAGGGGAGAGGAGGGGAGTGGAGGAGAGGGGAGTGGAGGGGAGAGGAGAGGAGGGGAGGGGAGGAGAGAAGAGGGGAGAGAGGGGCAGCCTAAAGGCCAGATGCACTGATGCTCAGAGCCATGAGCACTGGAGACTTACTTGTAGCACCTCCCCTCGATTGGCAGTTGGTTACAGTTATTACAGGGAATTCCGAGGTGTTTGTCCAGTCGTTCTTTCTCAGATATAGTTATGAGTTTGTTAGAGTTTTTGAACTCCTCCAAGATAACTTTTAGTGGTGCAAACTCTTCTCTGCACAGCGGACATCTTAACACGGAACTGTCAGACCCTGTGTCTTGGTAGTTAGCCAAGATCCGCATGCATTTTATGTGAACATTATTGCCACAACCAAATCTATCAGAAATAAAATTCAAGCATTATCATTCATTGTCTGTACTCACTATAAATATTTAAGTAAATTAAAAACCTCTCTGGGAACATCTTTATTCCTTATAAAGTACACTTCAAACTGATTTCTAAATATAGCTGGATTACAAACAGACAAAAATTTAATTTACCGTCTTTATCAGAATTCCAAACACAGTTTTCCATTTAGAGGAAATGGTGAAAGACTTAGATCAAAAAATTATTTTTCATTCATAAGGCCAGAATAAGTGTAGCTTCAACACAAATGAAAGTTAAAATGTTAATTCTTTAAACGGGGTGTGTGTGGGGGGGGTGCGTAGATCCTACCCTCCTTTTCTCTCTTTTGCTTTATTGAAAAATCATGAGACATCTTAAACATGTGAGCAATCTCTGTGGGAGAAATAATGTTTGGGGAAGTAGTACCTTTTAAGTATCCAATAAAAGCAACCACATGGACATATGCAAAATAGGAGTCAAAATATTTGGCAAGTACACAGGAGAAAAAATAGAGAAGAGAATTAATCAGCAAATGGCACCCTCAACTTCTAAAAGTCCAGCTTGAGTGCCCTGAAGAACAGTATGAACGAGCTTCTCTCAGTGAGGACATTCACTCGCTAAGTAAAAAATCTGAACACCTTAAATTAGAAGATAGAATTCCTTAAAAATTGAAAAGAACATTTACAACTTCAAAGTAAAATAATTTTTATATTCAGAAAATATCATTACAGTCATATAATTTCACCATATAAAGAAGAAAACAAGGACTGGTGAGATGGAAAATGAGTAAAGGCAATTGGGTAGTGATCTCATTGCTGAGACACAAAGTGGAAGGACAAAAATCAGCTTCCACAATTCTCCTCTGACCTTCACATGGGCCAAAGCATGTGACTCCACACACCCACCAAACCAGTCAACTAATCAGTTAATCAATAAACGTAAAAGGGATTAATTTTAAAAAGTCTTCCTATTCTTCATTAATTAAGGTAGAGGGATGAATAACTATGGACTGATACTTTCAATTTTTACCCTGAAAACATAGCCTAGAAGTATTTAGAAGAACAGGACATCTCATAAGATACACACTAGGAAACAAAAGAACACAAAGGAAATAAACACACACAGAGGAAGCTTTTCCTTTTTGTTTTTTTCTATCAAGGAATTTCATGATGGAACTTCCTAGGAATATTAATCGAGAATTTTCGTAAGGCTTTAGAGTACAAAAGCATCACCTGCAGAAGGTGACAGGGAGTTTTTTCTCCAGCAGCACTTCTTGACAAATAGGACAGATATCCCCTGCATTGATGTCCTTCTGCTTAAGGTAGCCGTCTTCTTCCACCTGTGCAGTCTCATCACTTGCTCTAAGCTGTGGAGCTTGGACCTGATGTATCCCCCGGAGCAAGTCATTTATTTCTCCTTCGGTAAGACCCAACTGAAAAGCAGCTGGTGAAAAATGTTGAAGCATTAGAATTTGGTGGCAAGAAAGGAAACGCAAAGAGGCAGTCACAGACTGACTTATAGTTTTCTTTCAAATATGAGAGAGATAGTACCAGGTGGACTGTTCTGGCCATGCTCACCACTTCTTTGTGTTCTAATTGGGGGGAAAGTGGCTAGAAAGGAGCAATTAATAGAAATAATGCAACTGCCTTCCTCCCATCTTGTTACTGAAGCTAGTACAGCCTGCATCACGGGCTTGGGGTGTGATAATATTACCATAGGATTGTCATCATGCTGACATTTGGTCTTTTCATGTGTCCACAAACAAATATGTCATCAATATACAATAGTATTAAAATAAGGGTGGAGGCATGGCTCATTGGTTAAGAGCATGTACTGAACTGGCAGAGCACACAGGTTCACTTCCCAGCTCCCTTGCAATCACAGCTTCAGAGATTCCAACAGCCTCTTCCTGACCTCAGTGGATACCCACACATTGGTCATACACCCATAGAGACGCAAATACATACACAAATATAAATAAAGAAAATGAATAAAGGCTTGAGTGGGTTAAGCAACAGTATGATTACATAGAGAAAACAGGGGCACGTGAATATGTACGCACGGCAAGTGTTTGTTAATGAGCAGACAACAGAGAGGAGGCTCTCTATTAGATAATACTTGTGGCTTTTTCCTGTTTTAGTTTTGTATCCATAGAAAGAGAGCTTTGATTATCTGTGTCATGGCAGAGTTGGACAGTGCCATTGCCTGTACCCTTGGAATTTACATTCTTTAGGTATGAATTTCCCACATCCCTTTGCTCCTATAAACAACTGTGTTGTATGTCGTTATAGTCTTACAACTTGAGATTCTTTCTCCCTATCCATGGCTCCTTCCCCCTTCTGCCTTCTCTCCCTATGATACCACAGTTTAAATTCTGGTTGTTAGACTCCTGAGTTCTGTTTATGTTGTATATTTTAAATACATGTAAGTTAAATATTATATGCAGGGGTGTGAAAGCTCTTGTGTTCTTGGAAAGATTCCCCCAATTAAACACTGAAGGAACTGCAAAAAAAAAAATAGTATTTCTGTTTCAGTACAATAACCTTTTGTTTCTTCTCTTGGGTGGCGTGGCAGGTGCAGGTGGATTGTGGGAGGAAATCAAACTTTAATCACCCAGTGCTTGGAGAAGGGGCATTATTTGATACAGAGAAACAGCAACATCTGCTCTCTTTAACAAAAAAGAAAGGAGAATACAAAAAAGAAAGTGAACAAAAGATTGCACATTTAAGAATTTCACAAAAGAAGCTGCCCAGAAACTGTTCTGTGTGGTATAAAATGAATTAGACAGTAATAGAACCACCATGAGATCACATGGAAAAAGCAGTGTCGAGACCAATGGAAATGTTCTGTAAGACAAGAGCAAGGGAGCTAGCCTTGTCAAAACCTCAATCTATTACATGATTTAAATTTTACTTATTTACTGTTCTTATGGTCTTGAGAACATGAGACAAACAACACAGTTGCATATTTGTTACGTTTTATTTCATGTGTGTGCTCCTCTTATTTTGACTACTTCTCTTCTGATTCTAATGAGATTTGCAAGGCTATCACCCAGTCCTTGTTTTCTATGTGCAATCCTTTATGCATAAATTATCCTTTGGCTGTTTGTTGAAATAAAACTAAAAAATCATTTCAGAAATGACACCTTTTTGAAAGTGTGTTCCTTGCATTCCGTGTGCTTTCTCCGTGGCTTCTTCCTACTGTTAAACCGATTTCTTTTATTTTCGTGTGCACGGTCTCTGCCCTTTCGAACCACCTTTTCTTTTTCCAAAATGGCAATGGTTTTTGTTACTGTGGTATCTGTATGTGTTGGTGCAGGGTGGAAGGTGGTCTTTGGTTTGAATTAATCATCTTTGCATCACCACCCAGTTGCCTCAGTGAATTACTTTCATCCTTCTTTCAAGTGAATTAAAGCAAGAATAATGCAGAGACATTAAATTAAATCTATGAAACAAATAATAATGAGTGAAAGTATAAACTTTCTATACTTAAGATGTTCTTTGGAGGCATCTGGGATTTCTGCATAGAAACGTTTGACATGTGAGAGAGCGAAAACAATCTTGTGCTTAATTTAGAAGGCATGAGAAAATCACTATGAATTTTCATCTATCATTATTTACAACTTATACGACTTAGTCTGTTTTGTCCTAAAATTATAGTAATATTAACAGGTCAAAATGTTTCTCTGTATGTTTATTTCTTGTAGAGACTTAAATATGTGGTTAATATCTTTATGTTCTATTAAACATGAACCTAAAACCACGTAATAATATTGATACACTTCTGAACTCATGGCAAACCAGTGCAAGTATTTAAAAGAGTAATCCGTATGAGAAGCAAACAAAAATTTTTAATATGACTGTTAAAAATTAATGATTTTTCTAGGCTCCAAAATTAAAACAAAAAAGCATCATACAAAGGAATACAATAAGTAGAAGTGAAATAAATATTGAATAATAGGTTAATTTTCATATGCTATATATAGTCAGGGAACAGTAGCCATTTGGAAAATTTACAACAAATACATAGAATTGAAAATACAAAGTGATAGAAATTGTGTGGGAAAGGCAGAATACAGAATTCAAACAAAATACGTCTTTGTAGTTTTACATTTTTAGTATATACATATATGTGTGTGTATTTATAATCATAAAAGCAGCATATAAAAATTCTGGATATATTTATGTGGAAATTTGAAAGTTTCTTTTAAAATATGTTTTTATTTATGTATGAATAATTTAACAGATGGCTTCATACACCATTGCATTAAAGAGAAACCACTGGATGATATATTTAAGTTTGAGTAGAAATATACTTTTGGGAGAAACAGAGTTCAATGTTCAAAATATTTATTTCAGTTAGGAAGTATAAAGTTTCAAAATTAATGTACACAGTCGATATAAATAATTTACTAATTTAATACTTTCTGTACGCATGGAAAAATAAAGGCTTTTGCCTTCACAGAGTACAAAGTACATGAAATATTAGAACAATCAATAGTTAAATGCTGCTTTTGAAGTGAGAATGTACCTAATACACACACTTAAATGTAATATTTTACATCTAAGTAAATGTAGTATTTTAGACACTGTGTAATATTTTAGCCACTGGCCATTGAAACTGTCATATGCCTAGACTTAGCTAATATGACTGAAAAAATATGAATTAAAATTTTTGTTATGTTTACCGCTGATCATCTGCAGTTAACAATGTTTTTATGAGTATGTTTGTGATGACTTGGGAATTATATAAGTCAAATTTTCTTTTTGTTATTTATTTGTTTTATTTTGTATTTTATTGGATATTTTCTTTATTTACATTTCAAATGTTAGCCGCGTTCCAGGTCTCCCCTCTGGAAACCCCCATCCCCTCCCTCCTCCTCCTGCCTCTATGAAGGTGCTCCCCCACCCACCTGCCCACTCTTGCCTTCTAGCCCTGGCATTCCCCTACGCTAGGGCATCTAACTCCCTCAGGGCCAAGGGTCGCTACTCCCACTGATGTCCAACAAGGCCTTGTTATTTATCTTTAAGTTAGCAATGAGGTAATAAATTTCCTTATGACATTTTCATACATTGGACCACAAGCAGATCAAATGTTCACAGTTGAAATATAGTGCTTGAGTACAGAGCCTGAGAAGTTTAAAACACATTAGATTTTGAAGACAAAATAAAAATGAGAGAATAGTGTTTCTAATATCTATTCCAATTAGACAGTGACAGTTTATTTTGCCATATTGTTAGAATATGTTTTTCCATTCTTCCTCAGTTCCTTTTGATTCTTATAAAACTGCAGCTACAAAATTTCACATATGGCTTGTCTTACTTTTCTGTTCTACAACCGAAACATTGAAGCTTGTGAATATATTATGGAAAGACAGTATTAAGGTCAGCAAGAATGAGACTTTTGGAGAGAGTCAACATGTCACTTAGTGTTGAAATAGAGAAGAACACATGTGTGAGGTCACACAACCTTGTCAACATGCGGAAAGGATTTACAGAGTGACAGAGGAGGCATAAACAGTGAAGTGGAGAGGTCAGAGGTAAGCTGGTGGAATAATGGGAAGAACACCACAGCTAGGAAACCTGAGGAAAAGGCAGGGTGTAGAATACACAGGGTGGGGAGAATGGCTAGACACGGAAGAAGAATATGAGGAGACAAATGAAGAATTGTATGATTTCTAGGTTCAGCAAGGAAATAAAAGGGGAAGTCAGAGTGGGTGGCTCACGTATTTGAATGCTTAGTTACCAGGGAGTCTTCTTTGATTGAATTAGAGGATTAGTAGGTGTGGCCTTGTGGGAGGAAGTGTGTCACTAGATGAGGGCTTTGAGGTTTCATGCCAGGGCTAGTGTCTGTCTTTCTGCTTTCAGATCAGGATGTAGCTCTCCACTACTGTTGCAGTGTCTGCCTGCTTGATGGTAATGGGATACATCACAGAAGCTGCTAGCAGGCCGCAAGTTAATGCCTTCTTTCCTATGAGTTTCCTAGGTCATGGTGTCACTTTACAGCAACAGGACAGTGACTGAGACAGTATGTGACATCTGGCATATGAAAGGGGAACAGGGATCAGGGAAATCTGCTGCTTAACATGTATGTGGGGGGCCTTCAAAATGAGCTTTCCAGAAGGCAGCTGGAAATGTTGGTTTGTGGCTAAGCAGCAATCAGCAATACAAAATTAACAGCTGGAGTTGTAAAAAGTAGGAGACATTTCTGAAAGACTATGTGAACTTAAGACACCAAGAGGAAACTACATGTGAAAACACCAGTGTCAATTTATTAACATAAAATTAAAATATATTTATAATAGTTTGGGGGGATGAATTTGCCTAAGTAAAAGTTTTGATTTAAAAAATTTAAATGACCTTCCTGACAACCGACCACCTTCCTGGTGAGAGCACAGGTGTCCGCCTGGCCAAGAGGCTTCTGCCTCACTTTCCACGGGGGCCACCTTGGTTCTGGGACTCCGCGGCGGGCAGCCTGCAGGTGGGAGTGTGGAACACAGAGGCCAGCAGCTCTTGGGACAGGTGAGAGCCACCATAGCATCTGAGGCAGCGCCATTTCCGGCTCCAGACAACTGACCACCTTCCTGATGAGAGCACAGGGGTCCGCCGGGCCTGAGAGGCTTCTGCCTCACTTTCCTCGGGGGTCACCTTGGTTCCGGGACTCCGCGGCGGGCGGTCTGCGCGTGAGAATGTGGAACACAGAGGCTTCTGGAACGGGCGAGAGCCACAGAGCCTCTGAGGCAGCGCCATTTCCGGCTCCAGACAACTGACCACCTTCCTGATGAGAGCACAGGGGTCCGCCCGTCCAAGAGGCTTCTGCCTCACTTTCCGCGGGGGCCACCTTGGTTCCGGGACTCCGTGGCGGGCGGTCTGCAGGTGAGAGTGTGGAACACAGAGGCCAGCAGCTTCTGGAACGGGCGAGAGCCACAGAGCCTCTGAGGCGACGCCATTTTCGGCTCCAGACAACCGGCCATCTTCCTGGTCAGAGCACAGGTGTCTGCCCAGCCCGAGAGACTTCTGCCTCACGTTCCTCGGGGGCCACCTTGGTTCCGGGACTCCACGGAAAGTAGTCTACACAGGTGAGAGGGTGGACTACTGAAACAAAGGCTTCTATGACAGGCCAAAGCAACACAGCTTCTGGGAAAGATCCCGTTTTGGGCCTTCAGCTTCGGCCAGGAGGAGGTCCAAACTCCAGATAAATGTGCACCTCCCTGAAAGAGGAGACCTTGCCTACAGAGACTGCTCTGACCACTGAAACTCAGGGAAGAGAGCTAGTCTCCCTGGTCTGCTGATAGAGGGTAACAAAATCACCAGAGGAACAATCTCTAAACAGAGACAACTATAACAACTAACTCCAGAGATTACCAGATGGCGAAAGGTAAACGCAAGAATCTTACTAACAGAAACCAGGACCACTCACCATCAACAGAACCCAGCACTCCCACTTCACCCAGTGCAGGGCACCCCAACACACCTGTAAAGCTAGACCTGGATTTAAAAGCATATCTCATGATGATGGTAGAGGACATCAAGAAGGACTTAAATAACTCACTTAAAGAAATACAGAACACTGGTAAACAAGTAGAAGACATTAAAGAGGAAACACAAAAATCCCTTAAAGAATTGCAGGAAAACATAACCAAACAGGTAGAAGACATCAAAGAGGAAACACAAGAATCCCTTAAAGAATTGCAGGAAAACACAACCAAATAGGTGATGGAATTGAATAAAACCATCCAAGACCTAAAAAGGGAAGTAGACACAATAAAGAAAACCCAAAGTGAGGCAACGCTGGAGATAGAAACCCTAGGAAAGAAATCTGGAACCATAGATGCAAGCATCAGCAACAGAATACAAGAGATGGAAGAGAGAATCTCAGATGCAGAAGATTCCATAGAGAACATTGGCACAACAATCAAAGAAAATGGAAAATACAAAAAGATCCTAACTCAAAACATCCAGGAAATCCAGGACACAATGAGAAGACCGAACCTACAGATAATAGGAGTGGATGAGAATGAAGATTTTCAGCTCAAAGGACCAGCAAACATCTTCAACAAAATTATTGAAGAAAACTTCCCAAATCTAAAGAAAGAGATGCCCATGAATACAAGAAGCCTACAGAACTCCAAATAGACTAGACCAGAAAAGAAATTCCTCCCGACACATAATAATCAGAACAACAAATGCACTAAATAAAGATAGAATACTAAAAGCAGTAAGGGAAAAAGGTCAAGTAACATATAAAGGCAAGCCTATCAGAATTACACCAGATTTTTCAACAGAGACTATGAAAGCCAGAAGAGCCTGGACAGATGTTATACAGACCCTAAGAGAACACAAATTCCAGCCCAGGCTACTATACCCAGCCAAACTCTCAATTACCATAGATGGAGAAACCAAATTATTCCACGACAAAACCAAATTCACCCATTATTTCTCCACGAATCCAGCCCTTCAAAGGATAATAACAGAAAAAAACCAATACAAGAACGAGAACAACGCCCTAGAAAAAACAAGAAGGTAATCCCTCAACAAACCTAAAAGAAGACAGCCACAAGAACAGAATTCCAACTTTAACAACAAAAATAATAGGAAGCAACAATTACTTTTCCTTAATATCTCTTAATATCAATGGACTCAATTCCTCAATAAAAAGACATAGACTAACAAACTGGCTATACAAACAAGACCCAACATTTTGTTGCTTACAGGAAACTCATCTCAGAGAAAAAGATAGACACTACCTCAGAATGAAAGGCTGGAAAACAATTTTCCAAGCAAATGGTGTGAAGAAAGAAGCTGGAGTAGCCATTCTAATATCTAACAAAATCGACTTCCAACCCAAAATAATAAAAAAAAGACAAGGAGGGGCACTTCATACTCATCAAAGGTAAAATCCTCCAAGAGGAACTCTCAATTCTGAATATCTATGCTCCAAATACAAGGGCAGCCACATTCATTAAAGAAACTTTAGTAAAGCTCAAAGCACACATTGCACCTCACACAATAATAGTGGGAGACTTCAACACACCACTTTCACCAATGGACAGATCATGGAAACAGAAACTAAACAGGGACACACTGAAACTAACAGAAGTGATGAAACAAATGGACTTAACAGATATCTACAGAACATTTTATCCTAAAACAAAAGGATATACCTTCTTCTCACACCCCATGGTACCTTCTCCAAAATCGAGCTCATAATTGGTCACAAAACAGGCCTCAACAGATACAAAAATATAGAAATTGTCCCATGTATCCTATCAGATCACCATGGACTAAGGCTGATCTTCAATAACAAAATAAATAATAGAAAGCCAACATTCACATGGAAACTGAACAACACTCTTCTCAATGATACCTTGGTCAAGGAAGGAATAAAGAAAGAAATTAAGGACTTTTTGGAGTTTAATGAAAACGAAGCCACAACATACCCAAACTTATGGGACACAATGAAAGCATTCCTAAGAGGAAAACTCATAGCTCTGAGTGCCTGCAAAAAGAAACTAGAGACAGCACACATTAGCAGCTTGACAACACACCTAAAAGTTCTAGAACAGAAGGAAGCAAATTCACCCAAGAGGAGTAGAAGGCAGGAAATAATCAAACTCAGGGGTGAAATCAATCAAGTGGAAACAAGAAGAACTATTCAAAGAATCAACCAATCAAGGAGCTGGTTCTTTGAGAAAATCAACAAGATAGATAAACCCTTAGCTAGACTCACTAGAGGGCACAGGGAAAGCATCCTAATTAACAAAATCAGAAATGAAAAGGGAAACATAACAACAGATCCTGAAGAAATCCAAAACACCATCAGATCCTTCTACAAAAGGCTATACTCAACAAAACTGGAAAACCTGGATGAAATGGACAAGTTTCTATACAGATACCAGGTACCAAAGCTAAATCAAGATCAGGTTAATGATCTAAACAGTCCTATATCCCCTAAAGAAATAGAAGCAGTCATTAATAGTCTCCCAACCAAAAAAAGCCCAGGACCAGATGGGTTTAGTGCAGAGTTCTGTCAGACCTTCAAAGAAGACCTAATTCCAGTTCTTCACAAACTATTCCACAAAATAGAAACGGAAGGTACTCTACCTAACTCATTCTATGAAGCCACAATTACTCTGATACCTAAACCACAAAAAGACCCAACAAAGATAGAGAACTTCAGACCAATTTCCCTTATGAATATCACTGCAATAATCCTCAATAAAGTTCTTGCTAACCGAATCCAAGAACACATCAAAACAATCATCCATCCTGACCAAGAAGGTTTCATCCCAGGGATGCAGGGATAGTTCAATATACGGAAATCCATCAACGTAATCCAGTATATAAACAAACTCAAAGACAAAAACCACATGATCATCTCATTAGATGCTGAGAAAGCATTTGACAAAATCCAACACCCATTCATGATAAAAGTCTTGGAAAGATCAGGAATTCAAGGCCCATACCTAAACATGATAAAAGCAATCTACAGCAAACCAGTAGCCAACATCAAAGGGAATGGTGAGAAGCTTGAAGCAATCGCACTAAAATCAGGGACTAGACAAGGCTGTCCACTCTCTCCCTACCTATTCAACATTGTACTTGAAGTCCTAGCCAGAGCAATTAGACAACAAAAGGAGATCAAGGGAATACAAATTGGAAAGGAAGAAGTCAAATTATCACTTTTTGCAGATGATATGACAGTATATATAAGTGACCCTAAAAATTCTACCAGAGAACTACTAAGCTTCAATGAAGTAGCTGGATATAAAATTAACTCAAACAAGTCAATGGCCTTTCTGTACACAAAGGATAAACAGACTGAGAAAGAAATTAGGGAAACAACACCCTTCTCAATAGTCACAAATAATATAAAATACCTTGGAGTGACTCTAACTAAGGAAGTGAAAGATCTGTATGATAAGAGCTTCAAGTCTCTTAAGAAAGAAATTAAAGAAGATCTCAGAAGATGGTAAGATCTCCCATGCTCATGGATTGGCAGGATCAACATTGTAAAAATGGCTATCTTGCCAAAAGCAATCTACAGATTCAATGCAATCCCCATCAAAATTCCAACTCAATTCTTCAACGAATTAGAAAGGGCAATCGGCAGATTCATCTGGAATAACAAAAAACCTAGGATAGCAAAAACTCTTCTCAAGGATAAAAGAACCTCTGGTGGAATCACCATGCCGGACGTAAAGCTATACTACAGAGCAATTGTGATAAAAACTGCATGGTATTGGTATAGTGACAGACCAGTAGACCAATGGAATAGAATTGAAGACCCAGAGATGAACCCACACACCTATGGTCACTTGATCTTTGACAAGGGAGCTAAAACCATCCAGTGGAAAAAAGACAGCATTTTCAACAAATGGTGCTGGCACAACTGGTGGTTATCATGTAGAAAAATGCGAATTGATCCATTCCTATCTCCTTGTACTAAGGTCAAATCTAAGTGGATTAAGGAACTCCACATAAAACCAGAGACACTGAAACTTATAGAGGAGAAAGTAGGGAAAAGCCTTGAAGATATGGGTACAGGGGAAAAATTCCTGAATAGAACAGCAATGGCTTGTGCTGTAAGATCGAGAATCGATAAATGGGACCTCATAAAATTGCAAAGCTTCTGCAAGGCAAAAGACACCATCACAAAGACAAAAAGGCCACCAACAGATTGGGAAAGGATATTTACCTATTCCAAATCAGATAGGGGACTAATATTCAATATATATAAAGAACTCAAAAAGGTGGACTCCAGAAAATCAAATAACCCCATTAAAAAATTTGGCTCAGAGCTGAACAAAGAATTCTCACCTGAGGAATACCGAATGCCTGAGAAGCACCTGAAAAAATGTTCAACATCCTTAATCATCTGGGAAATGCAAATCAAAACAACCCTGAGATTCCACTTCACTCCAGTCAGAATGGCTAAGATCAAAAATTCAGGTGACAGCAGATGCTGGCGAGGATGTGGAGAAAGAGGAACACTCCTCCATTGTTGGTGGGATTGCAAGCTTGTACAACCACTCTGGAAATCAGTCTGGAGGTTCCTCAGAAAATTGGACATAGTACTACCGGAGGATCCTGCAATACCTCTCCTGGGCATATATCCAGATGTCCGAACCGGTAAGAAGGACACATGCTCCACTATGTTCATAGCAGCCTTATTTATAATAGCCAGATGCTGGAAAGAACCCAGATGTCCCTCAACAGAGGAATGGATACAGAAAATGTGGTACATTTACACAATGGAATACTACTCAGCTATCAAAAAAAATGAATTTATGAAATTCCTAGGCAAATGGATGGACCTGGAGGGCATCATCCTGAGTGAGGTAACCCAAACACAAAGGAACTTGCACAATATGTACTCACTGATAAGTGGATATTAGCCCAGAAACTTAGGATACCCAAGATATAAGATACAATTTGCACCTAGGATATCCAAGATATAAGATACAATTTCCTAAACACATGAAACTCAAGAAAAATGAAGACTGAAGTGTGGACACTATGCCCCTCCTTAGAAGTGGGAACAAAACACCCTTGGAAGGAGTTACAGAGACAAAGTTTGGAGCTGAGATAAAAGGATGGACCATGTAGAGACTGCCATATCCAGGGATCCACCCCATAATCAGCATCCAAACGTTGACACCATTGCATACACTAGCAAGATTTTATCGAAAAGACCCAGATGTAGCTGTCTCTTGTGAGACTATGCCAGGGCCTAGCAAACACAGAAGTGGATGCTCACAGTCAGCTACTGGATGGATCACAGGGCTCCCAATGGAGGAGCTAGAGAAAGTACCCAAGGAGCTAAAGGGATCTGCAACCCTATAGGTGGAACAACAATATGAACTAACCAGTACCCCGGAGCTCTTGACTCTAGCTGCATATGTATCAAAAGATGGCCTAGTTGGCCATCACTGGAAAGAGAGGCCCATTGGACACGCAAACTTTATATACCCCAGTACAGGGGAACGCCAGGGCCAAAAAAGGGGAGTGGGTGGGTAGGGGAGTGGGGCTGGGTGGCTATGGGGGACTTTTGGTATAGCATTGGAAATGTAAATGAGCTAAATACCTAATAAAAAATAGAAAAAAAAAGATACAATTTGCTAAACACATGAAATTCAAGAAGAATGAAGACCAAAGTGTGGATACTTTGCCCCTTCTTAGAAATGGGAACAAAACACCCATTGAAGGAGTTACAGAGACAAAATTTGGAGCTGTGACGAAAGGTTGGACCATCTAGTGATTGCCATATGTAGGGATCCATCCCATAATCAGCTCCCAAACGCTGACACCATTGCATACACTAGCAAGATTTTGCTGAAAGGACCCATATATAGCTGTCTCTTGTGAGACTATGCCGGGGCCTAGCAAACACAGAAGTGGATGATCACAGTCAGCTATTGGATGGGTCACACGGTCCCCAATGGAAGAGCTAGAGAAATTACTCAAGGAGCTAAAGGGAACTGCAACCCTATAGGTGGAACAACATTATGAATTAACCAGTACCCCGGAGCTCTTGACTCTAGCTGCATATGTATCAAAAGATGGCCTAATAGGCCATCACTGCAAAGAGAGGCCCATTGGACTTGCAAACTGTATATGCCCCAGTACAGGGGAACCCCAGGGCCAAAACGGGGGAGTAGGTGGGTAGGGGATTGTGGGGGTGGGTATGGCGGACTTTTGGGATAGCATTGAAAATGTAAACGAGGAAAATACCTAATACAAATAAAATAAAATTAAAAAAAAATTTAAATGAGTTTGTCACTCTGATTCTTCATGGCTATTATGAACATTAATCACCTAAATTCACAATTCAGTCCTTTTGGTGAACACCAAACAACTCCTCAGTCATAGGCACTACTTTTGTACAGACAACGGTATCTGGAAAATGAAAGACTTTTTCTTTTGAGGTCAAACCAAATTTAAGTAGCATAAAAATGTTTAAGTCTCCTCCTCCTCCTCCCCTTCTCCTTCTCTTCTTCTTTTTCTCCTTCTCCTTCTCCTTCTCCTTCTCTCCTTTTTTTCTCCTTCTCCTCCTCCTCCTTCTTCTCCTTATCCTGCTTTTCTCCTCCTCCTCCTTCTTTCTTTTGTTTTCCCTTTTCACTATATATCTCTGGCTGTACTGGAACTCACTCTGTAGACCAGGCTGGCCTTGAACTCAGAAATCCACCTACCTCTGCCTGCCTCAGCCTCCTGAACACTGGGATTAAAGACATGCACCACCATGCCTGGTTTAGCCAAGGTAGTTTTGAGTGTAATTATGTGTCATGGTAGTTCTGGGACCTGAAAATTTTCACTTATTCTATACAAATTTTGTATATAAAACCACTATGAATCTTTGCCTAGAATAAGAAAAGTTATTTTCTTCCAAATAACACCATTGTCTCATCTCTGCTTCTTTTTTCTAAATTTAAATCTTGTGCAAACTTTCAAGAAAACACTTTTCTTTTATTAAATTTTGAGTCAGTTTTTATGTACTTCTATTATTAATGTGTGCCTGCTCCTTCATGTGAGCATGCACCACAGTGTAAATGTGGAGCACAGGACATTTCAGGGGTTGGGTCTCTTCTTCCACTATGTTCAGGGACTGAATTCTGCCCCTCAGGCTTGCCCTGCCCGCAGTTCTACCTGCTGAACCAGCTCTGTAGTCCTCATCTAAGTGTTTATTAAGAATCTGAGTTTGAGTGGAATATACAAATGTATTTTTGCTTAAGATGAGACTGAACTTTCTGAAATGTAAGAAGTTTAGAAAGAGATAGTTAACTTGAGAAATAAGTTTAGGAAAAATAAGCATTCAGGTTTAGAATATGCTTAAACGAAAGGTTATCATAGTTTTGTTAATTTCAAATTAGTAAAGGATTAGAAAATAAAAAGTCAAAAACTTACATTCATGATTCCTTGGAAGCTTGAATTTTTTCAATAACACCCTAATATTCACAAGTAGAAAAAATTAAAACATTTATTTATATAGTCTTAAAACATATTGTTTGAACATGTAGACTAGAAAGAGAATTATTTAATGCAGACAATGTTATAAATAAACTTAAACTTAATCAATTTTCTGTTATAGTTATGTTTGAAGTTGATGTGAGATTGACAGAAAAATTATGTCATGCTCAAGGGCCTGATTAGAGAGAGAGTGTCTTTATTTCTCAAGCCACAGTCCTTACAGGAAGAAATCCAGGAAGTCCTTCCAAGGAGAGTGAAGAATGTCAGGCATTGCCAGTAGTCCTTTTAACTTCCTTACAAGTGAATTTCAAGTTACTGATTTCCACATCTACTATTTTAATGTACAGTAGAAAAATTTCAAATCTCACTAACATTGTGACTTTAAAGAGCATGAAAACACATAATTTAAAAAATATAGTAAATGTGCTTCAGCATTAATTACATTAATATTAATATGTGCTATATACTTGGATAATATTTCCACTTAGTTTATGGTTAAAATATTATATGAAATGAGTTATAGTATATTAAAAGCAGAAAGGAATAACCATACCCTGTCCTGTCATAAAATAATACTGGAAATACTGTAAGCATTATGAGGACACAGCATATATTTGAAAGGCCAGTATATTTATCTTTCTTTCAGGTAGAACCAGTAACCTATGTTAATAGATGTTTAATAACAAGTGACCTAAGACACATGCTGGTAAGCTATGGCATTTTAGTTTTTAATTCCCTCAATACCAAACTTCTTTATTTGTGGGGTATTCAAACCCTGAACAGAGGTAAAGCAGGTTTCTTTGTGGAAGGCCATTGCTAAGAGTCACTCACCAGCATATGTGCTTGCACAGTTCCCCCCTCTTCAGAAACGTGGGGCAGCTGCACTCATGTGGGTTTCCAAGCAAAACCTTTACAGTAAAAAAAAAAAAAAAAAAAAATCCCAGTTAATTTTAAGAGTTACGGTAAAACTAAATTGATAAAATAACTAGATTAAAAGAGATTTAAATTCTTGACTGGTTTAGTGGCTCTGAACTTTGGATATGATCAAACAGGGCCTTCTGAAAAATATTCTCTCTTAACATTGGAAACTGGGTTTCTACTCCTTTATTCTTGGCCTTGGTTACCAACTGGCACTGTGAATGAACACTTTTTCTAAAAGTCATCCATGCTTAGATGAAATTAAATCTAAAATTAAAAGCTCTCCTTCCAAACCATTACTTTTTTTTTAAAAGTATAGAGTTATATGAGTTTTGTAAAAAGGCTTGCTCACTTTGATTATTTATTGATTGATATTTTTGGTTGATTGACGTTTGCATTCGAACTTTACTTTTGGTAGAAGATTAGTTTTATTTAAGACTGTATAGGCTAAAACAACTACACTCAATAAATAAGCAAATCAAAGAAGCATGCTTTGAACAAAGCACAGAGTGATAAACTGTATCCAGTACTCCTAACTATGAGGCAATAGATTTAAAGTTTCTAAAACGACAGGGAAGTGTTCAGTGGCTCATTTTTGACAGATAAGAGCAGGACATGTAAATATGAAACATCTCTTCTCTTTTAACAAGACGAAATGGAACTCTTCCTCATGCACATGCTTTCAAAGTATGAACATTTAAGCTACCCTTTAATGAGCTGTTACAGTTTTAAAACTGAGCAAAAAGAAAATGATCATAGAAACTATCATAGAGAAACTGATTTTAATGAGCAAATATTTAGAAGATAGTAGGATTCTCATTTAATTTACAGGGCTGGGGAACACCAACAAGGCATCCAGGAATACACACCATCATTTTACAAGAATCGTACGCAATTTGAATTCCTAACTATCAAGGAAGAGCATTTTCTGGCAAACAGTATTTACTTTTGTAAGGTGCACATTTTTAAATTCTGGGGAGTACTCATGGGAATGATCTCTCTCTCTCTCTCTCTCTCTCTCTCTCTCTCTCTCTCTCTCTCTCTCTCTCTGTCTCTTCAGAGACAGGGTTTCTCTGTGTAGCCCTGGCTGTCCTGGAACTCACTCTGTAGACCAGGCTGGCCTCGAACTCAGAAATTCGCCTGCCTCTGCCTCCTAAGTGCTGGGAGTAAAGGCGTGTGCCACCATTTCTGCAGAAACTGGGAAGTTGGCTTGGGACACCTCCCCTACTCCGCCCCCTCCCGCCCTTCTCCTACTGCCCATCCCCCAATCCCCAAGGGAGCTTGGTGGTGCGGTAGTTACTCGGAAATCCCCCTTTTCTGGCTCCTCCTCCTTCAGTAGGAAGCCTGTGGGGCCGATCTGTCGCAGGAGATAGATGCTGCTACTCAGCGCCTGGTCTTGCTGCCAGCTGAGGCTCTCGCTTAAGTGTCTTCGCTTTTCTGAGGCTTTACAGCCTCCGCGAAGCATCCCTGGCGGCCGTGGAGCCTCTAGCTTTCTGAGGCGCCTTGGGTCTCTATGGCAACAGCGTGCAGCGCGGTTGCTGCGGTAACGGTGGTTCTGTCCAGAGAGCTACCCTGCAGTAGTTGGGGTTGGAGAAATTTCCGAAGTCCAAGCTTAGACTTTGAAACCTGAGGTCACAGGCACAGCTGCACACCTAGTATTCTTTTTGCTTATTTGTTCACAGGCAAGACTGTCGATCTGCACATTCTTAGATCCAGTTACAGTGTGGGCTCCAGAGGATGAAGTTAAGTTCTGTGAATTTCTCTTTCATAATAAAAAAAAAAAAACTCACCACGATGGTTGATATTCCACAAACATTTTCCAGTGGCTCACAACAGCATGCAATTAGTGGCTGAGGAAAGATGGAGAAAGCAGGGCTAGTACACCCTCTAGGGGTGTGTGTGAGTGTGTGTGTGTGTCTCTGTGTGTGTGTGTGTGTGTGTCTGTGTGTCTGTATGGTCGTGTTGGTTTTGAAGCTAGGAGAAACTCTCAAGTTTCATGTTGGGTTTGGATATTGGATGTGCTGTCAATATCCACACCCTCAAAATTGATAAAGCACTATTTTAAGGAGTAACATTTTTCAAGGCTGACCCAACAATCCACAAATTGTTTCTGAACTTTGTTTCTATATTCCAAGTTGAGAGCTATCCTAAAATATTAGTCAATAGTTTGAGTCATGGTTACTGAATCCATGTGGCTGGATTCTTTTTAAGAAACTGAAAGCGGCAGAGAGCTCTGCTTGGTGGCTTGGTCACAGGAAGAAGGAATGCATTGATCCTATCTTATCAGGAGAGGAAACCACAACTAGATCAGGTCAAGAACCGGAAAAGAAAATGGCAAAGGGACCAGCCTAGTGTGCAGACGGTGGTAATGGCAGCTTTGACAAGGCGTGAGCCATCTGTACAAACACTATGGAACCTCAGGTCCAGGGTTTGAACAAAACTATTTTGTTTTGCTTTCTTATTAAGTAATGAAGAACTAACAGTTACACTATCATTCTTCCAACACTAGCATTAGTGAAACATTGTGTTAGCAAAGGAAAACACCATACATTAAGAAAACCCCTGAGAAGAAGATAAACTGTAAACTCATTTTATATAATAGTGTTTATTATTTAAAAGCTCAGAATTAGTGAATGTCAGTTCATATTTTCTATGAAATAGAATGAGTTTGTTTTCATAGTGAAGGTACTTTAAGTAGTTACTATTCACACACCATACTCCGTGTGCCTGAATGTGTGTGTATGCATATAGCTGTTTGAGGATTTAAAAACCAAACAGCAATAAATGTTTAAGCCTTTGCATTTATTTAGAATGATATTTGCTTCATGTGTGATAAGTACTATTTTCAAAAAGGTCACATGCTTAAATTATAAATTATATAAGTTGACTGTAGTTCATTAATTCCATTTGAGGATTGGTAGAAGTACAGAATTCATGTTCTCATGCAAGTTAAAAACAGAAAGTACAGATTGCTAAACAGAACTGTAGTCTAGCTGGATGACATTTGCTTTTGTATCTGTCAGTTAAAATGTTAGAAACAGCTTTAGAGTCAGGTGACTGGTCCATATGCTTTCTTTGTCTTTTGAAATTTTGACGACAGGAATAATATTTTTGCAAATATTTTAATTTGAAGAATTACGAATGTCTCCTTAAATGTACATTATTATCTTTCATGTTACAAGTCAAGGCATATTTCCACTCAGGGAAGTTGACTGAGCTTTCTGAATTGATAAATCTGTTTAATGAATGAACCATTAATGCAATTGGCCATAGAAGACAGGCATTAGTGACTGTATTTCCAACTTGAGATATTAAAAAAAAGCTACCCTTACAGTGCTGGTGCAGAAGGAAGAAGAGTAAAGTCGGAGGGAGGGATCACCTGCTACTCTCCATGGATGTGTGTAGTTAGCATAGGACTGGCAAACACAAATTGAGTTGAGATGACCTGAGGATGCCTCAGACTGATGTATAGAGGAAGATACTTGGGGGGAACAGAGCTAGCAAGAGCTAATCTACTAGAAATTGTCAGGTTTTGTTTTGTCTAACACATAGTGAGGAGTATGCTGAGGTATTGAAGGAAGAAAGATGAATGAGCTGTGAATTGTGTTTGGCTCTGTCCTGGCTACATTTGTGTCAACTTGACTACAGTTAGAGTATTCCAAAGTCTTCTGAAAGGGAGGAACGTTAATCATGGAAAAGACACCTCCATCAGATTCAGCTGTAGGGAATTCTCTTAATGAGTGGTTGTGGAGAGGCCTCAACCCATTGTGAGTGGTGACATCTCTGGGCTGGTGGCCCTGGGTTCTATAAAATGGCAGGCTGTGGTGATTTGAATACATTTAGCTCCCATAAATTCCTGTGTTTGAATGCTTGGCCATAGGGAGTGGCACAATTAGGAGGTGTGGCTTTTTTGGAGGAGGTATGACCTTGTTAGAGGAAGCGTGTCACTACATAAGCGGGCTTTGAGGTCTTCTATGCTTAGGCTCTCTATCCAGTCTGGAATCCAGTCTCCACCTGGCTGCCTTCACATCAGAATGTAGATCTCTCAGCTCCTTCCACATGCTGCAATGCTTCCCTCCATGATGATAATGGACTGGACCTCTGAAACTGTAAGCCACCCCCAATTAAATATTCGCCTTTATAAGAGTCGCCTTGGTCATGGTGTCTCTTCCCAGCAATGGAAACCTAAACTGAGACACAGACTGAACTCGCCATGAGGAGCAGGCCTCTGCATTAGCTCCTGTCTCCAGGTTCCTGTCCTGTTTGAGTTCCTATCCTGACTTTCTTCAATAATGAACAGTGCTGTGGAAGTGTAAGCCACAGACACCCTTTCATGCCCAAGTTGCTTTGGTCATTGTACCTCATGACAGCAGTAGTCATCCTAACTAGGCCAACTTAGAATGAGTAAAGACAGTCAGAGAATATTAGAGGTGATGTTTTCCTCTAGCAAATGTTCACAAAAGGAAAAGGAAGGTACTGAATGCATTGAGCTCAAGACTGAATAGAGGCAGAAATAAGGAGTCCAGTAGAAGGTGCCAGCAGCATGCCAACTTAAGGAAACTAAAATAATTTTAGTCACAACAGGCAACACCTGTCCCACAAGTGACTAGTAAGAATCTAGGAGACACGTATGCATTTAAGGTCCTCAGCTTTTGTTATCAGATTCAAGTGTATACACATTTCAGTTTCCTTGTGCCCTTTATACCTTCTTGGGGAAAATAGTGGACTGTACAATAATTTTAACTGTCTACTTGTCACAATCTTGAAATACCTGGAGTGAGAATCTCAAAAAAAAAAAAAGATTTTTCTAGATAAAAATGACCTATGGACACACTAGTGGGGAGTTTGTTTCTTCATTGTGTTAGTTGATGTGTGAAGAGCCATTCTCAATATTGGCAGCCATGTTTCATGGGCTGGGCCTTGAATTATGCAAGAGTGAAAAAGTCGAGCTGAGGAAGAATTTATCTCTCGTTTCTTGATTGCAGATGTGGTGTGACCGGAAGCTTTAAGCCCCTGCTTTGATGGACTCTAACCTGGAATTGTGACTTTGGATAAGTTTTCTGTTTAGTTGTTTTTTTGTCTGGATATTTTAATCCCAGCAACAGAAACAAAACTAGAATAGGGTAAGATCTCTGACTTTAGATCTCTGACTTTCCTTGAATTTCCCAATTGAAAATTACCAGAAGAAATAAGCAGAAATGCTTCTGTGAAGTGCAAGCATTTGATGGTATCAAAATATAGTAAAATTCTCCTGGAAAATGTGGATTTCCTTCCTCCCCCCTCATTTTAATCAAGGAGAAGACTCCTATATCTTGGTAACAATACAGTCTCAATTTAGTAAACTGTCATGTAGTAAATACAATGGCCAAGTCACAGTGACTAACACCTCTCTTCCCACATGGCAATGCATTTCCACAGCTCATTCAAATGCCCAGGATTTCCTGTTCTTATCTCAGTATAATTGACTTTGATCTCTCTCCTTATTGCAATTGCATTCATAAAGACGTCTGTGTGTATTTAACTCTACCCAATGCAATTTTCTTTGACAATAGATATTATTTAGCTAAAATTGTTTAATTGTTAAATCATACCAAATTACATTTAGCAAGGATTTTTTTTCTTCTTGTTGTAACTAAGGAAAATGGAGGCTAGCAAAGGTGATTGAGTCATTCATAGAGAAAAGCTATTCCCATGAAAGAAGAAATTGAGAGATACAGTTGCAGAAATAGAGAAAGACTAAGAGTGATTACATGGTCTGGAGTAAAAATGGATTTGTTTGTGTGTATGTGAATGTGATAAACACCTATGAAATTATAAGACAAAGGATACTCTACTTTACACTTCCAGGGAATGTGGTGTCTAATCCTAAACTCTATGCTAAAAGTGATAAAACCCTAGGGGAGGGGCTCAATGAAATAAGTAGGCCCGTGGGGCCATGTCATTAGGGACTTCTTGATACCATGTTTTCATTTCTCTCCATTTTCTAGGTTGATGAAGGAAACAGCTCTTCTCCACTACAAACCACACACTGTTGGCCCAAGAATGTAGTAATGTGAGACTATTTCTGAGTGCTTGTGAGAAAACTCCCAAGACACCAAGCCAAGAATCTTGTGATGCCACTTTCTTCAAAACACAGAATGTGTTCTTGGCATGTGTTTTCTTGCTCCTCCCAGGTACAGTGGCTAGGAATGAGTTTACCTCAGGTTATCTATTACATGACTCGGTGTGAAAACATGTTTTTGCCACAGGTGGCTTGCCCACTACATGCAGCTTGTCTGCCCCAGGTGTGACTCTCTTACGTGTAGGGCTAGTCACTGTGATTGCATGCTTGACTCATGTGACCCCATTTAACCCTCAGAGAGTTTAATTTGTCTGACATGAGGGACAAAGTCGGCTATTGCATGAGACCTTAGTCTGCCTCACTCATCAGCTCCATTCTCCCAGGACTTCTCCAGAGCAGTAAACACGTGGCACTTGGAGGAGGAACCTGAAGTTGGTGATAAGAGAGAAGGAGGTGAATGAGGGCAATCCAGGGGAGGCTTTGCCTTATCTTAAACTTGTACGACATTAAAAAAAATGTCTTATTTATTTACATTCCAAATGTTGCCCCCCTTCCTGGTGCCCGCTGAAAGAATTCTTCATACCATCCACCCTCCTCTTTGCCTCTGAGAGGGCTCTCCACCCCACCCCCACCCCTCCCCACACCCCTCCCCCTCCGCCACCCCTCTTCTCTGGGGCATCAAGTTTCTACAGGAAACTTGCCTTTACCATTGAGGTCAGGCAAGGCAGTCCTCTGCTATATATGTGCTGGGGAGGCAGGGGTGGGGTGGGGTGGTGGTGGTGGCACAGACCAGCCATGTATGCTCTTTGGTTGGTGGCTTACTAAGTCTCTGGGGGCTCCCAGGGGGTTAGTTGATACCCTTGGTCTTCCTATGTGGTTGTAGTCCTCTTCAGCTCTTTCATTCCTTCTCCTAACTCTTCCATAGTGGTCCCTGACTTCAGTCTAATGGTTGGCTTTAAGTATCTGCATCTGTCTCAGTCAGCTACTGATAGAGCCTCTCAGGGGACAGCCAAGATAGGCTCCTGTCTGCAAGCACAACATGGTATCCGTAATAGTGTCAAGGGTTTGGTGCCTGTGCATGGGATGATCCAAAGTTGGGCCGGCCACTGGATGGCCTTTTCTTCAGTCTGTGCTCCATTTTTGTCCCTGTATTTCTTTTAGATGGGAACAACTCTGGGTCAAAAATTTGAAGGTAGGTTAGTGACCCCATTCCTCCACTGGGGTCCCTGTCTATCTACTGGAGGTGGTTTCTTTAGGTTCCATCTCTCCACTGTTGGGCATTTCAACTAAGGTCATCTCCATTGAGTCCTGGGAGCCTCTTACTTCCAAGGTCTCTGGGACTTTCTAGAGGTCCCTCCTACCTCCCACAACCCTTAGCTGCATATTTCCATTCCTGACCCTCTGGGTTTCTCTTCTGTCTTCCCCCATACCTAATCTTACCCCCTCTACCCTCTCCCTCTCCTCTGTCATCCTGATCCCTCCCTCCCTTTGCCTCCCATGATTATAAGGAGGAACACAAACATTGAAACCATAGCTATTAGATTGCTTGCTGTATTAGTCAGGGTTCTCTAGAGTCACAGAACTTATGGATAGTCTCTAGATAATAAAGGAATTTATTGATGACTTACAGTCGGCAGCTCAATTCCCAACAATCGTTCAGTCACAGCTGTGAATGGAAGTCCAAGGATCTAGCAGTTACTCAGTCTCACGCAGCAAGCAGGCGAAGGAGCAGGAGCAAGAGCTCGAGCTAGACTCCCTTCTTCCAATGTCCTTATATTGTCTCCAGCAGAAGGTGGAGCCCAGATTAAAGGTGTGTTCCACCACACCTTTAATCCCAGATGAAAGGCGTAGCCCAGATTAAGGGTGTGTTCCTTAAACTCGGAGATTCAATCTTCTGGAATCCATAGCCACTATGGCTCAAGATCTTCAAACCAAGATCCAGATAAGGATCTCCAAGCCTCCAGATAAGGGTCACTGGTGAGCCTTCCAATTCCGGATTGTAGTTCATTCCAAATATTGTCAAGTTGACAACCAGGAATAGCCACTACAATCCACCCCTTGTCAACTTGACACAAATAATATCTCATGTTCACATGAAACAATAACAAGGTTGTAAATACGCCTAACATGATATAACTATCCCTCGTACAATCGCAAACGCATTAGTAAATTTACAATGGGCATTCATATTACTTTATAATCCTCGTTTCTGCAACTGGTTACGTGGCCTTAATTGGTATTTATAACTACCTTCCTCTACTACCCATTCTGTATTTCCTTCACCTTCAGCCAGCACCTCAGCAGGTCTTGGCTCTTTTCCTGGAGGATTGACCCATACCTTCATTCCTGATGGGTCTGCGTCCTTTGTCATCCTGCTTGGATTAGGCTGTTGTAGTTTCCCATTGACTTTAATCACAGGACATGGTAGTACTAAGAGACGCCCTAAGGGATCTCCTACACTCCAGACATAATCTTGCTTACCACCATTGTGAAGAGGTAATCCAATTTCCCCATGGTAATCTGGATCTATCACCCCTCCTAACACTGTTATTCCTTTTTTAGCCTGTTGGTTTAAGGGCATTAGAAGCCCAAAATGACCAGGGGGAAGTCTGAGCTTCCAGTTCAATGAAATGTTTGTTGTAGCTCCTGGTAGGAGCACTCCCCTCTCTGGAGCCAAAACTTCTAAGCCAGCAGAACCTAGAGTTATGGGGACAGGAAGCAAAAATTTTCCTAGAGGGTCACTAGGAGTGATAGTAAGTGGAACTATTCCGTTTTCCACCCCTTGATTCCTGGACCCATGAATCCTGGCTATGGGTGAAACTGTACCATATATCGAGCGCTGATTCAAAGCATATACTGCCTTCTGAAGAACTCTGCCCCAGCCTTCCAAGCTGTTACCACCTAATTGGCGCTGTAACTGCGTCTTCAAAAGGCCATTCCATCTTTCTATCAGCCCAGCTGCTTCAGGATGATGGGGAATGTGGTAAGACCAGTGAATTCCATGATCGTGAGCCCACTGTCGTACTTCTCTGGCTGTGAAATGAGTTCCTTGGTCAGAAGCAATACTGTGTGGAATACCATGACGATAGATGAGGCATTCTGTCAGTCCGTGAATGGTGGTTTTAGCAGAGGCATTACGTGCAGGAAAGGCAAATCCATAACCAGAATAAGTATCTACTCCAGTAAGAACAAAACGCTGTCCTTTCCACGAAGGAAGTGGTCCAATGTAGTCAACCTGCCACCAGGTTGCTGGCTGGTCACCTCGAGGAATGGTGCCATATCTGGGGCTCAGTGTTGGTTTCTGCTGTTGGCAGATCTGGCAATCAGCAGCAGCAGTAGCCAGGTCAGCTTTGGTGAGTGGAAGCCCGTGTTGCTGAGCCCAAGCATAACCTCCATCTCGACCACCATGACCACTTTGTTCATGTGCCCATTGAGCAATGACAGGGATGGCTGGGGAGAGAGGCTGACTGTCCACAGAACGGGTCATCTTATCCACTTGATTATTGAACTCCTCCTCGGCTGAAGTCACCTTTTGGTGAGCATTTACATGGGACACAAATATCTTCACATCCTTTGCCCATTTGGAGAGATCTATCCACATACTTCTTCCCCAGATGTCTTTCTCACCAATTTTCCAATTGTGATCTTTCCAAGTCCCTGACCATCCAGCCAATCCATTGGCTACAGCCCATGAGTCAGTGAATAATCGTACATCTGGCCACTTCTTCTTACAAACAAACTGTAATACCATGTGTACTGCCCGAAGTTCTGCCCACTGTGAAGATTTCCCTTCACCTGTGTCTTTCAAGGTTGTCCCAGAAAGGGGTTGTAATGCTGCAGCTGTCCACTTCTGGGTGGTGCCTGCATAACGTGCAGAGCCATCAGTAAACCAGGCTCTAGTCTTCTCCTCTTCGGTCAGTTGATCATAGGGAACACCCCATGAGGCTATAGGTGCATGCTTGGCAGCAGATGGCATTGTAACAGGAGTAGAAACCATAGGCATTTGAGCAACTTCTTCATGTAACTTGCTTGTGCCTTCAGGACCTGCTCTGGCCCGATCACGTATATACCACTTCCATTTGATAATAGACTGCTGCTGTGCACGTCCCACTTTATGACTTGCAGGGTCTGATAGTACCCAGCTCATGATGGGTAGTTCAGGTCGCATAGTGACTTGGTGTCCTATTGTCAGACGTTCAGTTTCCACTAAGGCCCAATAGCAGGCCAAGAGCTGTTTTTCAAAGGGAGAATAGTTGTCTGCAGATGATGGTAGAGCTTTGCTCCAAAATCCCAAAGGCCTTTTCTGTGATTCACCTACAGGGGCCTGCCAGAGGCTCCAAACAGCATCTCTATCAGCCACAGACACCTCAAGTACCATCGGATCTGCTGGGTCATATGGTCCAAGTGGTAGAGCAGCCTGCACAGCAGCCTGGACCTGTTGAAGGGCCTTCTCCTGTTCCAGGCCCCACACAAAGCTAGCAGCTTTCCGAGTCACTTGGTAAATAGGCCTAAGTAACACACCCAAGTGAGGGATGTGTTGTCTCCAGAATCCAAATAGACCCACTAAACGTTGTGCTTCTTTCTTGGTTGTAGGAGGGGCCAGGTGCAATAACTTATCTTTCACCTTAGAAGGAATATCTCTGCATGCCCCACACCACTGGACTCCTAAGAATTTCACTGAGGTAGATGGTCCTTGAATTTTGGTTGGATTTATTTCCCATCCTCTGATACGCATATGTGTTACCAATGAGTCCAAAGTGGTTGCTACTTCCTGCTCACTTGGTCCAATCAGCATAATGTCATCAATATAGTGCACCAATGTGATATTTTGTGGAAGATCCAAACGATCAAGATCCCTTCTAACTAAATTATGACACAGGGCAGGAGAGTTAATATATCCTTGAGGCAAAACTGTGAAGGTATACTGTTGGCCTTGCCAACTGAAAGCAAATTGCTTCTGGTGGTCCTTATGGACAGGTACTGAGAAGAAGGCATTTGCCAGATCAATAGCCGCATACCAGGTGCCAGGAGATGTGTTAATTTGCTCAAGTAAGGAAACTACATCTGGTACAGCAGCTGCAATTGGAGTTACTACCTGATTTAGTTTTCGGTAATCAACTGTCATTCTCCATGATCCATCTGTTTTCTGCACTGGCCAGATAGGAGAGTTAAATGGAGATGTGGTGGGAACCACCACCCCTGCATCTTTCAAGTCCTTGATAGTGGCAGTAATTTCTGCAATTCCTCCAGGAATACGATACTGTTTTTGATTCACTATTTTCTTTGGCAGAGGCAACTCTAAAGGCTTCCATTTGGCCTTTCCAACCATAATAGCCCTCACTCTACAGTTCAGGGAACCAATATGAGAATTCTGCCAATTTCTGAGTATATCTATCCCAATTATACATTCTGGAACTGGGGAAATCACCACAGGATGTGTCCGGGGACCTACTGGACCTACCGTGAGTCGGACATCAGTCAAAACTCCATTAATCACCTGCCCTCCATAAGCCCCTACTTTAACTGGAGGGCCACAATGTTTCTTGGGATCCCCTGGGATCAGTGTCAACTCAGAACCAGTATCCAGCAGACCCCGAAAAGTCTGATTATTTCCTTTTCCCCAGTGTACAGTTACCCTTGTAAAAGGCCGTAGGTCCCTCTGGGGAAGAACTGGAGAAAGGGTAACAGCAAAACCTTTGAGTGTCTTATCAAGATCCTTCCTCAGCGGAACCTGGCCACCCCTTCATTCAAGGGGTTCTGGATCTGCAAACTGTCTCAAGTCTGGAAATTGATTCACTGGCCGAGATTGCTGTTTACCACGATCTAATGTAGCCTTTCTTTCATTTGGCTGTTTACCACGATCTAATGTAGCCTTTCTTTCATTTGTTTGAGAATTTTTCTGCTTATACAGATCAAACAAATATGCAGTAGGCTTCCTATGTATTTCATTCCTGGAAACACCATGATTGGTTAGCCAGTACCAAAGGTCCAACCGAGTCATGCCATTATAAATTTCACCTCTCCTGTGCTGACCATTACTGGGTATGTTATTATAAACATTCTTTTGTCTACACTGTCCATTATAATAACTAGAATCACCTTGTCTCGGGCAATTCAATGCTGCCACCTGGCCCTTGTTACCTCGGAATCCAACTAAACCCAGTGAATTTAATTCATCTAATTGAGCAGAAGCATCTCCAATGCTAAGATCTGGCACAAGGAAAAGGGAAAGAACAAAACCCTTCAAATGTGCTGGTGCCCCTCTCACCAATTTGCGTCTTATAGAGCTGGTGAAAGGCATATCTTCTGGACCTTCCCTTTGTGGACAATTATGCTTTACACAATATATCCACTCTAGCATTGCAATTTCCCTAAGTCTTAAAATCCCTTCATCAACACTAAGCCATGGAATATCAGGCATCTCCAAGTCATTTCCAGTAGGCCATCTTTTGATAAACACCTCAGCCAACCATTCAAACAAACTTTTGACACCTTTTTTAACTATGCGAGCTTCCGTATTAAACCTAGAATCTCTACTCAGAGGACCCATGTCAATAAACTCAGCCTGCTCTAGTTTTATGTTCCTTCCACCCTTATCCCACACCCTTAAAATCCATTCCCACACATATTCACCAGGTTTCTGCTTGAATGAATTAGCAAACTCATTAAGCTCCTTAGTAGTGTAGCGAATTTCCTCATGGACTACACTTTCTACCTCCCCTCTAGGAGCCTGTTTTGCTTTGAGTCTGGTTACAGGTCTAGAAGAAACTATTGGTGGGCCGTGAGCAGACTCTGCAAAATTAATTTCCTCATGTGGGGAAGGCATTATTTCAAGAGGTGGGGCTGAGGGTACTACTTCCTCAGGTGGGGCAAACCCTTGAGAATCTGAGGATTCAAAATTCTCAGCTTCAACATGGTCTTCCCACACATCCCCATCCCATGTTGTAGGATCCCATTCTTTGCCAATTAGAGCCCTTACTTTAACTGTCGACACACTCTGAGGCTGAGACTTGAATTTTCGCTGTAGTTCAGCCAACCTTACAATGAGAGTTTCTGTTTGATTTTCTGCAACTTGAGCTCTATTGCTACAAGAGAGAAGATTCTCCTCAAGGACACACTTAGCAACTTTTAGATCGTTTACTTGTGTCTGGAGCCTTTCGATTTTATCACACAACTCCTTCCTTTCATTCATCATTTTTTCCACAGATACTAAGAGCAGCCAGCCAGTAAAATCATTTTTCGATTTTTTCCCCATCTTGTAGAAAGCTTTGTGCACTGAATCACCTAATTCATTAAGAAAATCAAGGGCATTAGCTTCTTTAAGTTCGGAATATAGTTTCAACCATGGGTCTTCAAAATTCTCTGAGCTCCCAGGAGGGAGAGAATCTGGAGAGGTTTCAATAGTTGAAAGTGCTGGTGGATCAACAAGCCAATTCCAGAATTTTAAAAGATTCATCCTTGTACTTCTGTTACTCTAGAACCACTCCTGGTACCAACTTCTGTATTAGTCAGGGTTCTCTAGAGTCACAGAACTTATGGATAGTCTCTAGATAATAAAGGAATTTATTGATGACTTACAGTCGGCAGCTCAATTCCCAACAATCGTTCAGTCACAGCTGTGAATGGAAGTCCAAGGATCTAGCAGTTACTCAGTCTCACGCAGCAAGCAGGCGAAGGAGCAGGAGCAAGAGCTCGAGCTAGACTCCCTTCTTCCAATGTCCTTATATTGTCTCCAGCAGAAGGTGGAGCCCAGATTAAAGGTGTGTTCCACCACACCTTTAATCCCAGATGAAAGGCGTAGCCCAGATTAAGGGTGTGTTCCTTAAACTCGGAGATTCAATCTTCTGGAATCCATAGCCACTATGGCTCAAGATCTTCAAACCAAGATCCAGATAAGGATCTCCAAGCCTCCAGATAAGGGTCACTGGTGAGCCTTCCAATTCCGGATTGTAGTTCATTCCAAATATTGTCAAGTTGACAACCAGGAATAGCCACTACACTTGCATTCTTTTTCTTTTGGACTACCTTCTGGAATCTATTAGGGTACATGCTCTTTAACTATAAAAGTGAATAAATGAAGAGAGAATCACAGCCACAATGAATCTTGTTAGAGATACAGATGATCAGGGTAATTTGTACACAGGTATCTAAGACTGAAGCAGTTCAGAAGTTTCCAGATTTGTTATTTTCAAGGAGAACGTATGTATTAGTAGAACAGAGGATGTGTGAAAAGTATTGAGTGAATTTTTTAAAAGATAGTTTCAGAGCTTGTTAAATCACTAATAGAGACAGAAATGTAAGAAACAAATCTCTCAAGAAGGTCTTGGATGCATCTATTTTGGTGATCGTTGGGTCGTAGTTCCAGCCCAGTAGCAGTGTGACTGACAAAGTTCACATGAGCCTTGTCAGGGCCTTATTTTATGTGTGGCCATGTGTCCCTTGTCTCCTGTTTGCCTCGCTGGGCTGTTAATGCAAGGCTGAGATACTGCTCATAGGACCATTCTAACTTCTTTGGAATGAAGTTAGTAGCAAGGAAGTAGAACTTTCAGTACTAATTTGGGGCATAAGGTTGGGGATTTTAATATCCCACTCCTGACTGTTCTGAAGATGGCCTTGCTGCATGGAGCACCAGCTCTGCTTGACGCCAAAAATAATATCCAATAAGTGTGCTCTCAATTTTTCCCGAGTTCCCTTCTTCTCCTCCGTCCTCTTTTCTCCAGAGACTTTTCATACACATACACCTCCCCCTAAAATATTGCCATTGCAGTTTATTCTAGATTCTTATCCAGAGAACTGGGCTTAGAGGGAAACAGACTATGTCAACAACAAAAATACATTAATTAGATAGAATGTTGTTGAGAGATACAAAATGGAATTACAGTTTACCACGCTACAGCAGTCTCTGAACACTATGGAGATGTTCAAGATGTGTTTATCAATGGTAACAGAAAGCATGATGCAGTCCTCTGATGAGAACGACAGGACTGAAAAGAAAAAGGTAAGTCCTCAACCCACTTGTGGGAAGCAAATAAAACAATTAAGTAGTTGCTGTAGGATATAGACATGAAAATAAAACACAGATAAATTAATTGACACGTACGTTTGAAGAATGAATGACAGACTTCCGGTATGATGGCGGCGCGGTGGAGCTTTAGGTAATTACGGAACTCTGAAGACTTGGGATAGACTAGGAGCCAGAGTGGGGGCGGCGGGTTGCTAGGTCGCGTGGAGAGGGCAGGGACTTGCGAGGGGCGCTTGCCCGGTGGGTCTTGCTTTTCTCACGTGGCTGCGCCGTCTCCACCGACGGCCTGCGAGGTGTGGTGTGAGCCGGCTGGGCCTAGCGCCAGCGGCGGGGCGTGCGTGTCTGGGCCTTGGTCTGGGTTGTCATGGGTGAACATCTCTCCTGGGAGCTCCCTGGGTCGCTTCCCCAGTCGGAATACTGGAATATTTGGAATGAACTACAATCCAGAATTGGAAGGCTCACCAGTGACCCTTATCTGGAGGCTTGGTGATAGAAGTTTCTGATCTGGATCTTGGTATGGAGATCTTGAGTCATAGTGGCTATGGATTCAGAAGATTAAATCTCCGAGTTTAAGGAACACACCTTTAATCTGGGCTACACCTTTCATCTGGGATTAAAGGTGTGGTGGAACACACCTTTAATCTGGGCTACACCTTCTGCTGGGGACAATATAAGGACATTGGAAGAAGGGAGTTGAGCTCAACTTGATCCTTCGCCTGCTTGCTGTGTGAGACTGAGTAACTGCTAGATCCTTGGACTTCCATTCACAGCTGCGACTGAACCATTGTTGGGAATTGGGCTGCCGACTGTGACGTGTAGAGACAGAAAAAACTGTCGAGGAACTCAGACCATTGAATGAACCTGAAGAATCTGGTTGGGGCAGCTGACAATAGAAAATGAAAAGTAGTGTGGCACACATGAAGCAGTCCTCTGGTCACAACAGAAGGGAGACCCACAGTTCATACTGCCGGAGCTCCTCCCCAGAAGACAGATACACAGAGCAAGAGCGGTTCCCCCGGGATAGAGATTACTCTGATTACAGCCGGTCAGACTATGAGCGATCTAGAAGAGGATACTCTTACGATGACAGCATGGAATCACGAAGTAGGGACCGAGAAAAACGCAGAGAAAGAGAGAGAGATGCAGATCATCGGAAACGGCCCTGGAAATCGCCATCCCCCGACAGGAGTCCAGCCCGAGGCATAAGGCAGAGTTCTCCTCAGGAAGAACCGACATGGAAGAAGAAGAAGGATGAGCTGGACCCGCTGCTCACCCGCACTGGGGGAGCGTATATCCCTCCTGCGAAGCTCAGGATGATGCAGGAGCAGATCACAGATAAAAGCAGCTTAGCATATCAGAGGATGAGCTGGGAGGCTCTGAAGAAATCCATTAATGGTCTCATCAACAAGGTCAACATCTCTAATATAAGCATTATTATCCAAGAGCTCCTTCAAGAGAACATTGTCAGAGGGAGAGGATTGCTGTCCAGATCTGTTCTGCAAGCCCAGAGTGCGTCTCCAATCTTCACTCACGTTTATGCAGCTTTGGTGGCAATAATCAACTCAAAATTCCCACAGATTGGAGAATTGATCCTCAAGAGACTAATTCTTAATTTTCGGAAAGGCTATCGAAGGAACGATAAGCAACTTTGCCTGACTGCTTCAAAATTTGTGGCACATCTTATTAACCAAAATGTGGCACATGAGGTTCTGTGCCTGGAGATGCTCACTTTGCTCCTGGAGAGACCAACAGATGACAGTGTTGAAGTAGCTATCGGCTTCCTCAAAGAGTGTGGTCTCAAATTAGCCCAGGTGTCACCAAGGGGAATTAATGCAATCTTTGAACGCCTTCGAAACATCCTACACGAGTCTGAGATCGACAAAAGAGTTCAGTACATGATTGAAGTGATGTTTGCTGTACGGAAGGATGGATTCAAGGACCACCCTGTTATTCTTGAAGGACTTGATTTAGTGGAAGAGGACGATCAGTTTACACATATGCTCCCCTTAGAGGATGACTACAATCCAGAAGATGTTCTTAATGTTTTCAAGATGGATCCTAATTTTATGGAGAATGAAGAGAAGTACAAGGCTATTAAAAAAGAAATCCTTGATGAAGGAGACAGTGATTCAAACACAGACCAAGGAGCTGGAAGTAGTGAAGATGAGGAGGAGGAAGAGGAGGAGGAGGAAGAAGAGGAGGAGGAAGGAGAAGACGAGGAAGGAGGGCAAAAAGTAACTATTCATGACAAAACAGAAATCAACCTCGTCTCATTTCGCCGTACAATCTATCTTGCCATTCAGTCAAGTTTAGATTTTGAAGAATGTGCACACAAGTTGCTGAAAATGGAGTTTGCAGAGAGCCAAACAAAAGAACTCTGCAACATGATACTTGATTGCTGTGCCCAACAAAGGACCTATGAAAATTTTTTTGGCTTGTTAGCTGGGCGGTTTTGTATGCTGGAAAAGGAATACATGGAATCATTTGAAAGTATATTCAAGGAACAGTACGACACCATCCATCGCTTAGAGACAAACAAATTGAGAAATGTTGCTAAGGTGTTTGCTCACCTTTTATACACAGATTCACTTCCATGGAGTGTTCTCGAATGTATAAAACTGAGTGAAGAGACCACGACATCGTCTAGTCGAATTTTTGTCAAGATCTTCTTCCAGGAACTGTGTGAATACATGGGTCTTCCTAAACTGAATGCGAGGTTAAAGGATGAAACTCTCCAGCCATTCTTTGAAGGTCTGTTACCCAGAGACAACCCACGCAATACTCGGTTTGCCATCAACTTCTTCACTTCCATAGGTCTCGGAGGATTGACGGATGAACTGCGAGAACATCTGAAAAATACGCCCAAGGTCATCGTAGCCCAGAAACCAGAAGCTGAACAAAAGAAAACAGCCCTGACATCTTCATCTTCAGAGTCTTCCTCGGCGTCTGATTCCTCTGACTCAGATTCTGACAGCAGCGAAAGCAGCTCAGAGTCCTCTAGTGAAGCGAGCGACTCCTCCTCCTCCTCCAGCACTCAGAGCTCTACCTCAGCTAAAGGTACAAGAAAGAAGAGACAAGGGAAGGCCAGAGGCGAAGAAGTTGATAAGTTAGCCAGGGGCCACCAGGCACTTGAGCGGAGGCAAGGAGGCAGGGAGGACCAAAGGCACCAGGAAGGGAGGACTGAGAGAGCAAGGTCTGAAAGACACAGAGCTCAGAACTCACGAGATGCAGACTGGAGAGATTCCCTAGCAAAGCACATAGATGACAGAAGCCATGAGAATAGTCACAGCAGAGTTGGCAATGGCCGAGAACAAGGCTCACACAGAGAGCCAGAAGACAGGCATGGCGAACCAAAGAAGAAGCAGAGAGAGAAGAGATTCTTTCTCTGAAAATGAGAAGCAAAGAAGCCGAAATCAGGACAGTGATAATGTTAGAAGAAAAGATCGTTCCAAGTCAAGGGAGAGGAGTAGAAGGCATTCTGGTCACAAGGGAGACGACGCCAGGTGTCAGAACGGTGCAGAGAGACGCTGGGAAAAGCCTAGCAGACGCCCTGAACAGTCTAGAGAGTCAAAGAGAAGTCAGGACCGGAGGAGAGAAAAGTCTCCAACAACACAGAAATAATCCTAATGACAACTGAACATGTCTTACACTTAATTTAGTTCAGTGTCTTTTTTACATTGATGAATTTTATAGAGAACTCTTGTATAAAGTACCTGTTTGTAAATTTTGAAGATGTTTTCTTTTTGACATGTTTTATAATTGATATATCTCAAGGTTCTTTGTGTAAAATCATAAAGAAAAGGGATTCAACAAAAGGGTAAGTCTTATGTTTTGTGAATAAAAGGAACAAATGTTCATTGAAAAAAAAATGGATGACAGAATGTGGAAAGTGAAGGACTGTTTTATTTTAGTAAATGAGTTTTTAATTTAGAATTTTGATAAAAATAAAATCTACTGTTTGCTTTTGAGTAAGCTAATTTTCATTGTCCTTAGCAGGGACTTTGGTGAAGTATTGTTTGAAATTCAATGGATTCTGTTTTTCAATTTCTTTTAAGTAACTGAATTGACACTAAGTGTGTCTATGTGACTCTGTTGGGTAGAAGGTGACAGCAATGACTTCTCCAGCAGCGCTGGGAGTCTATGTCTATGTTTATTCCACTGGGTGTCAGCAGAGCACCACTCGCAATGTCTTGGCGACCATTTAGTCATTGCTTGTTTGTAGTAAACAGCTTTTACTTGTCTCCTGAATGATGATGTATAAAACTGAAACTCAAGCACAACATGGTATCCGTAATAGTGTCAAGGGTTTGGTGCCTGTGCATGGGATGATCCAAAGTTGGGCCGGCCACTGGATGGCCTTTTCTTCAGTCTGTGCTCCATTTTTGTCCCTGTATTTCTTTTAGATGGGAACAACTCTGGGTCAAAAATTTGAAGGTAGGTTAGTGACCCCATTCCTCCACTGGGGTCCCTGTCTATCTACTGGAGGTGGTTTCTTTAGGTTCCATCTCTCCACTGTTGGGCATTTCAACTAAGGTCATCTCCATTGAGTCCTGGGAGCCTCTTACTTCCAAGGTCTCTGGGACTTTCTAGAGGTCCCTCCTACCTCCCACAACCCTTAGCTGCATATTTCCATTCCTGACCCTCTGGGTTTCTCTTCTGTCTTCCCCCATACCTAATCTTACCCCCTCTACCCTCTCCCTCTCCTCTGTCATCCTGATCCCTCCCTCCCTTTGCCTCCCATGATTATAAGGAGGAACACAAACATTGAAACCATAGCTATTAGATTGCTTGCATTCTTTTTCTTTTGGACTACCTTCTGGAATCTATTAGGGTACATGCTCTTTAACTATAAAAGTGAATAAATGAAGAGAGAATCACAGCCACAATGAATCTTGTTAGAGATACAGATGATCAGGGTAATTTGTACACAGGTATCTAAGACTGAAGCAGTTCAGAAGTTTCCAGATTTGTTATTTTCAAGGAGAACGTATGTATTAGTAGAACAGAGGATGTGTGAAAAGTATTGAGTGAATTTTTTAAAAGATAGTTTCAGAGCTTGTTAAATCACTAATAGAGACAGAAATGTAAGAAACAAATCTCTCAAGAAGGTCTTGGATGCATCTATTTTGGTGATCGTTGGGTCGTAGTTCCAGCCCAGTAGCAGTGTGACTGACAAAGTTCACATGAGCCTTGTCAGGGCCTTATTTTATGTGTGGCCATGTGTCCCTTGTCTCCTGTTTGCCTCGCTGGGCTGTTAATGCAAGGCTGAGATACTGCTCATAGGACCATTCTAACTTCTTTGGAATGAAGTTAGTAGCAAGGAAGTAGAACTTTCAGTACTAATTTGGGGCATAAGGTTGGGGATTTTAATATCCCACTCCTGACTGTTCTGAAGATGGCCTTGCTGCATGGAGCACCAGCTCTGCTTGACGCCAAAAATAATATCCAATAAGTGTGCTCTCAATTTTTCCCGAGTTCCCTTCTTCTCCTCCGTCCTCTTTTCTCCAGAGACTTTTCATACACATACACCTCCCCCTAAAATATTGCCATTGCAGTTTATTCTAGATTCTTATCCAGAGAACTGGGCTTAGAGGGAAACAGACTATGTCAACAACAAAAATACATTAATTAGATAGAATGTTGTTGAGAGATACAAAATGGAATTACAGTTTACCACGCTACAGCAGTCTCTGAACACTATGGAGATGTTCAAGATGTGTTTATCAATGGTAACAGAAAGCATGATGCAGTCCTCTGATGAGAACGACAGGACTGAAAAGAAAAAGGTAAGTCCTCAACCCACTTGTGGGAAGCAAATAAAACAATTAAGTAGTTGCTGTAGGATATAGACATGAAAATAAAACACAGATAAATTAATTGACACGTACGTTTGAAGAATGAATGACAGACTTCCGGTATGATGGCGGCGCGGTGGAGCTTTAGGTAATTACGGAACTCTGAAGACTTGGGATAGACTAGGAGCCAGAGTGGGGGCGGCGGGTTGCTAGGTCGCGTGGAGAGGGCAGGGACTTGCGAGGGGCGCTTGCCCGGTGGGTCTTGCTTTTCTCACGTGGCTGCGCCGTCTCCACCGACGGCCTGCGAGGTGTGGTGTGAGCCGGCTGGGCCTAGCGCCAGCGGCGGGGCGTGCGTGTCTGGGCCTTGGTCTGGGTTGTCATGGGTGAACATCTCTCCTGGGAGCTCCCTGGGTCGCTTCCCCAGTCGGAATACTGGAATATTTGGAATGAACTACAATCCAGAATTGGAAGGCTCACCAGTGACCCTTATCTGGAGGCTTGGTGATAGAAGTTTCTGATCTGGATCTTGGTATGGAGATCTTGAGTCATAGTGGCTATGGATTCAGAAGATTAAATCTCCGAGTTTAAGGAACACACCTTTAATCTGGGCTACACCTTTCATCTGGGATTAAAGGTGTGGTGGAACACACCTTTAATCTGGGCTACACCTTCTGCTGGGGACAATATAAGGACATTGGAAGAAGGGAGTTGAGCTCAACTTGATCCTTCGCCTGCTTGCTGTGTGAGACTGAGTAACTGCTAGATCCTTGGACTTCCATTCACAGCTGCGACTGAACCATTGTTGGGAATTGGGCTGCCGACTGTGACGTGTAGAGACAGAAAAAACTGTCGAGGAACTCAGACCATTGAATGAACCTGAAGAATCTGGTTGGGGCAGCTGACAATAGAAAATGAAAAGTAGTGTGGCACACATGAAGCAGTCCTCTGGTCACAACAGAAGGGAGACCCACAGTTCATACTGCCGGAGCTCCTCCCCAGAAGACAGATACACAGAGCAAGAGCGGTTCCCCCGGGATAGAGATTACTCTGATTACAGCCGGTCAGACTATGAGCGATCTAGAAGAGGATACTCTTACGATGACAGCATGGAATCACGAAGTAGGGACCGAGAAAAACGCAGAGAAAGAGAGAGAGATGCAGATCATCGGAAACGGCCCTGGAAATCGCCATCCCCCGACAGGAGTCCAGCCCGAGGCATAAGGCAGAGTTCTCCTCAGGAAGAACCGACATGGAAGAAGAAGAAGGATGAGCTGGACCCGCTGCTCACCCGCACTGGGGGAGCGTATATCCCTCCTGCGAAGCTCAGGATGATGCAGGAGCAGATCACAGATAAAAGCAGCTTAGCATATCAGAGGATGAGCTGGGAGGCTCTGAAGAAATCCATTAATGGTCTCATCAACAAGGTCAACATCTCTAATATAAGCATTATTATCCAAGAGCTCCTTCAAGAGAACATTGTCAGAGGGAGAGGATTGCTGTCCAGATCTGTTCTGCAAGCCCAGAGTGCGTCTCCAATCTTCACTCACGTTTATGCAGCTTTGGTGGCAATAATCAACTCAAAATTCCCACAGATTGGAGAATTGATCCTCAAGAGACTAATTCTTAATTTTCGGAAAGGCTATCGAAGGAACGATAAGCAACTTTGCCTGACTGCTTCAAAATTTGTGGCACATCTTATTAACCAAAATGTGGCACATGAGGTTCTGTGCCTGGAGATGCTCACTTTGCTCCTGGAGAGACCAACAGATGACAGTGTTGAAGTAGCTATCGGCTTCCTCAAAGAGTGTGGTCTCAAATTAGCCCAGGTGTCACCAAGGGGAATTAATGCAATCTTTGAACGCCTTCGAAACATCCTACACGAGTCTGAGATCGACAAAAGAGTTCAGTACATGATTGAAGTGATGTTTGCTGTACGGAAGGATGGATTCAAGGACCACCCTGTTATTCTTGAAGGACTTGATTTAGTGGAAGAGGACGATCAGTTTACACATATGCTCCCCTTAGAGGATGACTACAATCCAGAAGATGTTCTTAATGTTTTCAAGATGGATCCTAATTTTATGGAGAATGAAGAGAAGTACAAGGCTATTAAAAAAGAAATCCTTGATGAAGGAGACAGTGATTCAAACACAGACCAAGGAGCTGGAAGTAGTGAAGATGAGGAGGAGGAAGAGGAGGAGGAGGAAGAAGAGGAGGAGGAAGGAGAAGACGAGGAAGGAGGGCAAAAAGTAACTATTCATGACAAAACAGAAATCAACCTCGTCTCATTTCGCCGTACAATCTATCTTGCCATTCAGTCAAGTTTAGATTTTGAAGAATGTGCACACAAGTTGCTGAAAATGGAGTTTGCAGAGAGCCAAACAAAAGAACTCTGCAACATGATACTTGATTGCTGTGCCCAACAAAGGACCTATGAAAATTTTTTTGGCTTGTTAGCTGGGCGGTTTTGTATGCTGGAAAAGGAATACATGGAATCATTTGAAAGTATATTCAAGGAACAGTACGACACCATCCATCGCTTAGAGACAAACAAATTGAGAAATGTTGCTAAGGTGTTTGCTCACCTTTTATACACAGATTCACTTCCATGGAGTGTTCTCGAATGTATAAAACTGAGTGAAGAGACCACGACATCGTCTAGTCGAATTTTTGTCAAGATCTTCTTCCAGGAACTGTGTGAATACATGGGTCTTCCTAAACTGAATGCGAGGTTAAAGGATGAAACTCTCCAGCCATTCTTTGAAGGTCTGTTACCCAGAGACAACCCACGCAATACTCGGTTTGCCATCAACTTCTTCACTTCCATAGGTCTCGGAGGATTGACGGATGAACTGCGAGAACATCTGAAAAATACGCCCAAGGTCATCGTAGCCCAGAAACCAGAAGCTGAACAAAAGAAAACAGCCCTGACATCTTCATCTTCAGAGTCTTCCTCGGCGTCTGATTCCTCTGACTCAGATTCTGACAGCAGCGAAAGCAGCTCAGAGTCCTCTAGTGAAGCGAGCGACTCCTCCTCCTCCTCCAGCACTCAGAGCTCTACCTCAGCTAAAGGTACAAGAAAGAAGAGACAAGGGAAGGCCAGAGGCGAAGAAGTTGATAAGTTAGCCAGGGGCCACCAGGCACTTGAGCGGAGGCAAGGAGGCAGGGAGGACCAAAGGCACCAGGAAGGGAGGACTGAGAGAGCAAGGTCTGAAAGACACAGAGCTCAGAACTCACGAGATGCAGACTGGAGAGATTCCCTAGCAAAGCACATAGATGACAGAAGCCATGAGAATAGTCACAGCAGAGTTGGCAATGGCCGAGAACAAGGCTCACACAGAGAGCCAGAAGACAGGCATGGCGAACCAAAGAAGAAGCAGAGAGAGAAGAGATTCTTTCTCTGAAAATGAGAAGCAAAGAAGCCGAAATCAGGACAGTGATAATGTTAGAAGAAAAGATCGTTCCAAGTCAAGGGAGAGGAGTAGAAGGCATTCTGGTCACAAGGGAGACGACGCCAGGTGTCAGAACGGTGCAGAGAGACGCTGGGAAAAGCCTAGCAGACGCCCTGAACAGTCTAGAGAGTCAAAGAGAAGTCAGGACCGGAGGAGAGAAAAGTCTCCAACAACACAGAAATAATCCTAATGACAACTGAACATGTCTTACACTTAATTTAGTTCAGTGTCTTTTTTACATTGATGAATTTTATAGAGAACTCTTGTATAAAGTACCTGTTTGTAAATTTTGAAGATGTTTTCTTTTTGACATGTTTTATAATTGATATATCTCAAGGTTCTTTGTGTAAAATCATAAAGAAAAGGGATTCAACAAAAGGGTAAGTCTTATGTTTTGTGAATAAAAGGAACAAATGTTCATTGAAAAAAAAATGGATGACAGAATGTGGAAAGTGAAGGACTGTTTTATTTTAGTAAATGAGTTTTTAATTTAGAATTTTGATAAAAATAAAATCTACTGTTTGCTTTTGAGTAAGCTAATTTTCATTGTCCTTAGCAGGGACTTTGGTGAAGTATTGTTTGAAATTCAATGGATTCTGTTTTTCAATTTCTTTTAAGTAACTGAATTGACACTAAGTGTGTCTATGTGACTCTGTTGGGTAGAAGGTGACAGCAATGACTTCTCCAGCAGCGCTGGGAGTCTATGTCTATGTTTATTCCACTGGGTGTCAGCAGAGCACCACTCGCAATGTCTTGGCGACCATTTAGTCATTGCTTGTTTGTAGTAAACAGCTTTTACTTGTCTCCTGAATGATGATGTATAAAACTGAAACTCAAGCACAACATGGTATCCGTAATAGTGTCAAGGGTTTGGTGCCTGTGCATGGGATGATCCAAAGTTGGGCCGGCCACTGGATGGCCTTTTCTTCAGTCTGTGCTCCATTTTTGTCCCTGTATTTCTTTTAGATGGGAACAACTCTGGGTCAAAAATTTGAAGGTAGGTTAGTGACCCCATTCCTCCACTGGGGTCCCTGTCTATCTACTGGAGGTGGTTTCTTTAGGTTCCATCTCTCCACTGTTGGGCATTTCAACTAAGGTCATCTCCATTGAGTCCTGGGAGCCTCTTACTTCCAAGGTCTCTGGGACTTTCTAGAGGTCCCTCCTACCTCCCACAACCCTTAGCTGCATATTTCCATTCCTGACCCTCTGGGTTTCTCTTCTGTCTTCCCCCATACCTAATCTTACCCCCTCTACCCTCTCCCTCTCCTCTGTCATCCTGATCCCTCCCTCCCTTTGCCTCCCATGATTATAAGGAGGAACACAAACATTGAAACCATAGCTATTAGATTGCTTGCATTCTTTTTCTTTTGGACTACCTTCTGGAATCTATTAGGGTACATGCTCTTTAACTATAAAAGTGAATAAATGAAGAGAGAATCACAGCCACAATGAATCTTGTTAGAGATACAGATGATCAGGGTAATTTGTACACAGGTATCTAAGACTGAAGCAGTTCAGAAGTTTCCAGATTTGTTATTTTCAAGGAGAACGTATGTATTAGTAGAACAGAGGATGTGTGAAAAGTATTGAGTGAATTTTTTAAAAGATAGTTTCAGAGCTTGTTAAATCACTAATAGAGACAGAAATGTAAGAAACAAATCTCTCAAGAAGGTCTTGGATGCATCTATTTTGGTGATCGTTGGGTCGTAGTTCCAGCCCAGTAGCAGTGTGACTGACAAAGTTCACATGAGCCTTGTCAGGGCCTTATTTTATGTGTGGCCATGTGTCCCTTGTCTCCTGTTTGCCTCGCTGGGCTGTTAATGCAAGGCTGAGATACTGCTCATAGGACCATTCTAACTTCTTTGGAATGAAGTTAGTAGCAAGGAAGTAGAACTTTCAGTACTAATTTGGGGCATAAGGTTGGGGATTTTAATATCCCACTCCTGACTGTTCTGAAGATGGCCTTGCTGCATGGAGCACCAGCTCTGCTTGACGCCAAAAATAATATCCAATAAGTGTGCTCTCAATTTTTCCCGAGTTCCCTTCTTCTCCTCCGTCCTCTTTTCTCCAGAGACTTTTCATACACATACACCTCCCCCTAAAATATTGCCATTGCAGTTTATTCTAGATTCTTATCCAGAGAACTGGGCTTAGAGGGAAACAGACTATGTCAACAACAAAAATACATTAATTAGATAGAATGTTGTTGAGAGATACAAAATGGAATTACAGTTTACCACGCTACAGCAGTCTCTGAACACTATGGAGATGTTCAAGATGTGTTTATCAATGGTAACAGAAAGCATGATGCAGTCCTCTGATGAGAACGACAGGACTGAAAAGAAAAAGGTAAGTCCTCAACCCACTTGTGGGAAGCAAATAAAACAATTAAGTAGTTGCTGTAGGATATAGACATGAAAATAAAACACAGATAAATTAATTGACACGTACGTTTGAAGAATGAATGACAGACTTCCGGTATGATGGCGGCGCGGTGGAGCTTTAGGTAATTACGGAACTCTGAAGACTTGGGATAGACTAGGAGCCAGAGTGGGGGCGGCGGGTTGCTAGGTCGCGTGGAGAGGGCAGGGACTTGCGAGGGGCGCTTGCCCGGTGGGTCTTGCTTTTCTCACGTGGCTGCGCCGTCTCCACCGACGGCCTGCGAGGTGTGGTGTGAGCCGGCTGGGCCTAGCGCCAGCGGCGGGGCGTGCGTGTCTGGGCCTTGGTCTGGGTTGTCATGGGTGAACATCTCTCCTGGGAGCTCCCTGGGTCGCTTCCCCAGTCGGAATACTGGAATATTTGGAATGAACTACAATCCAGAATTGGAAGGCTCACCAGTGACCCTTATCTGGAGGCTTGGTGATAGAAGTTTCTGATCTGGATCTTGGTATGGAGATCTTGAGTCATAGTGGCTATGGATTCAGAAGATTAAATCTCCGAGTTTAAGGAACACACCTTTAATCTGGGCTACACCTTTCATCTGGGATTAAAGGTGTGGTGGAACACACCTTTAATCTGGGCTACACCTTCTGCTGGGGACAATATAAGGACATTGGAAGAAGGGAGTTGAGCTCAACTTGATCCTTCGCCTGCTTGCTGTGTGAGACTGAGTAACTGCTAGATCCTTGGACTTCCATTCACAGCTGCGACTGAACCATTGTTGGGAATTGGGCTGCCGACTGTGACGTGTAGAGACAGAAAAAACTGTCGAGGAACTCAGACCATTGAATGAACCTGAAGAATCTGGTTGGGGCAGCTGACAATAGAAAATGAAAAGTAGTGTGGCACACATGAAGCAGTCCTCTGGTCACAACAGAAGGGAGACCCACAGTTCATACTGCCGGAGCTCCTCCCCAGAAGACAGATACACAGAGCAAGAGCGGTTCCCCCGGGATAGAGATTACTCTGATTACAGCCGGTCAGACTATGAGCGATCTAGAAGAGGATACTCTTACGATGACAGCATGGAATCACGAAGTAGGGACCGAGAAAAACGCAGAGAAAGAGAGAGAGATGCAGATCATCGGAAACGGCCCTGGAAATCGCCATCCCCCGACAGGAGTCCAGCCCGAGGCATAAGGCAGAGTTCTCCTCAGGAAGAACCGACATGGAAGAAGAAGAAGGATGAGCTGGACCCGCTGCTCACCCGCACTGGGGGAGCGTATATCCCTCCTGCGAAGCTCAGGATGATGCAGGAGCAGATCACAGATAAAAGCAGCTTAGCATATCAGAGGATGAGCTGGGAGGCTCTGAAGAAATCCATTAATGGTCTCATCAACAAGGTCAACATCTCTAATATAAGCATTATTATCCAAGAGCTCCTTCAAGAGAACATTGTCAGAGGGAGAGGATTGCTGTCCAGATCTGTTCTGCAAGCCCAGAGTGCGTCTCCAATCTTCACTCACGTTTATGCAGCTTTGGTGGCAATAATCAACTCAAAATTCCCACAGATTGGAGAATTGATCCTCAAGAGACTAATTCTTAATTTTCGGAAAGGCTATCGAAGGAACGATAAGCAACTTTGCCTGACTGCTTCAAAATTTGTGGCACATCTTATTAACCAAAATGTGGCACATGAGGTTCTGTGCCTGGAGATGCTCACTTTGCTCCTGGAGAGACCAACAGATGACAGTGTTGAAGTAGCTATCGGCTTCCTCAAAGAGTGTGGTCTCAAATTAGCCCAGGTGTCACCAAGGGGAATTAATGCAATCTTTGAACGCCTTCGAAACATCCTACACGAGTCTGAGATCGACAAAAGAGTTCAGTACATGATTGAAGTGATGTTTGCTGTACGGAAGGATGGATTCAAGGACCACCCTGTTATTCTTGAAGGACTTGATTTAGTGGAAGAGGACGATCAGTTTACACATATGCTCCCCTTAGAGGATGACTACAATCCAGAAGATGTTCTTAATGTTTTCAAGATGGATCCTAATTTTATGGAGAATGAAGAGAAGTACAAGGCTATTAAAAAAGAAATCCTTGATGAAGGAGACAGTGATTCAAACACAGACCAAGGAGCTGGAAGTAGTGAAGATGAGGAGGAGGTAGAGGAGGAGGAGGAAGAAGAGGAGGAGGAAGGAGAAGACGAGGAAGGAGGGCAAAAAGTAACTATTCATGACAAAACAGAAATCAACCTCGTCTCATTTCGCCGTACAATCTATCTTGCCATTCAGTCAAGTTTAGATTTTGAAGAATGTGCACACAAGTTGCTGAAAATGGAGTTTGCAGAGAGCCAAACAAAAGAACTCTGCAACATGATACTTGATTGCTGTGCCCAACAAAGGACCTATGAAAATTTTTTTGGCTTGTTAGCTGGGCGGTTTTGTATGCTGGAAAAGGAATACATGGAATCATTTGAAAGTATATTCAAGGAACAGTACGACACCATCCATCGCTTAGAGACAAACAAATTGAGAAATGTTGCTAAGGTGTTTGCTCACCTTTTATACACAGATTCACTTCCATGGAGTGTTCTCGAATGTATAAAACTGAGTGAAGAGACCACGACATCGTCTAGTCGAATTTTTGTCAAGATCTTCTTCCAGGAACTGTGTGAATACATGGGTCTTCCTAAACTGAATGCGAGGTTAAAGGATGAAACTCTCCAGCCATTCTTTGAAGGTCTGTTACCCAGAGACAACCCACGCAATACTCGGTTTGCCATCAACTTCTTCACTTCCATAGGTCTCGGAGGATTGACGGATGAACTGCGAGAACATCTGAAAAATACGCCCAAGGTCATCGTAGCCCAGAAACCAGAAGCTGAACAAAAGAAAACAGCCCTGACATCTTCATCTTCAGAGTCTTCCTCGGCGTCTGATTCCTCTGACTCAGATTCTGACAGCAGCGAAAGCAGCTCAGAGTCCTCTAGTGAAGCGAGCGACTCCTCCTCCTCCTCCAGCACTCAGAGCTCTACCTCAGCTAAAGGTACAAGAAAGAAGAGACAAGGGAAGGCCAGAGGCGAAGAAGTTGATAAGTTAGCCAGGGGCCACCAGGCACTTGAGCGGAGGCAAGGAGGCAGGGAGGACCAAAGGCACCAGGAAGGGAGGACTGAGAGAGCAAGGTCTGAAAGACACAGAGCTCAGAACTCACGAGATGCAGACTGGAGAGATTCCCTAGCAAAGCACATAGATGACAGAAGCCATGAGAATAGTCACAGCAGAGTTGGCAATGGCCGAGAACAAGGCTCACACAGAGAGCCAGAAGACAGGCATGGCGAACCAAAGAAGAAGCAGAGAGAGAAGAGATTCTTTCTCTGAAAATGAGAAGCAAAGAAGCCGAAATCAGGACAGTGATAATGTTAGAAGAAAAGATCGTTCCAAGTCAAGGGAGAGGAGTAGAAGGCATTCTGGTCACAAGGGAGACGACGCCAGGTGTCAGAACGGTGCAGAGAGACGCTGGGAAAAGCCTAGCAGACGCCCTGAACAGTCTAGAGAGTCAAAGAGAAGTCAGGACCGGAGGAGAGAAAAGTCTCCAACAACACAGAAATAATCCTAATGACAACTGAACATGTCTTACACTTAATTTAGTTCAGTGTCTTTTTTACATTGATGAATTTTATAGAGAACTCTTGTATAAAGTACCTGTTTGTAAATTTTGAAGATGTTTTCTTTTTGACATGTTTTATAATTGATATATCTCAAGGTTCTTTGTGTAAAATCATAAAGAAAAGGGATTCAACAAAAGGGTAAGTCTTATGTTTTGTGAATAAAAGGAACAAATGTTCATTGAAAAAAAAATGGATGACAGAATGTGGAAAGTGAAGGACTGTTTTATTTTAGTAAATGAGTTTTTAATTTAGAATTTTGATAAAAATAAAATCTACTGTTTGCTTTTGAGTAAGCTAATTTTCATTGTCCTTAGCAGGGACTTTGGTGAAGTATTGTTTGAAATTCAATGGATTCTGTTTTTCAATTTCTTTTAAGTAACTGAATTGACACTAAGTGTGTCTATGTGACTCTGTTGGGTAGAAGGTGACAGCAATGACTTCTCCAGCAGCGCTGGGAGTCTATGTCTATGTTTATTCCACTGGGTGTCAGCAGAGCACCACTCGCAATGTCTTGGCGACCATTTAGTCATTGCTTGTTTGTAGTAAACAGCTTTTACTTGTCTCCTGAATGATGATGTATAAAACTGAAACTCAAGCACAACATGGTATCCGTAATAGTGTCAAGGGTTTGGTGCCTGTGCATGGGATGATCCAAAGTTGGGCCGGCCACTGGATGGCCTTTTCTTCAGTCTGTGCTCCATTTTTGTCCCTGTATTTCTTTTAGATGGGAACAACTCTGGGTCAAAAATTTGAAGGTAGGTTAGTGACCCCATTCCTCCACTGGGGTCCCTGTCTATCTACTGGAGGTGGTTTCTTTAGGTTCCATCTCTCCACTGTTGGGCATTTCAACTAAGGTCATCTCCATTGAGTCCTGGGAGCCTCTTACTTCCAAGGTCTCTGGGACTTTCTAGAGGTCCCTCCTACCTCCCACAACCCTTAGCTGCATATTTCCATTCCTGACCCTCTGGGTTTCTCTTCTGTCTTCCCCCATACCTAATCTTACCCCCTCTACCCTCTCCCTCTCCTCTGTCATCCTGATCCCTCCCTCCCTTTGCCTCCCATGATTATAAGGAGGAACACAAACATTGAAACCATAGCTATTAGATTGCTTGCATTCTTTTTCTTTTGGACTACCTTCTGGAATCTATTAGGGTACATGCTCTTTAACTATAAAAGTGAATAAATGAAGAGAGAATCACAGCCACAATGAATCTTGTTAGAGATACAGATGATCAGGGTAATTTGTACACAGGTATCTAAGACTGAAGCAGTTCAGAAGTTTCCAGATTTGTTATTTTCAAGGAGAACGTATGTATTAGTAGAACAGAGGATGTGTGAAAAGTATTGAGTGAATTTTTTAAAAGATAGTTTCAGAGCTTGTTAAATCACTAATAGAGACAGAAATGTAAGAAACAAATCTCTCAAGAAGGTCTTGGATGCATCTATTTTGGTGATCGTTGGGTCGTAGTTCCAGCCCAGTAGCAGTGTGACTGACAAAGTTCACATGAGCCTTGTCAGGGCCTTATTTTATGTGTGGCCATGTGTCCCTTGTCTCCTGTTTGCCTCGCTGGGCTGTTAATGCAAGGCTGAGATACTGCTCATAGGACCATTCTAACTTCTTTGGAATGAAGTTAGTAGCAAGGAAGTAGAACTTTCAGTACTAATTTGGGGCATAAGGTTGGGGATTTTAATATCCCACTCCTGACTGTTCTGAAGATGGCCTTGCTGCATGGAGCACCAGCTCTGCTTGACGCCAAAAATAATATCCAATAAGTGTGCTCTCAATTTTTCCCGAGTTCCCTTCTTCTCCTCCGTCCTCTTTTCTCCAGAGACTTTTCATACACATACACCTCCCCCTAAAATATTGCCATTGCAGTTTATTCTAGATTCTTATCCAGAGAACTGGGCTTAGAGGGAAACAGACTATGTCAACAACAAAAATACATTAATTAGATAGAATGTTGTTGAGAGATACAAAATGGAATTACAGTTTACCACGCTACAGCAGTCTCTGAACACTATGGAGATGTTCAAGATGTGTTTATCAATGGTAACAGAAAGCATGATGCAGTCCTCTGATGAGAACGACAGGACTGAAAAGAAAAAGGTAAGTCCTCAACCCACTTGTGGGAAGCAAATAAAACAATTAAGTAGTTGCTGTAGGATATAGACATGAAAATAAAACACAGATAAATTAATTGACACGTACGTTTGAAGAATGAATGACAGACTTCCGGTATGATGGCGGCGCGGTGGAGCTTTAGGTAATTACGGAACTCTGAAGACTTGGGATAGACTAGGAGCCAGAGTGGGGGCGGCGGGTTGCTAGGTCGCGTGGAGAGGGCAGGGACTTGCGAGGGGCGCTTGCCCGGTGGGTCTTGCTTTTCTCACGTGGCTGCGCCGTCTCCACCGACGGCCTGCGAGGTGTGGTGTGAGCCGGCTGGGCCTAGCGCCAGCGGCGGGGCGTGCGTGTCTGGGCCTTGGTCTGGGTTGTCATGGGTGAACATCTCTCCTGGGAGCTCCCTGGGTCGCTTCCCCAGTCGGAATACTGGAATATTTGGAATGAACTACAATCCAGAATTGGAAGGCTCACCAGTGACCCTTATCTGGAGGCTTGGTGATAGAAGTTTCTGATCTGGATCTTGGTATGGAGATCTTGAGTCATAGTGGCTATGGATTCAGAAGATTAAATCTCCGAGTTTAAGGAACACACCTTTAATCTGGGCTACACCTTTCATCTGGGATTAAAGGTGTGGTGGAACACACCTTTAATCTGGGCTACACCTTCTGCTGGGGACAATATAAGGACATTGGAAGAAGGGAGTTGAGCTCAACTTGATCCTTCGCCTGCTTGCTGTGTGAGACTGAGTAACTGCTAGATCCTTGGACTTCCATTCACAGCTGCGACTGAACCATTGTTGGGAATTGGGCTGCCGACTGTGACGTGTAGAGACAGAAAAAACTGTCGAGGAACTCAGACCATTGAATGAACCTGAAGAATCTGGTTGGGGCAGCTGACAATAGAAAATGAAAAGTAGTGTGGCACACATGAAGCAGTCCTCTGGTCACAACAGAAGGGAGACCCACAGTTCATACTGCCGGAGCTCCTCCCCAGAAGACAGATACACAGAGCAAGAGCGGTTCCCCCGGGATAGAGATTACTCTGATTACAGCCGGTCAGACTATGAGCGATCTAGAAGAGGATACTCTTACGATGACAGCATGGAATCACGAAGTAGGGACCGAGAAAAACGCAGAGAAAGAGAGAGAGATGCAGATCATCGGAAACGGCCCTGGAAATCGCCATCCCCCGACAGGAGTCCAGCCCGAGGCATAAGGCAGAGTTCTCCTCAGGAAGAACCGACATGGAAGAAGAAGAAGGATGAGCTGGACCCGCTGCTCACCCGCACTGGGGGAGCGTATATCCCTCCTGCGAAGCTCAGGATGATGCAGGAGCAGATCACAGATAAAAGCAGCTTAGCATATCAGAGGATGAGCTGGGAGGCTCTGAAGAAATCCATTAATGGTCTCATCAACAAGGTCAACATCTCTAATATAAGCATTATTATCCAAGAGCTCCTTCAAGAGAACATTGTCAGAGGGAGAGGATTGCTGTCCAGATCTGTTCTGCAAGCCCAGAGTGCGTCTCCAATCTTCACTCACGTTTATGCAGCTTTGGTGGCAATAATCAACTCAAAATTCCCACAGATTGGAGAATTGATCCTCAAGAGACTAATTCTTAATTTTCGGAAAGGCTATCGAAGGAACGATAAGCAACTTTGCCTGACTGCTTCAAAATTTGTGGCACATCTTATTAACCAAAATGTGGCACATGAGGTTCTGTGCCTGGAGATGCTCACTTTGCTCCTGGAGAGACCAACAGATGACAGTGTTGAAGTAGCTATCGGCTTCCTCAAAGAGTGTGGTCTCAAATTAGCCCAGGTGTCACCAAGGGGAATTAATGCAATCTTTGAACGCCTTCGAAACATCCTACACGAGTCTGAGATCGACAAAAGAGTTCAGTACATGATTGAAGTGATGTTTGCTGTACGGAAGGATGGATTCAAGGACCACCCTGTTATTCTTGAAGGACTTGATTTAGTGGAAGAGGACGATCAGTTTACACATATGCTCCCCTTAGAGGATGACTACAATCCAGAAGATGTTCTTAATGTTTTCAAGATGGATCCTAATTTTATGGAGAATGAAGAGAAGTACAAGGCTATTAAAAAAGAAATCCTTGATGAAGGAGACAGTGATTCAAACACAGACCAAGGAGCTGGAAGTAGTGAAGATGAGGAGGAGGAAGAGGAGGAGGAGGAAGAAGAGGAGGAGGAAGGAGAAGACGAGGAAGGAGGGCAAAAAGTAACTATTCATGACAAAACAGAAATCAACCTCGTCTCATTTCGCCGTACAATCTATCTTGCCATTCAGTCAAGTTTAGATTTTGAAGAATGTGCACACAAGTTGCTGAAAATGGAGTTTGCAGAGAGCCAAACAAAAGAACTCTGCAACATGATACTTGATTGCTGTGCCCAACAAAGGACCTATGAAAATTTTTTTGGCTTGTTAGCTGGGCGGTTTTGTATGCTGGAAAAGGAATACATGGAATCATTTGAAAGTATATTCAAGGAACAGTACGACACCATCCATCGCTTAGAGACAAACAAATTGAGAAATGTTGCTAAGGTGTTTGCTCACCTTTTATACACAGATTCACTTCCATGGAGTGTTCTCGAATGTATAAAACTGAGTGAAGAGACCACGACATCGTCTAGTCGAATTTTTGTCAAGATCTTCTTCCAGGAACTGTGTGAATACATGGGTCTTCCTAAACTGAATGCGAGGTTAAAGGATGAAACTCTCCAGCCATTCTTTGAAGGTCTGTTACCCAGAGACAACCCACGCAATACTCGGTTTGCCATCAACTTCTTCACTTCCATAGGTCTCGGAGGATTGACGGATGAACTGCGAGAACATCTGAAAAATACGCCCAAGGTCATCGTAGCCCAGAAACCAGAAGCTGAACAAAAGAAAACAGCCCTGACATCTTCATCTTCAGAGTCTTCCTCGGCGTCTGATTCCTCTGACTCAGATTCTGACAGCAGCGAAAGCAGCTCAGAGTCCTCTAGTGAAGCGAGCGACTCCTCCTCCTCCTCCAGCACTCAGAGCTCTACCTCAGCTAAAGGTACAAGAAAGAAGAGACAAGGGAAGGCCAGAGGCGAAGAAGTTGATAAGTTAGCCAGGGGCCACCAGGCACTTGAGCGGAGGCAAGGAGGCAGGGAGGACCAAAGGCACCAGGAAGGGAGGACTGAGAGAGCAAGGTCTGAAAGACACAGAGCTCAGAACTCACGAGATGCAGACTGGAGAGATTCCCTAGCAAAGCACATAGATGACAGAAGCCATGAGAATAGTCACAGCAGAGTTGGCAATGGCCGAGAACAAGGCTCACACAGAGAGCCAGAAGACAGGCATGGCGAACCAAAGAAGAAGCAGAGAGAGAAGAGATTCTTTCTCTGAAAATGAGAAGCAAAGAAGCCGAAATCAGGACAGTGATAATGTTAGAAGAAAAGATCGTTCCAAGTCAAGGGAGAGGAGTAGAAGGCATTCTGGTCACAAGGGAGACGACGCCAGGTGTCAGAACGGTGCAGAGAGACGCTGGGAAAAGCCTAGCAGACGCCCTGAACAGTCTAGAGAGTCAAAGAGAAGTCAGGACCGGAGGAGAGAAAAGTCTCCAACAACACAGAAATAATCCTAATGACAACTGAACATGTCTTACACTTAATTTAGTTCAGTGTCTTTTTTACATTGATGAATTTTATAGAGAACTCTTGTATAAAGTACCTGTTTGTAAATTTTGAAGATGTTTTCTTTTTGACATGTTTTATAATTGATATATCTCAAGGTTCTTTGTGTAAAATCATAAAGAAAAGGGATTCAACAAAAGGGTAAGTCTTATGTTTTGTGAATAAAAGGAACAAATGTTCATTGAAAAAAAAATGGATGACAGAATGTGGAAAGTGAAGGACTGTTTTATTTTAGTAAATGAGTTTTTAATTTAGAATTTTGATAAAAATAAAATCTACTGTTTGCTTTTGAGTAAGCTAATTTTCATTGTCCTTAGCAGGGACTTTGGTGAAGTATTGTTTGAAATTCAATGGATTCTGTTTTTCAATTTCTTTTAAGTAACTGAATTGACACTAAGTGTGTCTATGTGACTCTGTTGGGTAGAAGGTGACAGCAATGACTTCTCCAGCAGCGCTGGGAGTCTATGTCTATGTTTATTCCACTGGGTGTCAGCAGAGCACCACTCGCAATGTCTTGGCGACCATTTAGTCATTGCTTGTTTGTAGTAAACAGCTTTTACTTGTCTCCTGAATGATGATGTATAAAACTGAAACTCAAGCACAACATGGTATCCGTAATAGTGTCAAGGGTTTGGTGCCTGTGCATGGGATGATCCAAAGTTGGGCCGGCCACTGGATGGCCTTTTCTTCAGTCTGTGCTCCATTTTTGTCCCTGTATTTCTTTTAGATGGGAACAACTCTGGGTCAAAAATTTGAAGGTAGGTTAGTGACCCCATTCCTCCACTGGGGTCCCTGTCTATCTACTGGAGGTGGTTTCTTTAGGTTCCATCTCTCCACTGTTGGGCATTTCAACTAAGGTCATCTCCATTGAGTCCTGGGAGCCTCTTACTTCCAAGGTCTCTGGGACTTTCTAGAGGTCCCTCCTACCTCCCACAACCCTTAGCTGCATATTTCCATTCCTGACCCTCTGGGTTTCTCTTCTGTCTTCCCCCATACCTAATCTTACCCCCTCTACCCTCTCCCTCTCCTCTGTCATCCTGATCCCTCCCTCCCTTTGCCTCCCATGATTATAAGGAGGAACACAAACATTGAAACCATAGCTATTAGATTGCTTGCATTCTTTTTCTTTTGGACTACCTTCTGGAATCTATTAGGGTACATGCTCTTTAACTATAAAAGTGAATAAATGAAGAGAGAATCACAGCCACAATGAATCTTGTTAGAGATACAGATGATCAGGGTAATTTGTACACAGGTATCTAAGACTGAAGCAGTTCAGAAGTTTCCAGATTTGTTATTTTCAAGGAGAACGTATGTATTAGTAGAACAGAGGATGTGTGAAAAGTATTGAGTGAATTTTTTAAAAGATAGTTTCAGAGCTTGTTAAATCACTAATAGAGACAGAAATGTAAGAAACAAATCTCTCAAGAAGGTCTTGGATGCATCTATTTTGGTGATCGTTGGGTCGTAGTTCCAGCCCAGTAGCAGTGTGACTGACAAAGTTCACATGAGCCTTGTCAGGGCCTTATTTTATGTGTGGCCATGTGTCCCTTGTCTCCTGTTTGCCTCGCTGGGCTGTTAATGCAAGGCTGAGATACTGCTCATAGGACCATTCTAACTTCTTTGGAATGAAGTTAGTAGCAAGGAAGTAGAACTTTCAGTACTAATTTGGGGCATAAGGTTGGGGATTTTAATATCCCACTCCTGACTGTTCTGAAGATGGCCTTGCTGCATGGAGCACCAGCTCTGCTTGACGCCAAAAATAATATCCAATAAGTGTGCTCTCAATTTTTCCCGAGTTCCCTTCTTCTCCTCCGTCCTCTTTTCTCCAGAGACTTTTCATACACATACACCTCCCCCTAAAATATTGCCATTGCAGTTTATTCTAGATTCTTATCCAGAGAACTGGGCTTAGAGGGAAACAGACTATGTCAACAACAAAAATACATTAATTAGATAGAATGTTGTTGAGAGATACAAAATGGAATTACAGTTTACCACGCTACAGCAGTCTCTGAACACTATGGAGATGTTCAAGATGTGTTTATCAATGGTAACAGAAAGCATGATGCAGTCCTCTGATGAGAACGACAGGACTGAAAAGAAAAAGGTAAGTCCTCAACCCACTTGTGGGAAGCAAATAAAACAATTAAGTAGTTGCTGTAGGATATAGACATGAAAATAAAACACAGATAAATTAATTGACACGTACGTTTGAAGAATGAATGACAGACTTCCGGTATGATGGCGGCGCGGTGGAGCTTTAGGTAATTACGGAACTCTGAAGACTTGGGATAGACTAGGAGCCAGAGTGGGGGCGGCGGGTTGCTAGGTCGCGTGGAGAGGGCAGGGACTTGCGAGGGGCGCTTGCCCGGTGGGTCTTGCTTTTCTCACGTGGCTGCGCCGTCTCCACCGACGGCCTGCGAGGTGTGGTGTGAGCCGGCTGGGCCTAGCGCCAGCGGCGGGGCGTGCGTGTCTGGGCCTTGGTCTGGGTTGTCATGGGTGAACATCTCTCCTGGGAGCTCCCTGGGTCGCTTCCCCAGTCGGAATACTGGAATATTTGGAATGAACTACAATCCAGAATTGGAAGGCTCACCAGTGACCCTTATCTGGAGGCTTGGTGATAGAAGTTTCTGATCTGGATCTTGGTATGGAGATCTTGAGTCATAGTGGCTATGGATTCAGAAGATTAAATCTCCGAGTTTAAGGAACACACCTTTAATCTGGGCTACACCTTTCATCTGGGATTAAAGGTGTGGTGGAACACACCTTTAATCTGGGCTACACCTTCTGCTGGGGACAATATAAGGACATTGGAAGAAGGGAGTTGAGCTCAACTTGATCCTTCGCCTGCTTGCTGTGTGAGACTGAGTAACTGCTAGATCCTTGGACTTCCATTCACAGCTGCGACTGAACCATTGTTGGGAATTGGGCTGCCGACTGTGACGTGTAGAGACAGAAAAAACTGTCGAGGAACTCAGACCATTGAATGAACCTGAAGAATCTGGTTGGGGCAGCTGACAATAGAAAATGAAAAGTAGTGTGGCACACATGAAGCAGTCCTCTGGTCACAACAGAAGGGAGACCCACAGTTCATACTGCCGGAGCTCCTCCCCAGAAGACAGATACACAGAGCAAGAGCGGTTCCCCCGGGATAGAGATTACTCTGATTACAGCCGGTCAGACTATGAGCGATCTAGAAGAGGATACTCTTACGATGACAGCATGGAATCACGAAGTAGGGACCGAGAAAAACGCAGAGAAAGAGAGAGAGATGCAGATCATCGGAAACGGCCCTGGAAATCGCCATCCCCCGACAGGAGTCCAGCCCGAGGCATAAGGCAGAGTTCTCCTCAGGAAGAACCGACATGGAAGAAGAAGAAGGATGAGCTGGACCCGCTGCTCACCCGCACTGGGGGAGCGTATATCCCTCCTGCGAAGCTCAGGATGATGCAGGAGCAGATCACAGATAAAAGCAGCTTAGCATATCAGAGGATGAGCTGGGAGGCTCTGAAGAAATCCATTAATGGTCTCATCAACAAGGTCAACATCTCTAATATAAGCATTATTATCCAAGAGCTCCTTCAAGAGAACATTGTCAGAGGGAGAGGATTGCTGTCCAGATCTGTTCTGCAAGCCCAGAGTGCGTCTCCAATCTTCACTCACGTTTATGCAGCTTTGGTGGCAATAATCAACTCAAAATTCCCACAGATTGGAGAATTGATCCTCAAGAGACTAATTCTTAATTTTCGGAAAGGCTATCGAAGGAACGATAAGCAACTTTGCCTGACTGCTTCAAAATTTGTGGCACATCTTATTAACCAAAATGTGGCACATGAGGTTCTGTGCCTGGAGATGCTCACTTTGCTCCTGGAGAGACCAACAGATGACAGTGTTGAAGTAGCTATCGGCTTCCTCAAAGAGTGTGGTCTCAAATTAGCCCAGGTGTCACCAAGGGGAATTAATGCAATCTTTGAACGCCTTCGAAACATCCTACACGAGTCTGAGATCGACAAAAGAGTTCAGTACATGATTGAAGTGATGTTTGCTGTACGGAAGGATGGATTCAAGGACCACCCTGTTATTCTTGAAGGACTTGATTTAGTGGAAGAGGACGATCAGTTTACACATATGCTCCCCTTAGAGGATGACTACAATCCAGAAGATGTTCTTAATGTTTTCAAGATGGATCCTAATTTTATGGAGAATGAAGAGAAGTACAAGGCTATTAAAAAAGAAATCCTTGATGAAGGAGACAGTGATTCAAACACAGACCAAGGAGCTGGAAGTAGTGAAGATGAGGAGGAGGAAGAGGAGGAGGAGGAAGAAGAGGAGGAGGAAGGAGAAGACGAGGAAGGAGGGCAAAAAGTAACTATTCATGACAAAACAGAAATCAACCTCGTCTCATTTCGCCGTACAATCTATCTTGCCATTCAGTCAAGTTTAGATTTTGAAGAATGTGCACACAAGTTGCTGAAAATGGAGTTTGCAGAGAGCCAAACAAAAGAACTCTGCAACATGATACTTGATTGCTGTGCCCAACAAAGGACCTATGAAAATTTTTTTGGCTTGTTAGCTGGGCGGTTTTGTATGCTGGAAAAGGAATACATGGAATCATTTGAAAGTATATTCAAGGAACAGTACGACACCATCCATCGCTTAGAGACAAACAAATTGAGAAATGTTGCTAAGGTGTTTGCTCACCTTTTATACACAGATTCACTTCCATGGAGTGTTCTCGAATGTATAAAACTGAGTGAAGAGACCACGACATCGTCTAGTCGAATTTTTGTCAAGATCTTCTTCCAGGAACTGTGTGAATACATGGGTCTTCCTAAACTGAATGCGAGGTTAAAGGATGAAACTCTCCAGCCATTCTTTGAAGGTCTGTTACCCAGAGACAACCCACGCAATACTCGGTTTGCCATCAACTTCTTCACTTCCATAGGTCTCGGAGGATTGACGGATGAACTGCGAGAACATCTGAAAAATACGCCCAAGGTCATCGTAGCCCAGAAACCAGAAGCTGAACAAAAGAAAACAGCCCTGACATCTTCATCTTCAGAGTCTTCCTCGGCGTCTGATTCCTCTGACTCAGATTCTGACAGCAGCGAAAGCAGCTCAGAGTCCTCTAGTGAAGCGAGCGACTCCTCCTCCTCCTCCAGCACTCAGAGCTCTACCTCAGCTAAAGGTACAAGAAAGAAGAGACAAGGGAAGGCCAGAGGCGAAGAAGTTGATAAGTTAGCCAGGGGCCACCAGGCACTTGAGCGGAGGCAAGGAGGCAGGGAGGACCAAAGGCACCAGGAAGGGAGGACTGAGAGAGCAAGGTCTGAAAGACACAGAGCTCAGAACTCACGAGATGCAGACTGGAGAGATTCCCTAGCAAAGCACATAGATGACAGAAGCCATGAGAATAGTCACAGCAGAGTTGGCAATGGCCGAGAACAAGGCTCACACAGAGAGCCAGAAGACAGGCATGGCGAACCAAAGAAGAAGCAGAGAGAGAAGAGATTCTTTCTCTGAAAATGAGAAGCAAAGAAGCCGAAATCAGGACAGTGATAATGTTAGAAGAAAAGATCGTTCCAAGTCAAGGGAGAGGAGTAGAAGGCATTCTGGTCACAAGGGAGACGACGCCAGGTGTCAGAACGGTGCAGAGAGACGCTGGGAAAAGCCTAGCAGACGCCCTGAACAGTCTAGAGAGTCAAAGAGAAGTCAGGACCGGAGGAGAGAAAAGTCTCCAACAACACAGAAATAATCCTAATGACAACTGAACATGTCTTACACTTAATTTAGTTCAGTGTCTTTTTTACATTGATGAATTTTATAGAGAACTCTTGTATAAAGTACCTGTTTGTAAATTTTGAAGATGTTTCCTTTTTGACATGTTTTATAATTGATATATCTCAAGGTTCTTTGTGTAAAATCATAAAGAAAAGGGATTCAACAAAAGGGTAAGTCTTATGTTTTGTGAATAAAAGGAACAAATGTTCATTGAAAAAAAAATGGATGACAGAATGTGGAAAGTGAAGGACTGTTTTATTTTAGTAAATGAGTTTTTAATTTAGAATTTTGATAAAAATAAAATCTACTGTTTGCTTTTGAGTAAGCTAATTTTCATTGTCCTTAGCAGGGACTTTGGTGAAGTATTGTTTGAAATTCAATGGATTCTGTTTTTCAATTTCTTTTAAGTAACTGAATTGACACTAAGTGTGTCTATGTGACTCTGTTGGGTAGAAGGTGACAGCAATGACTTCTCCAGCAGCGCTGGGAGTCTATGTCTATGTTTATTCCACTGGGTGTCAGCAGAGCACCACTCGCAATGTCTTGGCGACCATTTAGTCATTGCTTGTTTGTAGTAAACAGCTTTTACTTGTCTCCTGAATGATGATGTATAAAACTGAAACTCAAGCACAACATGGTATCCGTAATAGTGTCAAGGGTTTGGTGCCTGTGCATGGGATGATCCAAAGTTGGGCCGGCCACTGGATGGCCTTTTCTTCAGTCTGTGCTCCATTTTTGTCCCTGTATTTCTTTTAGATGGGAACAACTCTGGGTCAAAAATTTGAAGGTAGGTTAGTGACCCCATTCCTCCACTGGGGTCCCTGTCTATCTACTGGAGGTGGTTTCTTTAGGTTCCATCTCTCCACTGTTGGGCATTTCAACTAAGGTCATCTCCATTGAGTCCTGGGAGCCTCTTACTTCCAAGGTCTCTGGGACTTTCTAGAGGTCCCTCCTACCTCCCACAACCCTTAGCTGCATATTTCCATTCCTGACCCTCTGGGTTTCTCTTCTGTCTTCCCCCATACCTAATCTTACCCCCTCTACCCTCTCCCTCTCCTCTGTCATCCTGATCCCTCCCTCCCTTTGCCTCCCATGATTATAAGGAGGAACACAAACATTGAAACCATAGCTATTAGATTGCTTGCATTCTTTTTCTTTTGGACTACCTTCTGGAATCTATTAGGGTACATGCTCTTTAACTATAAAAGTGAATAAATGAAGAGAGAATCACAGCCACAATGAATCTTGTTAGAGATACAGATGATCAGGGTAATTTGTACACAGGTATCTAAGACTGAAGCAGTTCAGAAGTTTCCAGATTTGTTATTTTCAAGGAGAACGTATGTATTAGTAGAACAGAGGATGTGTGAAAAGTATTGAGTGAATTTTTTAAAAGATAGTTTCAGAGCTTGTTAAATCACTAATAGAGACAGAAATGTAAGAAACAAATCTCTCAAGAAGGTCTTGGATGCATCTATTTTGGTGATCGTTGGGTCGTAGTTCCAGCCCAGTAGCAGTGTGACTGACAAAGTTCACATGAGCCTTGTCAGGGCCTTATTTTATGTGTGGCCATGTGTCCCTTGTCTCCTGTTTGCCTCGCTGGGCTGTTAATGCAAGGCTGAGATACTGCTCATAGGACCATTCTAACTTCTTTGGAATGAAGTTAGTAGCAAGGAAGTAGAACTTTCAGTACTAATTTGGGGCATAAGGTTGGGGATTTTAATATCCCACTCCTGACTGTTCTGAAGATGGCCTTGCTGCATGGAGCACCAGCTCTGCTTGACGCCAAAAATAATATCCAATAAGTGTGCTCTCAATTTTTCCCGAGTTCCCTTCTTCTCCTCCGTCCTCTTTTCTCCAGAGACTTTTCATACACATACACCTCCCCCTAAAATATTGCCATTGCAGTTTATTCTAGATTCTTATCCAGAGAACTGGGCTTAGAGGGAAACAGACTATGTCAACAACAAAAATACATTAATTAGATAGAATGTTGTTGAGAGATACAAAATGGAATTACAGTTTACCACGCTACAGCAGTCTCTGAACACTATGGAGATGTTCAAGATGTGTTTATCAATGGTAACAGAAAGCATGATGCAGTCCTCTGATGAGAACGACAGGACTGAAAAGAAAAAGGTAAGTCCTCAACCCACTTGTGGGAAGCAAATAAAACAATTAAGTAGTTGCTGTAGGATATAGACATGAAAATAAAACACAGATAAATTAATTGACACGTACGTTTGAAGAATGAATGACAGACTTCCGGTATGATGGCGGCGCGGTGGAGCTTTAGGTAATTACGGAACTCTGAAGACTTGGGATAGACTAGGAGCCAGAGTGGGGGCGGCGGGTTGCTAGGTCGCGTGGAGAGGGCAGGGACTTGCGAGGGGCGCTTGCCCGGTGGGTCTTGCTTTTCTCACGTGGCTGCGCCGTCTCCACCGACGGCCTGCGAGGTGTGGTGTGAGCCGGCTGGGCCTAGCGCCAGCGGCGGGGCGTGCGTGTCTGGGCCTTGGTCTGGGTTGTCATGGGTGAACATCTCTCCTGGGAGCTCCCTGGGTCGCTTCCCCAGTCGGAATACTGGAATATTTGGAATGAACTACAATCCAGAATTGGAAGGCTCACCAGTGACCCTTATCTGGAGGCTTGGTGATAGAAGTTTCTGATCTGGATCTTGGTATGGAGATCTTGAGTCATAGTGGCTATGGATTCAGAAGATTAAATCTCCGAGTTTAAGGAACACACCTTTAATCTGGGCTACACCTTTCATCTGGGATTAAAGGTGTGGTGGAACACACCTTTAATCTGGGCTACACCTTCTGCTGGGGACAATATAAGGACATTGGAAGAAGGGAGTTGAGCTCAACTTGATCCTTCGCCTGCTTGCTGTGTGAGACTGAGTAACTGCTAGATCCTTGGACTTCCATTCACAGCTGCGACTGAACCATTGTTGGGAATTGGGCTGCCGACTGTGACGTGTAGAGACAGAAAAAACTGTCGAGGAACTCAGACCATTGAATGAACCTGAAGAATCTGGTTGGGGCAGCTGACAATAGAAAATGAAAAGTAGTGTGGCACACATGAAGCAGTCCTCTGGTCACAACAGAAGGGAGACCCACAGTTCATACTGCCGGAGCTCCTCCCCAGAAGACAGATACACAGAGCAAGAGCGGTTCCCCCGGGATAGAGATTACTCTGATTACAGCCGGTCAGACTATGAGCGATCTAGAAGAGGATACTCTTACGATGACAGCATGGAATCACGAAGTAGGGACCGAGAAAAACGCAGAGAAAGAGAGAGAGATGCAGATCATCGGAAACGGCCCTGGAAATCGCCATCCCCCGACAGGAGTCCAGCCCGAGGCATAAGGCAGAGTTCTCCTCAGGAAGAACCGACATGGAAGAAGAAGAAGGATGAGCTGGACCCGCTGCTCACCCGCACTGGGGGAGCGTATATCCCTCCTGCGAAGCTCAGGATGATGCAGGAGCAGATCACAGATAAAAGCAGCTTAGCATATCAGAGGATGAGCTGGGAGGCTCTGAAGAAATCCATTAATGGTCTCATCAACAAGGTCAACATCTCTAATATAAGCATTATTATCCAAGAGCTCCTTCAAGAGAACATTGTCAGAGGGAGAGGATTGCTGTCCAGATCTGTTCTGCAAGCCCAGAGTGCGTCTCCAATCTTCACTCACGTTTATGCAGCTTTGGTGGCAATAATCAACTCAAAATTCCCACAGATTGGAGAATTGATCCTCAAGAGACTAATTCTTAATTTTCGGAAAGGCTATCGAAGGAACGATAAGCAACTTTGCCTGACTGCTTCAAAATTTGTGGCACATCTTATTAACCAAAATGTGGCACATGAGGTTCTGTGCCTGGAGATGCTCACTTTGCTCCTGGAGAGACCAACAGATGACAGTGTTGAAGTAGCTATCGGCTTCCTCAAAGAGTGTGGTCTCAAATTAGCCCAGGTGTCACCAAGGGGAATTAATGCAATCTTTGAACGCCTTCGAAACATCCTACACGAGTCTGAGATCGACAAAAGAGTTCAGTACATGATTGAAGTGATGTTTGCTGTACGGAAGGATGGATTCAAGGACCACCCTGTTATTCTTGAAGGACTTGATTTAGTGGAAGAGGACGATCAGTTTACACATATGCTCCCCTTAGAGGATGACTACAATCCAGAAGATGTTCTTAATGTTTTCAAGATGGATCCTAATTTTATGGAGAATGAAGAGAAGTACAAGGCTATTAAAAAAGAAATCCTTGATGAAGGAGACAGTGATTCAAACACAGACCAAGGAGCTGGAAGTAGTGAAGATGAGGAGGAGGAAGAGGAGGAGGAGGAAGAAGAGGAGGAGGAAGGAGAAGACGAGGAAGGAGGGCAAAAAGTAACTATTCATGACAAAACAGAAATCAACCTCGTCTCATTTCGCCGTACAATCTATCTTGCCATTCAGTCAAGTTTAGATTTTGAAGAATGTGCACACAAGTTGCTGAAAATGGAGTTTGCAGAGAGCCAAACAAAAGAACTCTGCAACATGATACTTGATTGCTGTGCCCAACAAAGGACCTATGAAAATTTTTTTGGCTTGTTAGCTGGGCGGTTTTGTATGCTGGAAAAGGAATACATGGAATCATTTGAAAGTATATTCAAGGAACAGTACGACACCATCCATCGCTTAGAGACAAACAAATTGAGAAATGTTGCTAAGGTGTTTGCTCACCTTTTATACACAGATTCACTTCCATGGAGTGTTCTCGAATGTATAAAACTGAGTGAAGAGACCACGACATCGTCTAGTCGAATTTTTGTCAAGATCTTCTTCCAGGAACTGTGTGAATACATGGGTCTTCCTAAACTGAATGCGAGGTTAAAGGATGAAACTCTCCAGCCATTCTTTGAAGGTCTGTTACCCAGAGACAACCCACGCAATACTCGGTTTGCCATCAACTTCTTCACTTCCATAGGTCTCGGAGGATTGACGGATGAACTGCGAGAACATCTGAAAAATACGCCCAAGGTCATCGTAGCCCAGAAACCAGAAGCTGAACAAAAGAAAACAGCCCTGACATCTTCATCTTCAGAGTCTTCCTCGGCGTCTGATTCCTCTGACTCAGATTCTGACAGCAGCGAAAGCAGCTCAGAGTCCTCTAGTGAAGCGAGCGACTCCTCCTCCTCCTCCAGCACTCAGAGCTCTACCTCAGCTAAAGGTACAAGAAAGAAGAGACAAGGGAAGGCCAGAGGCGAAGAAGTTGATAAGTTAGCCAGGGGCCACCAGGCACTTGAGCGGAGGCAAGGAGGCAGGGAGGACCAAAGGCACCAGGAAGGGAGGACTGAGAGAGCAAGGTCTGAAAGACACAGAGCTCAGAACTCACGAGATGCAGACTGGAGAGATTCCCTAGCAAAGCACATAGATGACAGAAGCCATGAGAATAGTCACAGCAGAGTTGGCAATGGCCGAGAACAAGGCTCACACAGAGAGCCAGAAGACAGGCATGGCGAACCAAAGAAGAAGCAGAGAGAGAAGAGATTCTTTCTCTGAAAATGAGAAGCAAAGAAGCCGAAATCAGGACAGTGATAATGTTAGAAGAAAAGATCGTTCCAAGTCAAGGGAGAGGAGTAGAAGGCATTCTGGTCACAAGGGAGACGACGCCAGGTGTCAGAACGGTGCAGAGAGACGCTGGGAAAAGCCTAGCAGACGCCCTGAACAGTCTAGAGAGTCAAAGAGAAGTCAGGACCGGAGGAGAGAAAAGTCTCCAACAACACAGAAATAATCCTAATGACAACTGAACATGTCTTACACTTAATTTAGTTCAGTGTCTTTTTTACATTGATGAATTTTATAGAGAACTCTTGTATAAAGTACCTGTTTGTAAATTTTGAAGATGTTTCCTTTTTGACATGTTTTATAATTGATATATCTCAAGGTTCTTTGTGTAAAATCATAAAGAAAAGGGATTCAACAAAAGGGTAAGTCTTATGTTTTGTGAATAAAAGGAACAAATGTTCATTGAAAAAAAAATGGATGACAGAATGTGGAAAGTGAAGGACTGTTTTATTTTAGTAAATGAGTTTTTAATTTAGAATTTTGATAAAAATAAAATCTACTGTTTGCTTTTGAGTAAGCTAATTTTCATTGTCCTTAGCAGGGACTTTGGTGAAGTATTGTTTGAAATTCAATGGATTCTGTTTTTCAATTTCTTTTAAGTAACTGAATTGACACTAAGTGTGTCTATGTGACTCTGTTGGGTAGAAGGTGACAGCAATGACTTCTCCAGCAGCGCTGGGAGTCTATGTCTATGTTTATTCCACTGGGTGTCAGCAGAGCACCACTCGCAATGTCTTGGCGACCATTTAGTCATTGCTTGTTTGTAGTAAACAGCTTTTACTTGTCTCCTGAATGATGATGTATAAAACTGAAACTCAAGCACAACATGGTATCCGTAATAGTGTCAAGGGTTTGGTGCCTGTGCATGGGATGATCCAAAGTTGGGCCGGCCACTGGATGGCCTTTTCTTCAGTCTGTGCTCCATTTTTGTCCCTGTATTTCTTTTAGATGGGAACAACTCTGGGTCAAAAATTTGAAGGTAGGTTAGTGACCCCATTCCTCCACTGGGGTCCCTGTCTATCTACTGGAGGTGGTTTCTTTAGGTTCCATCTCTCCACTGTTGGGCATTTCAACTAAGGTCATCTCCATTGAGTCCTGGGAGCCTCTTACTTCCAAGGTCTCTGGGACTTTCTAGAGGTCCCTCCTACCTCCCACAACCCTTAGCTGCATATTTCCATTCCTGACCCTCTGGGTTTCTCTTCTGTCTTCCCCCATACCTAATCTTACCCCCTCTACCCTCTCCCTCTCCTCTGTCATCCTGATCCCTCCCTCCCTTTGCCTCCCATGATTATAAGGAGGAACACAAACATTGAAACCATAGCTATTAGATTGCTTGCATTCTTTTTCTTTTGGACTACCTTCTGGAATCTATTAGGGTACATGCTCTTTAACTATAAAAGTGAATAAATGAAGAGAGAATCACAGCCACAATGAATCTTGTTAGAGATACAGATGATCAGGGTAATTTGTACACAGGTATCTAAGACTGAAGCAGTTCAGAAGTTTCCAGATTTGTTATTTTCAAGGAGAACGTATGTATTAGTAGAACAGAGGATGTGTGAAAAGTATTGAGTGAATTTTTTAAAAGATAGTTTCAGAGCTTGTTAAATCACTAATAGAGACAGAAATGTAAGAAACAAATCTCTCAAGAAGGTCTTGGATGCATCTATTTTGGTGATCGTTGGGTCGTAGTTCCAGCCCAGTAGCAGTGTGACTGACAAAGTTCACATGAGCCTTGTCAGGGCCTTATTTTATGTGTGGCCATGTGTCCCTTGTCTCCTGTTTGCCTCGCTGGGCTGTTAATGCAAGGCTGAGATACTGCTCATAGGACCATTCTAACTTCTTTGGAATGAAGTTAGTAGCAAGGAAGTAGAACTTTCAGTACTAATTTGGGGCATAAGGTTGGGGATTTTAATATCCCACTCCTGACTGTTCTGAAGATGGCCTTGCTGCATGGAGCACCAGCTCTGCTTGACGCCAAAAATAATATCCAATAAGTGTGCTCTCAATTTTTCCCGAGTTCCCTTCTTCTCCTCCGTCCTCTTTTCTCCAGAGACTTTTCATACACATACACCTCCCCCTAAAATATTGCCATTGCAGTTTATTCTAGATTCTTATCCAGAGAACTGGGCTTAGAGGGAAACAGACTATGTCAACAACAAAAATACATTAATTAGATAGAATGTTGTTGAGAGATACAAAATGGAATTACAGTTTACCACGCTACAGCAGTCTCTGAACACTATGGAGATGTTCAAGATGTGTTTATCAATGGTAACAGAAAGCATGATGCAGTCCTCTGATGAGAACGACAGGACTGAAAAGAAAAAGGTAAGTCCTCAACCCACTTGTGGGAAGCAAATAAAACAATTAAGTAGTTGCTGTAGGATATAGACATGAAAATAAAACACAGATAAATTAATTGACACGTACGTTTGAAGAATGAATGACAGACTTCCGGTATGATGGCGGCGCGGTGGAGCTTTAGGTAATTACGGAACTCTGAAGACTTGGGATAGACTAGGAGCCAGAGTGGGGGCGGCGGGTTGCTAGGTCGCGTGGAGAGGGCAGGGACTTGCGAGGGGCGCTTGCCCGGTGGGTCTTGCTTTTCTCACGTGGCTGCGCCGTCTCCACCGACGGCCTGCGAGGTGTGGTGTGAGCCGGCTGGGCCTAGCGCCAGCGGCGGGGCGTGCGTGTCTGGGCCTTGGTCTGGGTTGTCATGGGTGAACATCTCTCCTGGGAGCTCCCTGGGTCGCTTCCCCAGTCGGAATACTGGAATATTTGGAATGAACTACAATCCAGAATTGGAAGGCTCACCAGTGACCCTTATCTGGAGGCTTGGTGATAGAAGTTTCTGATCTGGATCTTGGTATGGAGATCTTGAGTCATAGTGGCTATGGATTCAGAAGATTAAATCTCCGAGTTTAAGGAACACACCTTTAATCTGGGCTACACCTTTCATCTGGGATTAAAGGTGTGGTGGAACACACCTTTAATCTGGGCTACACCTTCTGCTGGGGACAATATAAGGACATTGGAAGAAGGGAGTTGAGCTCAACTTGATCCTTCGCCTGCTTGCTGTGTGAGACTGAGTAACTGCTAGATCCTTGGACTTCCATTCACAGCTGCGACTGAACCATTGTTGGGAATTGGGCTGCCGACTGTGACGTGTAGAGACAGAAAAAACTGTCGAGGAACTCAGACCATTGAATGAACCTGAAGAATCTGGTTGGGGCAGCTGACAATAGAAAATGAAAAGTAGTGTGGCACACATGAAGCAGTCCTCTGGTCACAACAGAAGGGAGACCCACAGTTCATACTGCCGGAGCTCCTCCCCAGAAGACAGATACACAGAGCAAGAGCGGTTCCCCCGGGATAGAGATTACTCTGATTACAGCCGGTCAGACTATGAGCGATCTAGAAGAGGATACTCTTACGATGACAGCATGGAATCACGAAGTAGGGACCGAGAAAAACGCAGAGAAAGAGAGAGAGATGCAGATCATCGGAAACGGCCCTGGAAATCGCCATCCCCCGACAGGAGTCCAGCCCGAGGCATAAGGCAGAGTTCTCCTCAGGAAGAACCGACATGGAAGAAGAAGAAGGATGAGCTGGACCCGCTGCTCACCCGCACTGGGGGAGCGTATATCCCTCCTGCGAAGCTCAGGATGATGCAGGAGCAGATCACAGATAAAAGCAGCTTAGCATATCAGAGGATGAGCTGGGAGGCTCTGAAGAAATCCATTAATGGTCTCATCAACAAGGTCAACATCTCTAATATAAGCATTATTATCCAAGAGCTCCTTCAAGAGAACATTGTCAGAGGGAGAGGATTGCTGTCCAGATCTGTTCTGCAAGCCCAGAGTGCGTCTCCAATCTTCACTCACGTTTATGCAGCTTTGGTGGCAATAATCAACTCAAAATTCCCACAGATTGGAGAATTGATCCTCAAGAGACTAATTCTTAATTTTCGGAAAGGCTATCGAAGGAACGATAAGCAACTTTGCCTGACTGCTTCAAAATTTGTGGCACATCTTATTAACCAAAATGTGGCACATGAGGTTCTGTGCCTGGAGATGCTCACTTTGCTCCTGGAGAGACCAACAGATGACAGTGTTGAAGTAGCTATCGGCTTCCTCAAAGAGTGTGGTCTCAAATTAGCCCAGGTGTCACCAAGGGGAATTAATGCAATCTTTGAACGCCTTCGAAACATCCTACACGAGTCTGAGATCGACAAAAGAGTTCAGTACATGATTGAAGTGATGTTTGCTGTACGGAAGGATGGATTCAAGGACCACCCTGTTATTCTTGAAGGACTTGATTTAGTGGAAGAGGACGATCAGTTTACACATATGCTCCCCTTAGAGGATGACTACAATCCAGAAGATGTTCTTAATGTTTTCAAGATGGATCCTAATTTTATGGAGAATGAAGAGAAGTACAAGGCTATTAAAAAAGAAATCCTTGATGAAGGAGACAGTGATTCAAACACAGACCAAGGAGCTGGAAGTAGTGAAGATGAGGAGGAGGAAGAGGAGGAGGAGGAAGAAGAGGAGGAGGAAGGAGAAGACGAGGAAGGAGGGCAAAAAGTAACTATTCATGACAAAACAGAAATCAACCTCGTCTCATTTCGCCGTACAATCTATCTTGCCATTCAGTCAAGTTTAGATTTTGAAGAATGTGCACACAAGTTGCTGAAAATGGAGTTTGCAGAGAGCCAAACAAAAGAACTCTGCAACATGATACTTGATTGCTGTGCCCAACAAAGGACCTATGAAAATTTTTTTGGCTTGTTAGCTGGGCGGTTTTGTATGCTGGAAAAGGAATACATGGAATCATTTGAAAGTATATTCAAGGAACAGTACGACACCATCCATCGCTTAGAGACAAACAAATTGAGAAATGTTGCTAAGGTGTTTGCTCACCTTTTATACACAGATTCACTTCCATGGAGTGTTCTCGAATGTATAAAACTGAGTGAAGAGACCACGACATCGTCTAGTCGAATTTTTGTCAAGATCTTCTTCCAGGAACTGTGTGAATACATGGGTCTTCCTAAACTGAATGCGAGGTTAAAGGATGAAACTCTCCAGCCATTCTTTGAAGGTCTGTTACCCAGAGACAACCCACGCAATACTCGGTTTGCCATCAACTTCTTCACTTCCATAGGTCTCGGAGGATTGACGGATGAACTGCGAGAACATCTGAAAAATACGCCCAAGGTCATCGTAGCCCAGAAACCAGAAGCTGAACAAAAGAAAACAGCCCTGACATCTTCATCTTCAGAGTCTTCCTCGGCGTCTGATTCCTCTGACTCAGATTCTGACAGCAGCGAAAGCAGCTCAGAGTCCTCTAGTGAAGCGAGCGACTCCTCCTCCTCCTCCAGCACTCAGAGCTCTACCTCAGCTAAAGGTACAAGAAAGAAGAGACAAGGGAAGGCCAGAGGCGAAGAAGTTGATAAGTTAGCCAGGGGCCACCAGGCACTTGAGCGGAGGCAAGGAGGCAGGGAGGACCAAAGGCACCAGGAAGGGAGGACTGAGAGAGCAAGGTCTGAAAGACACAGAGCTCAGAACTCACGAGATGCAGACTGGAGAGATTCCCTAGCAAAGCACATAGATGACAGAAGCCATGAGAATAGTCACAGCAGAGTTGGCAATGGCCGAGAACAAGGCTCACACAGAGAGCCAGAAGACAGGCATGGCGAACCAAAGAAGAAGCAGAGAGAGAAGAGATTCTTTCTCTGAAAATGAGAAGCAAAGAAGCCGAAATCAGGACAGTGATAATGTTAGAAGAAAAGATCGTTCCAAGTCAAGGGAGAGGAGTAGAAGGCATTCTGGTCACAAGGGAGACGACGCCAGGTGTCAGAACGGTGCAGAGAGACGCTGGGAAAAGCCTAGCAGACGCCCTGAACAGTCTAGAGAGTCAAAGAGAAGTCAGGACCGGAGGAGAGAAAAGTCTCCAACAACACAGAAATAATCCTAATGACAACTGAACATGTCTTACACTTAATTTAGTTCAGTGTCTTTTTTACATTGATGAATTTTATAGAGAACTCTTGTATAAAGTACCTGTTTGTAAATTTTGAAGATGTTTCCTTTTTGACATGTTTTATAATTGATATATCTCAAGGTTCTTTGTGTAAAATCATAAAGAAAAGGGATTCAACAAAAGGGTAAGTCTTATGTTTTGTGAATAAAAGGAACAAATGTTCATTGAAAAAAAAATGGATGACAGAATGTGGAAAGTGAAGGACTGTTTTATTTTAGTAAATGAGTTTTTAATTTAGAATTTTGATAAAAATAAAATCTACTGTTTGCTTTTGAGTAAGCTAATTTTCATTGTCCTTAGCAGGGACTTTGGTGAAGTATTGTTTGAAATTCAATGGATTCTGTTTTTCAATTTCTTTTAAGTAACTGAATTGACACTAAGTGTGTCTATGTGACTCTGTTGGGTAGAAGGTGACAGCAATGACTTCTCCAGCAGCGCTGGGAGTCTATGTCTATGTTTATTCCACTGGGTGTCAGCAGAGCACCACTCGCAATGTCTTGGCGACCATTTAGTCATTGCTTGTTTGTAGTAAACAGCTTTTACTTGTCTCCTGAATGATGATGTATAAAACTGAAACTCGACAATGCAATTATCTTGTGTATTGCAATAATCACTCTCTGCCTAATTTTTAAAAACCATTCTGATTAGAGTCAGCCGTGTAAAAAGTTTGGCTGCTGGACCCCACCGAGGGAACTAGGAAAGAAAAAACCAACCCCACACAGCTCAGGAAAGACAGTAACTCGAGCACTTCCTGCTTCTGAGCTGAGGGTTTTCAGTTGGTGGCTTTTCTCTTCTGGAGGTTATGAAAAACATTTGAACTATGGGAAGATCAAACGTATAACATTTCCTCTTTCAGTTGTTTCATTTATAAATATGCCTTAAAGGATATGAGCGGTAATTGAGTAGCTTCAGGCGGTAAGGTATGATACTCTTGCTCCTTAGAAGACATTGTGTCATTTGCAAGCATTTTTAACCATTTCCTTCACTGACTCCTAAAGCAGCATCATTTGTGTCAGCTTTGTGTTGACTTGGCCCTGACTCATCTCACAGTAACTTTCTTTTTTTTTTTTCCATTTTTTAATTAGGTATTTAGCTCATTTACATTTCCAATGCTATACCAAAAGTCCCCCATACCCATTCCCCCCCCCAACTCCCCTACCCACCCACTCCCCCTTTTGGCCCTGGTGTTCCCCTGTACTGGGGCATATAAAGTTTGCAAGTCCAATGGGCCTCTCTTTCCAGTGATGGCCGACTAGGCCATCTTTTGATACATATGCAGCTAGAGTCAAGAGCTCCGGGGTACTGCTTAGTTCATATTGTTGTTCCACCTATAGGGTTGCAGTTCCCTTTAGTTCCTTGGGTGCTTTCTCTAGCTCCTCCATTGGGGGGCCCTGTGATCCATTCAATAGCTGACTGTGAGCATCCACTTCTGTGTTTGCTAGGCCCCAGCATAGTCTCACAAGAGACAGCTATATCTGGGTCCTTACAGCAAAATCTTGCTAGTGTATGCAATGGTGTCAGCGTTTGGAAGCTGATCATGGGATGGATCTCTGGATATGGCAATCACTAGATGGTCCATCCTTTCGTCACACTTCCAAATTTTGTCTCTGTAACTCCTTCCATGAGTGTTTTGTTTCCTATTCTAAGAAGGGGCAAAGTGTCCACACTTTGGTCTTCGTTCTCTTGAGTTTAATGTGTTTAGCAAATTGTATCTTATATCTTGGGTATCCTAAGTTTCTGGGCTAATATCCATTTATCAGTGAGTACATATTGTGAGAGTTCCTTTGTGATTGGGTTACCTCACTCAGGATGATGCTCTCCAGGTCCATCCATTTGCCTAGGAATTTCATAAATTCATTCTTTTTAATAGCTGAGTAGTACTCCATTGTGTAAATGTACCACATTTTCTGTATTCATTCCTCTGTTGAGGGGCATCTGGGTTCTTTCCAGCTTCTGGCTATTATAAATAAGGCTGCTATGAACATAGTGGAGCATGTGTCCTTCTTACAGGTTGGGGCATCTTCTGGATATATGCCCAGGAGAGGTATTGCTGGATCTTCCAGTAGTACTATGTCCAATTTTCTGAGGAACTGCCAGACTGATTTCCAGAGTGGTTGTACAAGCTTGCAATCCCACCAACAATGTAGGAGCGTTCCTCTTTCTCCACATCCTCTCCAGCATCTGCTGTCACCTGAATTTTTCATCTTAGCCATTCTGACTGGTGTGAGTTGGAATCTCAGGGTTGTTTTGATTTGCATTTCCCTGATGATTAAGGATGTTGAACATTTTTTCAGGTGCTTCTCTGCCATTCGGTATTCCTCGGGTGAGAATTCTTTGTTCAGTTCTGAGCCCCATTTTTTAATGGGGTTATTTGATTTTATGGAGTCCACCTTCTTGAGTTCTTTATATATATATATGATATTAGTCCCCTGTCTGATTTGGGATAGGTAAAGATCCTTTCCCAATCTGCTGGTGTTCTTTTTGTCTTATTGACGGTGTCTTTTGCCTTGCAGAAGCTTTGCAACTTTATGAGGTCCCATTTATCGATTCTTGATCTTACAGCACAAGCCATTGCTGTTCTATTCAGGAATTTTTCCCCTGTGCTCATATCTTCGAGGCTTTTCCCTACTTTCTCCTCTATAAGTTTCAGTGTCTCTGGTTTTATGTGAAGTTCCTTAATCCACTTAGATTTGACCTTAGTACAAGGAGATAGAAATGGATCAATTCACATTCTTCTACATGATAACAGCCAGTTGTGCCAGCACCATTTGTTGAAAATGCTGTCTTTTTTCCACTGGATGGTTTTAGCTCTTTTGTCAAAGATCAAGTGACCATAGGTGTGTGGGTTCATCTCTGGGTCTTCAATTCTGTTCCATTGGTCTACTTGTCTGTCACTATACCAGTACCATGCAGTTTTTATCACAATTGCTCTGTAGTACAGCTTTAGGTCGGGCATGGTGATTCCACCAGAGGTTCTTTTATCCTTGAGAAGAGTTTTTGCTATCCTAGGTTTTTTGTTATTCCAGATGAATCTGCCGATTGCCCTTTCTAATTCGTTGAAGAATTGAGTTGGAATTTTGATGGTGATTGCATTGAATCTGTAGATTGCTTTTGGCAAGATAGCCATTTTTACTATATTCACAGTAACTTTCATCTTACATTACATACGTGCAGAAGATGCCTGAAGTCGGTGTCTAGATGTGGGAAAGTTCTTCATTGTGCATTTCTGTCTCCTTCATGTGACAGAGCTTTTCTGTTTCGCTTAGACTACAACTCTTCCTACTTTCTCTTTTGTTTTGTTTTGAGACAGGGTCTCACTATGCACCTCTGGCTGGCCTTCAACTCACTCTGCAGACCAGACTGGCCTTAAACCCACAGAGATCCACCTATCTCTGCCTCCCAAGTGCTGGGATTAAACATATGCATCACCATGCCCAGATCTCATTATATTTTAAATGAACAAACAAACAAACAAACAAGGAAACACGCGCCTACACATGTTTTCAAATAAGAGCGCACAAAATTCAATGAAATGCACAGTTTAGGACATTTGCTTTTAATGTAGTCAATGTTTTATTACATTTTGAAATATAAGATATTCTGATATTTCAGGAGATATTTTAAACTTATTAATCAATGGTTGTTAGGTATGTGTTTATAATTTTTCTTTTCAATTTTCTTAAAATTGTGGGGAAATTCTACTCTACTATGCTGTATTATATATACAGCAAAATTATTTTCAATAATGATAATAAACCCACAATAGTAATGCCACAGAAGCCAATAATTTTATTTTCATTTTATGTTTGCTTATTCACATTACATGCTGCTCACTGCCTCTCTCACAGTCACCCCCTCCCACAATTCTTCACCCATTCTCCATCCCCTTCTCTCCTGAGTGAGTGGGGACCCTCCTGGTACATCAAGTCTCTGCTAAGTGCATCCTCTCCCACTGAGGCCAGGAAAGGCAACCCAGCCCTTTCCTTTTTGCATAGTAATCTTAGTAAATTTGTACTGACTACTTTTTATGAGAAAGAACTCTATGACAGAGAATATATATGTACACTATGTGAAAGCATCTAAAATAGGAGTAGGTTTATGTTTATCTCTGTTACTTATGATTAAAACAGTACAAGAAACATAATTAATGTGCAACAGATATTTGTTAAAAGGATGTATCAAAGGCCCCTGAAATGTGTTATTCAAATACTAGTGAGACTTGATTTCTTATGGGATCAGAAATGGGAAGAATCGAGAAAAATATTTGACACTTATTAATTTAGAGGCCTTGGTGGTAAATTTTATAATCAGTTAGGACTTCAAGAAGAGATATAAATTTGGCAGGAAAGAGTTTGGATTTGGAGATTTTGAAGTGTAATAGAGACTGATAATGGTTTACTTTCTGAGGGGAGTTGGCAGTCAACAAGTGAATTTAGTAGGAAAGTTTGAGGTGGAAATGGGAATTGTGGTTTGAACAAAAATGACCCTATAGACTCATATGGAGTGACATTATTTGAAAGGATTAGGACATGTGGCCTTGTTGGAGTGTTTGCTACTAGAGGGAAACTTTGAGTTTCCAGAAGCTCAAGCCAACTGAGGAAAGTGTAAAAGTGTAGGATGGGATTTCCTAATTCTTTGGTTTCAAAACCGTTGAAGAAAATCATAGACTGTCATTATATATATATATATTTTTTTTCCCATAAAATGACTGACGTTGGGCATAGAACTTGAACAGAGGTCAATAGTTGAATTACACTGCTAGCACCCAAAGTTTGATTCCCATCTATCCCATTCTACACTGTTATGCTTTCCTCAATTGGATAAAAACAAGAAAACAATAGTTCACCTATTTTGTTTTGTGAAAAGAAAAAAAGGACTCACTATGTAGACCTGGACACCTGGAGCTCTCAAAGCAGACTAGGCTGGATTAAAATCACAGAACAAGCAGTGCCATGTCTAGCTTAGTCGTTAAATTCAGGCTGCACATTATCACTCACTATAAAGTTCATTAATTGCCACATATAATAAATTACAAGACAAAAGAGAGAAAGAATCTCATAGAATGCAAAGGAAAATGCTAAGGAAGAGCAGAGCAGTTGGGTGCACTGAGAGATACGAGAATGGAAACACAAAATTAAGGTCACTTGTAGGAACTGCATTTTTGTGCTGAAATGGTTATCGAGACAGAATGTCTTAGGAACTGAGAATTCTTGGTGATGTAGAGTGATGCTCAGGTGATGTCAGCTGACAGATATCTGCATCTGTAATTTTCCTGCAAGAGTAAAGACTTGTAGAAAGTTACTACAATATATGCATACAATAGATGGAGCCTATGGAACTCTGCTACAGTATAGCTTCAATGTTAACAGATATGAGTACATATCTATCTAAACAAGCCTATAATTCCTAAGGAAATAAAATCAGTCACTAGCAAACCCTCCCCCCCCCCCGCCCCGAAAAAGGCCAAGGTAAGATGGGTTTCATGCAGAATTCTACTAGACCTTCAAAGAAGAGCTAATACCAACAGTACTCAAACTATTCCACAAAATAGAAACAGAAGGAACACTACCTAATTCATTCTATGAGGCCACAGTTATCCCATACCTAAACCATACAAAGATTCAACAACAGAGAACTTCAGATCAATTTAACTTATGAACATCAAGGCAAAAATACTCAATAAAAATTTTTGCAAACTGAATCCAAGAACACATTAAAAATATCATTCACCACTATCAAGTTGGCTTTATCCTAAGGATACAGGGATGGTTCAATATATGAAAATCCATCAACATAATCTCTACTATATAAACAAACCGAAAGACAAAAATTACATGATTGTCTCTTTAGATGCTGACAAAAATCCTTTGATAAAATCCAGCACCCCTTCATGGTTAAAAGTCTTGGAGAGATCAGAGACTAAAGGCACATACCAAAACGTAATAAAAGTAATATACAGCAAACCAATAGCCCACATCAATAGCCCATTCTCTCCATATCTATTCAATATAGTACTTGGAGTTTTAGCTAGAGCAATAAGACAACAAAAGGAGATCAAGTAAATACAAATTGGAAAGGAAGAAGTCAAAGTATCACTATTTACAAATTATATATATATATATATATATATATATATATATATGATAGTATACATAAACAATCACCAAAATTTTACTAGAGAACTCCTGCAGCTGATAAAAACCTTCAGCAAAATGGCTGTCTATAAAATTAACTCAAAGAAATTATTAACCCTCCTTTATACAAATGATAAACAGGCAGAGAAAGAATTTTGGGGAAACAACATCCTTCACAGCAGGCACAAATAATATAAAATGCCTTGGTGTTACTCTAACCAAGCAAGTAAAGATCTGTATGACAAAAACTTCAAGTCCCTGAGGAAAGAAATAGAAGATATCAGAAGATGGAAAGATCTCTTATGCTCATGGATTGGTAGGATTAACATAATGAAAATGAGCCGGGCGTGGTGGCGCACGCCTTTAATCCCAGCACTTGGGAGGCAGAGGCAGGCAGATTTCTGAGTTCGAGGCCAGCCTGGTCTACAGAGTGAGTTCCAGGACAGCCAGGGCTATACAGAGAAACCCTGTCTCAAAAAACAAACAAACAAACAAACAATCAGAAAAACCATAATGAAAATGGCCATTTTGCCAAAAGCTATCTACTGATTTAATGCAATCACCACCAAAATTCCAACACAATTTTTACAGACCTTGAGAGAGCAATTCTGAACTCCATATAGAAAAACAAAAAACACAGGACAGCCAAAACAATCCTGAATAATAAAATACCCTCAGGAGGAATAACTGCCCCTGACCTCAAGCTGTAATACAGGCAAAAGTGATAAAACCTGCATGATATTTTTACAGAGACAGTTTGATCAATGGAATAGAATCAAAGACCCAGAAATAAGCCTGCACACCTATGGACATTTGATTTTCAACAAAGAAGCCAAAACCATACAACAGAAAAAAAATAAATGGTGCTATTGTAATTGGATGTCTGCATGTAGAAGAATGCAAATAGATCCATATTTATCACCCTGCACAAAACTCAAGTGCAAGTAGATCAAGGACCTCAACATAAAACCAGAAACACTGAATCTCATAGAAATGAAAGTGAGAAACACCCTTGAATATATTGTTACGGGGAAATTTTCCTGAACAGAACACCAATGGTTCAGGCTCTAAGTTCAACAATTAATAAATGACTTCTAATGAAACTAAAAGCTCTGTAAGTGCAAAGGATACTGTTAACCAGACAAAATGAAAACCTACAGATTGGGAAAGGATCTTCTCCAACCCTACATCTGACTTGGGCTAATATCCAAAATAGATAAAGAACTCAAGAAGTTAAACTCCAGAAAAACAAATAACCCAATTTAAAAATGGGGTACAGAATTAAACAGAAAATTCTCAAAAGAGGAATCTTGAATGGCTAAGAAGCACTTAAAGAAATGCTCAATATCCTTAGTCATCATGGAAATGCAAGTCAAAACAACCCTGAGATTCCATCTTACATCCATCAGAATGGTTAATATCAAAACCTCAAGGATTTTGTAGGTGGGTTGGTGTCCTTATCCCTCTGCTGACAAGGGTGTGAAGAAAGTGTAACATTCCTCCATTGCTAATGGGTTTGCAAACTTGTACAACTACTCTGGAAATCAATCTGACGGTTTCTCAGAAAATTGGTAATACCTGAAGACCCAGCTATGCTTCAAGGTATATATGCAAAAGATGCTTCACCATAACCCAAGGACACATGCTCCACTATGTTCATATCATCTTTATTTGTAATAGCCAGAAACTAGAAACAACCCAAATGTCCCTCAATTGAAGAATGGATAGAGAAAAGGTGGTTAATTTATACAATGGAAAGCTATTTAGATATCAAAAACAAGGACATCATAAATTTTGCAGATAAAAGGATGGAACTAGAAAATATCATCCTGAGTGAGGTAACTTAGACCCAAAAGGACATACATGGTATGCACTCAGTGGTAAGTGGATATTAGCTATAGAATACTGTACTGGCTGGTTTTCTGTGTCAACTTGACACAGCTGGAGTTATCACAGAGAAAGGAGCTTCAATTGAAGAAATGCCTCCATGAGATCCAACTGTAAGGCATTTTCTCAATTAGTGATCAAGGGGGAAACACCCCTTGTGGGTGGGACCATCTCTGGGCTGGTAGTCTTGGTTCTTATAGAGCAAGCCAGGGGAGGCAAGTCAGTAAAGAACATCCCTCCATGGCCCCTGCATCAGCTTCTGCTTTCTGACCTGCTTGAGTTCCTTTGTTGTACCTTGTGCTGTGGCTGGACTTGGTAATGTGTAAGAGTCACTCAGGTGGTACTGGTTTTGAAGGCATGAAGGGGTCATGCAGAGCAGCTGAGGCTCAACACTGTGAAAAGCCATGGAAGGCCATTGGTGAAGGTGCAGCCTCAGTTGCAATTGATGGCCCAGGACTGAAGGGGTCATGCAGTGTTTTGGAGATGCCAGGACCATGAATGACCACCAAGAACAGCAGCAGCAATGGAGTACAAGCATCTGGAGCCTAGAGGAAAAGCTGTGTGCTACGAAGGACAGGGCTGGAGAAGTGACCCAAGCCCTTGGAGGAGACCAGAAGATCGTGAGTTGGATCCCAGACATTGGACAGTTGGAGTTTAATTTTTGCTTTTGATTGTGACTGTGCCCTGATATTTTTCCCTCTTGAAGGAAGAAAGTATTTTAGTGGAGCCCACAGTTAAGAGACTTTGAATTTTAAAAGACTTTGGATTATAAAGAGATGGATATTTTAAAGAGATTGAAAATTTAAGAACATGTAAAGACTGTGGGACATTTAAAGTTATTTAGACTTTGGGGATGAATAAGAATGTAAGGGTTGAGGCTTAATAGATGTGTTTGTGTCAAGTTGTCAAGGGGTCAATTGTACTGGCTGTTTTTGTGTGTCAACTTGACACAGCTGGAGTTATCACAGAAAAAGCTTCAGTTGAGGAAATGCCTCCAACTGTAAGGCATTTTCTTAATTAGTGATCAAGGGGAAACGCCCCTTGTGGGTGGGACCATCTCTGGGCTGGTAGTCTTGGTTCTATAAGAGAGCAGGCTGAGCAAGCCAGGGGAGGCAAGCCAGTAAAGAACATCCCTCCATGGCCTCTGCATCAGTTTCTTCTTTCTGACCTGCTTGAGTTCCAGTCCTGACTTCCTTTGGTGATGAACAGCAGTATGGAAGTGTAAGCCGAATAAACCCTTTCCTCCCCAGTTTGCTTCTTGGTCATGATGTTTGTGCAGGAATAGAAACCCTGACTAAGACAAATACCCATGATATATTCCACAGACCCAAGAAGTTAAACAAGAAAGAAGGCCCAGGCAAGGATCACATTTAGAAGGGGAAACAAAATAGTCATAGGAGGCAGAGGAAGGGAGGGAAGTGGGTGGTAGAAAGGAGGGGGAACGGGATGCAGGATCAGGTGAGGGGAGAGACAGTAGAGAGGCCCAGAGGGCTGGGAGAATGAAAGGAAATTTGCAGCTGCAGCAGGTTGGGGGCAGGAGAGAATATCTAGGAAGTCCTAAAGGAGTCAATGCAGGTGAACTTAGCTGAAATGCCTAACAGTGTGGTCATAGAACCCGAAGAGGCCACCTCTTGTAGCCAGTCAGGAATCCTAGCAGAGGGATAAGGGCACAAGGGCAGCAACCCACTAACAAAACTTTCATCTCAAAATTTATCCTGTCTAAAAAAAATGCAGAGATAGAGCAGAGACCGAAGGAAAGGCCAATCAATACCCAACCCAACTCAAAAATCCATCCCCTGGACAAGCATCCATCACTGACATTATTAGTGGTATTCGATTATGCTTGCAGACAGGACTCTAGCATAAGAGTTCTCTGAGAGGCTTTACCCAGCAATGGACCGAAATGGATGCAGACACCCACAGCCAAACATTAGACAAAGGTAGGGGGCACTTATGCAAGAGATGAGGGAAAGATTGAAGTTGATGGGAACCACACAGGAAGACCAACAGAGACAACAAACCTCGACCCCTGGGAGCACTCTGAATCTGAGGCACAACCAAAGAGCATACACCTCCTGGAACGAGGTCCCTAGCTCATATATAGCAGACAGGCAGCTCAGCCTTCATGACTGCCTTGTCTGACCTCAGTGGAAGAGGATGCACCTAATCAGGCTGAGACTTGATGTGCCAGGGTAGGGGGGGATACCCAGGGGGACCTCACCCTCTCAGAGGAGGAGTGGGGGAGGGACTGTGTGAGGGAGGGGCTGGGACAGGGAGCAATACTTGGGATGTAAATTAAGTAATTAAAAAGTAAAAACATAAGAGAATAAAAAGAGTTGCTGAGCTGACCTAGTGGGGTTATTTTTATTTCTGTAGAAAAGCTTAGTGTGCTAGTCCATCGGTACTACCACAGCAGTGACTACAAAATGGGCAATTTATAAATGATAGAAATATATGGAGCCTGGGAAGTTCAAGATCAGGGTGCTGGCAGGATTGGTATCTGGTAAGGACTGCTCTTGTCTATACTTCCAGAATAATTATTTTTTTTATTACGTATTTTCCTCAATTACATTTCCAATGCTATCCCAAAAGTCCCCCATACCCTCTCTCCCCGCCCACTCCCCTACCCACCCATTCCCATTTTTTGGCCCTGGCATTCCCCTGTACTGGGGCATATAAAGTTTGCCTGACCAATGGGCCTCTCTTTCCAGTGATGGCAGACTAGGCCATCTTTTGATACATATGCAGCTAGAGTCAAGAGCTCTGGGGTACTGGTTAGTTCATAATGTTCCACCGATAGGGTTGCAGATCTCTTTAACTCCTTGGATACTTTCTCTAGCTCCTCCATTGGGGGCCCTGTGATCCATCCAATAGTTGACTGTGAGCATCCACTTCTGTGTTTGCTAGGCCCCGACATAGTCTCACAAGAGACAGCTATATCTGGGTCCTTTCAGCAAAATCTTGCTAGTGTATGCAATGGTGTCTTCGTTTGGAGGCTAATTATTGGATGGATCCCTGGATATGGCAGTCTCTAGATGGTCCATCCTTTTGTCTCAGCTCCAAACTTTGTCTCTAACTCCTTCCATGGGTGATTGTTTCCAATTCTGAGAAGGGGCAAAGTGTCCACACTTTGGTCTTCGTTCTTCTTCAGTTTCATGTGTTTTGCAAATTGTACCTTATATCTCGCTATACTAAGTTTCTGGCCTAATATCCACTTATCAGTGAGGACATATCATTTGAGTTCTTTTGTGATTGTGTTACCTCACTCAGGATGATGCCCTCCAGGTCCAACCATTTCAATATTAGAATGGCTACTTCAGCTTGTTTCTTCAGACCATTTGCTGGGAAAATTGTTTTCCAGCCTTTCACTCTGAGGTAGTTTCTGTCTTTTTCCCTGAGATGGGTTTCCTGTAAGCAGCAGAATGTTGGGTCCTGTTTGTGTAGCCAGTCTGTTAGTCTATGTCTTTTTATTGGGGAATTGAGTCCATTGATATTAAGAGATATTAAGGAAAAGTAATTGTTGCTTCCTTTTATTTTCTTGTTGCAGTTGGCATTCTGTTCTTGTGGCTGTCTTCTTTTTGGTTTGTTGAGGGATCACTTTCTTGCTTGTTCTAGGGCGTGATTTCCATCCTTGTATTGATTTTTTTCTGTTATCATCCTTTGAAGGGCTGGATTTGTAGAAAGATAATATGTGAATTTGGTTTTGTCGTGGAATACTTTGGTTTCTCCATCTATAGTAATTGAGAGTTTGGCCGGGTATAGTAGCCTGGGCTGGCATTTGTGTTCTCTTAGTGTCTGTATAACATCTGTCCAGGCTCTTCTGGCTGTCATAGTCTCTGGTGAAAAGTCTGGTGTAATTCTGATAGGCCTGCCTTTATATGTTACTTGACCTTTCTCCCTTACTGCTTTTAATATTCTATCTTTATTTAGTGCATTTGTTGTTCTGATTATTATGTGTCGGGAGGAATTTCTTTTCTTGTCCAGTCTATTTGGAGTTCTGTAGGCTTCTTGTAGGTTCATGGGCATGTCATTCTTTAGGTTTGGGAAGTTTTCTTCTATAATTTTGTTGAAGATATTTGCCAGCCCTTTAAGTTGAAAATCTTCATTCTCATTAACTCCTATTATCCTTAGGTTTGGTGTTCTCATTGTGTCCTGGATTTCCTGGATATTTTGAGTTAGGATCTTTTTGCATTTTGTATTATCTTTGATTGTTGTGCCAATGTTCTCTATGGAATCTTCTGCACCTGAGATTCTCTCTTCCATCTCTTGTATTCTATTGCTGATTCTTATGTCCATGGTTCCAGATTTCTTTCCTAGGGTTTCTATCTCCTGCGTTGCCTCACTTTGGGTTTTCTTTATTGTGTCTACTTCCCTTTTTAGGTCTAGTATGGTTTTGTTCATTTCCATCACCTGTTTGGATGTGTTTTTCTGTTTTTCTATAAGGACTTCTACCTGTTTGGTTGTGTTTTCCTGTTTTTCTTTAAGGACTTGTAACTCTTTAGCAGTGTTCTCCTGTATTTCTTTAAGTGAGTTATTAAAGTCCTTCTTGATGTCCTCTACCATCATCATGAGATATGCTTTTTAATCTGGGTCTAGCTTTTCGGTTGTGTTGGGGTACCCAGGACTAGGTGGGGTGGGAGTGCTGCGTTCTGATGATGGTGAGTGGTCTTGATTTCTGTTAGTAGGATTCTTACGTTTGCCTTTCACCATCTGGTATTCTCTGGAGCTAGTTGTTATAGTTGTCTCTGGTTAGAGCTTGTTCCCCAGGTGATTGTGTTAGCCTCTATTAGCAGGCCTGGGAGATTAGCTCTATCCTTAGTTTCAGTGGTCAGAGTACTCTCTGCAGGCAAGCTCTCCTCTTGCAGGGAAGGTGCCCAGATATCTGGTGTTTGAACCTGCCTCCTGGCAGAAGTTGTGTTCCACTCACCAGAGGTCTTAGGATCCCTTGGCGGATTCTGTGTGGGTCCTTGTGGGTGTCCGGAGACTGCCTGGGCCAGGGACCCCGGTGCTGCAGTGGACTGGAAGGGACTTGAGCCCCGGATCAGGCCACGTTATCTGCTTCCTTAATTAATGCAGTCTCAGGTCACGCGTGATTGGATTGGAGCAGGCGCTGTGTTCCACTCACCAGAGGTCTTTGGTTCCCGTGGCGGATCCTGTGTGGGTCCTTGCGGGTGTCCGGAGACTCCCTGGGCCAGGGACCCCAGTGCTGTAGTGGGCCGGAAGGCCCAGAATAATTCTTATTTTCTATCTTATCTAGCTCTATTTTACCTACTGTTCATTTCCCAGAAGGGATAAAGTTACAGGAGCATGAGTCCTCCATCCTTAAATGATGTTTTAATAAGATGCTAATACTACTCACAAGAGGGGAGTTTATGACCTGGTCACCTCCCAAGGCCTGTACCTTTTACTATTATGGTTTTGGGAATTAAGGAGAGCACTGTGCCAAATCATAGCTATTAGTGATAGTGGTATCCATAGCTGAACTACATGGCTTAAGAAAACAAAAACAAAACGAAAACAAAATCTTGTCAGTTGACTAAAATCCAAATTAATGTGAATTACAAAACATTTCACATATTCTATATATGGATTAACTATACCGTAAGACCTGATGCATCAATTAGATGACACAGTGCACAGACACTGACATTAGCCTGCCCATCTAGAACATTTCTAGATATAGGCAAGCAGTTTAGGGAATTTAAATGGCTCATCTAAGGTCAATCAGGATTTAAAGGCTCTTCCACTTTGCGTTCCCTGTCTTCTAGAGGTGAACAGGCTCAATGGCAGAAGTCCCAGGGCAGAAAGGAGAGAGATAGAGGATATATTTTTATTCCATTTAAGGAAATGATCTGAAACTTGCTTCGAGCCTTCCTTGTATATTCTATAGGCTGGAATGGGGTCATGTGGCAGTTGGTGTTAGGAAAATGGCGTTTATATGGCTAATCATGTATTTATGCAAACATAGGAACACTCTGTTATCAAAAGGAAAAAGGGGCAATGGATCCCAGTCTCTATACTTCTTTTAGTTTTATAAACATTTAATGTCTTTACAAACAAAATTGCAAGTTTCACAAACAAAAATGTTAAAAATTACTTTTACTTTAGAAAACATGTTAAATTGTGGTTTTGTGTGGAAAAATATAAAAGGAAATGTTCTTCTATTGAGACAGAAAGTTGCAGTAACTTTAATACAGCATCCAATCCAATCAAAGCCTTCATGCCTGGTGATTCTGTTGGGAGTTCTTTTAATTTTTGACATTAGTATGCACAATTTTAGGAAGAATGTTGATACATATTTTTCAGTTTTTAAGGAATGGAAAATCATACTATTAAGTGATTATAAATAGCCTGTCTGACTTTTAAGAAAAGTTGCTATTTACTATCTTGCTTTTATAAAGAATCAAATTTTAATGACATCTGTTACAAAAGGGTATATGAAAATTTTGATCTCAATGGAACTGCAAGGTTGTATCTTCTTTTAAAATAAATTTCTTTTTAAATTAAAAGCACAAACATGAATATTAACATCTTTTGTAACATCAGTAAGCTAAATATTTTTCTGAAATTGTTTTGTCTGCAAAATGGCTCTTTAACCTCTTTGCAACTCCCCCCTTCCAAAGTGACTGAAGTTCTGGAAGAAGTATAATTTACCATGTTATACACTTGCCAAAAAAAAAAAAAAAAAAGAATTCCTGGCTTGGATTTTATCCAGGAAGACATCTGTTTGCTAAAAACTAATAATAGCAGAAACCTAATGATGTGCCAAACAAGTTATTTTAATAGAAATGCTTTGTTTTGAGAGTTTAAGGTTGGTTACTCAGCAGAACAGCCATGTTTCTCAGGGTTTTGTGGGGAGTCTTCACGAGTAGACACATTGCTAGGACACATTCTGAAGGCAAGGTAACTATCTGCCAAGTGCTCTCCCTCTGACCTTCCACGATCAACTGCACTGAAAGAGTGGGTGGATGCTGGTAGCAAGTCATGGCTTAGACGGTGGCAGTACACATGGGAGGCTGTCCATTGTTTCCATAAGGACAAATATTCATTCAAATGTCTAATGACTTTCTCGAAATCTCCTTAAAATAAAAATTCCACCCGGGTTTTTTTGGATTTATTATCTCTCCTCCCTCATTTTCCTCTTACGTTTTCTTGCTCTGTATAAAGTAACACAGAGAACTGAATGCTTGTTCAAGATGGAAAAGATGGAAAAGGGGATAGAAGTTATGATTGGGTTCAGATTCATACTGTGGTTTATTTCAGTGTTTACTTTGCAATTTCTTGCCTAGTTGGCATGGCTTTCATTTAAACACTGGACCAGTGGCCATGCTCATTTGGAAACACACATACAATTTTATCCAGCTATGTCTCAGGTGTCAATGAGAAGGCATTCTCTACACCCCACAGAGATATCCATGCCAGTTAGAGTAAGCACTGGCACGTCTGTATTACAAGAAAACATAAAGTATCTTATTTTCTTTACCTAGAATATTAATAATATATTTGAAATCGCATAAAGAGACTCAAAACTTAGAATTAAAATACAGTGTTTTGTGCAAGAAATTTCTGTGTGGTAAGATTAAATAAGGCTTACATTTTCTGAAGAACTCATTCTGAAATGTGACTGCTATTATGCACATTAGATCATCATTTTGTATTAATTAGCCAGCCTCCACAGGCACATGGCATTCTCAATGCTCTGTACAGCAAGCACAGCCAGGGGACTATTTTCTGGCCAAGTCTGCCTCTGCTTTTTGCTGCCAGCCATGGGAAACAGATTTTGGCCGACACAAATGCTAAGATTATTCCAGGAACTTTCTGGAGCACCTGGATGTCTTCTAGTCTCTGCTGACATCCATGATTTTCCAGGATAAGGCTACTTTTCTGGGAGGGCCTTTAAGCAGAAGACTTCATTCTAGATATCAAGATAGAGTTTCAAAGCACATTGAGGGGCCCATAGGAAAGTGTAACAGAAGGAGCTGTAACACGTTGCTGTTTAACTTAGTAAGAGAAAGCCTTTATTGTTCTTTTAGTTTATTTTAGCATGACATACATGTAGTGAACAGTTGTTTTAGTTTTATCACTACCATGAGGCTTGTAGTGGGAACTGTGACTGTGGTCAAGATGAAGAACATTTAAAAATCAGAAATATTCTCCTTCATGTCTCTATGTAGCCAGCCTCCTTCCCCCAAAACACTGTGTTGTAGATAAAAAGACTTCTTGTTTTGCCTATCTCTGAATGACATAACTAAGGTTATATAGTAAGTGGTTTTTATGTCTGGCTTCTTTGATGGAACTTGGTACTTTTGAATAGTATATATTATTGGAGATAATCACTCCTTTTAATGCTTATAGAATCCAAAGTGTATCTGTGCAGATTCTTAGTGTTCTGAGCCTCTCAGGGCAATATTACTTTTCTTAGGAAAGCAGTCCATTTCCTCTATTCCTGTACACCCAGAAACAGCAATGTGACAGTTCAAACAAGTATGAAAGAAGGGGAAATTTGCTGGAGAATATTTAACAAAATCATTTCATCTTTTGTGGAAGGAATGGAGGTGGACACAAATGATGCTTCCATTGATTGCTCATATCCACATTCCGACCTTTAGGGCAGTGGCATCTGGTGATAAGGATGTCCTATTGCAACCATAGAGGAAGTGTCACGAGCACTGTGGAGGGCCAGCTGGATGACTTAGCATGTGCTCAGAGGAAAGCTGCACAGAAAGAACTGTTCTCTTTGCCATTAATGCAGGGTATATGTCCACTGGGAATAGCCCGAGAAGGTAACTGACCCTACTCAAATAATAGAGTAAGATAAGACATGAAATGTTTTGTTATTGAAACAATTTAGTCTAAGACATGAAGTGTTTTGATACTGGAACAATTCGGTCTGGTAACAGATTAAAAATATTTTAGAGCTGATTTATGTCAAGATCTTTTGCTGCCAAGTCTGATGACCCACATGAAGGAGGGAAAAAGCTGGCTCCCACCAGCTGTGTGACAAGGGTTCTGCTCAGAAAGTTCTTATCTACACCTACACTTTGAAGTGCATCCCATATATTTTCCTCTAGAAGTTTCTGAATCTCAGGTTTCTTTTCAAGTTGATTTTCTATAGGGTGGGAGGTTCGGATCCAAATTTATCCTTCTATAAGTGGCTATCCAGTCTTACGAGCAGTGCTTGTTAAACAGGCTTTTTTCCCCCAACCATATGTTTGGGCATCTTACAAAGATTAGATGACCACAGCTTTGATGATTTATCTCTGGATCTTGTGCTCTGTTTTGATGGTTTTTCTGTCTGGTTTTAGGCCTGCTCCATGTTGTCTTTGTCACAATAGCTCTGTAGTGCATTTTGAGTTCAGGTATTGTGATATGTATGCTATGTTCCTTAGTATTTCTTTCCCATAGAATGGGAGAGAATCTTTACCATGATACTTCACACAAAGGGCTAATGTCAGAATTTACAAAGAATTGTTAAACACCAAAAATCTTGAAACTGTCAAATAGGCTAATGAAATGACCACCCTGAGCTCTACATAAAAAGAATATATGACTATATATTGATACCCTTAAGCAGTTATGAATTTATCTCTATCTGTGATATAATACTTGCCTAGGAGAAAAAAAAGGCCTCAGATTTGGTTCCTGGTACAAACAAATGAAAGAAAGAAAGAAAGAGAGAGAGAGAGAGAGAGAGAGAGAGAGAGAGAGAGAGAGAGAAAGAAAGAGAGAGAGAGAGAGAGAGAGAGAGAGAAAGAAAGAAAGAAAGAAAGAAAGAAAGAAAGAAAGAAAGGAAGGAAGGAAGGAAGGAAGAAAGGAAGGAAGGAATGGAGGGATAATGGACTGAGGGAGATATTGAGGGAGGGAGGAAGAAGAAAGGAGAGAGAGAGGAAGGAAAGAGAGAAGAAAGAAAGAAAAGCATTAATATGATGTATCATTTACTTCATGGAGCTGAGGAAATATAAGCGAATGCATTTAAAACATTGAAATAAATAAAAAAATTTTTTGTAGCCAGGCCTGCATTTTTATCTGGAATCTGCAAATATATGTTATTACTTGCTATTTGGTACTTGGCTTGAAGTTATTCCAAATCAAGGTCCTTGAGATTTTGCAGCCACTGAACAGGAAATCCTGTGCTTAAAGAATTGTTCTCTTTGCCATTAATGTAGGGATGTACCCCCTGGGAATAGCCCAGCAGGGTAACTGGCCCTACACAAATAGTGTAGTAAGATAAGATGTGAAATGCTTTTGTTAATAAAACATTTTTATCTAACAATTAAGATTGAAAATAACTTTAGAGTTAAGTCCATTTTATGCCAAAACCATTGCAAAGAGAATGAAAGTTTGTTTTTAATTCAAAAAGGTCACATATTAGATTATTACCCTAAAGTAAATCCAAGTGAGCTTAGAAATGAATTATTATTCTAGAACCAAGATATTCATAATACTTTAGTGTTAAGAGCATAACACATAAAAGTTAGTGTTAAGAGCATAAACGTAGGCTAGGTTTGGAATTGAGTAATTACATCCACATATCTCTGCCAATATAATTAGCAAATATAAGTAACTAAGGAATAGTTTGTCTTAGTCCTTCAAACAGCCTACAGGACAGCCACCATGGTTCTTCGGAGTCCATGGGGGAGGCTCACTCTTGAGAGAGCTTATCCCAAATCTTTGCTTTCTCAACATGAATGGCTATTAGGTCATCAGAGAATTGTCGTTGATTTTTGTGGTTAGATTGTTTAGTGGGGAACCTGCTAGATAAACTGTAACCTCACAGGATTGAAGATTTTAGCCCACACCAAATCACAAACTTATTTAAAACATGAAAAAAATGTTTTTTTGTTTTTTGGTAACACAATTGCAGGTTCTTGAGTATGAACTGTAAAGATGGCAGTGCTGTAATTTTGAGGGTGGACACACCTGAAGTATTCTCCAAGAACTTGAGTTATGTCTAAATGATAGAGGCTTTCCAGACCATATCAGATTCACCCACTAATAGGTATACTCTTCTGAAAAAAAGAGAGGAGAGAGCTCAGAGATATTCTTTTGTCTGTATTGTTTTCTATATTCCATGGTAGAATGTCTGTAATATCTGGATATATGAAGAAAGTGTTTAAGCAACATTGATTTACATAAAATTACATTACAGATCTGAGAAGCCAATGGAGAGAGAGGTGAAATAACCTGCTTGCTGTAGAGTAGCAGCACTGATGAATAAGCAAAATGAACTATCAAACAGAGATGAGTCATCCCGTATCTAGGGATGTCTGGGCCACCAAATTGTTAGAAATATCAACAGAAAATGACCCAAACTGCATTCGGAAATTGATCACAAACATTTAGTGAATAGAGTCAAGACAATGTGTTCATAGGTTTCAGTATATCGAAATGGTTCACACCCTATGTATGCCTCATAATCCTTTCAGCTGCTGGAGGACAGCTAGGCCAGTGCCAGTTAACTGTCTGTTTGCATGGTGCAAATGATGAAGCCATTAAGAGAGGAGGGCCGAGTGACTGTGATGGTAACATATAGGGTGGAAGCCATGTCCAGATGGAGTGACTGGGAGGGTACACAGAAAGAAGCAGAGGCCATCTATTGGCTTATATTCCTGTAACTCTCACTTCCTACAGATACCATTCTCAGTACCGTGTGTCCCCAATGTCCCAATAGCCTTATTTGGAGGTAAAATTTTGATTTTTTTTTTCATTTGGGAAAAATAAAGCTACCTAAGTTAAATAGTTTATTTAAAGTCACATAGCTCATAAGGGATGGAAAACAATTTGGACTTTGGTAGTTAGACCTGGACACATATTTCCTAAAAGTAAGAGAAGTAGCCAATGTTGACAGCCGTCAGTTTCTAGGATTGGTTTTCTGTATGAGTACAATTTTCATGGATGTAGTTCTATGTGATTTACCATAGAAGATCTCTACCTTTTAAAGCACAAATTAAGGTGTTCAGTAAACAAAAAGAGCTTTCATTAAGTGTTGGGATATTGGTACCAAGAGTAGAGACTGCAGAAATGTTTTTATAACATTACTAAAGCTATTTCCATACAATGTGGAGTACCTGACAGGGTACCACTTTATCAGAAACTGGTGATTAGACACATGGCTTATGGAAAAATGAAGAGAACAGAGATCTAAACGTGATAGGCATGTTTAAATCCAAAATTTGGAGGATAGTGCTATAGGTATGCTTGGAATTTTAAAGCTATTCTAGAATCCAAGAGTGGGGAGTCAGTTTTTGGGAGGTTCTAAATAAAAATTACTTATTTTTGCTTGTAAGATGTCAAAATACATCAAGTACTGCAGGGTACATAGCACAAGAATAACTGCATTTTATCTGACCCTAAGAAGAAAACGAGACCATTCATACAAATGTCCCAATGATTCTTTTGAATTATGTCATTGGCTTGTGGCTGAATCACCAAAGTGAAGCACATGCTATGTAATGACTGCAGTTTGCTTTCACCTTCTCAAGCGCACGTCCATTCTTGATGGAAGTTGATGTCTAGGGTGTTTTCATATCCCATGACTGAAACTTCACATCCATTGTTATCCCATCTTTGACAAATGCCAGTATGCTTTTTGCTTTGATGGATTCCATTACTTTGTAAGCCTCAAATACATGGGATCATGCAGTGTTTGTTTGTCTTGAGATTAGTGTATTTTATCTGGTATACTCTTAAAATTCATCTCTGTTGTTGTCCATAGCAGATTTTCTTCCTTTGTAGATCTGACTGGACGGTTGTTTTATGTTGGCTCCGTACTGTGCTTTAGGGAGACTTCTGTCTTTTCAGGAAAGCTTAGAAGGGTTTGTAGCCAGTGTTTTACAGGTTTGCACTGGGTCAGCTTTGAAGGTCCTGAGGCCCTGAGCTTTGTGTGTGTGTGTGTGTGTGTGTGTTGTGTGTGTGTGTGTCAGGAGATGGATATGAGTGTGGTTTTGGTTTGCTTTTTAAATTTCTGTAGAGATTTTATGAAGAAACTCCTAAATGGCCATTTAAGGTTTTGGTTGTTTTTTTCTAGCACTACTGTTCTTTTTTTTTTTCTTTAATTAAACAGATTATTTTCGCATACAGTATATTCTGCACACAATTTCCCCTCCCTCTACTCCTCCCAGTTCCTCCCCACCTCTTCTCTCAATCAGATCCACTTCCTTTCCTTCTCTCATTAGAAAAGAATGGGCATCTAAGAGATGACAGCGAAGCATAACAAAACAAAATGCAGTAAGACAAAACAAAACCGTCACATCCAAGCTGGATGAGGGAAGGCAACGGAAAAATAAAAGAGAAGGCACAAAAATCAGATAACCACTTGTTTACACATTTACAAGTCTCATAAAAGCACTAAACTGGAAGCTGTATATATTACACAGTGCAGACCCATGCTTGCTGCTTCAGTCTCTGTGAGTTCATATGCGCTTTGATCAGTTGACTTAGAGGAACGTGTTCTTGTGCTGCTCCCTGCCCCCTGTTCCCCACTTCTGTGTCTGCTTCTGCGGGGTTCTCTGAGCTGAGGGAAGGGATTTTTAGACTGAGACATCTTGCTTAGAATTTTGTGTTCCAAGGTCTCTTTCTCTGTCTCTTTCTCTCTAATATCTGACTGTATGTGTCTGCATTTATTCCCAGAAGGAATATATGCTGCAGAAGGAAGCTTCTCTAATGATGGCTCAATAAGGCACCCATCTATGCCTATACCAGATTATCATTGCAAGTGTTTTTTATTGTCTCCTTCTCCTCTTCCTCCTCCCTCTTCTTCCTCCTCCCTCTTCTTCCACCTCCCTTTTCCTCCTTCCTCCTCTTCCTCCTCTCCTCTCCCTTCTCCTTCTCCTCCTTCTCCTCCTCCTTTCTTCTTATTCTTTCTCACTAGTACTAAGTTCTCTGGGATATCCAGTTTCTGGTTTTTGGTCACCCAAGCAGTGTCAGGTACAGGTTCTACCTCATGGAGTTGTCCTTAAGTCAAATCAGATATTGGCTAGTTATTTCCACAAGCTTTGTGCCACCATTGCCCTAGCATATTTTTCCTAACTTTAAACCTAATTTGTTCTTTTATAATCCCATCATTGAATGGGATTACACTGCTTGATATACTTCATCTTTTTATTGCTATAGACTTCCGTTTTGGGACTGTTTGTTTTCCACTATTTTAAACTGTTTTCTAACTTTACTTTTGATTTCTTTTTCAAAGCATTCATTCTATAGTATGTTAAATTCCATGTATTTGTGAATTTTCTATTTTCCTTCTGCCATTGATATCTAGTTTCACTCCATTGAAGCTGGACATGGAAATGTTTGTGGTATAATTTCAATATCCTCCACGTTGTTTATATTTTTTGTTTGTTTTTCTTGTTTTGGTTCCAATGAAGCTGCCCTAAAATTTCTCATATTTATAACAATCACATTTAAGTTTATAATAACTTGGGTTCAACTATGTAAAAACCATACTTTTGTTCATCTCCACTCTATGTTTTTGCTATTATATTTATATTATTATAAATTTATGTTATTATGTAATTTGATGATGATGACGATGGTGATGATGATGATGATAATGATGATAGCAGCTGTACAGAGAGGCAGTAAGAGGGTGTTGGATCCCCTGAAGCTGATACTACAGGCAGTTGTGAGCAGTCATGTGAGTTCTGGGAACCAGCTTGGGTCCCTTGCAAGAGCAGTAAGAGCTCTCAGCACTGAGACATCTATCTCTCACTTTATAGTATTGAGGTTCCAAATTACATCTCTCTTTACTGCATAATTTTTAAACATTTTGATAATTTTATCTTTTAGCTCTATCTAAGAATTAAGAAACATCCCATGTACCCTTGCAGCCATAGTACAGTATTTCATTAAGTAATAGTGCAGTAACTCTGTATTTCTTTTTTTTTTTTTAGATTTATTTATTGTTATATGTAAGTACACTGTAGCTGTCTTCAGACACTCCAGAAGAGGGCGTCAGATCTCATTACAGATGGTTGTAAGCCACCATGTGGTTGCTGGGATTTGAACTCAGGACCTTCGGAAGAGCAGTCAGTGCTCTTAACCGCTGAGCCATCTCTCCAGTCCCAGTAACTCTGTATTTCATGCTTTGAATAATCACACGCTTTCTTGTCACTCTGTACCTTTTATCTCCACCTGAAGATGTCTTTCTTACCACATCTTACAAAGCAGAGCTGATGCAAATGGGTATGCTCAGCTTTTGTTTTTCTGAGAAAGCTTTGTGTCTCCTGTACTCCTGAAAGTTCACTCTGCAGATACAGTATTGGCTGTTGGCCCTCCACTTCCATTTGTATACATCTTCACAGTCCCTTCTGTTCTGCACGAGTTTTATAGAGCAAGGCTCCAGCAGTCTGAGTTCTCTTCATGTAATAAGCTATGTTCTCCTTTATCAATAGTTTTTCCAGTTATGCTGTTGTGTGGCATGGGGTAAATCTGTTTGCTTCATCTTAATGAGGTCTCATTAGACTTGTTGGACTTGGATATTCCTTCCTCCTCATAGATTTGGAAAGTTTTTAGTCATTAAAATAAACAAATAAAATTTCATGTTCACTTTTTTCTCTTTCTTTCTCTGCAGCCTCTATGGTGTACATAATATCCATGTGATCAGATTTCATTATCTCCTTAGATCTCCTTAACACTTTCATTTTCCCCTGTTCCACTGAATGGATTATTTAAAATGCCTCATCCTGAATTTGCTTGTCTGTTTGTTATGTAAGTACTTTACTAGATTTTCTGCTTGCGCTCTTTCATGAAATTTCTATTTGCTTACTATATTATAAAGCTCTGATTAAAAATTAAAACATTCTCTACTAAAAGTCTCATTTGCCAATGGGTAATTTTCTTCATCTCATTGAAAACAATTTATTTATTATTGTCCTGTGTGCATGATGTGTGTGTACTCAACTGTCACATTGCATGTGTGAAGGTTAGAGAATAATTTTCGGGAGTAGTTTCTCTTCTGTCATAGATTCAGGCAAACCAACTCAGATAGGTAGGCTTGTGTGACACGTACTTTTTCCTGCTAAGCTATGTCATCAGTCTTCACTGAGCATTCTTATTTTTAATTGTTTAACAGCTCATTAAAATTCTTAAATTTTTTAATAGTGGGTTTCTGAATATTTTTAATATTTTATATTTTTGGTTGACCATTTAACCCTCTTTTTCTTTAAGTTTATTTACTTTTATTTTATGTGCATTGTTGTCTTGCCTTATATATGTCTGTGTGGGAGGTTCAGATCTTGGAGTTACAGACACATGTGAGCTGTCATGTGAGGGCTGGGATTTGAATCTGGATCTTCTGGAAGAGCAGTCAGTGCCCTTAACTGCTGAGCCATCTCTCCAGCACCCCCCCCCCCATCCCTTTACTCTTTTTATTTATGCTCCTTGTAACTTTAATGTTGACATCTATTCATTTGAAAACAAAACAACTTTTACTGTTTTTTATAGGTGGGTTTTATATGCAGAAAGACCCTAGGCCTTTAGATTGGCTAGAGATTTTGAACATTTGTGTCTTTCTCAGAAGTTGTCCATGTATATTGCTCACTAGAGATATCTTCCTGTTTTTCTTAGACGTTCTCAATGAGTTCCTCTCTTTTATTGGTTTGCTATACCACAGGTCCCCTCAAGAAGCCGTATGCATCCAACTCTGTTGTTCTTAGCTGCTTTCAGGCTTCTGGAACATTCTGTGGTCTTACTAGCATCTTATAGCTAGTAGAGCCTGATAGGAATCAGTCTTTCATGGATATTGTCCCAAAGCTAGAACACATTTCCTCTGCCACCAAAGTCTGTAGGCCACTGTCTGTCTGGATCTTTGAGGACAGTTGTATATCAACTCCTGTCCTTTGAGTTCTGTGAGCTCTAAGCATCCTGGTCATTCAAGGACCTGCCTATTTGCCCAGGTGGAGAGACAGACCAGCTCCTCTGCGAGTCTACCATAAATTTGGAACAGATTTCCCACTCTTTTCTTGCCCTCACGAGGGAATGGCTTTGAGTTAATTTGGTCTCTATTTGCTGGATCCTCTGAAGTTGCAGCATGTCTCATTGGAATCTGTTCCGTTTCAACCATGTTCTTATGTAGCTAAGACAGGAATCAGTCATTTGGATGCTGTCCAGAAAAAGCAACATGACACATGCTTTACTCTTGTCTTAGCTGCTGGGGGAGTGGCTACCTAATCACACAGACCTTGTCTGCCCTTCTGTGGGTTCCTTGGAGGCAGCAGCATGCTGCCCAGCTCTCTCCGTGCATCTCAAATATGTTGGGTCCTATTGCCAACTCTGGTTCCTGAGGCAGTGGTATAAACTAGAACCTCAGAGGGCCTCTCAGGAAGTCACAATGTGAAATCTAGTCTCACCCTCTTCCCCCAACTCTCTAGAGAGAAGTGAGAAGCTGAGAGCTCCCTCCTGGTCATGTAGGTCAGTCAGAAAGGACTGTGATGAGGGTCCAGAGTGCCTTGCTGTCTTTGATGCAGCCAGCTCATACTTGCTTGGAATATAGGAATCTCTTAACTGGTTTCCAGATTTCCCATTTATGCAACTGGAGATTTGACGTTACTATAAAAGAGCAGGTATGAGAAATTCTTACTATTCTTATCTTGCTGATGTCATCCTAATGCTTATTTTTTTAATGGAAATCTTATATACTCTACTATACTTTGGAATTGAAAGACACATGATTCTATATACATTTAACAAATATTAATCCCTTTATGGTTATGATTTTCTATCCAAATTCTTATATTTTTGACTCATTTAATGAGTACAATTAGAAGTCAGCAAGCCTCAGAAGCACTTAGTTATTTCCTAAGGTGCAGACCTGTGTCCAGAGCTCTGTATGTCACTTGGAATCAGTTCGGGTACAAGGAACTTCGGGAATTATTTATCCTATTTTTTTCCTATAATATTAGAAAATAAAAAAACTTCTTAAAAAGGAAGACACAACTTACCTCCCAACACAAACTCCATGTGATACTGGAGAGTTGTATATTGCTGCTGGAATTGTCCTAGCCTGGCTGGTGCATAACAGTGCTCCTAGAACGAAAATCAGCAGTCTTGTTTTGTATGTCTAGTTCAATGTTTGTAAATAACAAATTTTGAACTTATTGTCAACATTTCAAAGATTGAGTTGTTTTATACAGAGACAAACATTCTGGAGTTCTCTTAATAAGCTGAAAGTCTGTAGGACTAGATTGAAACTGTCTAAGGTAACGGCGGTTAGAAATTAAGTAGAAGGCTGGAGAGATGGTTCAGCAGTTAAGAGAGCTTCTTGCTCTTTCAGAGGAAGAGTCCCAGCACCAATAAAGCTGCTCAAAATTATCTATTCCTCCAGGGGAGCCAGTCCCCTCTTCTGACCTCCAGTGGCACCAGGCACACATGTGGTATACAGACATGCATACAGGAAAAATACCCTTACACGCACACGCATACGCACACTGGACCCTACTGTTTTAAAGTTTATAAAATTTTGCATTAGTCACTGTTCTTTTTACTTAATGGAGTTCAGACTTAGTTTTCCAATAATTATCATGAGAATATTGTTCTGGTGAGAGTAATTTACGGCCTGGTATGCTTTTCTTACTGCCTACTGCACTGTACCTTTAGAAGAGTGTCATTGTCTGGAAGGACTGATATTTGCAGAAACAATTGTCTCATGCCACAACACAGAAGATTAGCAGTGACAGCTTTCTAAAATATATGCTTCCTACCGAGGTGGCCTCCTCAACTCACTTCCTTTAATGATGTCTGGCGAGGATCTGATAAGCTTTATTGTACTTCTCTCAGGTCAAAGGGCACTGTCTTCCCCTTCACTCTAGCAGCCAGCAACAAAACCTGGCATGTGTTATCACCACCACACAGGAAGCTGTGGCTGACTGTGTTCAGCTGAGCACAAATACAGGAAAAGTGTCCACAGGTTAAGGGCTGGCAGAGCTGTGCTAGGAGAATATTCTGCTAATAATATTGCCCATGGAATTGAAGATAGGCAATCAGAGTTTAGCATCAAGTACCTAGAAGTTCATAGTGAGGTAATGTATGAATTCTCTATAATGATGTTCTGAGACAATAAAGAACAAATAATAGGGAAATTAAAAACAGCAACAATAGGACGTGCTAAGGTTCCTCCAAAAATACAGTAAAAATGTTCTTAATAATTAAAATTGCTCCCTTATGTTTTATATAATAAAGAACAGATATTTCAATAATAGAAAGGGGATTTCCATGTTGTGGTTATGCTTGTGTAATGAATTAAAAAATGGTGCTTGCTTTCCTCAGAGTAGTTCGTGCTGCCTTAAGGATATTCATCTTGTTCAACTTTGTTATTTGAGTCATAGTAGGTATATTCCAGAGTTACCTGTCAATATAGTTTTATGATTTGCTGAAGTATGAATGATGCTTTTCTAATCCTTTCTATTGGAAAGATTAAAAATGACTTGGCTGTCGTTTTCAAAATTGATGCTCACCTCCCTTATGGAGTTTTAACCGGAGCTCACCAATGGTGTTAGCCTGGCTGACTGGAAGTCCTAGGGATCCTCCAGTTGCTGTGTCCCCAGAGCTGAGCTTATAAATAAATACTACTATGCTCTGCATTTGTATGTGAGTTCCAGGACTTGAACTTGGGTCCTCATACTTGCAAGTCAAGCACTTTACCAAAGGCACTAATCTCCTTAGTCCTTAAAGACCACCTTCCTTTGGGGTATGTTACATCCTTACCTGGGCAAAATATAATCTCCACATGTCTAATTGTGTGTGTGTGTATGTGTGCATGTGTTGTTTTGTCAACTTGACATAAGTCAAAGACATCTGGAAAGAGAGAACGTCAATTGAGAAAATACCTCCATCTGATTGATCTGTACCAACCAGAAGTCTATGGGGCATTTTTTTTTTTTTGATTAATGATTGATATGGAGAGTCCAGGTCATTGTGGGTGGAGCCACTCTAGGCATGTAATCCTTGTTTGTATAGAAAGAATGGCTGAGCAATCCATGCAAGCAAACCAATTAGCATCATTTCTCCATGGCTTCTGCTTCGGTCCCTGCCTTCAGTTTCCTGCCTTGAGTTCTTCCCCTGACTTCCTTTGATGACTATAAGTTGAAGGCGGAGGAAAGAAACCTTTTACCCCACTAAGTTGATTTTGTTTCTTGGTTTATTATAGCAGTAGAAACCCAAGATGTGTAGTTTCTCTAAAGAAAAGTATCAGCTCATGAGTCCTAAGACCAAGCACAAAGGAGATTTATTTACCCCAGAAGGACAGAGGGTAGGGAATAAGAGACAAAGTCAGGAGATAGAGGTCAAGGGAGAAGAGGAAGGAACAAGGGAATGAGGGAAGGGATATTTGTTCCAAAGGACAAAGGGCTTCTTCTGGATAGAGAGGAGATGGGTGTGGCACATTAGAAAATGGAGGTTTATAAAGGTACAAGGGGAAACACCATGTGAGGATGAGGTGTTTAATTTTAATTTGGAATGTTACTTAGGTGAGCCAAAGGGGGCTTTTGATTGCTGAACTTTAATACTTTGAGAACTCAACCTTAGTAGTCAGCGTCAGGAAGAGGAAGTAGCTAAAGAAGGGAGTAAATAGGTCTTGGTGGCTAGCTTAATGAATGTAATCTAATGGTTTTTAAGAAGGCAGAAGGAATGATAGAGAAGGGTAAGGCCTGCCATAGCCACACTCACCACACTAGAGCTGGCCAGAGTCCCTTCAGTATCTCTCTAGGGACCAAATAGAGCTGTCATAGTCACACACTGATTATGTACTCATGAGCCATACACCAAATACCCGAGTGCTCATTTTATCTTCATCAGTGGGAGGTTGGCCTCCTTTCAGGAGCATTACTATGGGCTCTTGGATACCAAGAAAGGAAGTGTGCTCATTACTTTCTTCTTTCTCCTCTTTCCATTTCAACCTTCAGTCCGGGTTGTGGTCTTGGGTACAGTCTTGTTCATGCTAATCAAGTGTTCCACCCCTGAGCTGCACCCTGGGCCTCGCTCTTCCTGTTGTTTTTTACCATCTACTCCCATATCTTTATTTGTTTAAAGGTGACAACTTCAAAACCAGCTTTAGAAAAATACTAAATATTTGAAGCTATTCATATGTATATATATATGTGTGTATATATATACACACATATATATATGCATATATACATATGCATGCCACAGGGGATAATATGAAACAAAGAGGTATCTTTATCCCCATAGATATAATGACATCCTCATTAATTTTATTATGACAACATTTATGTTGACCTCAGGATTTTATCATTCTCCAATGCAGGTGAAATGAATATTTTCTTATTTAAGGCCATATTTATAAGAGTTTCCCATTGACTAAGTATAGTTTAATGCTTTTCCTCAGCTAATTATTTTTTTTGAAAAGATGCAATATAAGAGAGAAGACTATTAGCTGAGCTTGATTGAAAACAAACCATTTCTACGTGGGAAGAGAATAGTGAACAATCAAAAGGCTTACTAACATGTTACTTAGTTCATTTTACTTTATGTTGGTCTGATGCTGCACAAGCAACAAAGGGTCTTTGCTGCATCCAGATGTTACAAAACTGCTGAACTTGAGTCTGAGCGGCCCAGGAGAGTCATTTGCCTGCTAGCGCTGCCCTCCCTATGGCCTTGTAGAGATCAAGGGAAGCACTTTGGCCTGTCTAGAACCAGACTGAGAGTGTCTAGTGCTAAGCTGTAGAGCACTTTGGCAAAAACTTGGGGAATTATGCAATCACTCTGTTTCTTTTTCCCAGCTTTTCCCTCTCAAGATCACATGCTTAAAATTGGGCCATGCAGCTGTGTGTGGGTGGGGTGCTTATACTGGAGCTCTGAGTTTGTGGGTGCAGGTCAAGGGTACATCATTTCCTCTTCCCACTCCAACCCTGAGAAGCTTGAGTTCTGCTGGTAACCTGCTGTTCTTACCCTGATGTTGAGGAAGGCTTTGCTTTTCTCTGGGCTCCTGTATTTGTTTGTAGCTAGCAGCTGTCAGATCATGTGAAAAATCTTCCAGTAGCTTGCAGGAGTCTCATAACAGATAAAAATGGATGCACCTATCTTTTATTTCAGAAAAGGATCTCAAACTTAGCTGCCGGTGTAAGATTTCACAGATGTTTCATTCATCACAGTACTGGGTATCAAGAAAACACATGGTCCTCCTATACAATTCACTAAGGACACATCTGATTTCCTCAGTCCACTTAGCCTAGCTTTTCTGTGAACTATGGAGCAGATGTTTCAGCATCCTAAGGACTTGGTGCCCTTGCAAGCTCAGTGAACACTTTGTTAGACAGTGTTTGTTATGGTCCACAGGAACATTAGTCCATGTTCTTGTGGATCCAAAGACATTACGTTTTATGATTGCTCAGTCTACTTGGAGTCACCTCTTCCCCACTCCTCTTTCTCTCCTCCTCCTCCTCCTCCTCCTCCACAGTCTCCCTCAAGGAAGAGATTTCACATGAGATTAAAAACTTTTACACACAGTCATGAGGCACTGCATTTCTAAAGACTTACACCAGAAGGAGCCAAACAATGGCAACAAGAATCCTGAAACAACAGATACTGTGAGTCCATTCATGAAGTTACTAAAGATAAAGGTTTTCATAGAAAACTGTTGTGATAGCGTTAAGACAAACATTAGATATCTTAGGCACTATTACATTAACACAGTTGCTACTGACAAGTTGAAAAATTAATGACTATTACTGTGTTTTTAGATTGGTGTGCAAAATTTCATTCCATTAATGATGTCTCTTGATTTGAAACTAGAGGCTCCACTTCTGATAAATCTATTCAAATTAAACCAAAGGAAAGGATATGAAGTGGAAGATTCAACCAAATAGATTTTCTTAGATTTTAAGAATATCTATAGGAATGTGTGTAATTCAATGTACTAAGCACATTCATTCTTTTTCACATCCATTAAGTCTTTAGTAAGCAATGTTTACATAACAATGTGTCACCCTTTTTGAATTCCAGGCATAGAAGTGCTCCAAACAAAACAAAACAAAACAAAACAAAACAAAACAAAACAAAACAAAACAAAACAAAACAAAAAACAAAACAAGATTGAGGTTGAGAGCTAGGGAGGTTGCTCAGTTGGTAAACGCTTCCTTCACAAGCATGAATCCTAAGTTTGGCTCTCCATCTAGCACCCACACAATGTCAGATATGAGAGTATGTGTCTGCAATCCTGCTCTTAGGGTTTGGAATGGAGGGAGCCACAAGGGTCAATGTAGCCCTCTGGTTAGTCAGCTTAGCTCTATCCATGAACAACAGGTCCAGTGAGAGACCTTATCTCAAAAAGTAAATCGGATAACAATCAAGGAATACACTTTATGTTGGCTTCCGGTCACCACGTGCACATGCACACACATGCATTTAGACCCCCCACAGAAGTGCACACACCCGCATAAGCACATATGTATAATGCAAACAAACACAATACTTTTGGAAAAAAATCACTCGTATCCTCCTCCCAGATCTCTGAATGCATAAATGTTCTGTAAAAGTAAGACTGATATTGGCGAGCAAAGTGAATGTAATCAAGGATCTGTGAGCAAAGCTGTGCTGTTAAAGTAGACTTTTCTTCGATCAAGTTCTTCCTATTTTAATAGCAGCCATCAAGCAGGTTAGGCAGTTATTATGGAAAAGGAAGAGAAGTCAAAAGAAGTAGCATTTGTTGAACAGTTATGAGGGGCCAGGCTCTTTCAGACACTTTATCCTATTTTCTCCATAGCATAATCCACAGAGAGAAAAAAATTGCACGAGAATATTTAAGTACCCAAGTTAGGGTTTATTAAATCAGAATAAATCTTTCATTTTCTAATGCCAATTCTCATGAAAATTTTCTTACCAAACTGAGTTTTCTTTCACAGTCTGTCCTTCTACTCATGTCAGTGTGAGAGAAATAGTAATCATGAAGAATAGCAGCTGTTAAAATGTCATGTGAGTCAAAATTTGTGGAGGGACTTTCTCTACCGATGTCTTAGGAGAAAGCTGCTGAGGATGCACGTCACTGACCAAGTGTTGGACTTGCTGGCTACAAAGAGCTGCTGGCAGAACAACTAATTTCACAATGCCGTGATGAGATAATCCAGTGCTGTGCACTAATTGGCATCAGCTTAGCTCCTAGGGGGATGGCGAAGCTGAATAGTTAGTATGCATCTTATGACAACAAAATAACTGATCTAGTGACTGAGAACAAGACTACCCCAGCACAGATGGTTTAGTACACATTGGTGACTAGACTGATCCCAGATGAATGTTCTTAGAAACTCTTAAATAAGAGGTACACATGGGAGCTACCCAGTTTTAGGTTGATGTGGAGATTTTAAGATCTTAATAGAGCGACGCTTTAGTAAATAACTAATAAAGAATGAAGTTAATTTACACAAAATTTAAAGTCCCCTCTAGTGCAGATTAAAATGCTAAGAAAATCATTACCAAGCATAAAGAGATTTCACTCTTCTTCTTTTTTAATTATAATTAATTGTACAAATTAATGGAAGTCACTGTGACTTTGGTGTGTGTGTGTGTGTGTCTGTGTGTATGTGTGTGCATCTAGAGATCAGATGGTTTTCATCACTTCACTTTGCCCTCCTCTGAGGTCCTGTCCTTTTCCCTAGATTTTTGTCCTCTCTTTTCTCACCTTTCTGTATTTCTCTGTGTCTCTCTGTTAGCCTATTTCTCTTCTTTCTTCTCTTCTCCACACATGAAAGAAACATGAGTAATTTCTTTGTTGGATAACTTTGCTACTTGTTACAGACTCCAGCTGCACACAATTTTTCTTCAAGTGAGGTAATTCTGCTTTTACAGCTAATAAAGAGACTATGGTGCAACATACATTTATTTTGTATCATTCATCTCTTGGTGTGTGTCCCTATTGATTAGGCATTGTGAATATTGTGACTAGTGCTGACTAGATAAACTCTTTTTTCAACAAAGAATGTATGGTTTCAAAGCAAATTTGCCGAGGACCCGCTTTATGCCAGTTAATGTGGTGTTGGGGTATTAATTCAATACAACACCTTTAGTATACATTTCTGTCTATATTTCATGAACTAGAAAATTAACTATCAACTAGAAGCCATAAAGCTAATCGTAGATGAGCTCAGGTCTAACTGGGTCTGAGATCTGAGAATTTTTCTTTACATCATTAGGGAGATCTTCAGCTCACTAGCCCTGGGCCAAGCCTGCTTCTGCAAGCTCACCCATGACGACTCATCACTTGTGAACTGTATTTGGACAGAATGAAGTGGGCAGGGTCCCTATTCTTTGAAGACCATGCACTTAAGTGCTGTTCTCTTTACTTCCACTTTAAACGACTTGCCTGATAATTTGGTCTGGACCAACTTCTATTTCTTTTAACTTTGAAAAAATGTATACACGTTGAAACTCAGAAAGCCCAGAGATCTCAACTTTCATACTCAAGACCGTTTGTTTGAGGAGAGACAGTGAAGCTGAAGGGAATATTGGGGTCTGCTGTGGGTTTGCTAGTCTCGCTCCTGATCAAATGAGCAGGGATCCACTCTGAGGGACCTGGGAATTCTCTAACAAAGCCATACTTCCAGTCGCATTCCGCCTTGCCCCTGCTGTCTGTTCCCATGACTCCACTATTCCATCCACACAAGGGAGGACAGAGGCTCTGGTGAAAGCTTTGCCCATTCCTCTGTGTGTGCCTTAGCAGTAAACTATCTTAAGATGTTTTACTTCACACATACCACATGTCTCTCTTTTTCTTCATCATGCTCAAGAAAGTTTGACTTTTAGAAAACACAAGGATTTAGGTTTCATAAAGGCATTGTTATGATAAAAGTTATTTCTTAATGATGGCGTGAGGAGAAAGTCTTGAAGCAAAGATTCAAATTACAATGTTCTGTTGGTTGCACTGAAACATCTTCACTGAGCAAGAACTTATTGACGGTAGGTTAGTGTTGTATCTAATCTTATTTTTTTCTGCTAAACATGGAAACAAAATTTTATTTTCTATTGGTTATTTTATTTATTTATATGTTTATCAAATGTTGCCCCCTTCCTTGTTTCCCCTCTACAAACCCCCTATCCCATCCCCTGCACCCTACTTCTATGAGGGAGCTCCCCCACCCATCCACCCACTCCTGCCTCACCACCCTGGCATTCCCCTATGCTGGGGCATCAAGCCTCCACTAGACCAAGGCCTCCCCCTCCCATTGATGCCAGATAAAGCAATCCTCTGCTACATGTGCGGCTGGAGCCATGGATCCCTCCATGTGTACTCTTTGATTGGTGGTTTAGTCCATGGGAGCTCTGGGGGGTGGGGTGGGGAGAGAGGTCCTTGTTGGTTGATATTGTTCTTCCTACGGGATTGCAAACCCCTTCAGTTCATTCAGTTCTTCTGCTAACTCTTGCATTGGGTTCCCATGCTCAGTCCAGTGGTTGCATCTGCATCTGTATTGGTCAGGCCCTGACACAACCTCTCAGGTGACAGCTATATCAGGCTCCTGTCAGGAAGCACTTCTTGACATCAGCAATAGTATCTGCAGATGGGGTGGATCCCTAGGTGAGACAGTCTCTGGATGGCCTTTCTTTCAGTCTCTGCTCCACTCGTTGTCCCTGTATTTCCTTTAGACAGGAGTGGTTCTGGGTTAATGTTTTTGAGATGGGTAGGTGGCCCCATCCCTCAACCTAGGGTCATGCCTAACCACTAGATATGGTCTCTACAGGTTCTCTCTCCCCTTTGTTGGGTATTTTGACTAATGTCTAATCATTTCTTATACATTGTTTCAGTTAATAAGGATACCTTCTTGGTGAGATCTCAAAAAACCAAAGGCAACAGGGAGTACAGATAAAACATTCACACCTTTCCTCCAGCCTAACTTAATAGAGCCAGAGTTAATCACGTCAATAACTAACAATTAGTTGAATATGTTAGACCACTTACCTGGATTGAGAACATACAATGCTGAAATATATAATCTGGAACTCCATTGTGTTATTTGACATAAAGACTACAACAGTCAAATGGGGTACAGAGCTAAATAAAACATTCTCAACTGAGGAATACTGAATGGCTGAGAAGCACCTGAAAAAATGTTCAACATCCTTAATCATCAGGGAAATGCAAATCAAAACAACCCTGAGATTCCACCTCACACCAGTCAGAATGGCTAAGATCAAAAATTCAGGTGACAGCAGATGCTGGCGAGGATGTGGAGAAAGAGGAACACTCCTCCATTGCTGGTGGGATTTCAAGCTTGTACAACCACTCTGGAAATCAGTTTGGTGGTTCCTCAGAAAATTGGACATAGTACTACCAGAAGATCCAGCAATACCTCTCCTGGGCATATACCCAGAAGATGCTCCAATTTTTAATAAGGACACATGCTCCACTATGTTCATAGCAGCCTTATTTATAATAGCCAGAAGCTGGAAAAAACCCAGATGACCCTCAACAGAGGAATGGATACAGAAAATGTGATACATTTGCACAATGGATTACTACTCAGCTATTAAAAACAATGGATTTATGAAATTCTTAGGCAAATGGATGGATCTGGAGGATATCATCCTAAGTGAGGTAACCCAATCACAAAAGAACACACATGATATGCACTCACTGACAAGTGATTTATTAGTTCAGAAACTTAGAATACCCAGAATACAATTTGCAAAACACATGAAACTCAAGATGAAGGAGTACCAAAGTGTGGATACTTAGATCTTTCTTAGAAGGGGGAAAATACCCATGGAAGTAGTTACAGAGGCAAAGTTCAGAGCAGAGACTGAAAGAATGACCATCCAGAGACTGCCGCACTTGGGGATCCATCTCATAAACAACCACCAAACCCAGACACCATTGAGGATGCCAACAAGAGATTGTTGACAGGAGCCTGATAAAGCTGTCTCCTGAGAGGCTCTGCCAGTGCATGACAAATACAGAAGTAGATGCTCACAGTCATTCACTGGATGGAGCACAGGGTCCCCAGTGAAGGAGCTAGAGAACTTAAATGTGAAGTTGTTTGCAGCCTCATAGGAGGAACAACAATATGAACTAACCAGTATCTCCAGAGCTCCCTGGGACTAAACCGTCAATCAAAGAAAACACATGGTGGGACTCATGGCTCCAGTTGCATATGTAGCAGAGGGTGGCCTAGTCGGTCATCAATGGGAGAAGAGGCCCTTGGTCCTGTGAAGGTTCTATGCACCAGTATAGGGGAATGCCAGGGCCAGGAAGCAGGAGTGGGTGGGTTGGGGAGCAGGTGGAGGGGGAGGGATAGGGGACTTTTGGAGGGAAAACTAGGAAAGGGGATAATATTTGAAATGTAAATGAGGAAAATATCTAAGAAAAAAAAGGAATACAACAGTCAATATAACTTAATACAATATAACTCAACACTCATTTCTTCTGCCAGAGTGTTCTTTCCTCCAAACAACCAGAATAGACTTGAGACACTTGCTATATAAGAAGTTACATATTTGACTTGGAGGTTTAACATCCGTTGTCAATAGGATTGCCTTAGCTAGTATACCTTTGTATTTGACATTTTTCAGATGGGTGGGTAAAAAGTTGCCATTCTGGTTCATTATACTCATGATTAACCCATCCTTTCCTTTCCTAAATGTATTTATTGTGGTTACAATCTAATTAAAAAAAAAAAAAGCCAGGCGGTGGTGGCGCATGCCTTTAATCCCAGCACACGGGAGGCAGAGGCAGGTGGATTTCTGAGTTCAAGGACAGCCTAGTCTACAAAGTGAGTTCCAGGACAGCCAGGGCTATACAGAGAAACCCTGTCTCAAACAACAACAACAACAACAACAATAACAACAACAACAACAAACCCCCAAAAAACAAATAACAAAAAAAAAACCTACTATAAATTGAATTCAAATTATTCTGGTTTTAAAAACAAAAGTTTTATTTATCTCTTTGATTTAGATTGATAGCAGCTATATTTTACAGTGAAAATGTAATTTGGAAATTGAATTCTGCAATAATTATCAGCCAATCATGTCTATGGGGTATGGAGGTATATCCCAGTTGGGAAAATTACCAAAGGCTGCTGGTGTGAGGTCATAAATGTAAAACAAGCAGAACTGAGAAGCAAGAAGCCCCTGCAGTCCCTAAAACCATGCATAGTGTGCAATTTCTAAGTAAAGCTAATCTTAAAATTAAGGATGAAAATTTCATAATTACGTCAACTACTTAAACACTTCTGAGCAAGATGAGCTTCGATGACAGAGATTCATCTGTCATCGCTCACTAGAAGCCCAAGGACCTCCATTCTTACAGTCTTGCCCCATGCAAGGGTCTTTCAGGGCCTCACACCTGCACTTTAATGTAGCTCTAAGCACAGTTTCTCTTGCAGCACTGTTCGATAATATCTAGTGTTAGATTTTGTTTTCCTCTGCAGACCAACTAGTGGACCTAGTAGTGGGCATTTGGAATAAGTACAAACTTCTAGATGTTTTCTACTTCTTCATTATAAAGTTTGACAAACTGGCTTCGGGTAAGTAGAAGATGAACTGAGGAAGTTAAAAGGCCAACTTTCTGGAAGGCTCCTACAAAGTGTTTATAAAGTCTGCAAAAAGTCATGTGTCAATTCATGTCAAAGTTCACACATGATTCTTTATTTAGTCGGAAGAGTGCTTTCTATATATGATGTATTTTATAAGTTGCTGATATGATACTGTCCTCCCTACCTTGAGGGATTATAAGAAGTCACCAAATTGTTTTATTTTAATGACTATCATAGGCTTGCCATTGTAGATACTTTTATTTTATAATTTATGCATAGCATCAGAAATATGTAATTACATTTTATTATATTTTTCATTATTTAAAAAATCTGAGCTCAAATATATTTTGATTATACTCTTTCCCTCTTCCTAGTCCCTCCAGATCCTCTCCCTACCCACCTAACTTTAGGTTCATTCCCAAGAGACAAACAAACCCCCAATATAACAACAATACCTCCCCAAACCAAGAAAACAAAATACAACCACGTCCAAAAAGGAAAGACAGAAGACAAAGAACCCAAACTGTAACCAAATAAAAGCACACAAACCAAACCCTGTGGGGTCCATTTTGTGTTGGTCAGCAACTCCTGAACATGAGGCCTGTCGTGGAATGGTTGAGATACCCAGTGTCACTCTATTGGAGAAAACTGATTTTTCCCTCCCTCAGCAGATGAGACAGTTCAGTTGTTAACCTTAACCCTAGTGATTACGTTTTTGTTCCTTCATTCATTCATTTATTCATTCATTTAAAAACTTATAACAAAATAAAGTATAATACGATAAAACGAAAACTATCACATCAAAGTTGGGAAATACAAACCAATAGAAGTAGAAGAGCCCAAACAAAGCACAAGAATCAGAGACCCATTTGTTTGCACACTCAGAACTCCCATGACAGCACTAAACAATCTCACAAGCTGACAGATATAATCTGGCTTCTCTCTGCTTCTGACTGAATTCCTCTGCTTGGCTTCATACTAGCTTTGGCAATGTGTTCTAATCTTCTGGCCCCTTCTCATCCTCTGGTTCATTCTGCCTTCACCTGTGTCTAGCTTGCTTTCTCTGCAACTTATTGCTGTAAAACTGTCCCGGTAAAACTGCCACACATATACTCCTCACCACCTTTTTTACAATACACAGTACAAAACCAAACCTCAGCACCAGCTCCACCAAACCTCCCTTCCCTTCCCTTCCCTTCCCTTCCCTTCCCTTCCCTTCCCTTCCCTTCCCTTCCCTTCCCTTCCCTTCCTTTCCCTTCCCTTCCCTTCCCTTCCCTTCCCTTCCCTTCCCTTCCCTCCCCTCCCCTCCCCTCCCCTCCCCTCCCCTCCCCTCCCCTCCCCTCCCCTCCCCTCCCCTCCCCTCCCCTCCCCTCCCCTCCCTCTCCCCCTTCCCCTCCCCTTCCCCTTTCTTTTTTCTTCTTTCCTTCTTTTTTCTTTCTTTCTTTTTTCTTCTTTCTTCTTTCTTTTTTCTTCTTTCTTTTTGAGACAGGGTTACTTTTTGTAGCCCTGGCTGTCCTGGAACTCACTCTGTACACCAGGCTGGCCTCGAACTCAGAAATCCTCCTGCCTCTGCCTCCCAATTACTGGGATTAAAGGCGTGCGCCACCACTGCCCAGCACACAACACTTTCAAATGTGGCTGCTTTCTTCTACAAATTAACATTACCTTCATTGTTAGGGATTTAAAGTGTTTACCAAGGGTATGTGTGTATTCCAGCCAGATCATATTGTAATTTAGGGAGTGTCTACATTCTGGCCATATCATATAGACCTAAAAGGTCTTTGGATGAGATCCCTTGCTAGATAGCCGTGCTGCTGGATTAAAATTCCTCTACACCATATGGGACCTGGGGATAAAATTAGGTTGTCAGACAGCCCACTGAGCCATCTGCTGGCTCTGATTTTTAAATGAATAGCCATAGAATCTTTTTTTTTTTTTTTTTTTAGTTTGCTTCAAAAGCGTTGTTGTGCAGTATTTAAGGAGGATCTCCAGCACTTGGTTTATACTTTTATGATCATTTTCAAGTACAGAGTGGACTCACAGTCTTTTCTACCTTTCTGCCCTTACCTTGGGTAACTTCCATGTCCCTGTGCATAAACTGTTTTGTGCCTCAGCTTCTGGAGTTCATTGTCTTTGGTGACTTGTTCCTGTTATAGCATGTCAGCTATCATTCCTTCAACAATGTCCTAGATGCTTTGGGCATTATTCAATTCTCTTTCTAAATGTTAAAATCAAATAAACATTTTTTAAAATTTTAATGTGTGTGTGTGTGTGTGTGTGTGTGTGTGTGTGTGTGTGTGTACTTCTCTATTCCACCAGATATTTGTTTTATTCACCAATTTTGCTGTGCTGGCTAGTTTTATGTCAACTTGACATAAGCTAAAGTTATTTGGAAGAGGAAACCTGACTTTAGAAACTGTACCCATCAGATTGGCCTGTGCGCAAGATTGTGGTGCATTTTTCTAATTAATGATTGATATGGTAGGGCCTACCTCATTGTAGGTAGTGCCACCTTAGGTATGTGGACTTGGGGTGTATAACAAAGCAGAGTGAGCAAGCCTTGGCTAGAAAGTGAAAAACCAGTACTTCTTGGGACCTTTTGTATCAGTTCCTGCCTCCAGGTTGCTGCCCTTTTTTGAATTCTTGCCCTGACTCCTCTCAGTGATGGACTTTGACATGAAACTATAAGCTGAAATAAACCCTTTCCTCACCAACTTGCTTTTGGTCATGGTGTCTTATGATAGCCATAGAAACCCTAAGATGACAGCACTTACTCTGTGTCAAGTTGTTCCTCTGTGTGCCTCAGAAAGTAGACAGCTAAGCAGTAACAGAAATTACACAATATGTTAGGGGCGGTCTCTAAATTTTTATATTTTAAAAATTAATTTTTTTAAATTAAATTTGGTTCTTTGACAATGTCATAAATACTTTCTGATTTTTTTTCTTCTATTCTCTTATTTCCCCCCACCATTGTCAACCTTCCCTCCTCACCCACTGACTTTAACCAGGGCCATCTGTGACAATAGGTTTGGAACTATCCATTGGACCTGATGGGCTCATCAGTGGGAATACAACTGAGGATTATGTCTGTTCTGATCACACAGTCCCAGAATCCATTAGTAGCTAATGATTCTGTAGGAAATGGTAGGGCCTTGTGAACACCTCCTTGACTCATGATCCATGATCATTTACATGGCTAGTCCAGGCAGCTATAGTTGCTATGCATTCATATCTCATCCCCAGAAGATAGCATTTTGTATCTCTTCATCCAGTCCACTGTCTCTTGCATTCTTCCTCCCCCTCCTTTTGTAATTCACCGAGTGTTCACCCATATTTATTCACCATTCTCTTCTGCTGTTGTTGGTTCTGTAACTTCATTTGACATTCAGTAGTACATTCTCATTCACATTGACTGTAGATTTTTAAAAATATGGTAACAGGGATACAGGCTTACCAATGTGTAGAGCTTATTTGGTGAATCCCCACCCTCAGTATGTTTTCTTGGCAAATGTACATGGATATTATATGGAGCATTCCTTATTCCCTTAGCTCAGATGGCCTTATGGAGCCTGGTATCAATATGCACATCTGGAGTCCCTATCTCCTTCGTGGCAAACTTGTAGATTTCTTGAGGGCCTGAGTGGCATGCTTCTGTGTTCACTCCATAGATGTGCTTGTGAGTGTTGATGGTATATTCTTGGATTCCTACCTCCTTGGTCCTAGAATGGCCCTTCTTGTTCTCCCCACCCTTATTTGAGACAGCCATTCTGCCAGGCCCAAGTTGGAAAGGCCATTTCTTCATTCTTAACTGCTCTCCAATCACACTAGCTTTAAAATGGTCATCTCAGGTTCCTATTCTCTACAATGCTGTTGAGAACAGCCTTCTTTTTATACAAACTATAACATATCTAAATTTAAGATTAGAACTAACACAATTTCTCCTGAAATATAAAATGTGCTTATATATTATTCATATACATAGACCCCCTTCTTTATTATTTTGTATATTACATATGGTATTTTATCTAGCTGGCCTTTGGGTTGTCTCTTCATTACAGCCTTATATCATACATGTGTACACACACACACACACACACACACACACACACACACACACACACATGACATATATAGTCCCATCACTTATCCATCTTAACAGTTTTCCTATTTATGCACTACTCCACTGTGTCCTTTAACTAACTGTTTTTATGCTCAGTGCTGTAGAAGTCCCTGTAGGTGTCTTACCTACATTATGGCTAGATGTTTCATCTTCTTATAGTCACAGATTTACTCATAACAAAACTTCAATCTCTCAACTTAACTTAAATGTCTTTCCCAACCTGTCCTTTCTCTGGTTTCTCTTCCAAAATCCTGAAAAGTACTGTTGCTAGCTTATCTTGAATTTGACCATTTCCATGTAGTGTTTCCTTTTCATGGAACTCTGTCATCTTCTCTTTCACTGGACACTTCCTGGGATCTCCAGATCTGCCTGGGACTAGTGGGATTCCGGTTCTGCTTCTTTCCTCGTTTTTAATGTCTACTGTGATGCTTAACCCATTATATCTTCACTCCACTGCTAGGATTCAACAGTTAGAAACTCCAGTGACCAGTTCATGATATCTCCTGTGTCTAACACAGAATTGGCTTATAGCTTTCAATAAATAGAGAGTAATTTCCATGACTGTCCAAATGCTTTAATGATACATGATATAGTTCGGTTAGAATTATACAGTATTTCATCATGCAAAAAACACTCAATAAAATCCTATAAATAATAATAATGATAGTTCTTGGACTGAAGTGAAAATTGGTCTAATGACCTAATACTCATTTGTTTACTCTGAGAATGTTTCCATATTTGAGGACTGAGAATAACTCAAGACTCAAGAGAAAGGTTGTCAGACATAGAAAGAGAGGATAGCTATCTTTATCTGAGACCCAAAGTTCACCGGAAAAAAAAAATACATGGACCAAAATTATGTCCTTATTTGGTATGGGTAAGCAGCCCTGGCCTTGAGAGTTAAACAAACCTATTTGTAAAAACTGGAGCCACCGAGAGAGACACGCAACCCTGGGTGAGTCAGTTATCAGGGCTTCAAGTTTTCATCTCTATAAGCCAAAGGTAATTTAAATTAATACCGGGGGCTTCATGAAGTCAACTGAGGCAGTGTAGAGAGTATTCCTAATCTGGCACAGGATGGAGCTGCTGCTTGACACTCTACCTTCTCTTATTGTGTGATGGGAATTATTACTGTAGGTTAAAGACTCTTATATCCAGAAATGACCCTATGATTGCAACGGCCATACATGAAACAACGTTTACACTGTGGCTCCCTTTTTTGTGGGTATGCATATGTGGGCATGGAGGGGGGTTGGTATTGCAGTTATATACCGGAAATCATCATAAAGAAACAGATATAACACATTGTGAAATTGTGTGCTGTCGCAGAAAAGGGGTATAAGGCACTGAGTAGGGGGAGGTTTAAGCAGATGTCCTGAGCTTCTATAGAGAACACTGAAACTCTTGGAAAGGCAAATTAAGGCTCTGTGCAATGCTGGTTAGCAGAGAACAACACATCTGAGTTACATTTTAATCTAAAATTTAAAACCAGGTGGTTTCAACTGGATTCCTTCAGTTGTTTTTTGAGAACCCAAAGGAGACTGTTTATGTTGAGAATTTTGATTGTTGGCTTACGGACCAATCTTGACAATTGCCAGGCTGACCTACAGCTCATGTAGCCAGGTTGGGCTTGAACTTGTGACCTTCCTGCTTCTATCTCACAACAACTGGCATTATAGGTATGAGTACCGTCACACTTCACTTTGTTCCATCTTCCAGTTTTATTAAATACAGGTGTCTGTGGAAGCAACAATTTCTCTGTTCCTACAAGTGATATATTTTAGTATATCTCATTTGCTGCTTCAGATCACATATAAAACCAAACACCATATATACAAAACCATTTTTTATACATGTATACCCATGACAACTTTTAACTAATTAAGGCATTGTAAGAGATTGACAATAATAACTAATAACAAAGCAATTATAACGATGTACTGTAATAAAGTCTCTGAGAATGTAGTTTTCCTCAAGATCATTTGAAACATCTTATTATACTTCCACCTTTTCATTTAAATTAAACACTTGATAGTTTCTTTTGGTATATCTGAATTGTCAACACCCTAACTCCTGGGTTTAGGGTTTCTGGTAAGTTAAATGTCATATTTGAACACAAGCTCTCCCATAAAATGAAAGTTGATCTTACAACCGAGTCAGTCACTAAGTGACTAGCAGATACCACTGTATTCAGTAAAAGTGTGACTTGTAAGCCAGTGGTTCTAGTTTACAATCTCCTAAAGACTTCTGATTTTTTTGTCAAGTAATTTAGTCCTATGTATGAAGAAATGGAGACATTTAAATATGTGCCTATTGAACAACAACAACAAATACAAATTTAATACAGTCACCAAATCCTGGTGAATTTCCTTTTTAGTGAGTTTTTTGAAGAAGTGTAACTTATTTTGTATCTGCTTCATTATACTTAGGATTTATAGTCTAGGTTTGGGATTCAGGAGCTCTCTTGAAGCCGGTAGGCACTATTTACATTTCACTTACTGATCACAAGAGGGAGTGAGAGGTCTGTGAAAGATTACACTGTTTCCAACTTTTCCCAAGTTGTGCATCCAGAGGCCAGTGAGTTCTACGGGTCAGCTGGTGTTTCTCCTTCCCCTCAGTAGAAGCCCTTTTTATCTGACCCCAAGTTCAAACCGACCTTACCACATACCCACGTACTTTCATAATAAAAGCTAAGTGCATGAAAAATATTAGACTCTTTATATTTTGTCATTCTGCAAACACACACACACACACACACAGACACACACACACACAGAGACACACACACACACAGATACACACACACAGACACACACACACACAGACACACACAGACACACACACACACACAGACACACACACACAGACACACACACACAGACACACACACACAGACACACACACACAGACACACACACTCACTCACAAACACACACACACACAGACACACACACACACACCACATACACACACACACATCACACACACACACTCACTCACACACAGACACACACACCACACACACACACACACACAGACACACACAGACAGACAGACAGACAGACAGACAGACAGACACACACACACACACACACACACACACACACACACACACACACACACACACACACCACTGCTGGTCTGATGAGCCTGGGTTAGTGATACTGCTCTCAGCAGTTCATTTATTGCAGCATCAGTGGGTGTGACAGAGCTATCCAGCAGAAGGCTGAGATGCTGAAAAATCAGAACATCTGGAGTAAAGAGAACATTTGACATTCCTCTTCTAAGGTGTCTGTAACCTGGGAGAACTTGCTGTTTCTCCTTCTGATAGCATGTTTCCTTTAAAGAGAAGACACTGGAACATAGTAACGCTGTGTTCTGTGATGCTCCACAGTTCATTAGATAGTTGGGGAATAAAAGCTTAAAATATCTCTGATACAAAGAGCAACATTACTGACCATTGTGAAGTTTCTTAAGAGAGAAACACATATGCAATCTCTTCAAAATGTATGCCTTCACAAGACAGCATCTGAATGCTTGTAGTGTATTCTTTGATAGACTTGAGTATAATTTCTCCTAAGACTGTAAGATTGTTTCTTCCAGCTTAGGGAGTCAAAGGTGGGCTAACCTTCAAGAATAACTTTCAGTTATTTAATAAAAGAAGCCCCCAAATTTAAAATAAAATGAGTTATGTATATATTTTGCTTTATGCATGAAGGCAGATGTAATGAGAAAGTGACATTGAATATGGTTTTTAAATTCTTAAATTTTTTATAGTAACTTTTATCTTTTTGAAATTATAATAGTATCATTTCCTCCTTCTCTTTTCTCTGTCCAACCCTCCCATTTAGCCCCTTGATCTCTCTAAAGCAACACAGCTTCAAAATTTTAAAGGTCTGTGCATGCACCCATACCCCTCCCCTCTCTCTGTGTGTCTCTCTCTCTGTCTCTGTGTCTGTCTGTCTGTCTGTCTGTCTGTCTGTCTGTCTCTGTGTTGGTCAGAAAGTCTGGAATCAGTCCTCTCCTTTCACCATTAAGTGAAAAGCAAATGCAGGCTGTCAGGGTTGTACAGCAAGCATCTTTATCAGCTGAGCCATCCAGCCATCACACACAACATGTTTGTAAGCCTTAACATGCACACATACACTATGAAATTTTTTCTTGATCAGAAATTCTCACAAGAATGAAATGTGCATAACAAGAGTTACTAACATGTATCTTAATGTATAAAAGCTAAATATACAGACCCTAAATAACATTTAAAATCTCTTTATACTATCTGGACAAAGTATTCAGTTACAATGTGGGCCTGGCTCACAGGTCATTTCTAGTTTAATTCATCTGATGGTTTTACTGCCTGCCTGAAACATTTGTTGTTTTTAATGCCACAGCTATGACACACGTCAGCTTGCTCCATGAAAACTTCTGGGAATCCTGAAGAAATACTAGTACTTCCCCACCCCACCCAGCACTCCGAAAGTTTCCCACAGTTTTTTCCCTTCATGCTGTTTACACTTATCAGTGTTTCAATGCTTTGGGTTGTCAGAAACTTTGACTTCGTATTGTCTTAGAACCATAAACAGAATTGTTGTACCTGACGGCATACACATACTTTTTAGAGGGTACAATTGTAAAATCTTTATTGTTTAGTGAACTGCAGAGATAGATTAGAATCGTCCTTTGTAAAATGTTTCTTTACACGTACCCTGGTGCAAACATGACACACGGCACCCAGGGGGAGCAGGGGTCAGACCTGCTTTCTGAGTTGGAGCTTCTGCTATAGAACTTGTGTTGTGCCAGAAAATTAAACAAATTTGTGTCATATGGGACAAGAAGGTTTTGTCCTTCTTGGCCAATGATGAGAAAAATGTAGGTGTAAGTTCATTTTAATTTTAAAGTCCAACTCTGGGAATTCCAAGGTGGTGTCAACGAAGCACATGGTTTTAAAGGCTTTGAGGAGATAGGTGCATAAATACTTATTAAAACAGAATATGTAAGTTATATGACACAGATAAAATAAAAATATAAACATAAGATTCACTGGGAGAAAAATGTCTCTAATGAAAGACTGAAGTTTTTGTTATTCCATGATATGAACAGCAAAACGTTCCTATTGGACATAATCCCATCATCTTCTGTGCATAGTGCCACAACTGTTTGCTTTACTCTTAAGTTACTATGTTATGTCCTAGCTGCCTTTGACCCTTCAAACTATTATTAACTACATTCTTTCCAGTGTTCACTGGGTGCAAGCTCATAAGCGATCTATCAGTTTTAAAAAATGATTTCCAAGCTTCTCATCCTCTATGACATTTTGTATATGTTCAAACCATAAACAATAACCATATAAATTATAAAAGTGCTGAGCGCATAGTCTTTGTATTCCTCCTATTTCTACTACTTTCCATATAGAATAAGCCCTGTGACATGTCTAGATGACATCGGACCAAAGAATTCAGCTGCTTAAATAAAGCAACATTCCTTTAGCCTTCCTGTCCTTATGCAATTAGAGAAAATGCCACATGCATTCATAATTTTCAATTTTTTATCAAAATAATATCTAGTAAGCATTTAGTCAAATTCTCTTGTTAATATTATGTTTATACACTTGGTGTTTACTTATGAAAGAAATTTAGGTTGGGGTTTACTGGAAAGATTATAGTTTCTTTGATATGCACATGAAAGTACTTTATGAGACTTCATTTTTAATACAGGGAAGAGCTATATATTTGACTGAAAAACAGTCAAATTATGATGATATCCACAAATATGACTTATGAAATGTATACTAAGTATCTAAAAGCCAAAATAATGTAATATATTGTTATTTCATAGCACTATAAAAATTAAAATTATATTATTAATTCTGGGTTTAGAGAATATTGACTGAAATAGAAATGATAAGTCTTTCATTACATTTTGAATATGGAAAAACAAATATTACCAATATATTTTTATTATCTTCAATAAAAATTTATGCAACTTACTGTGTTCTGTGTAAGAAACAGCTTTTGTAAAATTTATCTACTACCTAATATTGTAAAATATTGACAGGTTAGACTTAGTCTTTTATTACATGACATTATTATTGATTACCTTCATATTCTAGGCATGAGACACGGTTGTCGATGAGAATAGCATGGGAACATCTACATCAAATGTGATCCCATTAAAGCTTTTATGATTTTATGTATATATCCTATATTCACATTTATATGTAATTTAAAAACAAAGGATGAAATAACTTCCTATTTTCTTCAATTCCATCTAAAGGTTTTAACAGGATATTCGGAAGCACAGAGTAATAAGGAAGAATTGGAGGATCCTTCCAGTCTGTGGCTCAAGTGAATATTAAAGAGTGTAGTGTATTATCAGGCAGAGGAGCAGAGAAAGGAACTGCAAAGTTGTGTGGCAAGCTGAAGCCTTTTGATGTTAGTTGAGAAGAAATTGCTAAGTAGGGAGTAGAAAAAATGGGAGAATTTTTCATCTATAAACCTCCTGAGTCAGCAAGGTAAACCTTCCTGCGACAATTATTATTTGTTTAATATCGAGTAGAATTCATTAATTTTGGAGGCTTTGCTGGGCTCTGTGAATACCACGAGGAGTAGGACAAAAACATTATGTGTCATGTAGAGTCAGTCTGGGATCAGATCACGTAAGCCTGTGAGTAACGTATTACAGAGCTCATAATTTAACCTGTCTCCAGTGCTGAGGCCGTTCCCATTAGTTTAATCAGAGATTCTGTGGGTCAGATTTTGTGTTGTTGATGAATTATTGTGCTAGGTGTTTAAGGTGGAGAGAACAGAACAGAAAAAGATCCCGATACTCTTGCCACACAGCTCTAATATAGTAAACTGACAAAGATGTTGGGAAACAAGTGAGAGCAAGCGATCTGAGACTTAGCATCTAATTTCTTGCTGAGGACTGCTTGGGTGTGGGCTGTGATGGAGAGGAAGAACTCCCATGTGTTGGCACCTTTGTATTGCTAGCTTATTGGACCAAGTAGACCGAGGGCAGTGTTCTGGGAAAGACAGGAAAAAAGCAGGAGAAAAAGACTACCTAATAAGTTTGCCCCACTAAGGCTAGGTCTGTGAAAACTAAAAGGTTCTTTTCTGAGTCTGTATTGTTTTATGATCTTTCAGCACCCCGAGCATCTTTGAGGCTTTTGTTTTTCTTTTCCACCTTCAGCAATGGGGAGTAGAACTGAGAAGATGACATACAAACCAAAGGAAGCAATGTGTTGAGAGATTCAACATTGTCTTACCACTGCTCGCAGCATCTATTTACTTCAAAGTTAGGTAGCCAGGGCTGCAAAAGAAGCACTTAATATAGAGGTATAATTTTGTCTTTTCAATATGAATTTTGCTTTAAAATTTTAGTATGCTATGTGGTATGTACATATCATACTATGATGCAAAAATAAGTAGCAAAAGTGGAGAGGAAAAAAAATACATTTTTGCAGTGTGGGAACCTAGACTTCTAAGTGACAGCAGAGATCAGGATCCAAGTGGCTTGGCTTCTGATTCCCTTCCTTTCCCATCAGCATCTTATTTCTGGTGTTTGATGTCTGGTCATTTTGATTTAAACTATATTACTAACCCAGCCTTCTCAGGCCTTATGTTTTGATCGGTATCATGAGCTGTTTTGATGTTCAGTTTTATTTTTAATGATTTTTCATCCAGAACAACTTAAATCATTCACATAGCCTCTCCAGCACTATTCTATTTTTGTTTTATTTTTTAAGCTATGATTAACTTGTCCTCATATAAGAATATACATTGTTCCCATAAGAAATGATTGCTCTGAGATGTTTAACTGTTAATGTCTGAAACAGTACTGATAATCTGCTTGTAGTTACTTTACATTTTTGTAATGTTAAATTTGAGATTGGAGGAACACTTCCATCTTTTCATGTCTTCCTTCCTACCATAGAAAGTTTTGTGAGAGGGATTTCTGATGCTATTTCTGCCATTTGTTTACATTACATGTATTTGTTCCAAGAGGGCACACCCTTTGAGTGTGGGAATCAACTCTCGGGCAGACTGTTCAGTGCTGCAATTATCCTAGATGAGGCTATGGGCTTGCTTGATTTCTCCAGGGAGCTTTGGTAATAGAGTTCACCAACTCTCCCTCCTGTTGGCCTTCCAGCCACACTTATTTTCCAGCATGCCAATCTATTGTAATTATCTCACCTTTAACCTCACATCGCATGAACCTTCTAATTCTGACCCAGGGCTGAAATGAGCTTGGGAAACACTTTATAATAATAATAATTTAGAGGGGAGGTTAGGCTTTCAATGCTGCTGCCAGCTTCAACACTTTTAAAGTTCAAAACCTAATAGCTTGTTAGGTTACAGAAAAGGAAGATTCTTTTTAAAGTTTAAGAGTTAGTCGGTTCTAAATATTTGTCACCACAATTATTAAGATTTAATTGACTTGGATAAAGTGCATGTCATTCTAGTGCTGTAAATGCATCCTGTATGGCCAAGTTATTAAAGGCAATTACAAATTAATCGGTTTTAACATTATTAACAGGTATTAGAGCTAAGAATCAAGGCAGAACTTTCAATATGTCAATAAGCATAACCTTCATTGGAGGAAAGCTCATTATCTTCTGTCTAGGCAGCAGAGGCATGCGCTGGCACCATCTACTGTGGAAAACGATTCAGTCATATTAAGTGATGGGCATTTATTATAGTCGCTAATGAACACTTCACAGTGAAGATTAATGTGTGTTCTCAGGATGCCAACTAATTTTACTTTTACTATAAATGTTCTGAGTAATTTTTTTTTGTCTTTTGAAGCTTCCATGGCTGCTGTGTCTTAGGTATAACTCAAAGATCATTACAACTTTGCTTTAAATTCAACACCAGTTCAAACATTTGGAGGCTTCCTCTCTTTTGATGCCCCTCTTTTTTTAAATCTAGGAAAGTGTTTTCTTTTAATTATTTTATTTATTTATGTCCCAAATGCTGTCCCTCCTCCTGATCCCCCTCACTGAGTTCTTCTTCCCACCCTCCTGAGCCTCTGAGAGGGCACCCCCAGGTACCCCCAACTCTGGGGTATCAAGTCTCTACAGGATTAGACACATCCTCTCTCACTGAGGCCAGACAAATCAGCCCTCTGCTACATATGTACCTGAGGCCTTGGACCAGCCCATGTATACTCTTTGGTTGGTGGCTCAGTCTCTGGGAGTTCCCAGGGGTCCAGGTTAGTTGACACTGTTGGTCTTCCTTTGGAGTGGCCATATCCTTTAGTTCCTCCGGTTCTTCCTCTAACTCTTCCACAGGGGTCCCCAACCTCTGACCAATCCTTGGCTGTGGGTATCTCTCAGTCGGCTGCAGGTAGAGTCTCTCAGAAAACAGTCATGATAGGCTCCTGTCTACAAGCACAACATGGCATCTGTAATAGTGTTAGGGATTGGTGTCTACCCATGGGATAGATCCCAAGTTGTGGCTGTCATTTGTCGGTCATTCTTTCAGTAGGAAGCTGTTTCTGTTTTTTTGTTTGTTTGTTTTTGCTTTTGTTATGTTTTGTTTTTTAAATCTTGGCAGGACTTAAGAAAACTGAATCTTCTGAGATTAGAGTCTATTGAAAAAGTCAAAATAATTTTAGATGTTGAAAGTTATGAGGTTTAAGTTATAATTCCATTAAGAATTTCCTAAAACGCCTTAGAAATTTGTTGCTCTGGTGTTTATCATGCATATGATGGTGAAAAAGCCCACATTTATGGTGCTTCCAAGTATAGTTTAAATCCAGTTAGACTATGGTGTTCTCTCTCTCTGTCTCTCTCTCTGTCTCTCTCTGTCTGTCTCTGTCTGTCTCTGTCTCTGTCTGTCTCTGTCTCTCTGTCTCTGTCTCTGTCTCTGTCTCTCTCTCTCTCTCTCTCTGTCTCTCTCTCTCTCTCTCTCTCTCTCTCTCTCTCTCACACACACACACACACACACACCAGTTCAAACATCCCAGTTTGTGGCACTGGGGACTTTTTGTGTAAGATTGCTACAATTTGTTTCAGAAATCTCTCCTCCATCAAGTAATTTCATTTTCTGACTGCTTTATAAAGTCATTTAAAAAGCAAAATTGGAATCGATTTTAGGCTCTGCCTTTATATTCTTTTCAGATTTGATTTTAACAAGGAATGTCTCAAAAAGAAATTGCTTACTAATTGCTTAGTAATGAGGGAATAGTAAAAGTGAAGGAAAACGGTTTACATTTACTTTATAAGCATAGTTCAGCCTTAATCTAACTTTTAGGCTTATTTCACTCTGTCTTTGTGAAATAGACAGGATAGTTTTCAAGCTTGAGAACAAGGTGGGGTCATGCTTGGGTAGAAGTGAACTGAGAGATGCAGTTTTTAGTGATGATTCCCTTCTCTAAAGAGCATGCTCAACACCACAACTTACATGGTATCCTTTCACCATCTTGGCTATCCCAGGTCTCTAAACAAAATCAGAATCTGGAATATCATTATTTTTATACTGCTTATGACTCTTGGTACTTGGTTAAATAAAATCTAACATGCTGGAGAATATGGAGAACTGAATACATTTTTGTTTAATGTTCAATAGTCATTATATAGCAGTTGACCAATTATAAGAAAAAGCCTTTGTAGGATCCTAGAGGGTGTCACTGAGACATGAAAAAGTGGGTTCTATTTCTTAGATTTAAAATGAAAAAAAGAATGAAGTAAAACAATATCTCTTCTCTGGATTGGTTTGTGAAGCCTAATTTACTTGGCTGTGAAGAGAGATTTTTGTAGCCATCAAGAAATTTTCTGTGTAGTTTTATTTCAATGGATTAACAGAGTGATAAATGCCTAAATTTTTCTTGTATTTTCCCCTGTGATGTCTGTTTGATAGACTACAAATTTAATTGACTAAGATTATGGTCGATTATAAAATAAAGTAACCCTAACTATAAAGCAAAAGTTAGGATTATTATTACTGTAATTAAAATGTCACTCCAGGAGGAAAGGATTTATTTGTCTTACGCTTCTATATTATAGTTCATCATTAAAGAAGTCAGATCAGGTACTCAAGCAGGACAAGAACACTGAGGCAGGAGCTGATGCAGAGGTCATGAAGGGGTGCTTCTTATTGGCTTGCTCTTCACAGCTTGCTCAGCTTGCTTTCTTGTAAAACCCAGGGCCACCATCCTTGGAGTACTCTCACTCATAATAGTCTGGGCCCTCCCCTATCAATCACTAATTAAGAAAATGTCCTACAGCCTTGCCTACAGTCTGATTCTATGGAGGCATTTTCTCAGTGGAATCTCCCTTGTCTCTGATGATGCTAGCTTGTGCCAAGTTGACATAAAACTAGCCAGTACAATGTGCTTATCTGACTGATAGCTGAAGTTTACTTTGCATAACTAGATTTCAATGTACTCTCCAGGATATTCAATCAGACACACTATGTCTTTGGTATCAGTACTTGAAATGGTTGATGGAGCAGAATATTTTTAGTAACAGATTTAGATGGAAGTGCAATGAAAGAACTGAATATTTGAGCAGGAGAAATACCTTGCCTCCTTGATGATGGCTTTTCTTGGGCACTTGTCTTTTGAGCAGTAAAGAGTTGGTAGCAGATTCAGATGTAACGTGTCTTTATTTTTTGTATAGTCTTTTCGTGTGACCTGGAGTTATTGGGTTACGTTGTTGGGGCCATCATTGACATAATCAGTTGCTCAATCAATATTTTTGGTCCAACAATGTGTGTAGTATGCACTCACTAATCTGCACTGTAAACTTCCCCCTGTAGAGGAAACACTGACCCTATGTTTGATGAGCACAGAAACTTTGGGTTGTGCCCAAAGCCCTGGATCATGTCCTCATCCCAGATGTTCTTCCACACTACTAATCTGGCAAAGATCACAGGCTGCAGCTTGTCTGGGTCAGGGAGATGGAGCTAGGAATTTGTTCTCTTGCTTCAGCTTAACGCATCTATCTGCAGGACTTTTTGCCAATTATATTTGAACACTGATGTGATTAAGTGTCTTTTTATATATTATAAGCCTGTGAAATTACCTTTCTGTGAAATATCTGTCCATACAATCTGTATTTTTCTGTTGAGTCCTTTCTTATCGTATCATTCATTGGAATTATAAAAGGACATAATTATATTCGTATATTTCATCTGTAAAAGATTAAAGTACTTGAATTTAAAATGCTTCCTCCTGGGTCGGACATCTCTTTATTTATCTTTTTAATAGCAGTAAAAGGAGGTGTTGTCAATTGCTGATGAAGTTTAATCACTGAGCACATGGCGGGGGCTTCTGTCATTGAAAAGGTAATCAGCATTTTGAAAACAAATTCAAATGAAATTCAGTTCACGGTTAAACAAATTTTTCTTTAACAGTCAAAGTATTACTATCATTTAAAAATTATCTTTAGTATATATTTTGTTTTAGATATCATAAGAATCTTAACTTTTATAAGCTCAAGTAAGCCAAACATAGAAAGATGAGCTTGATCAGTGGTATTATGCTACAGTTGGCTAGGGATGAGAATATAGTTCAGTATTACAGCAGTTGCTTAACTTGAGAGGCCAAATCTACTCCATCTTGGGACTGGCCCCCATCTTAAAGAAATTAATGAAGCCTGAAAATTTGACCTGCAGCAGAACTCAAGCTACACCCATGTACCAGGAAGGATACCATGGCTTGTCCTTGGCCAAAGTTACTCCCTAGCTACTTCTTAGCAACAGTTAATCAAAGATTAGTCTGATTGCTTCAGATGTACCTTCAGACTGTGATTGTATTCAGTCTTGCTTTAGAGCACCCACCTGTCAGCTTACAATAGACATTCAATTAGATACTTGCTAGGATGGACCCCCCGCCCCCCCATTTACTTCCATTTTCTATAAAACCTTCTCCTGCTGAGGGTTCCAGGCTGCTCTGCCTTCCCTTCCCATCCTGCTGTGTCAGGATTGGGTTAGAGGAGAGCCCAGGCCTGAGCTTGTAATAAAGAGACCCTAATGCTATTACACTGGAAATGGTTCCTTGGTGGGCTTTGATGTTCACGAGTGCCTCCTGGCAAACAAACACACATAAATTCATGGATTTAGTCTCCAGTAATTGAAACACATGTATGAGCATGCTTGCACACACACACACAAACTTAGTTATAAAGAGTACTGATATGCTAATAAACATATGTTAACTGAGGATGACAGAAATAAGCTATAAAATTAGAAAGATTTTGCAAGTTTTTTACCATGAAAAAATAATAAATAGTTGAAAAAGATAAATATGTCTGATTTGATTTAAACATTATGTACACGTTGAATGTTATACTCTACCCTGTTAATGTGTATAACTTTATGTATCAGTAAAATATAATGTAAAAGATGGTTTACTTAAAACCACATCTATAATAATTTATCCAAAGTCCAGATGTTTATACTGGAAGCTTTTAGAATAGAAGGTCATGCTGGAATCTTAACCCATATTTCCATCTCTCCACTGCTTGATGGTCCCTATTTTCAGCTGTTGAGCTGAAGAAGACCTTTTAAGGTTAAGCCCTTTTACTTTGGGCTACTTTCAGATTCATAGAAAAGCTGCAACTGCAGTAAGAGCATCTTGTCCGCCCTTAAGCCAGTTCCCTCTTTTGTTGACATCTTACACAACTCTAATGAATCTGCAGGACTAAGGATCTACAAACCAAGCTCTGGCCTTGAAATGTCACACCTCTCTATTTCCTACTGTGAAACTCCATGCAGGATCTCCCACCAGTTTCCAGTTACTAAGTCTCCTCTGTTTCTCAAGCCTGTAACAATTCGCAGACTTGTTTTTCTTGATGCTCACTGTTTCAAGGTGTATTGGCTGATGGATTTCACAGAAAGCTTCCCAAAATTTTATGGTGCTTTGGTCCTTATCACTTTGGAGTCATTAGTTTCTGTAAAGGATTTCACAGAAGCCAAGTACCCTATTCCATTACATCGAGTGGGCTGAGTGTCGTCAGCATGACTCATCACTGGTAGCTTTAACTCCTATCGCCTGGTCACGCTGGTGCTTGCTGGGTTTTCTGTGGAGAAGTGGATATACTGAGTTATCATGAATAGCCTAGATCGACGGATGATGATTTAATACAGAAATAACTGAGTCACACATCTTCACAATGCTATTTTGCATGTTTTGTATTTATCTTCGCTGCAATCATCTCCAGGGTGTTGGCAGTACATTTCTCTTGGGTTTGACTTTTCCCAACTCTTTATTGACCCTTACTGGAGGTTATTCCAAATAATTAAAATAATTAAGCTGTAGTCTTTTGTGATTACCTTTTTGTGTGTGTGTATCTCTGTTGGTATGTGTTTATATGTATGTGTGTGTGCTGTGTTTATATGTGTTCATATGTATGTGTGTGTTCACATACAGGTGTGTTCATATACATCTAGAATGTAGAAAATAAATGTGGGTGTCATTTTTCAGGCACTTTCTATTATTTGTTTGTGACAGCATCTTTCATTGGCCCAAACCTGTACCAAGTAGGCTAGACTGTTTGCCAAACAGGCTTCAGGAATCTGCCCATCTCAGTTTCCCAACAGCTGGAATTATAAGCATATGCCAACATGTCTGGCCTTTTACATGGTCTCTACGGATCCAACTTAGGTCCTCCTACGTGTGAGCCAAGAACTTTACTAATAGAGCCATCCATCTATGACTGGCTTTTTGATGGACAATTTTGAATAGCCTATAAAGAACCATGTCAATACATCCAATTACAGTGTTGAATCAGCACATTGTGTGCACAGTCTGACAGCGATTACAGGCTTGACACCTATAGATGTCCAGTTCTATTTCTAGCTTATTAATATTAACTAATATTTGATTCATCATGCACTAGAAAATGTGCAAAAAACTTAACATGTTATTTTATTTAATTCATGAAGTGGGTATTACCATTTCCACTTAATAGTGAAAACTATTAACAGGTTTTTTGTTTGTTTGTTTGTTTTGCTTTGTTTTTTTGTTTTGTTTTGTTTTGTTTTTTTGAGACAGGGTTTCTCTGTATAGCCCTGGCTGTCCTGGAACTCACTTTGTAGACCAGGTTGGCCTCGAATGCAGAAATCTGCCTGCCTCTGCTTCCTAAGTGCTGGGATTAAAGGCGTCCACCACCACTGCCCGGCTTCAACAGTTTTTGTTTTTGTTTTTAAATAAAGTAGACTTTCTAAGATTTTATATAAATCATGGAGAAAATTTAAAGGCAGCTTATAAGGGTTTAGCAAGTGATTTTCAAGTTGAAGTTTCTATGAAAATTGTCTGAGGGTCTTGTTAAAAACATACAAATTCAATGACAGCTGTTACCAGAAGATCTTATTGGAGTCTCAAAGTCTCCATATTAATGATCACATCAAGTGCCTCTGATATTGATGGCCCAGTCAGCATGCCTTGGCATTGTTGGTTCTCGTTTGTGTTATACTGCTGCCTTTTATATTACAGGACATTGTAGATTTGGGTTGTACTGTTGTGATAGTGGCCTCTCACTGGCTCTGCACCTCCCACATCTGCCAGCCAGAGCTGTGGAGCTCTTGCTATGTCTTCCCACATGCTTCTTTCACTTTTCACTAAAATCAGTTTACACTTAAGAGTGTGCACTATATTATAGGCACTCTCTAAGTGCTTATGTTACGTTTTGGTCAGTCCTATCAATTTAAAATTTTGTTTTGTTTGAACATAATTATTAAGCCTTGTGCCAGGCAGTCATTAAAGGTCTGTATTACACCATTCCTGTGTTGAAGGCATTCACAAGTTAGAAAGAGCTAGATGTTGTTAAGACATTTTACCTTTTATTTTTAAGTCAAAATTAAACAGCTAACTTAACTACCCGCAGAATCACATAAAATAGTCATCTCAGTGTTACTTTGCATGTAAACAGTCATTCAAATTATGATTTACTAGCCCATAGTCATTCATTTATTTGTATCAAAGTGATTTTAAAATATGGGATTCCATATGGGTTATTGAGTTCAGATTGAATTTTAAAAATCAAATATTAAATTTTATTCATGCAATATTCTTACTTCATAGTTCTCGTGATAAGAAAATTTGAAAAATTATGTTATGTTTAAATTTCTAAAACTTAAACATCTATCTGACTGGGTTAGAATAGTTTCTATTACTTATAGAGAGAATTCCTAATGTATCATATAGCAACAAATAATGAAAAAAAGGGTCCATAGATTTGAAAGAATTCAAGGAGGGGCTTGGAGGGAGAAAAAAAGGAGGAAAATATAATTATAATCCGTCAAAAGGAAGAAATCATAACAATAATAGCAGTAAAAAATTCAGTGCTTGAGAGATGGTATAGTGGTGGATGAGAGATGGTGTAGTGGTTGAAAACATTTATTGCACTTGCAGAGGGTCTAGGTTCAGTTCCCAGCACCCATATGCTGGTCCACAGCCATTCATAGTTCCAATTCCAGAGGATCCAACTTCCACTTCTGACTTCTGCAGGCATCAGAGATGCAAGCAAAACATTTATACACCTACAGTAACAGATAAACAGATTAAAAAAAAAAAGCAATAAAAACAAATTGTTCTCTAATAAAAAAGAAAAAACAGGTAGAAGTTTTTTAATATGATGAAAGTAGAAAACCTTTAATGTTTTATAATGTGAAACACTTGGAGACGTGCTATGCCCCAATCCCTAGAGTCATAGAATTTAAAATCTATTTTCAAATATTTTATTTTAATTAACAAAAGCCTCCAATAAAATTTTAATAACCTTTGACACATATTATTATAGTTAGGTAGTAAGTTTAATGAAAGTGAAGCACGTATCCTTAAATTTAATATAAGATGTAAAAACAAGCATAGCTACTTGTCCTATTACTAAAACTTAGATTGCTGTTATGGCCAGCGCATATATTCCATAATTAAGACTTCTCATTTTTATCCTCAAACAAGTAAGGCAACTGTTCTTTATCATAATTTTGCGAGGCTGAGTAATGAACACACTTTTGTGTATCTTTCCACTTCCTAAGGCTCTGTCCTGTCTTTTACACGTTCTTATCGAAGGCAGCAGACATCCTCCATCTTTATTCAAACCCTTGACAGAGTTTTGAAGTTTAGGAGGAGCTTCAAGTGGGGTTATCTCTCTTTGCTTCTTGCAGCCTGAGTCAAATAACTTAAGTGTAAGAAGCACTAAAAGCAAATAACATACTGTCTCCTGCCTTTGGTTTCCCTTCCTTTTCTAAATAAGAGCTGCATTGTACAGTGTGTCTGGAATTTTACAGCTTCCTACTGGGAGAGAAGTGCTGAGCTGAGTTTTGCTGATACCCACATGTCCTGGACCTTAAAGATAAAGGTGGCACTTGTGTTTGGAGGCAGACTCTGTGTGAAGGGGGTGGGAGGACTTGTGAAAACACTGTGGGAATTCAAAAAGTCCTTTTGTTGTTTGACTTGTATCTTTTGTCTGTTACTGAATTAAGGGTGAGAAACTGTTTGTTTGGGACAAAGTACTCTATGCTCCATTAAAAGACAAACAAACAACACACACACACACACACACACACACACACACACACACACACACACACAATTGTTGTTTTGAGCAATTCCTTGCAAGTTTCAAAACAAGCAGTTTACCAATGAGTAATTTAATCTTAGAAGCTGATCAGAAAAAAAAAAAATACAGTTGATTTTCCTTACAATTTCCTTTCTTTCTTTCTTTCTTTCTTTCTTTCTTTCTTTCTTTCTTTCTTTCTTTCTTTCTTTCTTTCTTTCTTTCTTTCTTTCTTTCTTTCTGTCTCTCTCTCTCTCTTCCTTCCTTCTTTCCTTCCTTCCTCTCTCTCTCTCTCTCTCTCTCTCTCTCTCTCTCTCTCTCTTTCTCCTTATCCTTCTTTTTCTTCTCCTCTTCTTGTGCTATGGTACTTTTACAAATAGCATCTGTTTTATAAGTTTGTGTTAATACAAACATGTGTACTAGGTCCCAGAAGAGGGAAAGCACCAGTTTGGGGTGTGTCTTTGACACAGCCCATGAGAGTTCTTCTAAACTATTTCTTATCCAAAAGGGTATAAAGATCCTTCCCTGCTTCTACCATAAAGTTGTTATAATGATTCTATGAACATTTTGAAATGTAAATCTCTTTACAAATATGTCACAGCACGTGTGACATCCATGAGCATTCTGTCAAGCACAAACACTTGACAGGTTTCCTAAGGATACCCAGGAGAAATTCAGATGAAAAAAATGAAGTCGCCCTAAGCCTTGAAGGTGAATACTTGCAAGCTCATTTGCTCCAGAAACTGAGCTGAAGATTTCAGCCAAACCTAGGAGACACTGAGAAACCTGTGTCAATAGAGGAAGGCAGTCACACATCATCCTTCCAACAAGGAATGAGACATGTCCTCCAACACCAGCTATTCTGGAAGAAAATCCGGCAAGGAGAGTGAACTGGCTGACAATGGAAAAACAAGAACAATGGCCCCTTGCCACCTGAAGTGTGAAACAGAATGATCTAGACTTTTAAAAAATGTGTTTCTTCTCCCTTTCATTCCACTGCAGACTGTATGTCAACTTGAACTTTTATATCTGATTCAAACAGGCAAAAAAACCATCCTAGCTAGATGCTTTTATTTGTAGTAAAATTTAATATTCTATCTCCATGGTATCGGAATGGAGTGCATGACTTCATGTTAAGTAATTTATAGGGTGTATTCAACTTACACATAAGTCGTGCCTGCTTGGATTTTTAGCACAATGAATAATAAGTGACTCCTATTTATCCTTTATGCATTTACATAATTTTCTTTGAAATGGAAATTCCTTTTGAAAACTAGTCCTCAAAGTGATTTCTGAATAACAATTTTTATGTATGAGTCAAAATAAGCAACCACAGCACCTTGATTCCCTTAAATTCATTTGTAAAATAAGGGAAAAGCAGTAGTTTACTTCATCTCTATCCTATCTGTTTGACCCTGAATTTTTAGCTGAGTCTCACTTACCATTCTTCCAAACTTCCATATTTTTCCTGGACATTTTTGTTCAGTTAGGTAGTAGGTAAGGACGAAACAAGTGGGTAAGAGAAAAGAGGTTTGTTCTGTTGGCCAAGATTTGTAAACCTTTATATTTTTCTTTAAAAGTAAGTTTAAGTTTAGGAGATATTTTTGAATATTAATGCTGTTATTTTAATTGAAAGATTAATTGGATAAATACTACATTTAAGTCATTTATGTAAATATTATAGACCCTAACAAAGCTTCGTTTTCTTTCTTTTTTTGATTAAGTTTTATTGCATTATGTTGAGAAAAGATACATAATTTCAATTCATCTGAATTTGTTAACATTTAAAAACATATTTTGAGCAAATAGACTTACATCACATTCTTTTTTCCTTTTTGTACCTAACTCATCCCAGAGACCCCCCTTCAAAACCTGCAATACCTTACATTTTTATCATATTCTTTAAAATTATAAAATATTGTAACAATAAAAATGAGTATTATAAAAGTTGCTTGATATAAAACAACTGTATGATATTTTAAAACAATCACTATTAGTTTTTTAGTGAACATAAAGTCTTTTTGTTTGTTTGTCTGTTTTGTTTTTAGTAGAGCTTAAAATCTTGGCTCTTATTGTGGTACAAACACAAAATAAGAACAGTTTTTGGACATTGGAGTTCATTGTAATAAGGCTGTACTTGAATGTCCCTCACATCACCAAAGGATTTTACCTCTATAGTAGATAAGCTAAGAGTTGACAGTTCTATTGTGCCAAGGAATGAATTGCAGGTACGATTTTTGGATACAAATTTCCTGCTACGGTCAAAGCTATTTGAATTCAGTGATTGACGTCATTTTCTGCTCACAGGGATCAAGTTACATTCATTTAAGAAATGTTGTATGTATTAAGATAATCTATCCATGAAGTCATTCATCAACTGTTTCAACAAACAATGGTTCTGCTTGGAGTGTGGCACAGACGTTAGGTGAGGGTAAGATTCTGGTTCATTGGCTGTGATGGTTTTGAAAAGCATTCATATCAGAATAAGAGTAACTTATAAAGTCCTCTTCTTCAAAATTGATTACAATAATTATAAATATCAAGCAAAGCCTTCAGTCTCACTTTTTGCTGTTCTCTTACAAGCCACCTCCCAAATTAATTGTCTACATTTCTTTTGGCTGTATAAAATTTTTTGAAATATGTAAGCTGTTCTGAAAACCATAGTATAGGGTAAAAACATCAAATTCACAATCCTACTAATAGAGAGGCTGAGAAAGGAAAAGCATGACTTCAAGACCATTATGTGGCCCACAGCAAGACCATGTCATGTACAAACACTCAGAAAGTATATATGGATTGAACAGTATTTGACCTATTTCTCCCATTACCAAATTAGAGAGACCACGTGATGACAGCCGACAAATTCTAATTCCTCATATTTTTTGAATTTCAATCAGTTAGGGTTTGTTGGTAATATTAATTTTCATATTAAGAGATATTAAGGAAAGGTGATTGTTCTTCCTGTTAATTTTCTTGTTAGAGATGGAATGATGTTTGTGTGGGTTTGTTGAAAGATTACTTTCTTGCTTCTTCTAGGGTGTAGTTTCACTCCTTGTGTTGGTGTTTTCCATCTATTATCCTTTGTAGGGCTGGATTTGTGGAAAGATATTGTGTAAATTGGTTTTGTCATGGAATATCTTGTTTTCTCCGTTTATGGTGATTGAGAGTCTGTTATTTGACCTTTTCCCCTTACTTCTTTTAAAATTCTTTGTTTAGTGCATTTGGTGTTTTGATTATTATGTGACAGGAGGAATTTCTTTTCTGGTCCAGTCTGTTTGGAGTTCTGGAGGCTTCTTTTATGTTCATGGGCATCTCTTTCTTTAGGTTAGGGAAGTTTTCTTCTATAATTTTGTTGAAGGTATTTACTAGCCCTTTAAGTTGGGAATCTTCACTCTCTTCTATACCTATTATCCTTAAGTTTGGTCTTCTCATTGTGTCCTGGATTTCCTGGATGTTTTGGGTTAGGAGCTTTTTGCTTTTTTCGATTTCTTTCACTGTTATGTCAATGTTTTCTATGGAATCGTCTGCACCTGAGATTCCCTCTTCTATCTCTTGTATTCTGTTGGTGATGCTTGTATCTATGACTCCTGATCTCTTTCCTAGGTTTTCTAACTCCAGGGTTGTCTCCCTTTGTGATTTCTTTATTGTTTCTAGTTTCATTTTTAGACCCTGGATGGTTTTGTTCCTTTCCTTTGCCTGTTTGATTGTGTTTTCCTGTAACTCTTTAAGGGAATTTTGTGTTTCCTCTTTAAGGGCTTCTAGCTGTTTACCCATGTTCTCCTGTATTTCTTTAAAGGAGTTATTTATGTCCTTTTTAATGTCTTCTATCATCAACATGACAAGTGATTTTAGATCTGAATCTTGCTTTTCTGGTGTGTTCGGGTATCCAGGACTTGCTATGATGAGAGAATTGGGTTCTGATGATGCCAAGTAACCTTGGTTTCTGTTGCTTATGTTTTTACGCTTGCCTGGTTATCTCTTATGCTATCTACCCTGGCTATGTCTGACTGGAGCCTGTCCTTCCTGTGATCCTGGTTGTGTCAGAACTCTTTCTAGTCCAGGTATCTCTGTGATCCTGTGATTCTGGGATCCTGCAATCCTGAGATACTGGGTGTGTCCAAGCTCCTGGGAGTCAAGTTGCCTTTGGGACCTTGAGATCCTGTTATGACCAAACTCCTGGGATCCTGGGATCCTCTGATCCTGGGCTTGTTAGAGCGCCTGGGAGTGGAGCTGCCTCCGGGTATTGTGGGGCTGGCTACAGAGTTTGCGTCCAAGGTCTGCTCAGGGTGCTGGCCCAGACGTACCAGAAGGTATGTTTCATTTTCTAGCAGGTACCAATGAAAGAAAGCAATAATACAGCACTGTTTTATCCTTTTATGCTTCAGCCATTGCTAAGATGGTTGTATTAATCCCAAAGATGGGAGAAAGACCACTGACCCAAATCATCATGGCCAAATTAATTAAAGCAAGAAATTAATTAAAGCTTTTTAAATTCATGTACACTGGCTGTCTTCCCCTAAGGTAGGATTTGAGAGATCAGCATTGGACATGAAGAACACATGGCTTTTATAGCTCAGGGGTACGTGGGCAAAATAAGAGCAGAACATTAGCACAACCAGTTAGTCCTTCCTGAAACAAAGAGATTGCAAGGTAGGCTTATAACAAAGTAGTTATAACAACAGGTAGTCATAACAAGGTAATCATAGGTGGTCATATAACCTTTTGAAACAAAGGTAGGATTGCAAGATGGTTATAAGCAACTTTTTGAAATAAAGACTTGATTGCCATTTCTGGAACAGACAATACACAACCATTTGTAGTCAAGGTTGCAAGTGGGGCATAGCCAAATCCTTGAGAAACAGATTTAATCAAAAACAGGAATGAACCTAGTTTGTCTTTAGTATAAAATGTCTTTTAAGCCTAAGATGGAGGGAGGCTGGCTCTTCAGTTGGTCCCTCCAAGGAAACTAAGGAAAGCCTTTCCCTTCATGGGATATTTAAATGCACAGGTTTTTATTGTTTGTTAGATTAAATATACATGGCCTCTACATATTTATATTTTTCTACATCTCTTTATAATGAAAGTGTTTACAATAGTTTCTTTCCAGCTTCTTGATATACAGAGTATCATTATTGGCTACCGTCCTCTTACTCACACATAACTTTTTGCTCCTCTCTGATTCTCTGACTGGAATTTCATGCTAACTTATCACCTTTTCCATAGACTTCTCTATCCACTACTCTGGTAACCAGTATTTTACTTTAAAATTGTATGAATAAAGTATTTTTTTCTTTTTTTCTTTTTTTTAAACTACCTGGAAAACTCCAGTTAGGGAATTTTGGTTAGTTTATTTCTCCATTTAAAGAACATGAAACTGTTGAGAATACAGAATGAAATATTTATAACAGTGTGCATTTTCTGGAGTGCGTTTTCTTAACTCAACCTCTATTCTTAATGGTCATTTTGGATTTTGACACCGTAGATGACAGAGGGTTTCATGTTAACTGAGATGAAGGAGAAAGAAAAGCAGAGTGGACTGTAGCAATGGTGGTAAAGTTCAGAGGAAAAAGGTATGGTAAAAATGGGCATCATTGGGAAAGGACAATATCTAAGTTCTCTACCATTGAAGTTTGCAGTGAATCTGTTATTCTCTGGGTTGTTTGGGTAAACTCATGCTCATTAAGTCCCTTGTCTTAGAGTTGAAATTCTCTTCCTCTTCTTTCTACTGTTGAATATATGACTTAAAATGTGGTTATGTCCTGTTAATTTACCTGCAGCTTGTAAAGCCAACAGCAGTTTTAAAACTTTTGCCGAGCAAAATTATTAAGCAAAAAATTAATGTTCATATTTATTATCCTGGTCTAGTTAAAAATACATGAACAGTACCTTGGTCTAGTAAAAACTAAGTTACTGAAATTACACTATTTACACAGTTACAAGTCAGTATTAGTCACAATTAATGACAGTTCTTCAGAAGAGAAAACTGTTAATGTCATAAATCTCAAGGCAAACCTAGGTTCTGGTAACATTAAACAAAAATATTTTTACAGCTAGAAAAGTTGTTTCTCAGAGATTATATCTTTCAATGGTGTTTTGAAATAATAATAAGCTGGCTTAGCGGAGTTGGGAAGCAAAGTTCAAAGTAACCAAATCAACCCAATCTTTATGAGTGTATGGCTATCCTGTAGATGTGGTGCTTTGGCTTCTTATTCATTGACAAAATCAGAGAGTATATATAACTTACAAACTCTTGTTCTGGGACTTTGACTATATCTAAAAAAGAAATACCCTTAAATCAATGGCCTCCTGAGATACAATCTTCATGCTCTAAATATAGTCTTCCTCTTTTTCATGTAACTTTATCATTGATTTTCTAATTTGATTCTAACCTTAATACAAGCATTAATATTTACATTATAGCTTACATTCTATTTCACCCTATGTGTTCAATATTATGGTTTTTGTGTATGAAACGAAATGCTCTCTAAAACTATTAAATGATCTAAAAATGAGTTCCAGCTGTCTACCTTCAATCATGCCCCAGCACTGCCTACACTAGAAATATTTGTGTTGTGTGAACCCACAGGAGATAGGACTTTCTGCTTGATAGAATCAGAAATTATTCAAATGCTGAAAATGAATAGAAGATATAAAAGAAGTCAGGCAGGTAAATAGACATTTTTAGGTTCAAAGCAAAGTCTGGTTATAGTACATAAAAAAAAAAAGCCTATGTCAATGGAAGCTGTTTGTAAAGACAAAATCAAATATTAAAGCTCGGTAAATCAGTAACATGTCTTACTGTTGTGGGGATTATGTATAAATTGTTAGAAGATAATGACAAGGAACTAAGCAGAAAGCAGAGCTGAATAGTTAGCAGTAGGTTAAAGGTGGCTTTAGGAAGGAGGACAAAATGTAGTGTTGGCTCTGTTGCGGTGGGAGGAGCAGAGCTACTTCCGCTGAGTCACCGGATGCTGCTGACTCAGTCTAAGAACTCTTATTTTTAGCTTCAGAGCAGAAATTTCAACACTCAGTCTTTTACAGCGGAAGGACTAGGTATTAATCTTCCTTTCGTCACAGTCATTTCTGAGTTCAAGGCTGTGCCTAGCAGTGGGGTGAGAGAGTCAGCATTGGGGACTGTAGTTAGTTAGGTGCCGGTGGAAGATTCTTTGTTTCAAGCTTTGTCCTTCTCTTCCTTTCCATGTTTGCCTTCTTCCCACTTGTGTGAACTTGCTAGAACTAACAATGCTGCCTCTGACCTGACACAGAATACCCTTTTGCAATTCAAACCATATTTATTCGTTTATTTATTTATTTATTTATTTATTTATTTATTTTTAAGTTTTTAAGATTATAAGGTAATTACAACATGTTCCTCTTCATGTGCATGTCACACAAGTCTGATTAGTTATGTCTTTGATAGAATTTTAACATGTGTGACTTCAAACACCCTTCTGTCCTCAATAGCTCATAGTCCCTTGACTGTTCTCATTAAAGTACTTTGAAAAACACATTTGAAGAAATTGAGTTAAGAGTTTGCTGCACAAGAAACTCCTACCTGATTGCTATTAAGATAGAATGTTAACAGAAAACATGCAGAGGAAGTCCTCAAGATGGTGTGTTAGCGACTTCTTAGCTTGTCTCTGAACTGAAGCACCAGGCTGCCCATACCATACCTACACATGACATAGGAAGTGGGATTACTTCACCTGAATTTCACACTTGGTATTACTTTCAAAGGTTGCAGTCTAGAGTTTTTCTATTAAATTGAAAATGATTATACAAGAAGAAATTAAATTTTATGTTTTCATCAAGGTAAAAGATTCTTGAATTTTCATTTTAAAAAATATTTTTGGCTAAAATGTGCAGAGAAAACAAAAATCTTTGAAAACTAAGAATTATAAATGTGTATAGTATCTAAAAGTTGGTTTTTAATCCACTTAGTATAAAATATTTTCTATTCTCCTATATCAAATTCATTTTATTTGAGAATCATAGCATCAAATAACACAAAAATTCATGAAATATTTCACACATATATTTTTATAAAATCAAATAAATACAACTCTGAAGCATTTTCTCTTAAACATTCTCAAAATTTGGAAAATGTGGCCGTTCAAAGTCTGAAAATTTTTCTGAGAGAAATTTATTTTTCTGCAAAGTTCATTATTTTTCTTTATGACAAATTTCTCTGTGTGTCTGTAGCACATTTTAACTTGATAAGCATTTTCTTTCTCCATATCGTCAGCAGCATTTGTTGTTGGATTTCATGATGATAGCCATTCTGATTCAGGTGAGGTAATATGGCAAAGTAGTTTGAATTTGAGTTTCACTGATAACTAGGAATATTGAGCTCTTTTCAAAATACTTGCTGGTCATTTATGGTTCTTCTGTGAACTTCTTGTTCTTTTCACTAGTCCACTTATTGACTGATAGCTTTGGATAGTTATATATAGTCATTTTATTTCAAGATACCAATAATAATGGAGAAAACAGATTTAGAGTGAATGCAAACCAGTTTTAACTACTTGAGAAACTTTCTAAATTCTCATAGTCTTAGTATCCTCACCTTTAATAAAAAGATTAATCTGTCTCAAAGAGTTACTGTGAGCTGTAAAGAATATGAGTCCTGTAGAGATTTTACGTGCTAATTGGTTCATGCTATTACCTCACAGCATGGATTTCTATTTTTGTAATCTTTAATTTTAAGTGCATCGCTGAAAATGCACTCCAACATATCTTTGTATAATATTATTACAGACATCAGACCAGAAATCACTAGTAAGATTTAACAAAACCTATTATTTTTAATTCATCATGTGAGGATTTTATACATTCATACAAAATATTTTAGTCATATCCACTTCCACTCCCTGCTTTAGTTCCCCCTGATACTTTCATGTCTCTTTCCCAACTTTATGCTTCTCCTTTCTCTCATTCTCTATTTCCTGTCTCTTTCATAATTCACTAAGTCCAATTAGTGCTACCCATACATGCATAGGTGTGGGACCATGATCAACCTACCAGAAGCCACATTCCTAACGAAAACTCCCTTTCCTCCACCAGTGGCAGCTCTCAACCATCACTAGCTCCACAGCTATAGGTGGAGGCTGTGTGCCTCTCCCACCCATTAGGGACTGTTGACTGGTGTGGTCTTTGCGGGTCTTGCACAGACCTTGCTGTGAATTCACGAGTGCAATAGCCCTGTAATATCCAGCACTATTTCATACCAGTCCTCCACAGACTCTCTTCTTACAGTCTTCTGCTTCCTTTTCATGATGTTATTTGTATGATATAATGTCCCATTTATGACTGAGTATTAACCGCCATTCACTATCTCCAATAAGCTGTGTCTTTGATAAGGAATGAGTGCTGAATTCATCTATGATTCATACTATTTCTATGTATCATGATAATGGTAGAAAGTTCATCCTTAGGGTCTCTGAGTTCCTAAGCCACAGACAGGCTTTTGGATAGATTTACAGTACTAGGCATGAGTTTATTTCTAAAGAGAGACCCTTAAATCCAATCAGAAAGTGGATTGTTACCCTCACAACATTCATACCAGTATTGGACATATCTTGTCAGGCCAGTCATTTCTGTAGTCACAGGATTCACTGCTGGTTAAGTGAGCATTGTTAACGTTTTGCTTGCAGCAGCCTTCACAGCGCCTTCTTGTCTTATGGAAGGTAGTCAGCAGAAGCAGCTTCTACATCAGTACCAACCTTTTGTCCAAGTCCTGTGACCAAAGTATTTGGTGTCTTTAGCAATCAGATCTTACTATCAAATCCAGGTGGCAATATACTGCATTGGTTTTAGTGTCTCTGGTACCCTATTTTTGACCAATAATTTCGAGGAAGATGCTTTAGGATAAAAAAAATCCAACCAACCAACCAACTAACCAACAAACAAACACTTTCCAACGACCTCAAACATGCAATAAGTATTTGTACCCAGCTATGATGTGGATTATGAACACAAAGCTTTTTCTACAGCACAGCATTCATTCTTATTGTTTTAGGGATGAACTTTGAGACATAAAGTTGAATTACACAGCAAAATGAAAACTACATTTTAAATTTTTTTTTAATTTATTTTTTTTAATTAGGTATTTTCTTCATTTACATTTCAAATGCTATCCAAAATTCCCCCACACACCCCCCCCACTCCCCTACCCACCCACTCCCACTTCTTGGCTCTGGCCTTCCCCCATACTGAGGCATATAAAGTTTGCAAGACCAAGGGGCCTCTTTTCCCAATGATGGCCGACTAGGCCATCTTCTGATACATATGCAGCTAGAGACACGAGCTCTGGGGGTTCTGGTTAATTCATAGTGTTGTTCCACCTATAGGGTTGCAGACACCTTCAGCTCCTTGGGTACTTTCTCTAGCTCCTCCATTGGGGGCCCTGTGTTCCATCCAATAGCTGACTGTGAGCATCCACTTCTGTGTTTGCCAGGTCTGGCATATCCTCACAAGAGACAGCTATATCAGGGTCCTTTCAGCAAAATTTTGCTGGTGTATGCAATGGTGTCAGCGTTTGGAGGCTGATTATGGGATGGATCCCCGGGTATCGCAGTCTCTAGATGGTCCATCCTTTCATCTCAGCTCCAAACTTTGTCTCTGTAACTCCTTCCATGGGTGTTTTGTTCCCAGTTCTAAGAAGGGGCAAAGTGTCCATACTTTGGTCTTCGTTCTTCTTGAGTTTCATGTGTGAAAACTGCATTTTCAATATCACGTTCATGTTGTGGCCAGACGCCTCTTGTCCTTGGTTTCCCTGATGAAAGTCTTTGTATGACTTAGTGAAATTCCAGAATCATCAGTTAAGCTAGAGGACCTTCAGAGAGGTTCTAGGCAGATTCTGTTATGAATATAGAGATAACAAAGTACGTTTCTAATGGCCAGGTAAATTCACATCCATGATTCTTTCTCATTCGGACTGGGTATGGTGTATTTCCATGCCTTGGAAGGTAACATGTGAAAGTCATGGGAAATGAATTATTTTCTATAATTCCTCAGAATTTTATGAATAAGTTATGGACTCAACAAGTGACTTCATTACTCATCAGCAATTAAAGATAAAACAGCATTGAAAATCAGTCTCTTTCAGAATAACAAAACCATGCCATCTGAATTTTAAAAGAGTTTACATATTTTTCTGTGCTGAGTTCTGTATATATGTTTATGAGTACGCTTGAATGTTTGTGTGTGTGGGTAAATGAGAAAGGATAAGAATGTTTGGTGGTTAATGGTCTTAGTAGTAGAATGAATGTGCAAAAGAAAGGCAATTCTTCCTTTATCATGTGTTAATTAGTCATTTCCAATTATGTGACTATTGAACTTTGAATATGATTAAATGGCCAGAGGCAGATAGGGAATTGGCAATATGATAATGTATGCGATATACAGGTCGCATCTTTTGAATCAATAAGTTGCTTCCCCTGGTTAATGGAAGACAATGGGTCTATAAAAAACTGTGAAAATTACAAAGCTCTTTTGTGTGTGTGTTAAATTGTGTCCTTGATGTCATTTCTGAGACCTCTCACCTCTTGACTAATATGAAATTGTTCTAGGTCAATGATTACATTATTACTGGAAGAAATTGGATTATTTTGTGGCCATAGAGAATTCAGATAAAGAGCATAAAATTCAAGCAAAAGCAATTGAAAAATGTCACATAAGAAATTTGGAGACCTCCTATATTTATGCATAAATATAGTTGCTTCAACTACTCAATTTATTCTAAATAAAAACTTGAATGCCAAGTGCTGAGATATGTATGCCAATTCTTTTCACAGTGGAAGAAGAAAGGACTTGCATCTGTATAAAGATAATGTTAAATGATGATTTCATTTTCCACTTCTTGGTTAGGGAGAGTAAGTATGTCATTACCTTATCAGTATTGCTTTCTCTCTGCCTCTCCTTCATTTTATTTTTCTCCATCTGGATTATTTATTTTTAAGATATCCCATGCGTATTTGTTGTTGCTATGGGCAAACACAGGAAGAGAAGTATTTATTGAGTGGGTGGTTTGAGGAGATACAGTCTCCGTGGTGGAGAAGGCCTGGTAGTAGCAGGTGACCCATGATGGCAGGACTGTGCTGGACTTCCCCAACTGCTCTCAGCTCAGTGAACACTTAGTAGAGAGGAAACAGGAAGCAGAGGAGCTGGCCTATCAATCTCAAGGTCTGCTCCACAGGGCCCCCCCCCCTTTTTTTTTCTAGCCAGGTTCTACCTGCTGAAGGCTCACATCTTCCTGAAACATCACCACCAGCCAAGGACCAAAGTGCTCACACACATGAGCCCACGGGCAACATCTCACACCCAAACTGTAATAATGTCCTTTACTTTTTAATTGCCTTTTTCTTACTCTGAGTTAAGTTTCAAGGGCAGAGACCTTTGATTTATTAATTGACCCAGTCCGAATATTTTGGTGTGTCCAAACTCTTCCTTTCTGGGTGAAGAAAGGTGCCTTACAGAGGAATTTGCGAGATTAAAAACAAAAAACAAGAGACAAAAAACAAAACAAAACACCAAAAAAACTTCCTTGTCTCTGTCTTCTTCTATAAGTATCTGCTTATGATTTCAAATTTAAGCTTAAAAGGCTTATAATTGTTATGATTGATAAGAGGGCAGGGATGTGTAATGTTGATTTTGGTTTTTGTAACGTAGTCTTCATTCCTTGATCACAGACTATTTTATTCTGTTAGAAAACAAAACAAACGAACAAATCTCAGTTCTCTTCTTACTTCAAACACTAGATGTCTCTCTAGGGATGTTCAGAGTCCCTGGATTCCACAGCAAGGAGACATTCATTTAGGCATGCCACCTCTCAGAAGACAGAAGACAGCCACGGGTTCTGCACCTTGATCCTGTCTAGTGTCGTGTGGTTGAAACAGGCATGCCTCTTTTCTACAGATAGACGTTCGTACAACAGTAGAGAACATGTAGAGCAGTATGACACATATCCGTTCAATCTGTCCACAAAGCAAGCTTATAGACCATGCAGCGTTTTTATCTTTATAGTTTGAGAAATGAGGCCCAGCAATATTGTAGATCAGTTGGAAACCTGACTTAACAACTCATAGAGGATCTGAAAGTCACTCACTTATTTTCTCCTTCTTTCTCTTCCCTAGGGGTTGGAGAGGATGCTAAGAACATGTACCCAAACAGCAGAAGACCCCAGTTTGGTTTCCAGCACCCACATTGGGCAGCTCAAAACCACCTAAAATCCAGCTCCAACACCCTCTTCTGGCATCAGTGGGTACCTGAACTCAGGTACACATCCCTTACTCTTCCATATATACACATACTTAAAAACTAAAATCTTAAAATAAAGGCTAGAAGAACCTGAGGAGGAGAAAGACCCCATAGGAAGACCAACAGTCTCAACTAACCCAGACTCCTGAGATCTCTCAGACACTGAGGCTCCAACCAGGAAGCATACACTAGCTGATATGAGGCTCATGACACATGACACATATACAGCAGAGGACTGCCTGGTCTGGCCTCCGTGATGCACCTAACCCTTGAGAGACTTGAGGCCTCTGGGAGTAGGGAGGCCTGGCTGGGAGGGGACATCCTCTTAGAGACGGGAGAGGAGGAATGGGATGAGGAACTGTCAGAGGGCAGACTGGTATGGGTGTTAGGTCTGGACTGTAAAAAAAAATTTGTTGTTAAAAAGATGACATTCTCTTCCATGCATAGTAAAAGTTTAGTGTTCATTTGTTACACTTAACCATGTTAACGAAACCTTTCTAATACTACAATCATTTTCATTTAATACTTCTAAATTAGTGTATATGCTCAAGTAACATGGAAGTCTGAGGCTACCCCTCCCTTTGGTCTGAACCTTGGATAACCCTGGCTTGTGATTAGCTTTGAGGAGGTATACGTGTGAGCCTACATTCCTCTGTGGACTTTATTTGCTGCCAGAAGAAACATTTAATTTCCTGATGGGAGAAACTTATCTTTAAAGGAAGAGTCCCATTCTTTCTATTGTTACTTGAGGTTCCCTAAATGGTTTCAGTTTTAATGTAGTACAAACAAGGACTCCCTTAGATTATGGTTAAATAAATATATATAGGAAATGTTCCTTCTTACGAGTTTGTGTATTTTATGTGATAATGGACCAGTCTTGTTTTGATATGTTAGTAACACCCATGAACAATTTTGCTGCTATGTCCTAGCAAAGATATTGGTGTCTTGCTTTTTCCTGAAGTACATACCAAAGTCTAGGAAAATGCAAAATTAACTATCTTTTGAGCGGGAATTCTATATAATTTATAATTAGAAAAACTAAACTATTTCAAATTCTAAATTTACATTATAAAAATGATTATCTTCAGCTACTTAGAAGTTTTTATTTAAAACACTCATACTTACCTTCTTTTTCTACCTTATCTCCCTTATAGCTTAAAGGAAACCAAATTGCGGAAGTGTTCATGGTTTCACTGATCTTTCTCTCTTAGTGATTTGTCCTATCATTGTCATATCGGGTCCATCTTGAAAGATAAAAACGTTGGCCAAGTTTAGCTGAAAGGAAGTCATCACTGACTCACAGAAGAATCATGGTTTGGATAGCTCCAATTTGCTTTAGAGATTTTTTTTTTTTTTTTTTTTTTTTTTTTTTTTTTTGCCTACCTTTTCCTGACTTCAAGAAGGAAGAATTTCTTATATTTCTTATACATGGAGAAATGTGTGCAGATAAATTGAGTCTTGCTCTGTGAATTATACATCCCATGATCATCTTCCTTCCCTTCTTCTAGCCCTCCTTACTCAGTGGCTTAAGAGGGGTGTGCTAGTGTTTTGGTTTCATAGGAACTGAGCTTAGTAATCTTTTCAGAGCTGAACAATAGTGGCTGGAAAGTAAGAATGGTGAGATTTAGAACCCGTCAGCCGTGAGGTTCAGAATCTACTTGCCATGCTCAAGAACAATGGACATCTTGTTAGAGATGAAAAGTGAAAATATACTCAGAATACTTTAAGACTGGAAATACTAATTAGGGTTATTACGCAGAACATTATTGAAAGAAACATTAAATGATGCATTTTCTTTTTTATTTATTTATTTTTATTTTTTAATTAGGTATTTATTTCATTTACATTTTCAATGCTATCCCAAAAGTCTCCCACACACTCCCCCACCCACCCACTCCCACTTCTTGGCCCTGGCGTTCCCCTGTACTGAGGCATATAAAGTTTGCATGACCAATGGGCCTCTCTTTCCACTGATGGCCGACCAGGCCATCTTCTGATACATATGCAGCTAGAGACACGAGCTCCGGGGGTACTGATTAGTTCATATTGTTGTTTCAGATAGCATAGAATAAGATGCAAGGAACAAAGAAATTGATTAATGTGTGGATTAATTTGCTTTGAAAGATGTTGAGTAACCTGTAGATCAATCTATATGAACAATGGATTCAAAATTCAATACTGAAAATAACAGTGGTAATGAGTAACTGGGTGTCTTCAGAGTAGTGCTCTGGGGGATGGATAAGTGGCTCAGCAATTAAGAGGACTTGGCTTGCTTGCAGGGGACCATGGTTTAGTTCCTATCACCATATGGTACCTCACTCTCTGTAACTTTAGCTCTAGGATCTGACATCTTCTGGCCTTCTCAAGCACCAGGCACACACATGGTGTACATCTATACACAGGCAAAACACTCATGCACATAATAAATAAATAAATCTAAAAAGACAGGGCTCCTTTTGTAAAGACCTGTTTAAAAAGTTAATAGTAAGAACAAGTGAATGGTGTGTGCTCTGCATTAGGCAAAGCACCCATATTACCTCCTCCACCCGTCAGGAATACTGCAGGGATGGAAAGAATGTAAGAGCCAAATGATGGGGAGAAATCAAAGTGCTGTCATATGGGCATAGTAGAGTCATGAGCTAGCAGCCGTTGCCTGCATAAGCATGAGCCAGTGACATTTAGTCATAGATGGGAGAGTGACTCAGGAGCTCCCCTCATTCAGAGACAAAGTCATTACCTCCAGTGATGTGGCCACCTATGAGGTACTCATGGTCTAATGCATAGCCTTACATTCATGTCCATGTGAATATCTTGTTAAACCTAGTGGAACATAAAGCAAAAACACAACAAAAAGCCATAAAAGTCATTCATGAAAGGAAGAGGAAAAGTTGGTGAGAGTAGAAGGAGGAAAAAGAGGGTGGAGGGATGAGAATGGCTAGAATGTATCGCACACATGAACAAAATTGTCAAGGAATAAATTAACAAGCACAAGCAACAATAACAAAATTTGAGCTCAAGCTTTTCCAGATCTTTATTTTCTGGAGGGAAACAGGGACTGACTCGGAATAAACTTTCACTCTGTGAGGTCAAGAGCCTGTGCCAAATATTTAGGGATAAACATTGTACGGCAAGCAATAGAGTATAAAACAAACATAACCCAGCCAGTCTCTGCTGCTCTAATTCAAGGAAGAGGAAGAATAAAGGGAAATTAGAGCAGATGAAGCAAAATAAACAGGAGCTTACAAACAAGTCTAAACAGAACTGTGATAACAATAAATGCGAATGACTTAATTTTACCTCTAAAAGGCAGGAGGCCACTTCAAATTGGATTTTAAAAATTTAGTTATATATTGCTTATGAGAAATATGTAAACATGATTATGAAGCAAAGTGGAAAACATTGAAGTGGAAAAACACACCCAAATAGGATTCCAACCACATGTGTTATTGTAATATTAATAAAGGGAGAAATTAATTTTAAACCCAAAAGGAGTTAATTTCATTTGATTTTATAGACACTTGTAAGAGATGTGAACTGGTAATTTATATTTGAATTTTCCATATTTTTAAAGATATGCTACCTGATTAAGCTTGTTGGCAATGTTTTGGTTTATATCATCAGGAGTAGTATTTTATAATCTTCATGTGCTGGTTTTGGCTGATTTTAGTGCCACAGTAAATCTTTTTTTTTTTTTTGAAAATATTTATTAGATATTGACTTTATTTACATTTCAAATGTTATCCCCTTTCCTGTTTTCCCCTCTGAAAACCCCCTATCACACCCCACTTCCCCTGCTTCTATGAGGGTGTTCTACCTACCCACCCACTTCTGCTTCCCTGTCCTGGCATTCCCCTACACTGGGGCATCAAGCCTTCACAGAACCAAGGGCCTCTACTCCCATTGATGTCTGACAAGGCCCTCCTCTGCTACATATGCGGCTGGAGCCATAGGTCCCTCCATGTGTACTCTTTAGTGGGTGATTTAGTCCCTGGGAGCTCTGGCAGGGCATCTGGCTGGTTGATATTGTTGGTGTCACAGTAATCTTGACCTCATAATATAAATTGAGAAATATCCCTAGCTTGGGTCTCTACAAGAGAAGATAAGTAATTACTGCTGTTTCTTTTTATTAAATATTTAGCAAAATTTATCAGTGAAACAGCTACTGGGTAAATTTTATTAAAGATTTCATTTAGGACAGTTTTACAAGTACAAAATCAATTTTCTAGTAGATGAAAATCTAGGATGTTGCTACTGAGTTTTTATCATTTTCATTTGTCAGGGAAGTGGTATTCATCTGCACTTGGTCTTTTTGTCGCATCTTTGGGAACATGCCCTCATCTTGGGCCTTTTTTTTGTTAACTTACATTTTCATTTAATTCAAGGATTTTCCAGGTTTCCCATGTAACTTCTTGCTTGACATGTGGATAATTTAATCTTTTCATCTTTAAATATTTATAGGTATTTCCTGCTAATATTTAGAGAACATAATTTACATGACCCAAATTACTTCAGCTTTATTGAAATTAGTTTTGGGGCCTGTCTTGATGAGAATTCCATGTGTGCTTAGGAGAAATGCATACTCTGGTGTTATTGGATGAAATGTCCTCTAAATTACAGTCAAGTTAAGTTGGCTAACTTCTGCCCATGGCTTCTGTGTCCATCTTCTGGTTTTCTAGTCTGTAATGTGAATTACAAATACATGCAGAGCAATCTTCATGTAAAGTCTCATAAATGCTGAGTTCAAAGTTCATCTGTATTTTAATGAACTAAGACAAGAAATAGCTCATTGTATTTATTCAGCTACTTACCATTTTTCTTGCTTTTCCCATAGTTCTACAGTTCTAAATTTTCCACTGGTATAATTCCCATTAAATCCTTTGTTTGGGTAAACTTTTTGTGGTTTTCTCAACTTCTTGCATTTTAAAATTGAAAATGTGTTTTTCAGAGACTCGGGAGGCCAGTTTTCATCCACCAGCCTTCCACTTGTGCTCTCTGTCATTGTCTCTTTACTCCGTCTTATGGTCTCCAGTGGTACTGGATGAAGATTTTACCATTATGTTAACCTCAGGATCTAGTAGCTCTTGTCAATATTTTCTCACTTTTCCTCTATTGTTTATTGGAGATTTTTCATCCATATACTCTGAAACCCAGGGATGATATCGTTATCTCTATTATTTTACTGAGCCTATGCACAGAATTATGCAAGTTATGGTTACTGTATCTCTCAATTTTTAGATTTGCCTTTGTTTTCTTTTTAAATAGTATTTTCTATTTATCTGCTAAGGACTTTGTTTCTGTTTATTTCAGTGATATTCCTGTTTGTTCCATGGATAATAGATGCCTTAAAATTTTATTACAACATCTGGGTCATCTTCAGTTTGACAGCTATCAATTCTTCTTCCTTTGGAATGTTGGCTCACTTTTCCTAGTTATTATTATGTCTTTACAACTTTAAACAATATGTTTTATAGTTTTATACATTGATGAAAATCCTCTGAAGGCTGAAGGTTTTGTTTGGTCGTCAGCCAACCAAACTAGGATTATAGCTTGAATTCCCTTTGTCTTTGGTGTATGGTAGTCCTAAGTCTGATTATTATGAGAGGCAATTGGGATTTACATGGGGCCATTCTCAAAACCTTTGCCACACCTTTTTTTTTTTTTTTTTTTTTTTTTTTGTATCTAGGCAGAATTTGGGGTGAGCCTGGAAATTGCTTCATGCTCCTCTTTTGAGTTTTCTCTTCTCTTCTCTTCTCTTCTCTTCTCTTCTCTTCTCTTCTCTTCTCTTCTCTTCTCTTCTCTTCTCTTCTCTTCTCTTCTCTTCTCCTCTCCTCTCCTCTCCTCTCCTCTCCTCTCCTCTCCTCTCCTCTCCTCTCCTCTCCTCTCCTCTCCTCTCCTCTCCTCTCCTCTTCTCTTCTCTTCTCTTCTCTTCTCTTTTCTTTTCTCTTCGTAACTTTTGCTTTCTGGATAACCTTCCCACTCAAAAATATGTCAGGCCAGAAAAAAAAAAAGCCTTCTCTACAGTGTTGGCTCCCTCACAATTGTAAGGAACCCTGGAGGTTCTGTGACAAAAGAAAACACAGAAATTAAAAATGGGAATTCCTGAAGCACAGCTTCTACATAGTGGCCATGTTCATTTTTTCTATACACACCCCTTGCCTCAGGGTTTGAGGACTCTAGAACTCACTGCTGCTACCATTGGCACTATCATTAAACACAAAAATTAAACCTACTGGCCTTTGTACACCATCCCCACTTTCTGGCTTGCAGAGGTTCTTCAAGTCCTGTGGCTGGAAACAGGTTTTTTGTTTTGTTTTGTTTTGTTTTTTCCTGAAAGTAGGTTTGCTGTCTGTACATAAAGGTCACTCCTCTGACTTGGCCTATATTTAAACAGAACTCTGAAGAACCCAAAAGGAGAAGTCTTAGGAATCGAGGGCATTGAATAGAGACTTTCAAGTGTTTAGAATATTTCATAATAATAAGGTGTATGTGTGTAAAAACTGATTGACAACCAGAGGTAAAGCTACGCATCTTGACCAAGGGCTGCTCAGCTCTCCTTGCTGGAGCACGAAACAGCAGTTTTCCATTTTTGCTCTCTTGGTAGATGAACTTGAGCAGAGATGGAAAGAAGGGGAGAGGTGGGAAAAGAGTGAATCCTGCCATGGAAACACAGCCACAGGCTTCCTCATTCTAACCTGTGTAACTATGAGCCTTTTAGAGACACCAGACACATTTTGCCATTGTTTTGTGTATTTTACTTTTCTCCTTTAAGAAATGTAGAGGAAACTTTTGGGAAACTTAGGTATGTGAAAAAAAAATTCCACCATTCTTTGCCTTGAAAATCTTGTGTTAACATGTAGCCATAGAGAGTAGCCTTGTTTTCCCTCTCTAGAACTAGTTTGTGTGGGTATAATTTAAAACTTCTACCTCGGGGAATATATTGTTAGTGGATTTGAGTTACTAAAAATTTGATTGAAAGAATTTCAATTATTAAATGCCAAATCATATCGATAGTCAGTATAAAATATATTCTTTTCTTTTTTCTCTCTTCTCCTTTACCAGCAAGGACAATGAAGATGTGCCATCCTGAGAGAGACAGAGCCAGGACAAACATGCCTTGCCCTACTATATATAACACTGTTTCATAAAGTGGGAAGGGAAAAGAAAACCCAAAGGGTAAAAGAGAAAGCAATTGTTTTGGGATGATGGCTCTTAAGAATAAACATAAAATGAGAGATAATAATCTAGTTTCTGCAGGAAGTGGAGATAACACAGGGTGGTCCCCACATCTAGATAATCTTGTCTGGGTTGAAGTAGGAGTGGCAGGAACACTCAGCTTTGAACCCACTGGAGGAAGAAAGCGGATGCTAACCACTCCACCCTTTCCTCCTCCTGTGCTTGGATCTTTTTTGTGTGTGTGTGTGTTCTTCTTTGTGATGAGGGCACTTGGGAGATACTTATGTGCTTTTTAATGTCTGGAAAGACCAACTGACATGTTTGCAGAGGGGACTGCAAGTGCAGTTTAATAATAGTTGAAAATTTTAAGAGGCAGAACCCATGATTTACTAGCGTTTCCTACACACCCGGTTCTGCCAGGACGCAGATGAGGTCAGTTTTCTGATCCGGGATGGAGCTACATGTCTGCACTAGATGATCTCCACGGAGCCTTCCAGAGGCCAGTGTCAAAGGTCAACACAGAAAGCTCAGTCTGCGAATCTCAGTCTTGGCCCAGCTGGAAAAAAAAACTGGATCATGGTTTGCTTTACTCTTTTCATAAGAATATAAGTTCATAAGAAGAACAGTTGCTATACAAATAACAACTCTATAAAATTAAAGTAACGGAGCATTGATCCTGATAGACTGTTCGGAGAGCTAGGTGTCTAATAGGACTGTTTGTCTATATTCTTAGCTTTTATATTTTAAAGCAAGGTTAATCTCAAAGGGTTCTTGCAAAAAGAGCTAAAAAAAATTGAGTTTCAAACTCCTCACCAGTTTCAGCCTGTATATAAAAAATTTAAAACATCATATGTTTGTGAGCCTAAATTTCTCAGTATTTATATTTATAATAATAAGCACCTATTTGAATGATATAAAAAGTAAGCAAATGAAGCATTGTTTGTAAAAATCACTAATGTAGCCAAAGTGAATCTTTTCCCTCCCAAATGTTTCATTCCTTCATTTGTGTATAATCCATGTCTTATGGACATGTAATTTTTTCTATTGAAAAGCTAAAAATTGACCTTAAGTCAATTTTTTCAAATGTCAGTACATATATACAGTATTTAAACAGAACTATGTTAGAGATATGTTAGTTAACTTTTCCATTGCTATGATAAATACCTGAGCTGACAAAATCAACTTAAAATGAGGAAAGAAATAGCTTGATTAACAGTTTCAGTAGTTTTCATGCAGGAACACTACATTAAACCACATCTTCTGGGACTATGATAACCAAGAACACTATGGCAGGGAGCAAAAGATGGAGGCATAGCTGCTCATTTTATGATGGTCATGAAGCAGAGAGAAAAAGACAGACACAGATATAGTCACCCAGATACTCAGACACACATACACACACACACACACACACACACACACACACACACACACACACACACCATGGGGTGGGGTCAGAAAGAGGTAAAAAGACAGTGCAGACTTTTGTGGTAGGCCCTCTCTCAAAAAATTAAGCTTCAACTTGTAAATCAATCTATTGATGAGATCAGAGTCTCCAAGGCCTCATCTCTTGATACTTTTGCTTTGGAGACCAGTCTTTTTCAGCCTATGAACTTTTGAGGGACATTTCATACCCAGACCTTACAAGGTCTTTCCACATATGAAGGCACCCGTTATGTTTGTTTTTAATTGAGATCATTAAGGAGAATATGATTGAGAAGGCCAAGAGAAGTGGAGTTCTAGGATACTAAATTGATTTCTCATGTGAGTCACAGTTGAAATTGTCTGAGCCCACCATCCCTGAAAGTTCTTACTGTCTCCTCTTTGCCCTTGCTCTCCAGCTTACCAGTTGTCTCTCCAAAGGACATAGAGATACAGTCAGAGAGACAGAGAGAGGGACAGTGAGGGAGAAAGACAGAGATGGAGGGAGGGGCAGAGAGGGAAAGAGACAGAGAGACTGGGAGAGGGAGGGATGGAGGGAGGGAGGGAAGGAGAGAGGGAAAGAAAGCATAAGAGCAAGTGAGAGAGCAAGAGAGAGGAAGAGAGAGAGAGAGAGAGAGAGAGAGAGAGAGAGAGAGAGAGAGAGAGAGAGAGAGAGAGAGAGAAGGGAAACTTTCTATTGTGTGCTACCACCTTCATAGGGAACCTATAACTCTTCATACTGGCCTTGGGAGTCTCTTGATCACTAACATTTCAGTTTCCCTGTGATCACATTTTCCCACATTCCAAGCTGCTACTTGAAATGTTTCTAGAAAGAGTATTTGACAGGATAACCCTACCTCCAGGCAAATCAGACAAACGCTATTTCTAGGGCGACAAGTTAGGGCATAATTACCACAATATGCCTGGAAGCATTTCAGATTTACAGCTGCAAAGGACTCATTACCTCAGACTTTTCTCAAACCTACCTCAGACCTCAGGTCCTCTCCAGACTCAGACCTGATTCTAGTGTGTGCCCAGGCTTCAGTTACCTTTGCAAGTCTTCAGCAATTTGCTTGCCTTAAAGTATTTCACTTGACATACATGTCCTATATGTCTGCTGTGATCCAACGCAAAAGAGTAAAACCATCATTCTTTAAGACTCCAGTCCAGACCACTTTTTTTCTGTTTAGATCACATGGGCTCCTTTGTGCTTCCTCCACGGGTCCATCTTTGCACACTAGCCTATGAGTCCCTGTGACATCGACTCTTATGCTCTTATTTCTAAGTCCCTTTCCCGTATTTCACAGTATTCTTGTCATGTTTTAGTATTTTCATTGTTGTTTTCTTAACTTGGGAGTTGAAAGCAAGATTCATCTGAATAAGAATCCTCAGGAAGGGAGAGGTTGCGTTTTCATATTGCCTATGACTTTTCCTTATCACTAGACCGGGTCAGGCTTGCCTGAGGCTGAGAATTTGTGCATAATTAAGACATTTTCTTTGGTACCTACCTATTTGGCAAGCTGATTCTTGCAAATCAGCTACTGTGTCATTAATTTCAATAAGGTGACTGTGGAGCAGTAGCTAAGGAGGAAACAAAGGTCCTCAACCCCAAGAATTAAATCCTTCCTGGGCTAGGTGGTGCGCCGTCTCCACTCTCTTTACATTCAGCCATTGCACATTAAAACAAGGTCTGAAGTCATCAGTATGCCTGTTGCTCTCATTAGAATATTTGCATCTCCTCTGAAATTCATGCTGAAACTTCATCCCTAGTAGAATAGTTCTAAAAGGTCTTTCAGAGGTCATTAACACGTGAGCCATCTGCTCTTACACATGTAGTGCTACTTTTCTCAAAATAGGGAACTGGCTAGGTTTCTTTTTTTGCCCTCCAGTCCCTTTGCTCTGTAAAGGCATGACTTTAGAAGGTTCATCTTGGAATAACAGACAATGGCATCACCAAACACTGAAACTGTTAGTACCTTGGTCTTGATGTCCTTCAGAACTGTATGAAATCCATCTTTGGAATATCTTGTTTCAGGTATTTTTCTATGGCATCTCAAACTGAGCAAGATACTTCTCTTGGTCAGATAAGCTTAAACACTTAAACTTAGAAAACATAATAAATATGTATGTCCTTCTTGAAATAAAATAATCTCATTAAATTAATATTTTATATTTAAAATGTTAAATTTTTAATAATATTTGTATTTGAATCAATAGGTTTACAACAGTTGTTTAAATACTTAAAAGTAATTTGCTAGTCATTTGTAATACAAGATTAAGAAAGATGTTATCAGGTGAAGTTTTCTTCTGTTTGTCAAAGAAAAAAGTATTCAAGAAATATAGTTTAAGTGGAAGTCTATTTAGCAAAGCCAAGTATAATCCAGAAGCAAATTGGGGCAGGATAACATGGAGGTTGGTAGCAGCTCACTGGCGTTTGGGTTCTGATTTTAAGAAGCTTCGTATGGTCCCTTTCCTCTCATGATCATTGTCAAGAAGTTCCCAATTTTGTCCACAATATTAACTTTATCCCTACTCTATGATGTATGCTCCAGGGTCAAGGTGTCCTTATGATTGTCTTTCCCACTTATCATCATATTAGTTGGCAAGCATATATAATGTTTAGAAAGGTTTTTGATGGTTTAATTTCAGATATGGTGGTAAGAACCTAGTTGCTTCTTCAAAGATACTGATTCACAAAGGGGCATATTAACCATCAGGAGTCAAAACTATCAAGATATTATTGTGTAATTTCTAGCTTTCTCAGCATCAAAGCAGTTGGTTGTACATGACATCCATCCCTTCAGCTCCTGCATATCTAGTTACTATGTGAGCATTTCCTGCTAAAGGTTTGGGACTAAATCTTTAGTGGCATGAGCAACATATCAATGCTCTTCTTGGTGAAGAGGGCACTGTTATCTTCAGAGTCAGTGTACTTGCTATTTGTCAGAAAGATATAGAAAACATTTGAATGAATATCTAAGTAAAAATTATTTCACCTGACTAATACAGATGTAGATTCTCACAGCCAACTATCAGACTGAGCCCAGGGACTGCAATGGAAGAGGTAGGGGAAGGACTGAAGGAGCTGAAAGGGGATTGCAATCCCATGGGAAGAACAATACCAACTAACGTGACCACCCAGAACTCCCAGGGACAAACCACGGAGGGATCCATGGCTCCAGATACATACAGATACATATGTAGCAGAGGATGGTCTTATCTGGCATCAATGGGAGGGGAAACCCTTGGTCCTGTGGAGGCTTGATGGCCCAGCATAGGGGGATGCTAGAGCAGTGAGGCAGGAATGGGTGAAGGGGTGGAGGAGCACCCTCATAGAGGCAAAGGGGAGGGGGGTAGAGGGGGTGGAATGAGTGAGTTTGTAGAGGCGTAACCAGGAAGGGGGATATAATTTGAAATGTAAACAAATGAAATGACTAATTAAAGAAAAAAGAATATTTCATATTGGAGAGCTGGCTCTGCCCTATACCTGGGCAGTGCAGGTGAGTTGGCCCTTTTGGCATAGGCTCTGGAGAGTTGGTGGGCTGACCACTACCCAGGCCCAGATCCAGGGCTTAGAGTTGGTCCATCTCAACATCTACTTCCTCTATGAGCTGCTGGAGAATGTGAATGGGCTGGTCCTGCAGACCCAAAGCTGCAGAATCCCCATGAATCAAGGATGTCTGAGAGGAGTCTTGGTGATGTTTCAGTATTGATGGCATATCAGAAGCCAGAGGCTTTGAACCAATGAGTTTCTGCAGTGACCATTTGCAAGTAAAACTGTTTAGGCAAAACACACTGTGACACTTCTGTGACTTCACACTGTGACTTCCACAACAAGATTTTTGTTTTGCTTTGTCTTTTAATATTTATTTTTTATTTTCTTATTTTGGGAGGAGGTTACAAAGGTGGAGGGGAGATCTGAAAAGACTGGTAAATGAATTGGATTGGAGTACATGATGTGAAATTCACAAAGAATCAATAAAATTTATATTTTAAAAAAGAGAATCTTACAGCCCTAATATGGTGTCTCACAACAATACTTCTTGATATGCATTTAGTTTGTTCCCATGAAATAGTTATTATACTTTTGGTTGTATAGAAAATTCTAGAAAGCTCTGAGTTGGTTGTGATGGTTCACTGTAATGTCATCTTGACTAGATGAAGAATAATCTAGGAAACACACTTATGGGCCTGTCTGTACGGGTGCTAGAAGGAAGCATTAACTGACTTGCCCTGACACCACTATTCGTTTCATTTCACTATTCATTCATTTCATAGGCTGGGTGTCACAGACTGGATACAAAGACAACAGTGATCTGAGACTTGCATTCATTCATCTTTATACTTCTAGACTCCAGACATGATGTGGCTATTGGTAGCACACTCGTACCTTCTCTATAATCATGATGTGTACTCCTCAACCATGAGCCCAAATAAATCCTTCCTTATGTTGAGTTTACTAGGGATTTTCTCACACCGATGAGAAAAGTAACCAACGTAGAGAATTTATCATAAGAAATGGGACAGTTGAGTGTTAAACCCGACCCGAAAATGGTTCTACGTATTTGGAATTGGTTTGTGGGAGGAACGTGGCAGACGTCAGAACCGCGGAACAGACTATCTCCAGAACAGTGTACGCAGAGTTTAGTTGGACATGTAAGTAGGGAGTTGGAAGAGAACGCTTAGCGAAACGGATGGTTGCGAGTCAGCTTCATCACTGGAAAGAGAGGCCCACTGGACAGGCAAACTTTATATGCCCCAGTACAGGGGAACGCCAGGGCCAAAAAATGGGAATGGGTGGGTAGGAGAGTGTGTGTGTGTGGGGGGGGGTGTGGGAGACTTTTGGGATAGCATTGGAAATGTAATTGAGGAAAATACGTAATAAAAAAACGATAAAAAAAAAGAGGTTATACAGAGGAGTAAGGACTCTCTGGGGGAACAGACTAGGGACTCTTTATGTTTATACTCTGGGACAGCAGCTGACAAATCTTGTCCATGCTCTGAGAACATAAGTGAGGTTAAATTACATCGAAGTGAACTTAAGCAGGAGGAAATTCTGAGACGGGATTGTGTTCAGGCTGTGCTGTTGATAGTGTTCCCTAATCGTATTCATGTCTACAGTGGGAGAGCCATAAATGGGGCAGAAGGGTGACGTTAGACGTGCAGTTCGGTGAGACTGGGATTTCTGATAACACGGGTGTGAATGCAGCTGTAATTGCTAAATAGATTATCACAGTTACAGAGAAACCTTTTTTGCTCTGCACTGGGACAGGAAGAACGGTTTCTTGAGGGCAAGACCCATATGTTCCCTTTACATGAAAACTGGAATAAATCCATTTTTCTTTTAATTTGCTTTTTTTTCCTGCACAATGGGACAGCAATAAGAAAAATAATATGTTATGGATTAGTTCTTTTCATTTTATGACTAAACCTGACTGTGGGGAAAAACACAAGAAACTAAATTAGGTTGAAATAGCTGTTTTCACAGCGGAGTCTGGTTGTAGACAGGTTTTTGCTTTAACATCATATTAAAAGGAAACAGCTTAAATTGTCACCAAATGACAAAAGGCTGCTATTGGGATAGTTCATTCTATAGATATTATTTATAGATTCATGCATGATATATCACACTTCTATAAACAGTTGTCCTAAATGAACAAATGTTTTTTATTTGAAAAAATGTGCCTTGGTTTTTCTTAGGCTTATGTCATCAGTAAAGCACAGGTTGTGTCTATCACAGAGACAAGGCATTTGCAGTCTTTTCTGTAGTATGTCAGGGGTAGGACCACTTGGTCCCTAACCTCTTTATTTATTCTCTTCTTAAATGTGTATGACCTTAAAAATCCTCACATTAACAAGAGGAAAAGAAATCCTCTTCTTTAGCATTTGTTTTGCCATAGCAAAAGAAAATTAAATGCTATCTTTCAGTGTAGGAATTAAAAATTAAGTGCACCTGTTGAACACTTTCAAATTTAGTATTGGTATGCTTTAAAGCATTGCTACTGAAGATAGCCTTTTAAATCCTCTGGTTTTCTTGTCCTTGGTACAGATGTGTGCACGGAGTACAGAACAGCCTTTTCAGCATTCTCCTTACCCTTCCTCCAGGTAGAAGCACGTGGGTTTGTTTACATTGCTGGCTAGATTATTGCGGCAGTAGAGATACATTTTTATCTTTTAGAGTTCACTTCAGGGTGACTGGAAAGTGATCTTTCTGTGTAATTTGGGGGAAACAAGTACAGATGGTGTCAAGAGGTATATTTCTGATGGGCTTGTTAACATGAAGGACTATAAAAGTTTCCATATGTCAGAATTTATAGTATAGCAGTCACAGAGATGGAGAAAGTCCTGTGAGCTATGGCCTAGGGAGCTCTGTGCCCCAGAAGGAGGAGCTCAGAATCCAGGGAAGATGGCTCTGCACTGGACACTTGTCATGTAAATGCTTGTTTAGACAGAAACACAACCCAAGGCTATGCACAAGCACACGGGACTTCTGCAGAAAGGGAGATGCTTTGCTTCGTTTTGATTCTTAACTTCAGACTTTGTCAAATTTGCTTTCTTTCTTTTTTTTTCCATTTTTTATTAGGTATTTAGCTCATTTACATTTCCAATGCTATACCAAAAGTCCCCCATACCCACCCACCCCCACTCCCCTACCCACCCACTCCCCCTTTTCGGCCCTGGCATTCCCCTGTACTGGGGCATATAAAGTTTGCGTGTCCAATGGGCCTCTCTTTCCAGTGATGGCCGACTAGGCCATCTTTTGATACATACGTAGCTAGAGTCAAGAGCTCAGGGGTACTGGTTAGTTCATAATGTTGTTCCACCTATAGGGTTGAAGATCCCTTTAGCTCCTTGGGTACTTTCTCTAGCTCCTCCATTGGGAGCCCTGTGATCCATCCATTAGCTGACTGTGAGCATCCACTTCTGTGTTTGCTAGGCCCCGGCATAGTCTCACAAGAGACAGCTATATCTGGGTCCTTTCAGTAAAATCTTGCTAGTGTATGCAATGGTGTCAGCATTTGGATGCTGATTATGGGGTGGATCCCTGGATATGGCAGTCTCTATATGGTCCATCCTTTCATCTCAGCTCCAAACTTTGTTTCTGTAACTCCTTCCATGGGTGTTTTGTTCCCACTTCTAAGGAGGGGGCATAGTGTCCACACTTCAGTCTTTATTTTTCTTGAGTTTCATGTGTTTAGGAAATTGTATCTTATATCGTGGGTATCCTAGGTTTTGGGCTAATATCCACTTATCAGTGAGTACATATTGTGTGAGTTCCTTTGTGAATGTGTTACCTCACTCAGGATGATGCTCTCCAGGTCCATCCATTTGGCTAGGAATTTCATAAATTCATTCTTTTTAATAGCTGAGTAGTACTCCATTGTGTAGATGTACCACATTTTCTGTATCCATTCCTCTGTTGAGGGGCATCTGGGTTCTTTCCAGCTTCTGGCTATTATAAATAAGGCTGCTATGAACATAGTGGAGCATGTGTCCTTCTTACCAGTTGGGGCATCTTCTGGATATATGCCCAGGAGAGGTATTGCGGGATCCTCCCGTAGTACTATGTCCAATTTTCTGAGGAACCTCCAGACTGATTTCCAGAGTGGTTGTACAAGCCTGCAATCCCACCAACAATGGAGGAGTGTTCCTCTTTCTCCACATCCACGCCAGCATCTGCTGTCACCTGAATTTTTTATCTTAGCCATTCTCACTGGTGTGAGGTGGAATCTCAGGGTTGTTTTGATTTGCATTTCCCTGATGATTAAAGATGTTGAACATTTTTTTCAGGTGCTTCTCTGCCATTCGGTATTCCTCAGGTGAGAATTCTTTGTTCAGGTCTGAGCCCCATTTTTTAAGGGGGTTATTTGATTTTCTGAGGTCCACCTTCTTGAGTTCTTTATATATGTTGGATATTAGTCCCCTATCTGATTTAGGATAGGTAAAGATCCTTTCCCAGTCTGTTGGTGGTCTTTTTGTCTTATTGACAGTGTCTTTTGCCTTGCAGAAACTTTGGAGTTTCATTAGGTCCCATTTGTCAATTCTCGATCTTACAGCACAAGCCATTGCTGTTCTGTTCAGGAATTTTTCCCCTGTGCCCATATCTTCAAGGCTTTTCCCCACTTTCTCCTCTATAAGTTTCAGTGTCTCTGGTTTTATGTGGACTTCCTTAATCCACTTAGATTTGACCTTAGTACAAGGAGATAGAAATGGATCAATTCGCATTCTTCTACATGATAACAACCAGTTGTGCCAGCACCAATTGTTGAAAATGCTGTCTTTCTTCCACTGGATGGTTTTGGCTACCTTGTCGAAGATCAAGTGACCATAGGTGTGTGGGTTCATTTCTGGGTCTTCAATTCTATTCCATTGGTCCACTTGTCTGTCTCTATACCAGTACCATGCAGTTTTTATCACAATTGCTCTGTAGTAAAGCTTTAGGTCAGGCATGGTGATTCCACCAGAGGTTCTTTTATCCTTGAGAAGAGTATTTGCTATCCTCGGTTTTTTGTTATTCCAGATGAATTTGCAAATTGCTCCTTCTAATTCGTTGAAGAATTGAGTTGGAATTTTGATGGGGATTGCATTGAATCTGTAGATTGCTTTTGGCAAGATAGCCATTTTTACAATGTTGATCCTGCCAATCCATGAGCATGGGAGATCTTTCCATCTTCTGAGATCTTCTTTAATTTCTTTCTTCAGGGACTTGAAGTTTTTATCATACAGATCTTTCACTTCCTTCGTTAGAGTCACGCCAAGATATTTTATATTATTTGTGGCTATTGAGAAGGGTGTTGTTTCCCTAATTTCTTTCTCAGCCTGTTTATTCTTTGTGTAGAGAAAGGCCATTGACTTGTTTGAGTTAATTTTATATCCAGCTACTTCATTGAAGCTGTTTATCAGGTTTAGGACTTCTCTGGTGGAATTTTTAGGGTCACTTATATATACTATCATATCATCTGCAAAAAGTGATATTTTGACTTCCTCTTTTCCAATTTGTATCCCCTTGATCTCCTTTTGTTGTCGAATTGCTCTGGCTAATACTTCAAGTACTATGTTGAAAAGGTAGAGAGAAAGTGGGCAGCCTTGTCTAGTCCCTGATTTTAGTGGGATTGCTTCCAGCTTCTCTCCATTTACTTTGATGTTGGCTACTGGTTTGCTGTAGATTGCTTTTATCATGTTTAGGTATTGGCCTTGAATTCCTGATCTTTCCAGAACTTTTATCATGAATGGGTGTTGGATCTTGTCAAATGCTTTTTCTGCATCTAACGAGATGATCATGTGGTTTTTGTCTTTGAGTTTGTTTATATAATGGATTACATTGATGGATTTTCGTATATTAAACCATCCCTGCATCCCTGGAAAAAAACCTACTTGGTCAGGATGGATGATTGCTTTAATGTGTTCTTGGATTCGGTTAGCGAGAATTTTATTAAGGATTTTTGCATCGATGTTCATAAGAGAAATTGGTCTGAAGTTTTCTATCTTTGTTGGATCTTTCTGTGGTTTAGGTATCAGAGTAATAGTGGCTTCATAAAATGAGTCGGGTAGAGTACCTTCTACTTCTATCTTGTGAAAAAGTTTGTGCAGAACTGGAGTTAGATCTTCTTTGAAGGTCTGGTAGAACTCTGCACTAAACCCATCTGGTCCTGGGCTTTTTTTGGCTGGGAGACTATTAATAACTGCTTCTATTTCTTTAGGGGATATGGGACTGTTTAGAAGGTCAACTTGATCCTGATTCAACTTTGGTACCTGGTATCTGTCCAGAAATTTGTCCATTTCGTCCAGGTTTTCCAGTTTTGTTGAGTATAGCCTTTTGTAGAAGGATCTGATGGTGTTTTGGATTTCTTCAGGATCTGTAGTTATGTCTCCCTTTTCATTTCTGATTTTGTTAATTAGGATTTTGTCCCTGTGCCCTCTAGTGAGTCTAGCTAAGGGTTTATCTATCTTGTTGATTTTCTCAAAGAACCAACTCCTCGTTTGGTTAATTCTTTGAATAGTTTTTCTTGTTTCCACTTGGTTGATTTCACCCCTGAGTTTGATTATTTCCTGCCGTCTACTCCTCTTGGGTGAATTTGCTTCCTTTTTTTCTAGAGCTTTTAGATGTGTTGTCAAGCTGCTAGTATGTGCTCTCTCCCGTTTTTTCTTGGAGGCACTCAGAGCTATGAGTTTCCCTCTTAGAAATGCTTTCATTGTGTCCCAAAGGTTTGGGTACGTTGTGGCTTCATTTTCATTAAACTCTAAAAAGTCTTTAATTTCTTTCTTTATTCCTTCCTTGACCAAGGTATCATTGAGAAGAGTGTTGTTCAGTTTCCACGTGAATGTTGGCTTTCTGTTATTTATTTTGTTATTGAAGATCAGCCTTAGTGCATGGTGATCTGATATGATACATGGGACAATTTCAATATTTTTGAATCTGTTGAGGCCTGATTTGTGACCTATTATGTGGTCAATTTTGGAGAAGGTACCATGAGGTGCTGAGAAGAAGGTATATCCTTTTGTTTTAGGATAAAATGTTCTGTAGATATCTGTCAGATCCATTTGTTTCATCACTTCTGTTAGTTTGAGTGTGTCCCTGTTTAGTTTCTGTTTCCATGATCTGTCCATTGGTGAAAGTGGTGTGTTGAAGTCTCCCACTATTATTGTGTGAGGTGCAATGTGTGCTTTGAGCTTTACTAAAGTTTCTTTAGTGAATGTGGCTGCTCTTGTATTTGGAGCATAGATATTCAGAATTGAGAGTTCCTCTTGGAGGATTTTACCTTTGATGAGAATGAAGTGTCCCTCCTTGTCTTTTTTGATGACTTTGGGTTGAAAGTCAATCTTATCAGATATTAGGATGGCTACTCCTGCTTGTTTCTTCATACCATTTGCTTGGAAAATTGTTTTCCAGCCTTTCATTCTGAGGTAGTGTCTATCTTTTTCTCTGAGATGAGTTTCCTGTAAGCAGCAAAATGTTGGGTCTTGTTTGTGTAGCCAGTTTGTTAGTCTATGTCTTTTTATTGGCGAGTTGAGACCATTGATGTTAAGAGATATTAAGGAAAAGTAATTGTTGCTTCCTGTTATTTTTGTTGTTAAAGTTGGCATTCTGTTCTTGTGGCTGTCTTCTTTTAGGTTTGTTGAGGGATTACCTTCTTGTTTTTTCTAGGGCGTTGTTCCCGTTCTTGTATTGGTTTTTTTCTGTTATTATCCTTTGAAGGGCTGGATTCGTGGAGAGATAATGTGTGAATTTGGTTTTGTCGTGGAATACTTTGGTTTCTCCATCTATGATAATTGAGAGTTTGGCTGGGTATAGTAGCCTGGGCTGCAGTTTGTGTTCTCTTAGTGTCTGTGTAACATCTGTCCAGGCTCTTCTGGCTTTCATAGTCTCTGGTGAAAAATCTGGTGTAATTCTGATAGGCTTGCCTTTATATGTTACTTGACCTTTTTCCCTTACTGCTTTTAGTATTCTATCTTTATTTAGTGCATTTGATGTTCTGATTATTATGTGTCGGGAGGAATTTCTTTTCTGGTCCAGTCTATTTGGAGTTCTGTAGGCTTCTTGTATGTTCATAGGCATCTCATTCTTTAGATTTGGGAAGTTTTCTTCAATAATTTTGTTGAAGATGTTTGCTGGACCTTTGAGTTGAAAATCTTCAATCTCATCCACTCCTATTATCCGTAAGTTTGGTCTTCTTATTGTGTCCTGGATTTCCTGGATATTTTGCGTTAGGATCTTTTTGCATTTTCCATTTTCTTTGATTGTTGTGCCGATGTTCTCTATGGAATCTTCTGCACCTGAGATTCTCTCTTCCATCTCTTGTATTCTGTTGCTGATGCTCAAATCTATGGTTCCAGATTTCTTTCCTAGGGTTTCTATCTCTAGTGTTGCCTCGCTTTGAGTTTTCTTTATTGTGTCTACTTCCCTTTTTAGGTCTAGTATGGTTTTGTTCATTTCCATCACCTGTTTGTATGTTTTTTCCTCTTTTTCTGTAAGGACTTCTACCTGTTTGATTGTGTTTTCCTGTTTTTCTTTAAGGACTTGTAACTCTTTAGCAGTGTTCTCCTGTATTTCTTTAAGTGATTTATTAAAGTCCTTCTTGATGTCCTCTACCATCATCATGAGATATGCTTTTAAATCTAGGTCTAGGTTCTCAGGTGTGTTGGGGTTCCCTGTACTGGGCAAAGTGGGTGTGCTGGGTTCTGATGATGGTGAGTGGTCTTGGTTCCTGTTAGTAAGATTCCTACGTTTACCTTTCGCCATCTGGTAATCTCTGGAGTTAGTAGTTATAGTTGACTCTGTTTAGAGATTGTTCTTCTGGTGATTCTGTTACCGTCTATCAGCAGACCTGGGAGACAGATTCTCTCCTCTGAGTTCCAGTGTTCTGAGCACTCTCTGCTGGCAAGCTCTCTTACAGGGAAGGTGCGCAGATATCTTGTATTTGGACCTCCTCCTGGCCGAAGAAGAAGGCCCAAAACAGGACCTTTCTCAGACACTGTGTTGCTTTGGCAGTTCCCAGAAGCTGTCACCTTCTGTGGTACAGACTCTCACCTAAGCAGACTAAATTCCTAAGTTCCTTGGAGTCCCGGAACCAAGATGGCGACCGCTGCTGCTGCTGCTGCGGCTGAGGCCGCCTCCTCAACCGGGCGGGCACCTGTCCTCCGGTCCGGACTGTGGCCGGCTGTCCCCGGCCCACAAAGGGTGCTGCCTCAGCGGTTTTGTGCTTCTGCCTGTTCCAGAAGCTGTCAGGTTCTCTGGCGCACCCTCTCACCTGTTCAGACTAATTTCCTAAGTTCGGCGGGTCCCGGACCAAGATGGCGACCGCTGCTGCTGTGGCTTAGGCCGCCTCCCCAGCCGGGCGGGCACCTGTCCTCCGGTCCAGACTGTGGCCGGCTGTCCCCGGCCCACAAAGGGTGCTGCCTCAGCGGCTTTGTGCTTCTGCCTCTTCCAGAAGCTGTCAGGTTCTCTGGCGTGCCCTCTCACCTGTTCAGACTAATTTCCTAAGTTCGGCGGGTCCCGGACCAAGATTCAAATTTGCTTTCTTGTTTTTAGAGCATGTCTCCTTACCTTCTAGTCTATTTATGTTTTATTTGGAGAGATTTGCTGCATAAAATGTACAGGAAACATATACACTGTGTTCCCAGAAGTCTGTGCACCCAGACTAGCCTGCAGCACACATTCTAGGAAGCACAGCAGTTTCCAAAGTCCCCAAAGTCTGCTTCAAGTCTTTATTTACTGCATAGTAACATAAAGCAAAATAAAAAGCAGAAACAAAAGAACCATTCTACGACTTAAGCTGCAACTTTCTGTGTCATTCCTGACCTCTAGCCTTGAAGCAGGAACGGTTTGTTTGTTTGTTCTTGGGGCTCTCATTTATTATATTTTTTAGTCTAGTTTCTATCCCAAAATGTAGAACTCTTGTTTATGAAATAAATAAGCAGTGATAAATACATTTCTAGAGAGACTCTTATTCATAGCCCAGGCTTGCCCAGAACTCACTCTGTAGTTCAGCCTGGGTTTGAACTAACAGTGACTCACCTGCCTTAATTCACAGAGCTAGGATTATAGGCACGAGTTACCAAGCCTATATGGGTTGGAAGCTTTAAATAAAACTTTTTTTCTTTCTCATTAAATATGAATGATTCCATGTTTTGTTTGGCATTTATCCAAATAAATCCACGAACTCCTAAGCTGGATGATAGAAATACTAATTGAATATTTCCATCACAATTTACAATTGTTAGAGGTTAAGCTAAAAATTATGAACCATAGGAGGACCAGAAAGAAAACATTCTATTATTAGAAACATAGCTACTGTCAGGACGAGAAGTACTATCGCTTGGTTTTCTTATTAGAGCAACATAACCAGGTATAACAATGATCTCAGTTTAACAAACAGCAGACTAGAAGTCAAGAACACGGCAGCAGTATATGGTTGCATGGATGGGGATTGTAAGGGACAGATACTTGGCCTGACTGAATTCACCTCCCATCATTCCCTGCTCTCTCCCAGCACCGCCCTGCCTCCCGTAGGCAGTATTTAACATGAGTGAAGAAGTCCCCACTCTCTTATATACTGAGAGTTGCCATTTGTTTAAAAAGAGTAGAAGGCAAAAAAACCCAAACAAACAAACAAAACAAACAAACAAACAAACCAAAAAACCAAAAAACCAACAACAGAAAAGGCCTTTCTCTGTCTATGTTTTGTCAGCTGATGTCAAGTTTTGATCTTAAAATTAAAGATGAGTTTCCTGTTAGCCAGAAGGCTCCTAGCAGAACTCCCACGTTCCTTAAGGGAACCTACTTTCCCCTGTAACTGGGTCCCTAGCTAAAAATGTGGTATTCATTCTTTCTTATTTTCTTTTTCTGCCACACATTGATGAGGTGAAGCTAAAACACCAAAACCAAAACCAAAGCAAATAAAACAAGAAGCAAGCCAAAAACCAAATGAAAAACTCTGAACCCCAAACAACTGTTTTATTTCCCTTTAAAGCTGGAAACAACAGAAGGAAGAAAACCAGAAGTGAGATTTAGGTGGTTTCTGGATGACTATTCTGAGCCTCCTCCATCAAACAAATGCCCAGAAAGAATAGACAATCACCTGTGGGAAAAACTTGAAGCCATTTGAATGCATGCACGTATTAAATTAAAGACCTAGGCTCTCCGACCATAATGCAAACTTGAATGACTCTCTCTTAGTCAATTTCACATGTCTACAGACTTGCTTTTTTGGAAATTTTTTTTTCTTTGCATGTTTTTGCTTTGCTTGCATCTATTTAGACAGGTGGGTGTTATTTTTCTTCCGATTAGGGAGTACATTAAAATAGCCAAGGTCCTCCACAGAATGCTTATAAAACAAGTATTGTGTAATAAAGAGAAAGAGCTTAATGCCTATTCTATCTGTTTCTACACACTGCTTAGGTGTCAGATCCTGAAAGCCACTTTGTGGATAATATATCCAAGACAGGTGACCATTGTGCTGTCTTACATACTGAGACATGATCAGAGAGAGAACTAGGTTATTAATTCAACTACAAAACACTTAGGATTATGGAATTTCTTAAAACAGCCAGTGGAAAGCCATCTCTCCATACACACCTGACAGTTAATATCATAAATTTCCAAGTAGTTTCCCCAGTCTGGGTGGTAGTTTAGTAACTAAACTAAGTGTATGTATTAGGGATAGAATATGCTTGTGTCTGGGGCCTTGCTTAGGTTGGAACTCTGGTGTCACACTGCTGGCTCTACGCCCTTTATCAAAGCACTACATGTTTAAATATTTCAGAGTTTTGCGCAGTTCTGACACTTGAAATACCTACTGACAAGCAACATAAAGCTTCCACAAGAGTAGGTGCTGAGTGAAATTTCTGGGGCAGCTAGGCAGGCATGGCACCATGCTTTAAAAGTCTGTGAAAACATATTTGGACAACACATAGTTTTCCTCACAGCATACAATAGTATGTACATGTATATATGTAATATATATTATAATATAATGTATGTATGTATGTTAACATGTGGGTAGACTTGTGTATGTGCAGGTGAGCATCTACATCTTCCTGTAGATTGATGTCAGGTGTGTATTGCTCTCCAGTTGATTTTCTGATGTGATGTCTCTTACTGAATGCAGAAAATGCACTTTTTGGCTGATTTAACTAGCCTGCTTTTTCCTGGATCTCCTTCTATATCAGCCTCTAAAGGGCTGGGATTATGGAGGGGCTGCCTATTCACCTTCATTTTGTATGGGTATTGGGGCCTAAACTCTGGACCTTATGCTTGTGGGGCAAGCACTTTTCCTGCTGAGCCATTGCTCAGTGACCGAATTTCAGACATTCTGAAATTCATTTAGTTCTGATTTTACCTAGTACTAGGCTAATGAGGAAAGGCATTGGGCAGCTGATCACACTTGTGTAGCTTGTTCATGCAGCTCCTGTTTCAAGCCATCATTGGGATTTCTCCTTTTTAAATGTGTTATGTTATTGAAGTACAGGAGTTACTTATATATTGTAGACATAACCTTTGCCATGTCTATACTGCTCATGTTCTCTGAACAAAATAGGTCCTTTTCTTTGCTTTCTTCCCCCAGAGTTGAAAAAGGGGATTTCTATCTTAATTTGTTATTGTTTGCCATTGGGTTCCTAATAATAGATAAACAATATGATTCCATCATTTGGGGAAGTGAAGCAAATTTTTAAAAAAGTGTATGAGCAAACTTCTTGTAAACATTCAATCAAGTGCTAGCTTCTATAATTATACAATTAAATCCTTCCAAATAACTGTGCTCTATCAGTAATAGGTAAAACTCACTTTTTGTTAACAACGCCATAGTTATCTTTCAATCATAATGAATATAATTTTCTAAAAACATTCTTTCATTATGAAACTAGTAGACAGCCAAGATTTTTTTAGTTAGCAAAATTTGTTCTTTCACCATTTCATATGTGTCTGCACACTCAGTATTCTGGCCATGCACTTCACCCACCTTCCTCTTTTTCTGATAGTCTTATCTATCTTTTTTTTTCAACAGTTTATTTCCTAACAATCCTTCTTTCGAATGTCTTTGCCTATGCCATATTTACAGAGGCTATTGTTAATTTTTTTTAAAGCAATCATCATGGTTTTAGCTTCAGTTTTGTCTGTATAATTTATATCACTTCACTCCTTTGTGGAGTGAGGCTGGAGAGTGACTGACAAAGGCTTACTTCCCAAGAAACCTAAAAGTCACACTCAACCCACCACCTATAATAACAAGTATATGTGGTAGCAATTTATTTTTTTACATTTTTGGGCTTATTTTATAGTAGAATATTCTATGAAATCTTATTAAGGTCTCTGCTTGATCTTTAAGCTGGCATTGTATGTCAGGAGGCTCAACAGTAGAGGTGATTTCCCCCTCTGTACCACACAGCCTTTGCAAACATTTGGAGAACACTATGGTGGGGACAGGAGCATCTTGAGGGAGGCCAGGACCCACAGCTGCTGTAAATACAGAACAATGGCTCTAGTCATGTCTTAAGAAAAATCTGGAACAAATGTGTCTGAGTGATTCCACATTTTAAGTGCAGGGGAAAAGATTTCAGTGACTTTTTAAACATCTGGTAGGCATTGTAAGATGAATAGATTTTTGCATTGGGATTATGTGCAATCCATAGTACTATAGTTGGAGTATTAGCAGAATACAATATGGCTTTTTTAAAAATTATTATTACAAACTCTCTGGCCAGTAAGCCTACAGATCTGTTGTACATATTCATTAAGAGACACATCAAATGTAAATTCATAGTCAGCTGGACTGAAATAGAATTTCATCTTTGTTTAATGGTGGCTTTTAGGGAGAGTGTGCTGAAGATACTTCCTAAAGTCTTAAGTACATGTAAAGTGGAAGTACTATGCAAAGTCCAGGAGGTAATGCTTCACAGCACGGTCACTTGGATCTCTTCCACAGTTGACTCTCAAGGAATAAGGAGGGAGGGGAGGAGAGAGAGAGAGATGGGGAAGGGGAGAGAGGAGACAAAGGAGGAAGGGGAGGAATGAGACACAACAGGATCTGAGAAGTTTTAGGATAGTATTTAAAACTATAAATATTTGAATGTCTATGGCCACCATTCAGGATTTGACAATAAACTCATTGCTACTTGCTTGTCTTTAATAATGGTTCCATGGTTGATTTGTTGTTGGTTGATTTTGAATTTTTATAACAAAAAATTGTAAAAGTTTAAATAGATGCTTGAGAGATTGTTCAACTGGGAAAGATAAGTTAGAATTTCAATAAAACCTGGGCTTAGATTACAGTTTGAAATTCCTGTAAAGTTTAGTATAAATAAGGTGAAAACTCATTTTTATGCTTTGTGTAATTATTATTCGTCACAACTATAGATACTTCTGTATTCTTACAATAAAATTTCATTATTTTTCTAAAAAGACACATCTGAATATTACTGATGTAATGCATAGGACCCATAGCTATAGGAAGTTTTGAATTTTATCAACTTATTTTCTTAAGTGACTTTTTAGTCATATGTTTTGTTTACAAGAAGTGTAACAGGTCATGCTGCCAAACAGAGATGTTTCTCAGCTTAAATGCAAGGAACCCGAGAACAGGGGTATTTTGGAGTTACAATTGTATATATGCATATATAACATTTTCCCCTAATAAAATAGACATTTCACTTTCAAAGGTTTTAGCTTTTTATCTTTCCTAGAAGTTGAAAAACAGTAGCTTACCTCTGCATCAACTATATAACCAAAATGAAGAATTATACAAAAAAATTTCCCAAAGTATTGTAAAAGAGAAGAATAAAATATCAATAAAATACCCAGTTTGAGCAAAGGCGATGGGCTAGGTGAGTACACAGAGACTTCCATCTTTGTGAGTTCAGGAGCATCGCTGAATACTCTTGTTGAGTATCATCTTGAAGGTCAAGTCATTGAGAGCACAACAGACATATGTTGGGGGAATAATTGTTTCCTCTGAACACAACATGACCTTTTTCATCATGGAGCAGAGAATTCAATGGTGACTTAGAGAATATCATGGCCCTGTAGTCATGGCAATGAGATATGTAAAATAACAGTGGGTGTATTGCAGTGATAATGAGGATGTTAAAATACCAATAGGATGAAGAGAAAGCGTCAACAGACTTTTACCTGTGATTCTAGCCTCTCTCTGCCCCTACCTGCCTCTGCCTCACATACTCTTGGAGGATTGTGCTAGAGTATATGAAATGTGGAATGGAGTAAGACTTTTCAGTATTCTAAATGTTACAAGCCTCCTATTCTTTAAACAATTCCTCACCCATGTTCTTATAAGGAAGCCCAAGACTCATTGCTTCACCTAACTGGACTTACGCTGTCATTTCTTTCATCTGTCATTGGTTCCCTATTTGTGCTGAATAGATGTCTTCCTAGGGAGAGAAACACAACATGAAGACTTTTAGAAAACAGGGTAAAGTTAAAGAGAAAGTCTTGGTTTATATCATGACTACATTCTTGGAGCTTTTCCTTTGTTATTAATGAGCTGGGAATTAATGAATGTCTTTGACTAGTGTTTATCCTGTCAGCTCTTTACTAATAAGACCGAAATTCTCTCTCTTCTGTGCCAAAAGGAGAAGTGAACACATGGACCCATCCCTGAACCAAAGCTGTCTCTAATTGATAACCCTTTGCAAATGAAAATTCAGTTGCTGCCATAAGGATCTCACTGAGGAAACCAACTACTCTTAAGGGTAAGCTGTTGTGTGCAGCAGTAGATGACTGTCTTATTCAGGGTTTCTATTCCTGCACAAACATCATGACCAAGAAGCAAATTGGGGAGGAAAGGGTTTATTCGGCTTACACTTCCACATTGCTGTTCATCTCTGAAAGAAGTCAGGACTGGAACTCAAGCAAGTCAGGGAGCGGGAGCTGATGCAGAGGCCATGGAGGGATGTTCTTTACTGGCTTGCTAAGCCTGCTCTCTTATAGAACCAAGACTACCAGCCCAGAGATGGTCCCACCCACAAGGGGCGTTTCCCCCTTGATCACTAATTGAGAAAATGCCTTACAGTTGGATCTCATGGAGGCATTTCCTCAACTGAAGCTCCTTTCTCTGTGATAACTCCAGCTGTGTCAAGTTGACACAAAACTAGCCAGTACAATGACCAACAGAAAAAGAAACTCAGTGACATCTTTGGAGGCTCTTCATCTCATAGTCTCATGTCAATACTTAAACACACACACACACACACACACACACACACACACACAATTATATCACACATAAAAATGTCTTATAGCTTTGTGTTTTTATGGGATGTCTGAGTGTGTGAACAAGTGTGTCTCTGCTTCTATGTTTCTTGTACCTTTTCTTGTTTTTTTTTCCTTCTGTTTGTTTGTTGTGTACTATTCTGATGTGTTAGGTTTTTAAAATCTCATTACATTTTATTAGGTTTTTATGCCTCAAAAGCCTGTTGTTCATTTTCTAATAGAGACAAAGAGGGGAGGGATCTAGGTGGGGATGGAGGTGGGGAGGCACGGGGAAGAGCAGAGGGAGAAGGAACCATGATCCAGATCTGTTATTGAGAAGAAAAATCTATTTTCAATTTAAAAAAAAAAAGAAAAGAAAAGACTGGCTATAGAATATCCAGAAGTTCTGGCTTTTTAAACACTAATTTACCTCATTGTATAATTCTTTAGTTTTTATCATTTGCTTCTGTGCTTACTTAAATAGCAAATTCAATTTTACACTACATTCATTTTCTTTTCTGCTCATTATGCTGACTTAAAATTAAAAGCAGAACCATGATTTCCATTCTAGAAACTCCTTTTCATTCTACAAGGTACATTTCTTAAGGTTTCTTATATTTAAAAAAAAAAAAACCAATACACTCTTCTTTCCTTTAACTTAATACATGCCACCTGTTTAAAGGCACAACCACCATTCAGAACCTCAAACAGAAAGTTGATTTTACTGTTTTCAGGAAAGCTGAGCTTGAGAAGACACCAGTGTCACTGAACAAAGCACAAAAGACTGTGTACTGGTGTGAGGCTGTCATTGATTGCTTGGATCAAGGGCTACTTGTTTCTATGGCCAAAGAACAGTCAGTGTTTATTAGGGGAATAGAAACCATCCATTCTGACTCTTGCTTTGGTTATTCAGAGTCTGTCTCTATGAGCTACTTCTCCATAAGTCAGTGAGTCAGTGAGTGTTCCTGCACTACCCAAAGGCTAGTGAACTGGTAGGTAGTTGATTACAAACAGCCTGCAGACAGAGGCACTTCCTTTGAGGACACGCTCCCACACATCTTTGTTCTCATGGTTTACTTGGTATGAAAAGTGACAAATGATTCTGGTTATTACTGCACTGATAAAGTCATTTTAATATTTGTATAGTTATAGTAACATTTTGTGTATTTTTGTTTCTGCAAAGTGCTCTATTAGATTTCAAGAATACTGATTTTTAAAAATACTTGTAGTATGAAAAAAATATTCATTTGCCTTTCTTCTCAGTTTGGTAGTTTTAGGTTCTCATTAGCAGAAAAATACTTTTTGGGAATTTGTCCTAAAAAGAGGAATTGTTTTATTTTCAAATCATTAACTGACAAAACCATGTAAGTTTCACTGTTAATGAAATTAATAAGCTAATTAAGAACCATTTATTTTAAGGTGCTTGATCCACTTGGACTTGAGCTTTATGAAAGATGACAAACACGGATCTATTTTCATTTTTCTACATACAGACTGCCAGTTAGACCAGCACCATTAATTGAAGGTGTTTTCATTTTCCTGTGGTATATTTTTGGCTTCTTTGTCAAAGATCAAGTGTCCGTAAGTGTGTGGTTTTACTTCTGGGTCTTCAATTTTATTCCATTGATCAATGTGTCTGTCTATGTACCAACACCATGCAGGTTTTATCACTATTGCTTTGTAGTAGAGCTTGAGATCAGGGATGGGGATTCCCCCAACAGTTCTTTTATTGTTTTTTTTTTTTTCTTTTTCTTTTTCTTTTTTCCAGTTCTTTTATTGTTGAGAATTGTTTTCACTATTTTGGGTTTTTTTGCCTTTCCAAATGAATTTGAGAATTGTTCTTTCCATGTCTTTGAAGAATTGTGCTGGTATTTTGATGGGGATTGCATTGAATCTGCAGATTGCCTTTGGTAGGATGGCCATTTTCTTTATGTTAATTCTGCCAATCCTTGAGCATGGGAGAGCTCTTCATTTTCTGAGATTTTCTTCAGTTTCTTTCTTCAGAGACTTGAAGTTATTGTTATACATATCTTTCACTTTTTTTGGTTAGAGTTACCCCAAGATATTTTACATTATTTGTGGCTATTGTGAAGGGAGTTGTTTCCTTAATTTCTTTCTCTGCCTGTGTATCATTTATATAAAGGAAGGAAGGCTACTGATTTATTTGAGTTAATTTTATATTCAGCAACTTTATTGAAGTTGTATATCAGCTGTAGAAGTACTCTGGCAGAATTTTGGGATCGCTTATGTATACACTATCATATCATCTGCAAATAGTGATACCTTTACTTCTTTGCCAATTTTTATCCCCTTGATCTCTTTTTTTTTTTTGTCTTATTGTTCTAGCTAGAACTTAGAGTACTACATTGAATAAAGAATGGGGAGATTGGGCATCCTCATCTTGTCCCCGATTTTAGATTTTAGTGGGATTGCTTCAAGTATCTCTCCATTTAATTGGATATTGGCTGTTGGTTTGCAGTAAATTGCTTTTTATTGTGTTTAAGAATGGGCCTTGAATTCCTGATCTCCCCAATACTTTTAACATGAAGGGGCATAGAAGACAAAGTGGTAAAGTCCCTTGAACTCATTGGCACAGGGGGAAGTTTCCTAAACAGAACTCCAATGGCTCAAGAAATGATGAATGGGACCTCGTGAACCTAGAAAGTTTATGTAAGACAAAGGGCATAGTCACTGAGAAAAATCAGCAACCTACAGACTGGGGAAAAAAAATCTTCACTAACTCCACATCCGATAGAGGACTAATATCCAAAATATATAAAGAAGCTAATTACCAAAAAACCAAACAACCCAATTTTAAAAATAGAGTATAGAACTAAACAGAGAATTCTCAACTGAGGAATCTCAAATGGTTGAGAAGCACTTAAAGAAATGTTCAAAGTCCTTAGTGATCAGGGAAATATAAAACAAAATGCCCCTGAGATTCCACATTATACCAATCAGATTGGCTATGATCAAAACCACAGGTGACAGCACATGTTGGCAAGACTGTGGAGAAGGAAGAACACTCCTCCATTGCTGGTGAGATTGCAAACTGGCACAATCACTCTGGAAATCAACCTGGAGGTTCCTCAGAAAACTGGAAGTAGATCTACCTGAAGATCCAGCTATAGCACTCGGGTATATACCCAAAAGATTCTCCCACCATGCCACAGGGGCACGTGTTCCAATATGTTCATAGCAGCCTTATTTATGATAGCCAGAAGCTGAAACTTTCCCACACAAGAAGAATGGATACAGAAAATGTGGTTCATTTACACAATGGAATACTACTCAGGTATTAAGAACAAGGACATCATGATTTTTGCAGGCAAATGAATGGAACTAGAAAATATCATCCTGAGTGAGGTAACTCAGACCCAAAAGGACATGCATGGCATGTACTCACTAATAAGTGGATATTAGCCACAAAAAAGCCATATGAATACACAAGATTCACAGAATTCAAAAGACTCAACGAGCTGAAGTGCCCAAGTGAGGGTGCCTCAGTCTCACTTGGGAGAGAGAAGAAAGCAACCACAAATGGGGAGAGAGGGAGGGACTTGGGAGGGAAAGTGGACTGGGTTGGGGGCAGTGGGGGTAGAGGGGATCCTGATCTGGTATTGGGTCATGCAAAAGGACTGAAGTCCTGAGGGGCAGCAGAAAGAATGGAAATAGGCAACCTCATGAGGTAGGAGGTGGGGGGACCCTCCAGAATGCACTAGAGACTTGGGATGTGAGAGATTCTCAGGACTCAGAGGGAGGGACCTTAGATGAAATGCCCAACAATAGGAAGAGGGAACTTGTAGAACCCACCTCCAGCAGAATGACAGGGTATCAAGTGAGGGATGGGGTTGCCATCCAACAGTCAAAAACTCTGACCTATAATTGTTCCCGTTTGAAAGAACTGCAGGGACAAAAAATGGAGAAGAACCTGAGGAAAAGGAGATCCAGTGACAGGCCCAAGGTGGGATCCAGCTCAAGGGGAGGTCCCAAGGCCTGACACTATTACTGAGGCTATGGAGCACTCACAAAAAGGGACCTATCATGACTGCCTTCCGAAAGACCCAACAAGCAGCTGAAAGAGTCAGATGCAGATATTTACACCCAACCAATGGACAGAAGCTCATGATCCTTGTGGTTGAATTAGGGAAAAGCTGAAAGAAGCTGAGAAGGAGGGCGATTCTGTAGGAGGACCAGCAGTCTCAATTAACCTGGACCCCTGAAATCTCTCAAACACTGGACCACCAACCAGGCAGCATACACCAGCTGATATGAGGCCCCCAATACATATACCACAGAGGACTGCTGAGTCTGGGTTCAGTTAGAGAAGATGCACCTAACCCTCAAGAGACTGGAGTTCCCAGAAAATGGGGAGGTCTGGTGGTTTGGTGGGTGGGAGGGTGGGGACATCCTCGTGGAGACAGTGTGGGGGAGGAGGTATGGGATGTGGAACAGTCAGAGGGTGGACCAAGAGGGGGCTAAAATCTGGAGTGTAAAAAAGAAAGATTAAATAAAATAAGAAAAACTCATTAAAACAGGTTTCAAAAGAAAAAAAAGAACCATTTATTGATAACTAGAAATATTTGTATTTATTAATATTATTAAGATGGATTTTAAAATATCATCTACCTATAAGCCATTATCAACATAAACATATATTTATCCAAGGAAACAGAGAGAGCAAGGATGATTTACTACTCTTTGCAAATTTAAATTTATAATTATAATAATGTGTTTATATGTTAGACTTAATTTATCCCATATGTCACTAATAATTACGTGGAATTAAGATATTCACTTCTCTCATTAGGCTCTGTAGGAATATAATTAATAATGTATCCATTATTATTTGTATACTACATTTTAAACACTTTGTATATAATGTAGCATGCCTTTGCCCACATTGTTGCCATAGCAACAGTGTTGGTCCTTTTCTCAATCGCCGGTCTGATGCTGGTTAAGTACACAGGCATTAAGTCGAAAAATAAAGGGCTTTATCATTACAGTATGAGTTATAGAGAGTTAATAAAACAATTTGTGGTTTTTTTTTTCACCAAACAAAAGATCAGTTAACTATAGCCTGTAGGTGATACTCTTTTTTCCCATTTTTGTGAATAATAATTTAGTGGAATATAACCAGAGTAATATTAAATATAGACAATGACTGCTTTTGTGTTTTGGTGGCAGACCTGAGTGGAATAATCCCTTGATATCAGTAGGGAATGACATTCAGGACCTTTTCCTTGAATGCCAAAATCTGTAGATGCTTAAATTCATTATAATAAGTCACATTTACTTGTAACTTCCAAAGAGTCTCCTGTGCTTTAAACCTTTTCTATACTCATAATGAGCAACACAATACAAATATTACTAAATGATTGATATAACACCTAATGTACAGAATTACTAGTAGAAAAATTATAGCTGTTTGTTACTAATAAAATTAAAAGTATTTTAAATCCATTGTTTATTGATTCTGGAGATGCAGAAGCCAAGAATACAGAAGGCCTACTGTATATACAACAAAAACCATTTGGTACTTCAGTCTCTGGACCAAGGTTAGTTCACTCTGTAGCTCTTCTTGCAGTCCCTTTGATCCCTCTGGCTCCCTAAGTTTTTCCAACCACTCTTCCATAAGACTCTGAGCATCACATAATGTTTGGCTATGGGTCTCTGCATTTTTTTCTGATGTCTGCTGGGTGACGCCTCTCAGAAGACAGTTATAGACTCCTGTCTGCAAGCATAGTAGAGTATCATTAATAAAAGAATATGTAAGGGCTGGACCTAGGCTCCTACACAAATGTAGCAGATGTGCATTGGTCTTCATGTAGATCCCCTAACAATTGGAGTGGGGGCTGTCTCTCACTCTGTTGCATGCCTTTGGATTTCTTTCCTCTAGCTGGACTACCTTGTCTGGCCTCAGTGGGGGAGGATGCCCCTAGTCCTGATGGGACTTGATGTGGTCAGGGTGAGCTCCTATGGGGAGTTTTCCCTTCTCTGAGCAGAAAGGGAAGGGGGTATGGGGGGAGAAGTGTGTGAGGGTAGAACTGGGAAAAAAAAGGGAAGGGAGCTGTGATATGGATGTAAAGTGAATGAATGAGTGAATAGATCAAAAAAAAAAAAAAGAAATCATTTTGATCAGTGGACCAAAATTATTTACTTTCTTTCTTTCTAATATAAATGAGCTAACCCATGATTAAAATTCAAAGTAAGCATTGTAAAAGACTTATGTATTTTGTTTATTACTTAATATTTTATTAGGCATAAAATGCTGGATATTATTTCAATACTCACGTGCTATAAGGTTTATTAAAGTGCTTGCTAGAGTTCTTGTAAGTCACATCTTCAGTTCAACCAACATTTAAAAAATTCATTGTGATTTGCTTTCATACATATGTACTTATGTGACTGCCCAGTGCCATAAGCTACATTTTGAACATCATACTCAACCAAGATGTTTATAGATAACTGATATAATTTAAGTTTTTGGAGGCCATGATACTTAATTTTTAAGAAATTACAACTTCTGGGTAAATTGATGATTTAGAAGCCACCTCTGTAAGACATGATCACAGAGAGGAGTACGAGTAAACAGATTCTGTTCAAAAGAGAGGAAGAAAGGAAAAGAGGAAGAGCTTTGGGCATTCACAAATGGGACAACAGAAAGGCTGAAAAGTGGGGAACAGAAGGATGTAGTGAAAAGAAGTCACCAAACCAAGCATGGCTCTAGGCATCAGTTCCCTATGTAGTCCCCAAAAGGTGACTCAGGAGACCATGATAAAGTAACTGTTAATCTTATACATGGGACAAACCCACAGTCTCAAACCCAGTTGGGAGTCTTGTGGAGACACTGACTCCTTTGTCAGGATGAGTACACAGAAGTTCTATGTTGTCCCTCTTTTTATATGTGAGAGTTGTGGCCAGCTGTCATGTTAAGAAGAAAGTGATTAGGCTGTGGTATAATTCAGCTGGTGTAGAACTTGCCTAGCATTGTGCAACACTATTTCCAATAAGATGTCAACAGATAGGGAACAGATGACAGATCAAAGTAGGGATACCATCAGAGTCTAAAGGTGTGAACTGATAAGGATTTTTGGGTTACTTAGAGAAATATGGGTGAAGGGTTACTTACAGGAGCAGAAACGGTTCAAAATAGCTACTTCATCAACCCTCCTTAGCATGGGTGACAACTCACAAAAGCTGGACATGTCTGGAGCATACTGTACAGCCTGTGGAAAGTTCAGCAGGTTGGAGGGTGTCCTCTCCGGGTGGCTCAGCTGGTCTGAGCCTTTCCTAGCTAAGTTTATGAGTCTGTTTCTTCTAGGCACCTTGCTTCTTCTAGGCTGCTTCTTCAATGCATATCATATTGATATGATAGAACCATATCAAAACTTCTTCCAGGCCACTGGGCTTGTTCAGTCTTCTTTGCAGCTTGGTTTGTTAAAGAGCTACTCTCAGCAGTATTTGTTGCTTATATACTTTTGAGGAGGGAGGAGCCTAGAATATAGGGTCTGTTTCAGGCATTTCCATTCTAATTTTTTTGTTTGTTTACTTCCTGTCTTAAAGAGCTTTCCAGAAGGTTGGGGTGTTTCACCTCTCCTAAGAACATTCTTTTATTTGACCTCCTCACGAAACAACCTCTTGTCTCACCTCCATTTTTACCTGTGTCCTATGTCTCCAAGATTAGAAGTTCTAATTTAGGGGAAATCTATACACAAATATGGATGAGGCCCTGGGTTTGATCTCTTGAGCTGTAGAAATGGGCTTGGAAGCACTCACTGGTGATACAACCTTAGGAATTAGTGTCGGAAAGCTCCTAAGTTCAATCTCATCTTTATCTAGTACTGCAAAGCAAGTCTGGGACATTAGATCAAGTCTTAAAAGGAAAAATAAGAGATGGAAATAGTTTAGAACTTGCTAATATGGGGGCCTGAATACAGGGAATAATTGTGTCAAGAATCTTGATGTAACCAGCTAGACCTGCCAGCTGAAAGGGAGCCCTTGGGGGGGGGCAGTCATGGAAAATGGAATGGGATGCAGGGACACTGATAGACCTGAAAGTATAGGAGATGAGGGGCTTGGTCCAAGCAGTAAAGTTGATAGCCACACTGTTAGGAGCCAACTCTTAGCAGAAAGTGGCTATTATCTCTGCAGCCATCTTGGGCTATTTACTTACAGGTAGTACTTTTCCACCCTCACGGGAGACTTGTTTTCCTAGCATGATGTTTTTGCAAGAAGCCCACCACAGCTGAACACACTTTGATAACATATTGTTTTTCTCCTGTACATCCTGAACTTAAGGTTTTTTTTTTTTACTTTTTTTTAAATTAGGTATTTTCCTCCTTTACATTTTCAATGCTATCCCAAAGGTCCCCCATACCCACCCCCCCAATCCCCTACCCACCCACTCCCCCTTTTTGGCCCTGGCGTTCCCCTGTACTGGGGCATATAAAGTTTGCAAGTCTAATGGGCCTCTCTTTGCAGTGATGGCCGACTAGGCCATCTTTTGATATATATGCAGCTAAAGACAAGAGTTCCCGGGTATTGGTTAGTTCATATTGTTGTTCCACCTATAGGGTTGCAGTTCCCTTTAGCTCCTTGGGTAATTTCTCTAGCTCCTCCATTGGGGGCTGTGTGATCCATCCAATAGCTGACTGTGAGCATCCACTTCTGTGTTTGCTAGGCCCCGGCATAGTCTCACAAGAGAGAGCTATATCTGGGTCCTTTCAGCAAAATCTTGCTAGTGTATGCAATGGTGTCAGCATTTGGAAGCTGATTATGGGATGGATCCCTGCATATGGCAATCACTAGATGGTCCATCCTTTCGTCACAGCTCCAAATTTTGTCTCTGTAACTCCTTCCATGGGTGTTTTGTTCCCATTTCTAAGAAAGGGTAAAGTGTTCACACTTTGGTCTTCATTATTCTTGAATTTCATGCGTTTGGCAAGTTGTATCTTATATCTTGGGTATCCTAAGTTTCTGGTCTAATATCCACTTATCAGTGAGTACATATTGTGTGAGTTCCTTTGTGATTGGGTTACTTCACTCAGGATGATACCCTCCAAGTCCATCCATTTGCCTAGGAATTTCATAAATTCATTTTTTTAAATAGCTGAGTAGTATTCCATTGTGAAAATGTACCACATTTTCTGTATCCATTCCTCTGTTGAGGGGCATCTGGGTTCTTTCCAGCTTCTGGCTATTATAAATAAGGCTGCTATGAACATAATGGAACATGTGTTCTTCTTACCGGTTAGGACATCTTCTGGATATATGCCCAGGAGAGGTATTGCGGGATCCTCCGGTAGTACTATGTCCAATTTTCTGAGGAACCTCCAGACTGATTTCCAGAGTGGTTGTACAAGCTTGCAATCCCACCAACAGTGGAGGAGTCTGAACTTAAGGTTAAGTGTTTCCAGCGATAATCCCCAGCAAGTGCATATATACCTATAGTTGCCTTCCAATAAAAGAGACTTGCGACTTGATCCTTGATCAGATAGCCTGTCTTGTCTCCATTTTTTGAGTCTCTTGCCCCTCAGTCCTCACTCTCTCTCTTGCAGACCCCGTTGACTGACCGGAGGATTGGGTCACCACACCAACTAGAATAACAGGAGTTTGGTAAATCCTGGAGCAAAGTATCTGCCATGGGCTCACTGCTGTAGGACCCAGCAGAATGCTTGATACCCACAGCACATCCCTCTTGCATGGCCATTAGTGCTTAAGGGTTTGGAAGCTAGAGAGGCAAGTCTGATGATGTAGATCTTAGAGCTATGGCTGTTTCTATCACTTCCAAACCACTTGAGAGACAGCTCCCAGAATGTGTAGCCAGCCCAGATAGTTAAAAATTAGGTTGTTTGGGGTTGTGGAAGAACCAGCCATGCCAATAGACTGTAAAGCTAAGTATAGCCAAGAGAAAACCCTGGTGCACAAAGAAGGGAAGAAACTACTGAAGCAAAGACAGCTCTGGTGTCATCCACTATTTAGTACAAGCTGAGAACCAGAATAAATTGGAGGAAAGACAAGTGTGTGTAACATACAATGGACAAAAATCTTATATACTTGTATGAAAACAGAATAAAACCCATTTATATATAAAAATAATATGCACTAGTACTTTAAATGTAAGTCAAAATAAACCATTTCAAACCTCAAATTAATAGTAAAACATATCAGTAAAATAAGCAATGAAAACTTCATTATATCTAAAGGTTAACAATGAAGAAAAAGAGTTCTATCATTATTCTTGAGTTTAAATAATTAGATGAATGGAGTTTATTTCCTAAATTATAGCATAATAACTGGATTAAAGAGCAAGGAAAAATAAAATAAATATAGAACTCAAGAACATTTACAAGCACAACAAATCAGGAGAGTAGAAGAAAAAACATTATTAAAGACAGAGGGAAATGCAAGAAACAAGGAATATATCTAACTAGGGCTGGGAGATGTCTCAGTTCATATAGTGTTTGTTGTGTACATACGAGAACTCAAGTTTGGATCCCTAGCATCCATAAGAACCCAGTCATCTCAGTACAGTTTACTTCCATAATGCCAGCACTGGTGATATAGAGACAGACAGATCCCTGGATCTGGAGTGCTGTACACCCAGTCTAGCAAACCGGTAATCTCCAGATTCAGTGAGAAACTACATCTTAAAAAGTAAGGTGGAAAATGATCAAAGATAGCCAACACCAACTTCCAGCCTCTACATAAACATAGACATCTGTGCTCGTTTAACCTCCCAAACATGTACACCTGCATACAGCATTCACCAACCCACCACAAAGGCGATATACAGCATATACATCCAACAACTGAATATTTGCAGAACAACACAAAAGTAATTTTTGTATAACCTAATGAAATAAAATAAGATTCTAAGAGCAAGTATGGTAACCTTATCATTCTTCTTTCAGATTCTTTGTGCCTGAAAATGAACCTGCTGCTTGTGAGGCACTGATCTGCTAGAAAGCACTGACAGCAAATGAAGCAGAGGTTAAACCAACATGAGCCATGAGATGTTACCCCACCATCTTCAATTCGAGATGCTAGCATGGCTGGCAGTGGCACAGAATCATATGGCCAAAGCTCTGCTAGCAAGCATTTAGTACAGAGGAACTTTCCAGTGTATGATTCTTTCAAGCAAATTATTCAAGGGATACAGTGAAGCAAAAGATGATCTGATAAAACCAAGAGCAATTCCACTAATATTTAAACAAGGAATGAATCATCAAACACTTTTAAGCTTTGTATAAGTCATAAAGCAGAAATGATCAGATTTCATGAATGAAAGTGAGGACAGATAGAAGAGAGGTAATAATTTTTAAAATGGTTAAGTGAAGGACAAACACTTTTATTTTTCCATGATGAACTTATCCATTTAGTATTTTTTAGTGTTTCAAAGTTTATTAATAAAGAAGGAAAAGATAGCTCAGAATGGCTACTTGTCTGCTGCTCCAGCTGTTGGAATTCATCCTGAAATCGGGGACTGGAGTAAAGAAGCCATCCAAGCTTACATTTAGCTGCCAGGACAAAGAAAAGCAGTTTTAGGATGTAAGGGTACTCAGAGAAGTGACCATCTTCTCCATTCGAAGCAAATTACTAGGAAAACAACTAACAAATACAAATCAAAGTTTTTTTCTAACTACGACTAAAGGAGATCAGTAGAGCAGACAACTTTCAGTGATGGATTTTAAAATGTAATTATGAATATAATTACATCAGTATGTTCTGGTTAAGAACTTAGCCTGAAGATAAATAAGGAGCCTGAAATGGAAAGGACACAGTGATAGGAAAACTAATATACTTTTCAAATTTTGAAAAGCCATAGGTGGGAAAAGGCAGCATTTAAGGTACTGGCATATAGCAATCAGAAAGAAAGAACATAGGCAGAGTTTGCTAGATGGGAATAGGTAGGTTTACTTTTTGTTTCTTCCTGTCAAATGGTAGTTTCTGGTCATGATGCTAGATAAAAAGTGTGCATAAAACTGCAAACTAAACTAACTAGCCTTTTAAATGATAGAAGAAATCAAGAAGAGGCAATTAGCAATCACATAGATTGATAAAATTAAAGATAAAAATTGACAATGGAAAAAATAGAAAGTACGTGACATAAAGAACAGAATCATTGCCCTGTGAACTGCATGTGCTGGGCATGGTATGCCTCTGTAACTCCTACATCTGAGGGACAAAGACAGGAGGATGCTGTGTTCAAGGTCAGTCTGGGTTGCATCTGGACATCCTGTCTCAAACGGCAGCAGCAACAAAAGATAATTAACTCAAGGAAATTGATTTATATGCTCTTTCATAGAAAACAAGATAAGTAATGAAGAGAGGTCATTAATGAAGAGGATGGAGACAGGCAAAGGAATTATCAGCACTCACAAATTAAACTGAGTAGGAATAAGATATCATAATAAGAAAGTATAACCAGTAAAGACAACCAAAGATGGCAAAGGCAGATTCCATGACATAATTGAAGGTACAGTTTACAAATACAGAACATCATAAAACCCAGAAGATAAAAATTGGTCCATTTAAGAATACCAGAGCCAGAGGAGTCAGGGACTTACCAGGAAAATGTCAATTGAACAGGACTCACATAAACTGTCAGAGATACATCTCTCTGCATACATATTATGGCTGAGTAGCTTGCTGTTCTTGCGAAAACTCAGTGGGACCAGGGGTGTGCCTGACTCTTGCCTTCTTGTGCAACCCTTTCCCCCTACTGGATTGCCTTGTCCATCCTTGATGTGATGCTATGTGCCTGGTCTTATTGTAGTTTGTTATACTGTGTTTGGTTGATGTCCCTAGGGGGCCTGTTCTTTTCTGAGGGGATTAGGGATAGATCTGGAGGAGAGGGGAGGAGGAGAGGCTAGGGGAGAAGGCTAGAGGTAGAGGAAGGAGCGGAAACTATGATCAGGATGAAATATATGAGAGAATAAGAATTTAAAAGGAAAACAGAAAAAGGATACCAGAATGTTATTAGTTTTGTAGACTTTTATAGGATTGTTGGATAACAGTAAGTCAAGAGATTCAACTGCTTCTACGATAAATATACAAGATCCCTGAATTTCTACATATTATATTTTTCACATCTCTATGGATTCGTCTAAAATTAGCATTTCAAAGCATAGAGATTTTACAGGGTACTAACTCTCATCACACACAAGTTACAAATAGCAAGACACTATGGAAATACTACTTTAAAATCAATAATTAATTTCATAATAGATCCTTGGATAAGGAAGAATGTTAGTTAAGAAATCATAAAGTCTGTTGCAAATAAGGAAGAGAAGAAAAAGAATCTTGTCTATGGGAGCCTAGGAAAGAAACTCATTTAACAATTACAAATTAGAAGTTCATGAGTCTAGGGATGACGTAGGAGCGAGTAGTTAATAAAGATGAAAACAGTAGCAGGAAACAGTTGATGAAGCAAAGCAGTGGAGATTAATGAAATAAAGAGCAAAGAAAATAAAGTACAAAAAAGAATGAGTCCAATAGTTTATTATCTTAGGAAGCCAACGCATTAGATAACCCTCTTAGAAACTTGAAAAAAAGTGGGACAAAACAGATAATACAAAGCCAGAAAATAATTTAAAGTAATTAAAGGGATTGAAGACAATATTATAGAGTAATCTATGACAATAGACTTGAATACCAGACATCATCAGTTGTGTATTAGCAGGATAGAAACTAACAAAGGCATTTTAAAGCCTTGACCCAGAATTGTTCCTGTCAAAAGGAAATGCAGGGACAAAGAGTGGAGGAGGCCATCCAGAGACTGCCCCACCTAGAGATCCACCCCATCTACATTTCTAAGTGAAGTTCAGTCAATCAGAATTGTAGCAACTTAATTTTTTTAAAGGTATTTTCTAAGGTTCCCTCACAGCCCTGTCTGTCGAGGTTATTTATGTCCTCTCCTAGAGCTCATTATCTTAAATGGTTTAAAGTGTTTCTGAGGGAGACAAAGGCCACACAAGACATCTGTCTGAGAGAGTTTCTTGTCACTGGCAATACTGTCATTTCATGATGTCATGGCTGGCTGAGTCTACTGCAGAAGGTTGTGTCCTGCATTGTGCATAGATACTGTAGGGCACAGCATTCTTGGCCTCTACCTATTAGACAACACATCCTCCCCATTTCCCAGCAGGGCTTATGCAATAATGAGATGAGAGATGTACCCAAGCTGTACCAATACACAGTTTGGGCTGAGCCTAGGCAGTTTCTTTCTCTGTCCTAAACTAATTCCTAGAAATGTGAAAAATATAGTATTTAGAAATTCAGGGTTTGTGTATATTTATTGTAAAAGTACTTAAATCTCCTGACTTACTGTTACCCACCAATCCTATCAAATTCTACAAAAATAACATTCTAGTATTTTTAAAATTGTATTCTTTTATATATTATTCAATAAGCTTAGAACCATTGTTCAAAATCAGGTATATGTAACTCATTATATTGACAATACCATGCAAGCTTTATACATGAGCACATCCCTCAGGCTCATCCTTGAGAAATAGGAAATAAAAAAGGGGGCAACTAATAAGGAAATAAGGTCATATTTATCAGATGTCATTCCCTCATCAGAGGAAATAAAAGAGACATTTGTATCAGGTGACCAACATGGTTGGAAAAAAAAGTCAACATAATTGGAGAAGGAGAAAGCACACCAACATTGTAGAAAGTAAAGGGTCACCTGACAGAAAGTCACAGAGGAGAAATTCACCTAGAATAGTCTCCAGAGTCTCTGTGTTTGGCTGAATGCCCAGAGAGACTTGGGAGACTTCGAAGCCAGGGGAGCCTTGAGCCCAGAGCAAGGAACAACATAGGAGCCTCTGAGACAGCGAGTCACAGTAAGTCACTCCAAAAGACAATTTTAATTATATACAGTCTTTTCCTGCATTAAAAAAATGAGAAACTCCATTTCAGATCCCTTAAAACCAAGGGTAGAAGTTGAAAGGATAGAAACGTTACTTGAAAGCACCATTGCAGCACTTATTACAACTGTGACAACCGAAGTAAATCCCTCTCTACTATTAATTTCACTCTTTATATACTTCTTCTTTAAAAAAATTGAAAAACAACTGTAGAGAAAGAAAAATTAGCTATGATAGTACAAAGCTTGAGAATCAAAAGACAGAGGAAGAGAACAGAATATGACTAATTGTGAACCTGTTGTACCTAATGAAATTGAGGATCTAGGTAGATATTCCATTGACGATGGATAAGAAGAATGGCTCTCTGGCAAGGACTCCAGCATGGAATGTGAGTGCCTAAGTGTCTAGTTTGTGTGTGTGTTTATAAAGATCTAATTGTACTTTTATAAACAGAAAGGAGGAATAAGATTAGCTGAAAGACAATGGATATTAAAAAAAAAGAATTGCTGAATTAGATCTACTTATATACTTTAAAGATGTTTTAAACATCAGAATGTAAGTCAAGGAATGTATTATGTTAAGGAAGAGGTTTGTCCATATTTCCACAGGTGATGAAAAACTATGAGTTCTATCAAAGTTGATAAAGATCTGAATATGAGTAAGACAAGCTAACACATGAAAGGTACAACTCAAGGAAGGAAGAGACATAGACAGTTAGCAATGCAGATGACACAGAAAGTTAGCCCTATCCCAGGTTCCACATGGGGACAGCTCAATAAACTGTCTGTAAAAGGACAGTTCATTCATCAGACTGGCAGATTGGAAAAATGGACATTTGCTGAAGGACAGATGAGCAGGATCACAGTTATGAAGTATCATTGCATCAATGGATCTTCAAAAGAACATTCAGACTGTTAAGTTTGTGAGGTTGATAATTGTTTCTGTTGTAATAGTTACACTGTGTATGATTTTTAGCTTAAACGGAAAGGGGGAAGATGTAGAGGAATTTTAATCCAACAACATGGCTGCTTTGGGAAGGGATCACATCCAAAGACCTTCTAGGGTCTGTGTGATCCAGCTGGAATGAAACACCTTTAATCCCTCTGGCCGGAATACAGACATGTCCATTTTACCTCTAACAATAGAGGTAAAGTTAGTTGGTGGAAAGAAGCAGCCATATGTGAAAGTGATGTCTAATTAAGGGGAAGACAAAGTGACAGATCAGAGAAAGATTTGACAGAATGAGTCAGAGATAGGATATCCCCGACTTTTAGAGAATAGCACAGAAAAGAAAGGCTACTTAAGAGAGCAGCACAGAGAAAGAAAGAGCAGTAGGTCAGTTCAGTTGAGTCAGTCAGCTGAGATCAGTGCAGTGGAATTGAGTCAGTTCAGTGTAACACAGTTGACGTCTGTTGACTTTAGTTGAGTGCAAAGCAGCTTAGTTGAGTAAAATTCAGTTCAGTTCTCTGTAGATAGCATAGTTGAATTCCTGGAGTTCAGAGGCAGTTTGCCAAGCAGAGCAATTTAGCGAGAACCGGGAGGAGCCAGTTTGAATCAGTCAGCTTGGGTAGGAGTTTGAGCCAGAACAGCTGACTTGAACCACCAGGCAGAGCTCAGAATGAACTAGAAAGGATGAGCTTATTCAACAGTAAGCCTCTGAGATGACAATTACATCTGGTGAATAAAAGATACATTTAAAGGAGCCTTGTGACAATTACCTAATTTTCCTGTTCCTTCTTTTGACATAAATTGAAAAGTCAATATAACAGTGACTCAGTGGTTCCTTCTCCATAACCATCTATATTAACAGTGATTTTTCTTTCATTTTTGATAGGTGATGTAATTAACATAGTCCATTTAAAACTGTTTTCATATATTTCACTTTAATAAGTGCCTACCAAGGTGTATGATATACTGTTGGAGCCCCAATTTGAAGGAAGACAGTGCATTTTCAGAGATCGTCTATCTGAAAACCAGATCAGAGAAACTGGTAGAAATGGAACAAATATGATACATTACATGCTCAACTAAATGTCTTGATAAGTAATGAAATTACAAATAAGTTTGTGGGGCCAGAAAGCCATGTGACTGGGGGAACCAGTCCAGAACAAGACTGACGTTGAGACATATTCAAACACCACAAATCTCATCCTGACACTGGCAGAAGTTTAATACTTCTTTCTATTTGGTATCTGCATATCCTAGTGCACATAGCCTGTATGATCCCCACCTCTGCCACGTTTAAAGTAGCCAGTTATAGCCTGGTGGCTAAATTTCAGCTTTAACTTCTTTCTGTGTAAGGATATGTCTAGCAAGCACCGAATTCTTCTTCATGCAAATGAAACATTCCTAGCAAAGAAATATGGTCCAGCAATCTTGAATATGATTGGTAAATGGTTTAAAGAATAATGATTGATTGTAGATCAAAATAATCACAAAGAACCCCCAATGATCACCCCATAATGTTATGCCCTCCTAGTCTATATGGTAGTCTTGCGCGCGCCGGACTGGCCAGCAGTAACGACGCTGCAACAGGATCCTTCTGCACACGTTTATTGGGAGAGCTTGATTGTAGAGGCGAAGAGACTTTGAGCCCAGAACTGGTGCTGCTTTTATAGGCCTAGGAGAGGCGTGTCTCACACCCGGATTGGTTATGCACTAAGCCTCATTTGCATGTTCCTCATCTGATTGGCTACTCTCTCTCAGTACCTCACAGAGCCTCATTATCATACCTCATTTGCATGTCTCACATCCGATTGGTTACTCTCTTAGTACCTTACAGAACCTCATTATCATATATCATTTGCAAAAACTTTACTGCATATGTACACATTGGTTGTTTGTCCAATCTTATGTGTGGTGGCCAGCAGTAGTCAGTGCCACTCAGCAACGGCACATGTGGCTACCCACATGGTAGGGCAAGAGGGGGATTTTTACCAAGAAAAAATTTTAGAAGGATTATAGATTTTATCCTGCCATTAGAAGCAAAGTTTAAAAAAAAGAGAGAGAGAGAGACAAATGTAGAAGGCAGTCATTTGATTTGATGTGGTTCAGTGTTATTGCAGAAGGTCTTTGGGAATCATTGTAGAGGAATTTTAACTCAGAACATGTCTGATCTGGCAAGATATCATATCCAAACACCTTCTAGGTCTGTATGATCTGGCAGGAATATAGACACACCTTTAATCCCAGGAGTCAGATCTCTGCATAGAGATCAAGTAGAGAACAAGCTTCAGGTAAAGAAAAGCTTAGGTCTAAGGGTGGTGGTGCTCACATTCAATACCAGCATTCAGGAGACAGAGTCTTGCAGATCTCTTGAGTTCCAGTCAGGTCTGTTCAGGCAGTTTGGTTGGGCCAGTGAGTTGAGAGGCAGTGCAGTGGAGTTAAGTTCGTAGAAGTTCAGCACAGTTTAACAGGTTATAGTTAAGGATTTTAGGCTTGGGCAACCAAAGTTTCATTCTAATATTTTAATGATTTGTATCTACAACACAAGACGCACTCTTTAATAGTGGGGGTATCAACTACAAATCTCTTACAAGTGGTTGTAAGATACAGGAAAACTGTCAGCCAGTGTAAACAGAGAGACGTTGTTTTCCATTGCTTAAAGATTATGGTTGATTATTTCCAATAAGGCCAAATATTGATAATGTAGTAACGTGGATTAAGTAAGAGCTAAAAGGACTGTAGGAAGGGAAGGAGGAGGGAAGAAGCAAATGATAAAGGGAGAGTGCAGATATTGGCATTCCTAATGTACCTCTTTCCTTAATCAGGAAGCCATGGCCCAGCTCTGAGAGTGCTAACTCTTTCCTGTACTTGGCTGACCCCATGCTCCCAAATACTTAGGAGATTGTGGAGCTGCCAGTGATGGAAGAAAACAAAATCCAAAGGCACAAGCCTCCTTTTCCAGGTGAAGTGACTACCTGCTGTGGTTGTTAGATCCTATACCTTCCTGCCCATTCATGTTTATTTCTGTATCAGAGATTCCCATAATAAATTGTACAGGCCATGCCTGAATCTTTGCCCTTGGTCATTCTTCTAATGAATGCCCCCCAAAGCAATGGAAGCAAAGATGGAACGGGAAAGCAAAACAAATAACATCATAATTTTTTTTTTAATGCTGGTTGGGCGTGATGATGTGTGCTTCTAATTCCAGCACCCAGAAGGCAAACGTTGGTAGATCTCTGTGAGTTTGAGGTCGCCTTGGTCTACAAAGTGAATACAAGGACAGCCAGAGAAACCCTGTCTGGAAAAACAAAACCTAAAAAATAAAACAAAAATAAGAACACCACAATATGTTTATGGTTTATTAACCCAGGCAATGTATGCTACTTGCCTTTGTTTTACATTTGTTTGTTCATTTTTTACTTTCGTTTACTTGGGAAACTATCTCCTTAAAATCAGCATTTTCATTTTATACTAAAAACTCAATAGAGGTATGTACCCAGTTGTTTCAGATACATTGAGCTTAATCCCACTGTCAAAAATAGTTCCTGTGAAACTTTGAAAACTAGCTTGGCTTTTTGGTGGGAGCATTAATATCATTTGAAGGGATTGGTGTTAGAATAAATGAAGGTTGTTTGTGCTTCACCCAGTGGTTCTGAGTAAAAACAATTTGTGATAATGCAATAAAAAGCAAACAAGATCAGAGAGAGTTTACATAGAGAGCTGGCACTCATGTTGATTAATCGCAAGTCACGGGGGACATGTCTAACAGAGTGGGGTGTTATCTAGCACTCTAAGGGCATCGCCATGTTTATCCCACTGAAAAAGAGGAATAAAGTAGTGAAATAGACATGTGTGGGCATGGAGGTATAACAAAGCCCACAATGTTGTCCTAATAGCTAGAACGTGCAGACAGTTCAGGTTTCCTGGCAAAAGGAACTAAGATTTCACCATATCCTTTCTGTGTTTGGTTCTGTTCTGGTTCTTTCTCTAAATTTAGAATAGTTCTATCCCGAAGTGGGAAGTAGGAAGTCACCACGTGTTATTCCTTTTGATCACAATGACAATCTTTTGATTTTATGCCAGTCCTCACCCCCAGTGTCCTGAAGCAGAAACATCTTTTAGGCGTTGGATGAAAATGTGACAGGGTGGGGTTTTTTCTTTTGTCTTTTTTATTACTCACAATTTTAAGAGAGGTGGAAAATTCTAACAAACACCTGTCTCCCCCACTGCTAAAGCAAAGTGATAATGATCACCTCTGTCATTCTTTCACATCAGTGACAGATGCCACAAGCATCCTGAGACTTTTCTTTTAGGCTTCTGTCAGTTTCTAAGAATGAATGTATCACCCAAAATAAATAGTACAATAGGAATATATATATATATATATATATCCTCTCTCTCTTATATAAAGAGACAAACACATGTATGCATTTGACAAAGAGCTGAAGCAGTCTTTGCTTCAGATATTGCTTTTTGAAATATTTTATATTTTCAAGGTATTTTGTACTCCTTGTGATATATTTAATAACTGACAGGGTAGAAAATATGCCAGCCTATTTTTCTTTTTTAAAACGTAGTTCCTTTTTTGAGATTGATATAATTACAGCTTTCTCTTTTCTTTTCCTTCCTCTGAACTCTCCCATACATCCTTCCTTGTTCTCTTTCAAATGTACAGCCTATTTTCCTTATAGTGCATTGTGTCTTTAAAGTATAGAGCCATTACTTGAAGCAGTTACCACAGTATCTTTTTGTCTTTGAAATTTATAAATAATGGACTGATTATGTGATCTTTTCTGGGCAAGCTATTAGGGAACACGGTTAGTTTACAAAGAATCTTGCTTGTATACAAATTTTGCTCAGCCAAAATTTGAAATCTACAATATAAAGTAGGCTTTGAGTTCACTATAGTGCATTATGCATTTAATTTGGTTGGGCATTAAGCTAGGGTTCAGTATGTATTAGTGGAGCAAAATAACTAAAATGAACATGATCATATATGCATTATATGCATTCTATAATTGTTAAGGATGATATGAAAATGCAAATCAACCTCTAAATGCACTCGTTAATCATGCACCAGCCCACTCAATTAGAAAAATTATCCAAACATATTAGTTACAATACAAAAGTGCATAATTGTGGTTTAGACATAGCTGCTACAATGTGAGAACTGTAAGTGAAGGAGCAACTTGTTCTTCTTTAGGGGAAAACTCAGTGGCCAGGGCCAAAAAGTGGGAATGGGTGGGTAGGGGAGTGGGGGGGAGGGTATAGGGTCCTTTTGGGGTAGCATTGGAAATGTAATTGAGGAAAATACGCAATAAAACAAAATATTTTTTAAAAAAAGCTAAATTGGTGTTGAGGTAGATATTTAAAGGAACAGGAAGGCATGAATTGGTTAAAGTAGAATGAAACACAACTTTAGTTGTGTGGCAAGAACATGTGTTGATAGAATCATGGTGGAAGGGGACCTCCGAGTTCAAGGAGCATCTGGTTAGCTTTGTCAACTTGATACAAATCAAAATCACCTTGGGTGAGGAAACGTAAGGGAGGAAATACCTCCATAATGTTGCCCTGTGGGTATGTCTATGGAGGCATTTTCTCTAATAATTACTGATGTAGGAGGGATTAGTCCTCTGTGTTTGGTGCTGCTCCTATGATGGTGGTCTTGTGTTGTTTATGATAGCAAGCTGGTGACTAGAGAGATGGCTCAGTGGTTAAGATCCCCTGTTGATATTGCTGAGGATCTGGGATTGGTTCTCAGAATCCACCTAGTGGGATGAAATCATCTGTATCTTCTGTACCAAGGGATCCAATGCCGTCTTCTGACATCCAAGGCTACCTAGCATGCATATGTTGCATTTACATATATGTAAGCAAAACACTTATACAAACAAACAAACAAATAAACAAAAAATGTTTAAATAGAAATCAGACTCAGCAAGTCATGGAGAGTAAGCCAGTAAGTCATAATCTTCCATAGCTTTAATTTTTGTTCCCAGGTTCCTGCCTTGAGTTCCTACCCTGACTTCCCTGAATGCTGGACTGTACTTGGAAGTGTAAGCCAAATAAGCACATTCCTCCCCAAGCTACTTTTGGTCCTGTTGTTTATCACGGTAACAGAAAGCAAACTAGGATAGTTAGATATATGTCTATGTCAGACTGAAATATTTTAGGGAAAGGACATGGTCCATATAATTTTATGGGAATACTATTATACGAGTAAAACATTTTGAAACTTAATGAGACTTCAGACACAAAATTTTATTTGTTATTCCAACCAAGAAATAAGTTCTGAGGGTCTCAAATGATCGTTTTACTAACTAGCACAGAAATATCTGTTGAGATTCAGAACTACTTAACTGAAAATAGGTAAGGAGTGGGATTTCTATTGTTCATCTGGGAATATTTCCATCTCTATTTTATGTTAGTCATTTGTTTGACTTTCACATCATTGTCTTTAGTTTGAATTTTCTATAAGCCATTTACATTTGCACATTCATTATATCCCTTATCCTGCTTTACACTTGTTGTGAAAGCTCAGGGTGTCTTGTCATGGAGAATAGTATGTCATCTCCAAAGTATATGAGAAAGAATTGGCAAAGAAACTATAAACCTTATCTTGCTTGCACTAAGGCTAAAACTCAGGAGTCTGTTCAGCTTAAGGAAAGAGGCAATGTGGTACAAGGTTTGAGTCAGGAAGGACAGACAACTCATAAAATAAATCTGAACAACAGAAATGGTAGAATTGAATCTTAGCATGTGTCAGTTGGTGTTTGCTTTGGATGAACAAAATATTTCTTGGCTAAAATCCATCTATCACTTTTTGCACTTTGGACTGCATTTGATCATGCAGCTGTCCAGTGGTAAGGCTGCTGGTGTATGATAGCAAGTTGTACACACTGTCCTATGATGCTAGAGCAACATCGCTAGAGATATTTCACATGCTCTTTTTGCCTTACCAAAGTGATTTTTAAAAAAGATTTTCCATCATCTAATGACCTCAGCCTTGCCTTATCAAGTCTCTTGTGAATTTGACTTTGAAGTGGAAACCATCTTAAAAGCTATAATGCAACTCTCTGTCTACTGTCTTTCTAATGTGTCCTCTCTTTGCCTCTCTGACCACCATTCCACATGCCTCCCTGATCCACTACCCCATCATATTGCTCCCAGAAAGAGAGAGAAAATAAATCTGCTGTCACCATCCTACAATAGCAACTCACCTTTTAATCTAAATCCAGAGTCCACTTCTCTTTTGAAGTTGATACTTTTATAATTTCTTAATCCCAGAGTAAATTAACTTTCTGAAATCCCTCTAATTTTAAACTCTACATTGTGATTCTTTTTTCTTTGCCCTTCTTGAAGAATGATCTCCTTATCTTTGACTATTCCTTTTTATATCTCATATTTTTTCTTTATTAATTAATTTTTGCTTAACGGTTCTTCAGAACAGCCAAAGCAGTATATCATAATATAGCTGCAAGAAGAGATCTATTATATCAACCATATGATCAGAAGCCAAATCATCTCACAATGGCTATGACCAAGCTAGGAAGCCATGCAAACAGGCAGCTGCCCAGTACAAAAGAAATAAAACCTCAGAGCAATGAAGAGGACAAAGTTACAACTTAACTAAGTAAAGGAACACAAAACAACTCCCTGGAGAGTGGCTGGTACAATTCCAATGCCAATGGTCTTTATAAATATCCCCACAGATGAATATATTCCTGGTTATATTTCCTAACTAAATATTGGGGATAGTACAATAAATGTGAATGTATAAGTATATTTGTGCTATGTTGACTTAAACTCTTTGTTATATAAATGTTAGGACTGACTTATATGGCAGATCTATTTTTAGTTATTTAAGGAACATCTACACTGACTTGGGTATTGACTACATCAGTTAATACTCCTACTAGTGGTAGATATAATTACCTATTTTCCTGTATTCACAACAACATTTGTTATTACTTGTTTTCTTGATGTTATCCATTCTGACTTGGGATGGGGTAAATTCTGAAAGCAATTTTTATTTATATTTCCTTGATGTTTAAGGATTTTGAACAATTAAAATGGAGTTTTGACCTCCCCCGCCCAAAAGGAAAGAAATAGCCCCACAGACACCTCCATAAGCATGTTTGCCTATCCCAGACATTAATGACCTCTTAAAGGCTCTACTTTCCAACACTATTACAATGCCAGACAAATTACAACAAGAGTCCCAGAGGACAGGAAAATCACATTCAGTCCAGTACAATTAAAAACTTTTGGAATTAATATTCATATGGAGGTGAAAGAAATGTAGCTAGATTGGATAGCAGAAGGAATTGAGTATCCATGCAGTTCACTGGCAGCCTCAGCTGATTCAAATAGTAATTCTAAAACTATGAAGAACCTTGAAGCTGTCTCATATCAGACTAGAATTAAAATCTTTCATTGCCATGCACTTTTTATTATTACATGCAGACCACAGCAATCATAGGTCCACTCTTAGATATCCTCGATGAGAAATTAATTTTCTCAAGGCACAATTTCATAAATCCCATCTAAGTGAATCGATTCCTCAGCTAACTGAACTTAGACACAGTGAAGGCTGTGACTGTATAGAAGGCAGTGCAAATGAATTCCAGAAACATAATTCTATTCTCATCAGGAGAATTCATCTGATTTTCCATGCATTAGAGGACCCATTTTAAAAGTACTTGTTACCAAGTGGTCACTTAGTCTATCCAGGGGATAACAATGCATCATGAATTAGTCTTCGCTTATGGTCATTGGCAATCTGTATATTCTGTGAAAGTGGTAGGTGGACATCTCAATAAAGAAGAACCCATGTTGTTGGTCCCATTATAATTTCCATTCTTATATCATGATACATGTAGCTATATAATGTAGGTTGCTGACAAGTTCTTGCCAGATACTTGTCTATAGAAGTGAGTTCACTCTTACAAGAAGTGGTGGTTATAAAGTAAGCCTGCTTCTCTTCTGCACCTCCTTTCCCTCTACTGTTTTCTCTATATTTCGATGTGCCATAAAGGCCTCAGCTCATATGTCTACTTTATTTTGGGTTTTTAGACTCTAGATCCATGAACTATACATTTTTCTTTATGAATTACTTACATTCTGGTTTTCGGTTATAACAGCAGAAAATTGAGTAAGACTGCCATAATTAGGGTTTTACTGCTGTGAACAGATACCACGACCAAGGCAAGTCTTATGAAAACAATATTTAATTGGGGCTGGCTCACAGGTTCAGAGGTTCAGTCCATTATCATCAAGGTGGGAACATGGCAGTATCCAGGCAGGCAGAGCTGAGAGTTCTATATCTTCATCCAAAGGCTGCTAGGAGAAGACTGACTTCCAGGCAACTAGGGGTGAGAGTATTAAGCCCACACCCACAGTGACACACCTACTCCAACCATGTCACACCTATTCCAACAAGGCCACACCTCCAAGTGGTGCCACTCCCTGGTCCAAGAATATCCAAACCATCACAAAGACAAACGTATTTTATGCTAGCATTCACCACATAGTATGTTTCTGAGGGACACATCTCTGAGTGCTCAACATGTGGCAAAGATGCTATATTAAAAAATAGGTGTGACAGAGTCCATCTGAAATATGACGATTTTAAAAGTTCAAGGCAATGTTTTTATTATAAAATGTTATGAATACATTTATAAATGAAAAGATTTATAAAAATATAACAGTATCATATAATTACACTTGTAGGGTAGTTAAGTGAGAGTTTATTGGATAAATAGGTAAGCTATTTGACTAATTTTCAGCTAAGTTTTTATGTTAAAATGTCAGCAATAATGATACTTCAATCCATGACTGACAGTAATTGGATTTATATCTGAGAAGAAAATTACAAAATCTGACACTTTCACAATGTTGAAAACACACCGGCTTTGATATTTTAAAGCATATCATTTGTAAAGATTTTGCTGATAAAATGTGAACCTAATTTCACATAGTAAGGAATAGCTTTAAACCTATTACTTATACTCCTCTTGCTTGTATTTCATCTACCATCCCTATATTTTGAATGCTGACTTTTCTACTCTTTAAACAAAATCTCTTTATCTGCCTGATGCTAAAATATAGAAAAGGTTGACAGCATTGGTTCCATTGTATTCTGTGAGCTGAAATAAGAATTGCTTGTCACTCATGTTCTCTGGTATATTATTATCATCTCTGAATAAAAGCGTCAATCTTTCCAACAAAGCCTCTTTGACTTATTTTAGCTACTTGTGAGTAGTGATTATATGTTTAGAGTTTAAGTGTGATCTGGAGAGAGGGAGGATCTGTAAGGTGTTGTCTCTTATTGTATGTAGCTACCCATGTCAACATAGTTCTGAAAGAGCTCCGAAGCATCTAATATGGTGAATCACACAGGTTTTCTGACTGCTGATGGCTGGCTACTTCAGTTTTCCCAGTGGCTCTCCATCCATGTGGACTTTTATCATTTACTATTGTAGTCTGAGCTTCTTCTCAGAACAACAATATGAATGGTGAGACACTGTGATTTTCAGTGTGCATCTCCAGTGTCACACAGTTCCATGATGTAAGGATGAGTCGGTAGCTTTTCACACTTGTTTTTGTTTTTCATATGGGACAAAATGAAGATGGACCATAGAAATTGAAAAATCACAAACTTTTAAACCATAAAGGACACCTTCTATATGGAGCCACTATATCTAAACTGATTGGAGTCCTGGGAAATGACAAGAGAGAAGTTCTGTTCTGTTCATGGGACCATGTGGTAGAAATCTTAACAGTGGAATGTGCAAGGCTGTAAGACTATATGACTTCCAAGTCTCTGAAGACACTCTTTTCAGGAGAGCTAGAAGAGAGACCATGCTGGCAACAGAGACCCAAACTGATGAAAGTCCTAGGTGTAAATATGGAGTGGCAGGCAGGAATGACCCCCAAACAAACTCAAGAGAAATAAGATAAAGCACCCATCTCACACATCTCCATTCTTTTGTGTTACCCATCTATCCACAGAAATATTTTCTACTGGGAACCTCCAGTGATCACACTGGGCTGAGACACAAGTGGGCAATTTTCACTTTGCTGCCTGATCAAGACTTCCTCTTAATCCTGTAGCAGGCTGCTTGTAGAAGCCCCTCCTCCCACCCTACCTCCATTCCCCAAAGACTCTATCTCTTGGTACAACTCTGGTCCCCTACATCTTTTCCAGGTCTCCTCTTAGCCTTTCCTCCTAGACTATCTCGTAACTCTTTGTGTCACCTGCCTATCTGCAGAAGCATTCTCTACCAGGGAAACAACATATAACACTAACAGATTAAAAGGTGTGGAAAAGAGAATTTCAGGTCGTGAATACCAGAAATGGATAGCTTATTCAAAGAGAGGTTATAAAGTCCAGGAACAAAACATACCAGACATTTGACATTATAAAAAGACAAAACAAATGAATAATAGAGACATAAAGGTCAAGTGCATAGAAAATATTTTTAATAAAATCATATTAAAAATCCCCAACCTATAAAAGGAGATGCCTATCAAGGTATACAAGCACCATACAGAAAACTTCAGTCATAAGAGGTTAACCATACCTAAGACACAGGAATAAATAATTCTAGATAGTAAGCTCCACATAACAACAACAACAACAACAACAACAACAACAAATCCCAGAACTCTAAACATTGATCATTGATAATTCTCAAAATCAACATTCATAATTCTGCATAAAAAAGACATAGGCCAACAGATTGATTTAGAAAACAAGATCAACCCTTCTGCTGAATTCAAGAAACAGACATCAAATTAGACATCACCCCAGGATAAAAAGATGGGAAAAGGTAGTTCAAGAATGAACCCAAGAAGGAAGCAAGAGTGGCTTGCTTCTGGAAAAAAAAAGATATGAAACCAAAACTATTAAAAGAGATAGGGAAGAACATTATATATGCATCAAAGTAAAAATCTACTTTTTTTTTGCAGTTCTAAATGTTATGCACCAAATACAAGGCATTTAAGTGCCCTTTTATAAAAGAAACACTACAATAAATAAAATCATGTATTGACTCTCACACAGTGGTTGTAGATGGTTTTAATACCAAACTCTCACCAACAAACTTGTCATTCAGATAAAAACCAGGGAAATGCTGGAGTTCAATAACATCATAAATCAAATGGATCTAGCAGACATCTACAGAACATTCCACTTAAACACTAAAAACATAAACTTTCTTCTCAACAGTGCATGGAAGTTTTTCCAAAATTAACACCATACAGAGACATAAAGCAATTCTTAACAGAGGTAGGAAAATCGAAATATTACCCTGCATCTTATGTGATCACCATGAATTAAAGCTGTATATCAACAACAACAGAAAGTACACAAAACTCAGGGAAACTGAACAACTTACTACTGAATAAAAATGAGTCAAGATAGAAATCAAGAAACCAAACCCTTTCTAGAATAGAATGAAAAGGTAAACACATTATACCCAAACTTATGGGTGGCGAAATCATAGTAGTATATTCTTTTTTTTTTATTACGTATTTTCTTCAATTACATTTCCAATGCTATCCCAAAAGTCCCCCCCCCCGCCACTCCCCTACCCACCCATTTCCATTTTTTGGCCCTGGCATTCCCCTGTACTGGGGCATATAACGTTTGCCTGACCAATGGGCCTCTCTTTCCAGTGATGGCCGACTAGGTCATCTTTTGATACATATGCAGCTAGAGTCAAGAGCTCTGGGGTACTGGTTAGTTCATAATGTTGTTCCTCTGATAGGGTTGCAGATCTCTTTAGCTCCTTGGATACTTTCTCTAGCTCCTCCATTGGGGGCCCTGCGATCCATCCAATAGTTGGCTGTGAGCATCCACTTCTGTGTTTGCTAGGTCCCGGCATAGTAGTATATTCTTATGTAAAGTAAAATAAGCTAGAGGAACTTCATATTAGTAACTTTCTGACACAGGTGAAAGCTCTAACTAGCAAGAAGAAATAATACCCCAACATAGTACACAGTAAGAAATAATCAAACTCAGGTCTGAAACAGATAAAAACAGAAACAAACAAACAAAAATTACAAAGAATGAAAGGAAGAGTTGGTTCTTTGAGAAAAAGAAGAAGATTGACAAATCCTTAGCTAAGTGAAATTAAAGACACTGATAGAAGTTTCAAATTAATAAAATTAGAGATAAAGGGGAGCATCAAGGAAATTAAGAAATCATAAGCTATTCTTTAAAAATCAGTACTCCATCAAATTTGAAAACTAAAACAAATGGAAGAATTTCATGACATATATAACCTACCAAAGTTAAATCAAGAACAAATAAGCAATTTAAATACCTGTAATTTAATAACTCATGAAATAAAAGAATTAATTAAAAAAATCTCTTGTCACCTATCCCTCCCCCCTCCCCATTAAATCCAGAGTCAGAAAGATTGGGCACAGAATTTTACCAGACATTCAAAGAAGAATTAATGCCAATACTGATCAAATTATTCCATAAAATAGAAACTGTAAAAAACATTTCCTAATTCTATTTGGGAACCTACTACTATCCTGATATTAAAATCACACAAAGGGCCAATAAAATGGAAATTTTATATACATTCATATCGTTTATGAACAATGACACAAAATTCTGAATAAGTACTTGCAAATAGAATCCAAGAACAAATTAAAGGATTACCAACCATAATTACATTGGCCTCATACCAGAGAGCCAAGAATCCTTCAACATACATAAATTAATGTCAATAGATGCAAAAATGGCTCTTGAGAAAATCCAAAATCCTTTCACCATAAAAGCACTGCAAAGACTAAGGGCACAAGGGGCATTCCTCAGCACAGTAATAGCGATTTACATCAAGCCCACAGCCAACACCATTCTAGATGGAGAGAAACTGAAAGCATTACCACGAAAATCAGGAACATGACAAGGTTGTAAATTCTTTGCACACCTACTCAATATAGTACTTAAACTGAGAGAGATCAAAAAGATAGAAATAGGAAAGGAAGAAACAATATCTTTATTTACAGATGATGCGATTTTATACATAAAACACTCCAAAAACTCCACCAAAAATCTTCTACAACTAACACTTTCAGCAAAGTATCAGGTTACAAAATTAACACAGAAAAATCACTAGCCTTCTTACATACAAATAAGAGACTGAGAAATCAGGGAACCATTGCCTTTAACAATAGCCTAAAAAGTTGGGGTAACTCTAACCAAGCAACTGAAAGACGTGTATAAAACCTTAAAACACCGAAGAAAAAAATTGAAGACACTGGAAGATGGAAAGTTCTCCCATTCTCATGGGTCAGTAGGATTAATATTGTGAAAATGGGAGGTATTTATAGATTCAATGCAACCCCCATCAAAATTCCAACACAGTTTTTTAAAGAAATTAAAAGAAAAAAACCCATAAACTTCATATGGAAACACAAAAAAACCCAGAATAGCTAATTCAGTCCTGAATAATAAAAAGAACTGCTGGAGGTATCACCATCTCAGATTTCAAGTTGTACTACAGAGCTATAATAATAAAAAACATCACGATATTGGCATTAAAGCAGACATGGTGATTAATGAAATCAAACTGAAGATCTAGACATGGGTCTGCAAACCTACAGACTCCCGATTTTTGACAAAAAAGCCAAAAATACATGCCCGGTACTAGCCAAACTGGATAGCTGTGTGTAGAAGAACAAATATAAATAAAATCTACCACCCTGCAGAGAACTCAACACCAAGTAGATCAAGGACCTCAGCCTAAGCCGAGATAGCCTAAATATGATACAAGAGAAAGAGAAAATATGCTTGAACCTGCTGAAATAGGAAAGGATTTTTCTGTACAGGACACTGAGTGCATAGACAATGAGACCAACCATTAATAAATGAGACCCCATGAAGCAGAAAGGTTTTGGTAAGGCAATGGGCACCATTATTTGGGGAAATTGGCAACTTACAATATGGGAAAAGATCTTTACCAATTATACATCCAATAGAGGATTAGCATCCAGAATATATAAATAACTAAAAAAAAATAACCCCTGAACATTAAGAAAACAAGTAACAGATTTTTCTATAATTTATATTTTTAATGCACATTACATCCCAATCACAACCCCCCTCCCTACTCTTCTCCCAGTCCCCCATTACCCACTCACCTTCTCCTCAGAGAGGGGAAATCCCCTTTGGGTACCAGGCACCTTGTAACATCTAGTCCCAGCAGGACTAAGGTTTTCCTCTCCCACTGAGATCCACCCAGGCCTTCCAGCTAGGGGACAGGGAGCAACAGAATTAGAGACATCCCCCTCTCCAATTATGGAGCACAGAACTAAGCATAGAGTTCTCAAAAGATGAAACACAAAGGGCTGAGAACACTTCAAGAAATTCTCAATATCCTTAGCCTCCAGGGAAATGAAAATTAAAACTACTTTGAGAGCTCATCTTACCCTATTCATCTACTAAGAACAGTGAAATCATAAGAATGTTAGGCAAATGGATGGGACTAGAAACAACCAATCATCCTGAGTAAGGTACCCAAGACCTTCAAAGACCATGTTGCGTGTTTTCTCTTCTATGTGGATGCTAGCTTTTAAACCTTTGCTATGTGTGCTACAATCTGAATAACCACTGAGGTTAGCAATCTAATAAGAGCCTAAATGGGAAGAGAGAATCTTCCAAGAAGAGGAGAATAAAATATACTATTATGGAGACACAAAGGCAAACTAGAATTGGAGAATTAAATAAACAGGAATGGGAAAGAAGGGGAAAGGAGGGAATATGGGTAGGGACAACTAGCACTTAATGCCTTTCATATATATATATATATATGGAATCTAAATGGGGTCGCCAATTAATAGGAGCAATAATGCTCCAACTAGGGTATCTTATGCCACCAATTAAAATATATAGTACCAGTAACTGGCTACATCTTGTTGAGTCATTTGCCAAATGGGGCCCCATGAAAACCTTCAGACATCATAGGCTATTTCCAAGGCTTTCCACAACCTGATGGACAGCATTTATTTATGTCATCAAATGGAGGAATGGAGCTTATGCCTAAGTAGAAGTTCTATCCCTACTGACAAGTACTGGAATGTTCTCTGCACATTACTGAAGGAAAAAGTAATCATCACTATCACCCAGATATAGTAAGATCCCAACCTTACTACAGTGATCTGACTGCAAGATACACTGGTTCAGTCATGGCACAAATGTTATGGGAAAACCAGCCACATTTTTTGTTGTTATTTGTTTGTTTTAAACTTAAAGCCCACTCTATGCAATGGAACCTGATACTACTAAAGTGACCAAGAAACTGAGATTCAATAGGTTGTAGGCTGAGGGAAAACCTCGCACTGCTTTCCTGCTAAGTAAACATCACAATAAAATTACTCCTAATGATTGCTATAGTCATAGATCAGTGCCTCAGTCACCCATGCCAGGGAAGCTTCTTGCAGTACTTCTTCAGCTGAGAAGAAACACAGAGACCCACACTTGGACAATGTACAGAGACTCAACAACTTTGAAACACTCAGTTCTAAATGGGGTGTCTTTATCAGAACCCCCCACCTCCCCGGCTGGAGGATCTATGGGGAGTAGGAATCCAAAAGATGCTAAGACCCACGAGTGACGGATGACTCTGAGGATGATGCCTTCCAGACACAACAGGGTTGATGTACAAATGAACTAACTCATAAACACTGTCAGAAAGCACAAGACCTGCATGGGTTCAAGCTGGAAGGAGTTTCTGCACTAAGAGATGTAGATGTGGGTCTTACTCCTAAATAAGAATCTACCTGCAATTGATACTCCTTGGTAAAGAGAAATCCAGTTTTCTTCAGTGGAGTCTCACTGCCGTCCTATCCCCTGCAGGGAGCACACGATTCCCAATAGGAATTGATCAACACAAAATTACCTTAATGGTATTTTGAAGACTTTTTGTTTAGCTTTGCTTTGTTTTAGCATTTTTTATTGGACTTTTGTTTATTTTGATTTTCATTTTTGTGGGTTGATATTTTTCTTGTTTTGTTTCTTTCTCTTTTAAAGAAAGAGAAAATGTTTATAAAGTTTGGAGTGTGGGGAGGTTGGAATATCTGAGAGGAACTGTGGCACAGGAAACATTGCCAAGGTATACTGTATCAAAAATATTTTCAATAAAAACATCAGATAACTGGAGACAAGATTTAATTGAATTTTAAGTAAAAAGAAAAAGCAGCAGAGTATTTCTTATATGTTTACATGTTGTGTTTGGCTATAGTTTCAAGTGTGTAGATTTCTGAGAATGACTGTGGACTTTCGAAAGACCTGAAAGAATTTCTTCCCCCCGCCCCCCCCCCCCCACCATACGAATGATAGGATTTAAAAAAAATTAGACAGGAAACCAGGTCTTACTGGCTGTACAACTTGAGTTTTATTTGCTATAAAGCATTCAGATACTGTAAGAATAAAGCCTCAATTTTCTGTAACCTGTTTTGTTCTTAAAAAGAAGTCATATAGAAAAATTTGGCAGCTTTCATCCAAGCCCTGTTCAGCAGAAACAGGCTGTCAGCCAACAGGTTAAGAAGACTGCCTGTTGGCAAGCTAGCCTGTTTTAATCCTCCGGCTACCTGGTGCCATGAAACATCAGGCACATCTAACATCACTGCTTTGGCTCCTATTTATGAACACTCTGCATATTATTTTGTTCAATGTGTGCCTACAAGAAAATAATCTGTTGTTCATATGGGCTTCATGTATGTTCATCCCTGGAGCAATTATTTCAAGTCCTAATGAAGGGCAATTTCTGCCTTGTTCATCTATCTACCCCAGGAGCTTGCATGATGCAAAAATGGATTTACTCCTAAAATGCTGAGAAAATCAGGTAGGAACCGCATGCCAATTTGTGGTCCATAGCAAATCCACAGTGGTGAGGAATACTGTTTTGTAAGTCCCCCTGGAACGCAGCCAGCTTTTCTTCTGGCAAAGTCCCTGATCATTACTGTGTACCTTGTCTGCACTTGGACTCTCCTTCCTTGGGATGCTTTTTATGGACCCAACCTCACTTCTGGCTATCTTGGAGCTTACCTTTTGGATCTTATAAACTGCTGGGCTAACAGAAAGGCTTTGCCACTAAATAGGACGTTTTCCAAAAGTCACTTTGGATTTCTTTTTGTTGAATTGTTTTTAGCAAAGGTTAGAATTTTGGATGTTAATGAAAATAGAATTTCCATCACTGGTCTGTACTCAGTGATCACTTCTCATTGGCACAGTGGCTGATATTCCAAAAGGATAACTTGTGTTAGTGTACAAATAGTTTAGAGATGTCGCTCATCCAAATTCAAATGTGTGTAGGCATGAATCAACACTGCCCTGAGTTCATAAGCACCCTATGGTTATGAAATGTTCCAAGTGTGCAAAAAAACAACATCATTTACCAAACATCATCATCCAGAATGGTGTGGAGGCTTCTCTTACTATGGTAGCACACATACTGTACATTCAAAGCATATCACTTACATATTAGGATTTTTAAAAAAATCTGTAATATATGAAGTTTTAACCTAAAAGCTTAAAAAGAAAATTTTTAAGTTTAAAAAGAATTATTCTAAGCACTGAAATAGGCAGGAACTACTTTATTCGTTCATAACAAAGATTCCCACTGATTATGACAATAAATGACATATTTTCTTTGGAGATGTGAGACAAATTACCCCACAAAGATGATACTCTGGGAGAAGGGCTGTTTTTCTGTTACTGTGTATTTATTGTGAATCCAGATAAAAGAGTTACATAATAAATATTTCTATAATAACATAACATTGGAAAATCCCATATAACTTTTCATTCTTAAATTGCATTTTAAGTAAGTCCATAGGATTTCATTAGAAGATCCATAATTAAATGAGGTGTTTCCTTATTATATTATCTTGAGAATATTTTTCTAACCATTAGTTTTTGTAAATAGTTCATCAATAGGCATTTCTTGTTAGAAAGTTTTCATAATTTATTTATAAGTTTATAAATCATAAAATAAAACAAACACTTCAAACTTAATATTTGCTGTAAGAAATATTTGGTACAGCTCTCACTGACTTGTGCTGTTACTAATTTTATGTGGAAATTAAATCCTTCAAATATCTGCAGTGCTCATTATTAACAACTGTTGCATCCTAGAGGTAGCGCCAGTGTAGATACCTTACAAAAGAGAGTTATCTTCCTTGTGCAACAATTATTTTGTACTAGGTTTCTCAGGGGTAAACTGTGCTTACTTCAAATCTATTTTTGTCAAAATAGCAAACACTCTTTAAACAATAAACTGTTGGGTTTAAAGCATTATCTATATAAATATTCAAGATGTACTAGATATGAAATATTTCCAGTATTAAACAGTTCTTGCTTCCTTTGAAATATGATCTTCTAGTTTACATACAAAAACCTTGCCAGAAGTGTAAATCTCTATCAATATAGTTGGGAACATTTACTAATTTATAAAACATTGTCTTTATTATACTGGCTACGGAACTAATCTGCTCTCGGTAGGAAGATACCATCGCTGTCTTCCACAGCTATATAAATATCCATGGAAGATTGTTTAAAGCTGAAGCCAGCATAAACGTTGAAATACAAATTACCAACAGAGAAATGTTTCAGTGGCTAAGGTTTATTATAAAGATCTACCATATCTCATAATGACATCTACTAGTTGGTAACAATTAATACACATCTGGCTCTATTTCAGGGCACTGCTCTGGTACATTGGTTGATTTATCCCTAATAGCATATTCCTCTCATCATGGAGACTAGCTAGCATGCTTCTATAATGTAGGAATAAAATGATAATTGAAAGCAAACTTAACTGAGGAGCTATTGGCAGTGAATGGCTATTAGGAAATGAGAATCAGTTTTCTCCAAAGATGCAGCCCCCTGTAGCTTGCCAATGGGGCAGTGGATTTGCCCTATAACTATGGTGGACTGCTAGCACTAAATGGACTTAATGAGTTCAAAACAGAGTACATGGAGTTGAGATGAAGATCTGAGGGGCTATGGCAAGAATTGTAAATGCGAAAGTGGTGATGGGCTTGATGAGAACACATTTTATGCATGTAATGAAAGTCTTAATTAAAAACACTTTAAAATCCCCAAGGCACAACATGTAAGGAACATAATGTGCCTTATAATCAAATAATCAGAAAATAAACTATAATTAGAAAACATAACTATAACACTAGTCAGAGTATTTAAATGAGTAGGCTTAACTCATCTATTTAAAGTAACTGAGCATTGACTCATAAAGGTAGACTTGGTACCATTATTAAGAAAAAACATACAAAAAACAAAAATGAGGTGTGACAAGGGCCCATGAATAGTTATATGTTCCCCAGTAAGGAGACATGCATTGTCAGAGCAAAACACATAGCAGTCAAGCAGTTAAAATGTCAAGAAGACAAACAAGACAATTAAAAATGTGGTCTAGGGCTAAACAGAGAATTATCAAAATACAACAGAGTTAAAAATTGTTCAACCTCTTTAGGTATAAGGGAAATGAAAATTGAAACTACTTTTCAATTTCAACTTATCCTATTCAAAAAGGCCGATTAAGAAAAGAACTGATTGTGGATGCTGGTAAGGGATTAGGAAAGCAGATCACTGATTCTTTGCTGGAGAAAGTGCAAACTGACATATCTATGCTGGAAATCAGTATGGAAGGTCCTCAGAAAGCTAAAAACCTACTTGAAGATCCAGATATATCAATCTTGGGTACATACCCCAAAGACTCTTCATGGAACAGAGACTCTTGCTCATCCATGTTCATTGCTGTTCTATTCATAATAGCCAGATACTGGAAACAGCTAGCATGTCTATCAATGGATGGATGGTAATGGAATATGGTGCATTTACACAATGCAATGTTATTCTGCTGTTAGGAAAAATTAAATCATGAAATTTGCTAGTAAATGGACAAGAATAGAAACAGTCATGTTGAGTGAAGTAATCCAGGCACAGAACGAAAAACATCCCAGGTTTTCTCTTAAATGTGTGTTGTCACCTTTTATGGCTTACATTTTTTAATTTCTTTTAGAATACTGGAAGTGGATAGGTAAATAGTAATGGAATGGGATGGGAATAAGAAGAAGATATTCCAAAGAAGAGAGGTAGAATTATATTATAAATAAAGAAAGAGAAACAGGTATAATGTGTAGGGAAATGGTAGGGCAAAGTAGAGGAAGAACTATGGACAGGAATAACTAACACTAAAGGCTCATTGAAACGTTGTATGGAAGCCTGCTATTGTAGATGCTTCCCAAAATATACATATATGGAATTTAAAGGAGTTATATAACATAGGAGAAAATGCCCCAACTAGACACTGATTGCTACCAATTAAAATCCCCAGTAGTAGTAATATTATTTATATTGTACAACAAGCAATAAAAATATTACATATATTTAAGGAGCTTGCCAAAGATTTCTCATGGACTCCCTCAAACACTTCTGGCTATTGCCAATGCTATTGGTGACTCTCCACAACCTACTCTTTTTGAGAACATCACATACTTGTGTTATCAAACATGGAGAAATTGAGCTGGGGCCAACTAGAAGCTTCACTCCTAGGGACTAGTGTTCATAGTACAACCAGAGGAGAACATGTTTGGAGAGAATATAAATAAGACTCAACAGGCAGTGATGGGGTGCATGCATAGTTAGCCTTGCAAGGGCTTTGTTGGTCTCAAGTCTTCACTGTTCTTCACTTTGTTGAGAGAGGAGTCTTGGCTGGTTCTGATCCCTCCCTCTGACTTGTGCTGATTCTGCAGAAGCCTGGTTGTTTCTGCTGGATCCTGCCACTGGGTTAATTCATCTTGGGTATCCTAGCTCTACTGAACTGGACTGCTAGCATCCTGACAAACAGAGATTGGAATCATTCCTAAGAACTACTTCTAAACAGATCCATATCCCCTTGTCCTGTTTATCATCTTTTCTCCCCTACCTTAGGATGGTGAGCTAGAAGGAGGGGTTGAAGCATTTGAGAACCTTTACTGGGGTGCATCCTCTCAGAGGTGAAGGGGATGGGGGATGGGGAAAGAACTCTGAAAGGAGGGACCAGGAATTAATAATAATAATAATAATAATAATAATAATAATAATAATAATGTAGGTTTGAAAAATCTAAGCCTACAACAGGGCAACGTGTAGAGAGTAAGCAACTTTGAAGCACTTAGTCCTAAATGGATTATCTTTATAAAACCTTCCTCACAAGTCTTATGGATCTATGAGGAAAATGAGGTGGAAAGAATCCAAGGAAAGAGTGCAAGAGGCACTGGATGACTCCAAGAAAACAGCATTCTCCAGACTCAACAGAGCCAATACATGTATGAACTAACAGCTTGTTACAGTCCCCACAGGACAGAAACAGGTTCAAACTAGACAAGTCTTAGTACAAAGAAGGGGCCATGGACACAACATCTCCCATCTCCCCTTTAACTAAGATCTATCTGTAGTTGTTAACTGATGAGAGGGGGAATCAGTTTTCTTCTATGAAGTGACACTGGGGATGTCACCCACACTGCAGGGCACCCTCATGTTCAGGAACTGACCAACACACCATGGATTCTATGTTTCTTGCTTTTCTGCTTACTTTTTAAATTTGGTTTTGGTTTTGTTTCTGGTTTGTTTTTTTTTTTTGTAATTAAAAACAAATTCTTTTTTCCCTCCCTTTACTAAAAATAGATCCCCCCACCCCCGTATAATATATTCTGATTTTAGTTTCCCCTCTACCTACTCTTCTCAGTTCCTTCCAATTGTAACATCTCCTCTGGCTGCACCCTCTTTCCTTCTCTCATTAGAAAACAAATAAGCGACTCCGCGGCCAGCAGTCTGCACAGGTGAGAGTGTGGACTACAGAGGCTAGCAGCTTCTGGGACAGGCGAGAGCCACAGAGCTTCTGAGACGGCGTGATTTTCGGCTCCAGGCAACCAGCCACCTTCGGGGCCAGAGGACAGGTGTCTGCCCGGACCAGGAGGCTTCTGCCTCAGGTTCCGGAGGAGCCATCTTGGTTCTGGGACTCCGCGGTGTGCACTCTGCACAGGTGAGAGTGTGGACTACAGAGGCTAGCAGTTTCTGGGACAGGTGAGAGCCACAGAGCTTCTGAGGTGGTGCCATTTTCGGCTCCAGACAACCAGCCACCCCCCAGACCCCCACCCCGGGCAGTGGTTCTGGGACTCTGCGAAGGATAGTCTGCACAGGTGAGAGTGTGGACTACAGAGGCTAGCACCTTCTGGGATATGCAAGAGCTGCAGAGCTTCTGGGGCAGTGCCGTTATGGGGCTCAAGACATCCGGGCACCTTCCTGGCCAGAGGACAGGTGTCCACCCAGCTGGGAGGCCTTTGCCTCAGGTTCCGCGGGAGCCATCTTGGTTTCAGGACTCCATGGAAAGTAGTCTACACAGGTGAGAGTGTGGACTACTGAAACAATGGCTTCTGTGACAGGCCAAAGCAACACAGCTTCTGGGAAAGATCCTGTTTTGGGCCTTCATCTTCAGCCAGGAGGAGGTCCAAACGCCAGATAACTGTGCACATTCCCTGAAAGAGGAGAGCTTGCCTACAAGACTGCTCTTACCACTGAAACTCAGAGGAGAGAGCTAGTCTCCCAGGTTTGCTAATAGAAGGTAACAAAATCAACAGAGGAACAATCTCTAAAAAGAGACAACTATAACAACTAACACCAGAGATTAACAGATGGCGAAAGGTAAACGTAAGAATCTTACTAACAGAAACCAGGACCACTCACCATCATCAGAACCCAGCACTCCCACTTCGCCCAGTCCAGGGCACCCCAACACACCCGAAAAGCTAGACCTGGATTCAAAAGCATATCTCATGATGATGGTAGAGGACATCAAGAAGGACTTAAATAACTCACTTAAAGAAATCCAGGAGAACACTGCTAAACAGGTAGAAGACATTAAAGAGCACGCACAAAAATCCCTTAAAGAATTGCAGGAAAACACAACCAAACAGGTGATGGAATTGAATAAAACTATCCAAGACCTAAAAACGGAAGTAGACACAGTAAAGAAAACCCAAAGTGAGGCAACGCTGGAGATAGAAACCCTAGGAAAGAAATCTGGAACCATAGATGCCAGCATCAGCAACAGAATACAAGAGATGGAAGAGAGAATCTCAGGTGCAGAAGATTCCATAGAGAACATCGGCACAACAATCAAAGAAAATGGAAAATGCAAAAAGATCCTAACTCAAAACATCCGGGAAATCCAGGACACAATGAGAAGACCAAACCTATGGATAATAGGAGTGGATGAGAATGAAGATTTTCAACTCAAAGGACCAGCAAACATCTTCAACAAAATTATAGAAGAAAACTTCCCAATCTAAAGAAAGAGATGCCCATGAACTTACAAGAAGTCTACAGAACTCCAAATAGACTGGACCAGAAAAGAAATTCCTCCCGACACATAATAATCAGAACAACAAATGCACTAAATAAAGATAGAATACTAAAAGCAGTAAGGGAAAAAGGTCAAGTAACTTATAAAGGCAAGCCTATCAGAATTACACCAGACTTTTCACCAGAGACTATGAAAGCCAGAAGAGCCTGGACAGATGTTATACAGACACTAAGAGAACACAAATTCCAGCCCAGGCTACTATACCCAGCAGAACTCTCAATTACCATAGATGGAGAAACCAAAGTATTCCACAACAAAACCAAATTCACACATTATCTTTCCATGAATCCAGCCCTTCAAAGGATAATAACAGAAAAAAACCAATACGAGGACAGAAACCACGCCCTAGAAAAAGCAAGAAGATAGTTCCTAAACAAATCTAAAAGAAGACAGCCACAAGAACAGAATGCCAACTTTAACAACAAAAATAACAGGAAGCAACAATTACTTTTCCTTTATATCTCTGAATAACAATGGACTCAACTCCCCAATAAAAAGAAATAGACTAACAAACTGGCTACACAAATGAGACCCAACATTTTGCTGCCTACAGGAAACTCATCTCAGGGAAAAAGACAGACACTACCTCAGAGAAAAAGGCTGGAAAACAATTTTCCAAGCAAATGGTGGGAAGAAACAAGCTGGAGTAGTAATTTTTTTTTTTTTAGGTATTTTCCTCATTTACACTTTCAATGCTATCCCAAAGGTCCCTGATACCCACCCCCCCAACCCCCTACCCACCCACTCCCCCTTTTTAGCCCTGGCGTTCTCCTGTACTGGGGCATATAAAGTTTGCAAGTCCAATGGGCCTCTCTTTGCAGTGATGGCCGACTAGGCCATCTTTTGATACATATGCAGCTAAAGACAAGAGCTCCCGGGTACTGGTTAGTTCATATTGTTGTTCCACCTATAGGGTTGCAGTACCCTATAGCTCCTTGGGTAATTTCTCTAGCTCCTCCATTAGGGGCCATGTGACCCATCCAATAGCTGACTGTGATCATCCACTTCTGTGTTTGCTAGGCCCCGGCATAGTCTCACAAGAGAGAGCTATAACTGCGTCCTTTCAGCGAAATCTTGCTAGTGTATGCAATGGTGTCAGCATTTGGAAGCTTATTATGGGATGGATCCCTGCATATGGCAGTCACTAGATGGTCCATCCTTTCGTCACAGCTCCAAATTTTGTCTCTGTAACTCCTTCCATGGGTGTTTTGTTCCCATTTCTAAGAAAGGGTAAAGTGTCCACACTTTGGTCTTCGTTCTTCTTGAATTTCATGCGTTTGGCAAGTTGTATCTTATATCTTGGGTATCCTAAGTTTCTGGGCTATTATCCACTTATCAGTGAGTACATATTGTGCGAGTTCCTTTGTGATTGGGTTACTTCACTCAGGATGATACCCTCCAGGTCCATCCATTTGCCTAGGAATTTCATAAATTCATTTTTTTAATAGCTGAGTAGTATTCCATTGTGAAAATGTACCACATTTTCTGTATCCATTCCTCTGTTGAGGGGCATCTGGGTTCTTTCCAGCTTCTGGCTATTATAAACAAGGCTGCTATGAACATAGTGGAGCATGTGTCCTTCTTACCGGTTGGGACATCTTCTGGATATATGCCCAGGAGAGGTATTGCGGGATCCTCTGGTAGTACTATGTCCAATTTTCTGAGGAACTGCCAGACTGATTTCCAGAGTGGTTGTACAAGCTTGCAATCCCACCAACAATGGAGGAGTGTTCCCCTTTCTCCACATCCTCGCCAATATCTGCTGTCACCTGAGTTTTTGATCTTAGCCATTCTGACTGGAGTGAAGTGGAATCTCAGTGTTGTTTTGATTTGCATTTCCCTGATGATTAAGGATGTTCACATTTTTTCAGGTGTTTCTCTGCCATTCGGTATTCCTCAGGTGAGAATCCTTTGTTCAGCTCTGAGCCCCATTTTTTAATGGGGTTGTTTGATTTTCTGGAGTCCACCTTCTTGAGTTCTTTATATATATTGGATATTAGTCCCCTATCCGATTTGGGATAGGTAAAGATCCTTTCTCAATCTGTTGGTGGCCTTTTTGTCTTATTGACGGTGTCTTTTGCTTTGCAGAAGCTTTGCAATTTTTTGAGGTCCCATTTATCGATTCTTGATCTTACAGCACAAGCCATTGCTGTTCTATTCAGGAATTTTTCCCCTGTACCCATATCTTCCAGGCTTTTCCCTACTTTCTCCTCTATAAGTTTCAGTGTCTCTGGTTTTACGTGGAGTTCCTTAATCCACTTAGATTTGACCTTAGTACAAGGAGAGAGAAATGGATCAATTCGCATTCTTCTACATGATAACCGCCAGTTGTGCCAGCACCATTTGTTGAAAATGCTGTCTTTTTTCCACTGGATGGTTTTAGCTCCCTTGTCAAAGATCAAGTGACCATAGGTGTGTGGGTTCATCTCTGGGTCTTCAATTCTGTTCCATTGGTCCACTTGTCTGTCATTATACCAGTACCATGCAGTTTTTTATCACAATTGCTCTGTAGTACATCTTTAGGTCAGGCATGGTGATTCCAACAGAGGTTCTTTTATCCTTGAGAAGAGTTTTTGCTATCCTCGGTTTTTTGTTATTCCAGATGAATCTGCCGTTTGCCCTTTCTAATTCGTTGAAGAATTGAGTTGGAATTTTGATGGGGATTGCATTGAATCTGTAGATTGCTTTTTGGCAAGATAGCCAAATCAGAAGTGATGAAACAAATGGATCTGACAGATATCTACCGAACATTTTATCCTAAAACAAAAGGATATACCTTCTTCTCAGCACCTCATATTAGCTTCTCCAAAATTGACCACATAATTGGTCACAAAACAAGCCTCAACATATACAAAATTATTGAAATTGTCCCATGCATCCTATCAGATCACCATGGACTAAGGCTGATCTTTAATAACAAAATAACTAAGAGAAAGCCAACCTTCACGTGGAAGCTGAACAACACTCTTCTCAATGATAACTTGGTCAAGGAAGGAATAAAGAAAGAAATTAAGGACTTTTTGGAGTTTAATGAAAATGAAGCCACAACATACCCAACCTTATGGGACACAATGAAAGCATTTCTAAGAGGAAAACTCATAGCTCTGAGTGCCTCCAAAATGAAACTAGAGAGAGCACATATTAGCAGCCTGACAACACACCTAAAAGCTCTAGAACAAAAGGAAGCAAATTCACCCAAGAGGAGTAGAAGGCAGGGAATAATCAAACTCAAGGGTGAAATCAACCAAGTGCAACAAGAAGAACTATTCAGAGAATCAACCAATTGAGGAGCTGGTTCTTTGAGAAAATCAACAAGATAGATAAGCCCTTAGGCAGACTCACTAGAGGACACAGGGAAAGCATCCTAATTAACAAAATCAGAAATGAAAAGGGAAACATAACAACAGATCCTGAAGAAATCCAAAACACCATCAGATCCTTCTGTCTTTTTTCCACTGAATGGTTTTAGTTCCAGTGTCAAAGATCAAGTGACCATAGGTGTGTGGGTTCATCTCTGGGTCTTCAATTCTGTTCCATTGGTCTACTTGTCTGTCATTATACCAGTACCCTGCAGTTTTTTATCACAATTGCTCTGTAGTACATCTTTAGGTCGGGCATGGTGATTCCAACAGAGGTTCTTTTATCCTTGAGAAGAGTTTTTGCTATCCTCGGTTTTTTGTCATTCCAGATGAATCTGCCATTTGCCCTTTCTAATTCGTTGAAGAATTGAGTTGGAATTTTGATGGGGATTGCATTGAATCTGTAGATTGCTTTTTGGCAAGATAGCCATTTTTACTATATTGATCCTGCAGATCCATGAGCATGGGAGATCTTTCCATCTTCTGAGATCTTCTTTAATTTCTTTCTTCAGAGACTTGAAGTTCTTGTCATAGAGAACTTTCACTTCCTTAGTTAGAGTCACGCCTAGGTATTTTATATTATTTGTGACTATTGAGAAGGGTGTTGTTTCCCTAATTTCTTTCTCAGCCTGTTTGTCCTTTGTGTAGAGAAAGGCCATTGACTTGTTTGAGTTAATTTTATATCCAGCTACTTCACTGAAGCTGTTTATCAGGCTTAGAAGTTCTCTGGTGGAATTTTTAGGGTCACTTATATATACTATCATATCATCTGCAAAAAGTGATAATTTGACTTCTTCCTTTCCAATTTGTATTCCCTTGAACTCCTTTTGTTGTCTAATTGCTCTGGCTAGGACTTCAAGTACAATGTTGAATAGGTAGGGAGAGAGTGGACAGCCTTGTCTGGTCCCTGATTTTAGTGGGATTGCTTCAAGCTTCTCACCATTTACTCTTATGCTGGCTACTGGTTTGCTGTAGATTGCTTTTATCTTGTTTAGGTATGGGCCTTGAATTCCTTATCTTTCCAAGACTTTTATCATGAATGGGTGTTGGATTTTGTCAAATGCTTTCTCAGCATCTAAGGAGATGATCATGTGGTTTTTGTCTTTGAGTTTGTTTATATACTGGATTACGTTGATGGATTGCCATATATTGAACCATCCCTGCATCCCTGGGATGAAACCTACTTGGTCAGGATGGATGATTGTTTTGATGTGTTCTTGGATTCGGTTAGCAAGAACTTTATTGAGGATTTTTCCATCAATATTCATAAGGGATATTGGTCTGAAGTTCTCTATCTTTGTGGGGTCTTTTTGTGGTTTAGGTATCAGAGTAACTGTGGCGTCATAGAATGAGTTGGGTAGAGTACCTTCTGTTTCTATTTTGTGGAATAGTTTGTGAAGAACTGGAATTAGATCTTCTTTGAAGTTCCTATAGAACTCTGCACTAAACCCATCTGGTCCTGGGATTTTTTTGGCTGGGAGAATATTAATGACTGCTTCTATTTCTTTAGGGGATATAGGACTGCTTAGATCATTAACCTGATCTTGATTTAGCTTTGGTATCTGGTATCTGTCTAGAAACTTGTCCATTTCATCCAGGTTTTCCAGTTTTGTTGAGTATAGCCTTTTGTAGAAGGATCTGATGGTGTTTTGGATTTCTTCAGGATCTGTTGTTATGTCTCCCTTTTCATTTCTGATTTTGTTAATTAGGATGCTTTCCCTGTGCCCTCTAGTGACTCTGGCTAATGGTTTGTCTATCTTGTTGATTTTCTCAAAGAACCAGCTCCTCAATTGGTTGATTCTCTGAATAGTTCTTCTTGTTTCCACTTGGTTTATTTCACCCCTGAGTTTGATTATTTCCTGCCTTCTACTCCTTTTGGGTGAATTTGCTTGCTTTTGTTCTAGAGCTTTTAGGTGTGTTGTCAAGCTGCTAATGTATGCTCTCTCTAGTTTCTTTTTGGAGGCACTCAGAGCTATGAGTTTTCCTCTTAGGAATGCTTTCATTGTGTCCCATAAGTTTGGTTATGAAGTGGCTTCATTTTCATTGAACTCTAATAAGTCCTTAATTTCTTTCTTTATTCCTTCCTTGACCAAGGTATCATTGAGAAGAGTGTTGTTCAGTTTCCACGTGAATGTTGGCTTTCTGTTATTTATTTTGTTATTGAAGATCAGCCTAAGTGCATGGTGATCTGATAGGATACATGGGACAATTTCAATATTTTTGAATCTGTTGAGGCCTGTTTTGTGACCTATTATGTGGTCAATTTTGGAGAAGGTACCATGAGGTGCTGAGAAGAAGGTATATCCTTTTGTTTTAGGATAAAATGTTCTGTAGATATCTGTCAGATCCATTTGTTTCATCACTTCTGTTAGTTTCAGTGTGTCCCTGTTTAGTTTCTGTTTCCATGATCTGTCCATTGGTGACAGTGGTGTGTTGAAGTCTTCCACTATTATTGTGTGAGGTGCCATGTGTGCTTTGAGCATTACTAAAGTTTCTTTAATGAATGTGGCTGCCCTTGTATTTGGAGCATAGATATTCAGAATTGAGAGTTCCTCTTGGAGGATTTTACCTTTGATGAGAATGAAGTGTCCCTCCTTGTCTTTTTTGATGACTTTGGGTTGGAAGTCAATCTTATCAGATATTAGGATGGCTACTCCAGCTTGTTTCTTCATACCATTTCCTTGGAAAATTGTTTTCCAGCCTTTCATTCTGAGGTAGTGTCTATCTTTTTCTCTGAGATGAGTTTCCTGTAAGCAGCAAAATGTTGGGTCTTGTTTGCGTAGCCAGTTTGTTAGTCTATGTCTTTTTATTGGGGAGTTGAGACCATTGATGTTAAGAGATATTAAGGAAAAGTAACTGTTGCTTCCTGTTATTTTTGTTGTTAAAGTTGGCATTCAGTTCTTGTGGCTGTCTTCTTTTAGGTTTGTTGAGGGATTACCTTCTTGTTTTTTCTAGGGCGTTGTTCCCGTTCTTGTATTGGTTTTTTTCTGTTATTATCCTTTGAAGGGCTGGATTCGTGGAGAGATAATGTGTGAATTTGGTTTTGTTGTGGAATACTTTGGTTTCTCCATCTATGGTAATTGAGAGTTTGGCTGGGTATAGTAGCCTGGGCTGGAATTTGTGTTCTCTTAGTGTCTGTATAACATCTGTCCAGGCTCTTCTGGCTTTCATAGTCTCTGGTGAAAAATCTGGTGTAATTCTGATAGGCTTGCCTTTATATGTTACTTGACCTTTTTCCCTTACTGCTTTTAGTATTCTATCTTTATTTATTGCATTTGATGTTCTGATTATTATGTGTCCGGAGGAATTTCTTTTCTGGTCCAGTCTATTTGGAATTATGTAGGCTTCTTGTATGTTCATAGGTGTACTGGCTAGTTTTGTGTCAACTTGACACAGCTGGAGTTATCACAGAGAAAGGAGCTTCAGTTGAGGAAATGCCTCCATGAGATCCAACTGTAAGGCATTTTCTCAATTAGTGATCAAGGGGGAAAGGCCCCTTGTGGGTGGGACCATCTCTGGGCTGGTAGTCTTGGGTTCTATAAGCGAGCAGGCTGAGCAAGCCAGGTGAGGCAAGCCAGTAAAGAACATCCCTCCATGGTATCTGCATCAGCTCCTGCTCCCTGACCTGCTTGAGTTCCAGTCCTGACTTCCTTTGGTGATGAACAGCAGTATGGAAGTGTAAGCCAAATAAACCCTTTCCTCCCCAACTTGCTTCTTGGTCATGATGTTTGTGCAGGAATAGAAACCCTGACTAAGACAATAGGCATCTCATTCTTTAGTTTTGGGAAGTTTTCTTCAATAATTTTTTTGAAGATCTTTGCTGGTCCTTTGAGTTGAAAATCTTCATTCTCATCCACTCCTATTATCCGTAGGTTTGGTTTTCTTATTGTGTCCTGGATTTCCTGGATATTTTGAGTTAGGATCTTTTTGCATTTTCCATTTTCTTTGATTGTGTGCCGATGTTCTCTATGGAATCTTCTGCACCTGAGATTCTCTCTTCCATCTCTTGTATTCTGTTGCTGATGCTGGCATCTATGGTTCCAGATTTCTTTCCTAGGGTTTCTATCTCCAGTGTTGCCTCACTTTGAGTTTTCTTTATTGTGTCTACTTCCCTTTTTAGGTCTAGTATGGTTTTGTTCATTTCCATCACTTGTTTGTATGTTTTTTCCTCTTTTTCTGTAAGGACTTCTACCTGTTTGATTGTGTTTTCTTGTTTTTCTTTAAGGACTTGTAACTCTTTAGCAGTGTTCTCCTGTATTTCTTTAAGTGATTTATTAAAGTCCTTCTTGATGTCCTCTACCATCATCATGAGATATGCTTTTAAATCTAGGTCTAGGTTTTCGGGTGTGTTGGGGTGTCCTGGACTGGGCAAAGTGGGAGTGCTGGGTTCTGATGATGGTGAGTGGTCTTGGTTCCTGGTAGTAAGATTCCTACGTTTACCTTTCGCCATCTGGTAATCTCTGGAGTTAGTAGTTATAGTTGACTCTGTTTAGAGATTGTTCTTCTGGTGATTCTGTTACCATCTATCAGCAGACCTGGGAGACAGATTCTCTCCTCTGAGTTTCAGTGCTCAGAGCACTCTCTGCTGGCAAGCTCTCTTACAGGGAAGGTGCACAGATATCTTGTATTTGGACCTCCTCCTGGCTGAAGAAGAAGGCCCAAAACAGGACCTTTCTCAGAAGCTGTGTTGCTTTGGCAGTTCCCAGAAGCTGTCAGCTTCTGTGGTGCAGACTCTCACCTGTGCAGACTAAATTCCTAAGTTCCTTGGAGTCCCGGAACCAAGATGGCGACCGCTGTTCCTGAGGCTGAGGCCGCCTCCCGAGCCAGGTGGACACCTGTCCTCTGGTCCGGACGGTGGCCGGCTGTCTGCGGCCCGCAAAGGGTGCTGCCTCAGCGGCTCTGTGCTTCCGCCAGTCCCAGAAGCTGTCCGGTTCTCTGGCGCACCCTCTCACCTGTACAGACTAAATTCCTCAAGACAGCCTTTTCAACAAATGGTGCTAGCACAACTGGCGGTTATCATGTAGAAGAATGCGAATTGATCCATTTCTATCTCCTTTTACTAAGGTCAAATCTAAGTGGATTAAGGAACTCCATATACAACCAGAGACACTGAAACTTATAGAGGAGAAAGTAGGGAAAAGCCTTGAAGATATGGGTACAGGGGAAAAATTCCTGAATAGAACAGCAATGGCTTGTGCTGTAAGATCAAGAATCGATAAATAGGACCTCATAAAATTGCAAAGCATCTGCAAGGCAAAAGACACCGTCAATAAGACAAAAAGACTACCAACAGATTGGGAAAGGATCTTTATCTATCCCAAATCTGACAGGAGAATAATATCCAATATATATAAAGAACTCAAGAAGGTGGACTCCAGAAAATCAAATAACCAACCCCATAAAAATGGGGCTCAGAACTGAACAAAGAATTCTCACCTGAGGAATACCGAATGGCTGAGAAGCACCTGAAAAAATGTTCAACATCCTTAGTCATCAGGGAAATGCAAATCAAAACAACCCTGAGATTCCACCTCACACCAGTCAGAATGGCTAAGATGAAAAATTCAGGTGACAGCAGATGCTCGCGAGGATGTAGAGAAAGAGGAACACTCCTCCATTGTTGGTGGGATTGCAAGCTAGTACAACACTCTGGAAATCAGTCTGGCGGTTCCTCAGAAAATTGTACATTGTACTACGGAGGATCCCGCAATACCTCTCTTGGGCATATATCCAGAAGATGTCCCAACTGGTAAGAAGGACACATGCTCCACTATGTTCATAGCAGCCTTATTTATAATAGCCAGAAACTGGAAAGAACCCAGATGCCCCTCAACAGAGGAATGGAACAGAAAATGTGGTAAATTTACACAATGGAGTACTACTCCTCTATTAAAAAGAATGAATTTATGAAATTCCTAGGCAAATGGATGGACCTGGAGGGCATCATCCTGAGTGAGGTAACAAAGGAACTTGCACAATATGTACTCACTGATAAGTGGATATTAGCCCAGAAACTTAGGATACACAAGATATAAGATACAATTTGCTAAATGCATGAAACTCAAGAAGAACGAAGACCAAAGTGTGGACACTTTGCCCCTTCTTAGAAATGGGAACAAAACACCCTTGGAAGGAGTTACAAAGACAAAATTTGGAGCTGTGACGAAAGGATGGACCATCTAGTGATTGCCATATCCAGGGATCCATCCCATAATCAGCTTCCAAATGCTGACACCATTGCATACCCTAGCAAGATTTTGCTGAAAGGACCCAGATATAGCTGTCTCTTGTGAGACTATGCCGGGGCCTAGCAAACACAGAAGTGGATGTTCTCAGTCAGCTATTGGATGGGTAACATGGCCCCCAATGGAGGAGCTAGAGAAAGTACCCAAGGAGCTAAAGGGAACTGCAACCCTATAGGTGGAACAACAATATGAGCTAACCAGTACCCCGGAGTCCTTGTCTCTAGCTGCATATGTATCAAAAGATGGCCTAGTCGGTCATCACAGGAATGAGAGGCCCTTTGGACTTGCAAACTTTATATGTCCCAGTACAAGGGAACGCCAGGGCCAAAAAGGGGGAGTGGGTGGGTTGGGGGTTGGAGGGGATGGGTATGGGGGACTTTTGCCATAGCATTGGAAATGTAAATGAGGAAAATGCCTAATGAAAATAATAAAAAAGAAAATTTAAAAAATAAAACAAATATGCTTCTAAGGAGTAAAAATAAATCAAAATAAGAATATAATGAAAGTAAAATAAAAACTAACACATTGGAATTGAACAAAACATAGACAGAAAAGAGCTCAAGAGAAGACACAAGAAATAGACCCACTCATTCACACACTCAGGAATCCCATGAAAGCTAATGTACACTCTGAATCTCCATTTTTCAAAAAGAGATGAAGAATGTGAAGTTGGGTTTTTAGAGAGTCCGGGATTTGGGAGCAGTTGCAGGAGGGAAAAGAGTATAATCAAAATACATTTTATTAAAAATAATTAAAAATAAAACAACCCCTAATGTGAAAACTTTAATTAATTTATTTATTATAAAAACAAACCAACAAGCACTCCCCTCAAATACTGGTGTTGATAGTGAAGATTTAAATAATTTAATATAACTGTATTTCACAATTTTAAGAACGTTTAATTCTACTAAGTAACTTATGAAAAGAAATACAAACTAAAGCTAAGAAATTAAAAACAACAGAACAGTTTTCTTTCCCATCATGGAAAATGATGGGAGAAAAGCTGAGAAGCCCAACAGAAAGGGGAAGAAACCTGCAACCAAGAATCCTGGAGGCTTCTCTGGTGCTGCTGCCACTAATGCCACTGCAGGCGATGCCACTGACCCTGGTGCAGCCAAGAAGGGTGACCCTAAGATTTAAAAGCTCTAGAAGGGGAAGCCCCATTGCAGCCAAAACCCTGTCCTGGGTAAAGGAATTAATGCCCTGTACAAAAGGAAATACTCAGTTGCAAAGCCAAAGGTTAAAAAAAGAAGAAAAGGAAGAAGGACCAGTTAGTGGTGACAAGAATGGTGGTACCCGAGTAAGGACGCTTGGGAAAATGCCTAGGTATTACCCTACAGAAGACGTACCTAGGAAGCTACTGAGCCAAGGCAAAAGGCCTCTCAGTCAGCAGAAGGCTGTATGCCAGCATCACACCATCCTGAACATCTTCACCGGGGCCACAAGAGGCTAGAGAGTGGTTTTCCACAGTGGGTTTCGCAGCTAGACAGAGGCTTGCTCTAGACCTCTTGCCCTCAACCGAGTTCCTTTGCATAGAACACACCAAAAGTTTGTCATCGCCACCTCTGCAAAAGTTATCAGCAAAGTTAATATCCTCAAACACATGACTAATGCGTACTTCATGAAGAAGTGGCTGCACAAGCCCAGGCACAAGGAGGACAAGATCTTGGACGTGGAGAAAAAGAAATATGAAATTACAGGGCATCGCAAATCAAAGATTTTGCCAAACATCAAAGCTGTTTCTCAGCCCCATGGCTACCTGCGATCTCAGTACTCCCTGACACACCGGATGTATCCTCACAAACTAGAGTTCTAAATTGCTAAGCTAATTAAACAGTTTCATACGTTAACAAATGAAACAGTATCTACACAGGATGCATTTACAAAGTAGTCAAAATATGGATTACATACACAATTTCAATAAAGTAAAAGATTTTAAACAGTTTATTAAATCTCCATGTCTAAGACTAGAGGTTTAAAAAAAAAGAAGAAAGTAGACATAAGGCATGAAGATGTACATCGGTGACCCCGACAGTACGGAGACTGAAGCCAGAGAAGGCAAGCCTTAAAGCTATGCTGAAACAGGTATATATAGAGAGACCCTTGCAAGATAATCCCATAAGATACAAAGAAACAAATCACCAACATGGAAACTAATAAGATGAAGAAAAAAAAATAGTAGCCTCAATTAACCCAAACTCTGTTTTGAAAAAAAAAAAAACTAATCATGAATTTTCTCAAAACTAAACAAAACAAAAAACCAGAAACATAAGACACAAATATGTAAAGTATAAAATTATAGAAGATAAACATTTTAAGAGAAATATTTTAATTATATCACATTTTCAGATATCTGTGAACATACATGGAAACTTGAACAAAATATCTAATTTTCAAGGAAATACAGGCTACCAGAAATGACATTAGAGCTATAGAATTCCTACAACACAGTTGAGATGGAAGAAATTTCATCCTATGGATTTGAAACTGCACTTGGGGGATTTCTAAACTTTCAAGCAAATAGTCAAATGTCTTTCAAACAGATAGGAAGGAGTTACAGAGACAAAGTTCAGAGCAGAAACTGAAGGAATGACCATCCAGAGACTGCCCCGCCTGGGGATCCATCCCACAAACAACCACCAAACCCAGACACTATTGCAGATGCCAACAAGAACTTGCTGACAGGAACCTGATATAGCTGTCTCCTGAGAGACTGTGCCAGTGCCTGACAAATACAGAGGCAGATGCTTGCAGCCAACCATTGGATGGACCACAGAGTTTCGAATGAAGGAGCTAAAGAAAGTACCCAAGGAGCTGAAGGGGTTTGTAGCCCCATAGGAGGAACAATATGAACTAACCAGTACCCCCAGAGCTCCTTGGGACTAAACTACCAATTAAAGAAAACATATGGAGAGACTCATGCCTCTAGCTGCATATGTTGCAGAGGATGGCCTAGTTGTCATCAATGGGAGGAAAGACCCTTGGTCCTGTGAAGGTTCTATGCCCCAGTATAGAGGACTGTCAGGGCAGGAAGCAGGAGTGGGTAGGTTGGGGAGCAGGGGGAGCGGGGAGACGATAGGGGATTTTTGGAGGGGAAACTAGAAAAGGGAATAACATTTGAAATGTAAATAAAGAAAATATCTAATAAAAATAAAAAATAATGATAGTGACATCTACAATTTAGAATAAGATTGATATTAGATTCTGTGTTCAGAAGTAGGAGTTTAAACATGGAAAGTAATCAGCTAAAGCCAACATTTAAAACATTGTGGTATCTTCAATAAGATTATTATATGGAGGTAGAAATATATCTTGAATATTCCATCAACTAAATGTAATAAATTTTAAAACACATTCAGGGAAATATATCATCATTTATCTTTCTTATTTTTCCCTTTTCTTTTCTGTGCCAGAGGACAAGAACAGATAAAGGTACAGACAGTGCTTTAATGAAGGGCACTTTCTCCTTTATTACTTGTTTTAAAAGTCCTAGCGCATACTGGAAAACAGCACCAGACTTCATTTTCCCAGAATTGAGCTAAGACAGTGAGTTTAATTTCTCTCTCCAAGTGGTCATAAATCTCAAATGGAGGTGGAAGCCAAGCTTAGTGCACAGTTGTTTGTTCTAACCAAATAAGTTTGTTTCTTCGTTCTCTATTTCATGCTTGAGGAGTTCATTTTAATTTTGTTTTAACTATTAGAGATAGTGGTTGTTGCTGTTCCATTTTATGGAACTGAAAGTATGAATAACTCTAAATGACTTATTCGAAAAATAAGTGGGGGACTATTTTTCATTGTGACAACTTCAGAAGACAGATTTTATAATAGTGTACTATCCACTAAATAAAGTCAACATCAACAATATAAATAAGAAAAAAATTGGTGAGTTAAAAAATGTTTATAACAATAAGAAAAATTCATGATCTCATTGTGAGACTTTGGGAATAAAATATGTACCTTGTCTGGTATAAAATTTGTTATATTTTAAATAAAAACAAATAAATATTTTATAAGTGTGGACACTTTGCCCCTTCTTAGAATTGGGAACAAAACACCCATGGAAGGAGTTACAGAGACAAAGTTTGGAGTTGAGACGAAAGGATGGACCATCTAGAGACTGCCATATCGGGGGATCCATCCCATAATCAGTTTCCAAACGCTGACACCATTGCATACACTAGCAAGATTTTGCTGAAAGGACCCAGATGTAGCTGTCTCTTGTGAGACTATGCCAGGGCCTAGCAAAAACAGAAGTGGATGCTCACAGTCAGCTATTGGATGGATCACAGGGCCCCCAATGGAGAAGCTAGAGAAAGAACCCAAGGAACTGAAGGGATCTGCAATCCTATAGGTGGAACAACAACATGAACTAACCAGTACCCCCACCCACCCCCCGGAGCTCGTGTCTCTAACTGCATATGAATCAGAAAATGGCCTAGTCGGCCATCAGTGGAAAGAGATATATGCCTCAGTACAGGGGAATGACAGAGCCAAGAAGTGGAAGTGGGTGAGTGGGGGAGTGGGTGGGAGAGCGTGTGGGGGACTTTTGGGATAGCATTGGAAATGTAAACGAAATAAATACCCAATTTAAAAAATAAATAAATACTGTAGTGTACTGGCTGGTTTTGTGTGTCAACTTGACATAGCTGGAGTTATCACAGAGAAAGGAGTTTCAGTTGAGGAAATGCCTCCATGAGATCCAACTGTAAGGCATTTTCTCAATTAGTGATCAAGGGGGAAAGGCCCCTTGTGGGCTGATAGTCTTGGGTTCTATAAGAGAGCAGGCTGAGCAAGCCAGGGGAAGCAAGCCAGTAAGGAACATCCCCCTTCATGGCCTCTGCTTCAGCTCCTGCTTAATGACCTGTTTGAGTTCCAGTCTTGACTTCCTTTGGTGATGAACAGCAATGTGGAAGAGTAAGCTCAATAAACCCTTTCCTCCCTAAGTGCTTCTTGGTCATGATGTTTGTGCAGGAATAGACACCCTGACTAAGACAAATTGGTACCAGGAGTGGGGTATTCCTGTGACAACCTAACCATGTTTTGGGGAGGACTGTGGAAGCACTTTGGAACTGGGCTAGAACATCCATTCGATGTTAAGAGCTCTGTCAGATGTTGTGTAGGAGCTTGGAAGATAATGTTGAAAACAGTTCAGAAGATGGAGGCCTGGCTTGTTAAATTTCAGAGGGAAAATTAAAGACTCTTTTCAGGACCATTGCTATTTTGGAGTTTGATTATTCTGTGGTTCTGGTTAGCTGGGGATGAAGAATCAGCTGTGATTAACAAGATACCAGAACTACTAAAGCACAACCTTTGCATTACTGGGACTATTGATGCTGGTTAGCTGGAGCTAAGAAATTAGTGGTGATTAAGAAGATACCAACATTGTTGAGGTGACATCATCTGGGAAGTGTTTTCTGAAAGCACAAAGAGGCTGTGTTACAGAGATAGCCAAGGTTGTACTCCTGCTGCAGTGGGACTTGGTAATGTGTAAGGGTCACCCAGGTGGTCCTGGTTTTGAAGGCATGAAGGGGTCACACAGAGCTGCTGAAGGTTAGTACTGTGAGAGGCTATGGAAGACCATTGGTGAAGGTGCAGTCTTGGTTGCAATTGATGGCCCAGGACTAGAGGGGTCATGCAGTGTTTTGGAGATGCCAGTACCATGAGATGACCACCAAGAGCAGTAGCAGTGGAGTACAGGCATCTGGAGCCTAGAGGACAACGCATGTGCTACAAAGGGCATGGCTGGAGAAGTGACCCAAGTCCTTGGAGGAGCCCAGATGATCGTGAGTTGGATCCCAGACATTGGATGGTTGGAGATTGATTTTTGCTTTTGATTGTGACTGTGCCCTGATATTTTCACTCTTGAAGGAAGAGACTATTTTAGTGGAGCCCACAGTTAAGAGATTTTTAATTGTAAAAAGACTTTGGATTTTAAAAGAGATGGATATTTTAAAGAGATTGAAATTTTAAGAATATGTAAAGACTGTGGGACGTTTAAAGTTATTTAGACCTTGGGGATGAATAAGAATGTAAGGGTTGAGGCTTAATAGTAATGTGTTTGTGTGTCAAGTTGACAAGAGGTCAAGTGTACTGGCTGGTTTTGTGTGTCAACTTGACACAGCTGGAGTTATCTCAGAGAAAGGAGTTTCAGTTGAGGAAATGCCTCCATGAGATCCAACTGTAAGGCATTTTCTCAATTAGTGATCAAGGGGAAAAGGCCCCTTGTGGGTGGGACCATCTCTGGGCTGGTAGTCTTGGGTTCTATAAGAGAGCAGGCTGAGCAAGCCAGGGGAAGCAAGCCAGTAAGGAACATCCCTTTATGGCCTCTGCATCAGCTCCTGCTTCCTGACCTGTTTGAGTTCTAGTCCTGACTTCTTTTGGTGATGAACAGCAATGTGGAAGAGTAAGCTCAATAAACCCTTTCCTCCCCAAGTGCTTCTTGGTCATGATATTTGTGCATGAATAGAAACCCTAACTAAGACTTGTAGTTTTAAATTTTCTCTCTGGTTATCTGCAATAGGGGTAAAGCCTACAAGCCTCAAACCTACACAAAGAACAGTAGGCAACTGAGGCAAGCTGGAAGTGGGAGAGACAGCCCTCCCAAAGGAAGAGCACACCAACTGGTTGTCTAGTGCCAGCTCAGCCCTGAAACACACATACAAGCAAAAGTATATCAACTAGAAAGGTTATACTTAGGTATACATGTGTGTGTGTGTGTGTGTGTGTGTGTGTGTGTGTGTGTGTGTGTATAAAAATTTCATATGTGTATATGTAACATATAGTATTTATATATTATCATTATATTTTATATTACATATATATATAATATACACATATACATATACAATTAGTGAGATAAGAAGCCATGAATTTGAACGAGGGTAGAGAGACATGTATGGGGGTGGGTTGGAAGAAGGAGAAGGAAGGAAGACATGTAATTAAATCATATTATCAAAAATAAAATTTAAAATATTTTGAAAAATATGACTCAACTGTTTTAACTGAATAATAAACACTATTTTTCCTTTGTAAAATTTGGTTTCAAGGCCCATCACCTCAACTTTCATTACAGATGACAAATTTATCATATTCCTCAAAATTTATTACTTCTGCCCCTTAGTGGACTTTAAAGTTCAGATATTTGGGGAGTTGTTTTTAATATTATTCAATAATCAAATTCTAAGTTTGCTCATAAACTCTGGGATAATTTCCATGTGATTACTGAAAGATTGTATTCTCTTTTCTAGTCATTTTTACATCTGAAAATGAACAAAAATACTAAATGTTTTGGAAGGAAAATTAAGGCAATGTTAACATTGATCAGTTAAAATGCATTTCTTGGATCATAATATATATTGGGTGCACACTATTGAAATATTAAGAGGATATACACCAACAATATTTAAGGTCAAAAATACATTTACCTATGTATATACATATAAATACATATACATTTTTACTTCTCTTTGTTTTTTAGGATTTAATTATTTGTCAGGTCAAATCCTGTTTAATATCACAGATGGGCTATTCAATTTAATAACATTATAATTTATTAGTAACATCGTTTATTTGAAGACATTAAAGACAGTAGTTATAAGAGATAACTTGACCCGGGATAAAACCAAAGTAATTACAAGTAACTTTTGATTTCATTTTACCTGATTTTGTTTTAATCTTTCCTATATGAGGCATGCTGACAGCTTAAATATGTCCTGACATAATAGGTATACAGATGTCAGTGTACAGATATTTCTGCTTACTTGCTATGTGTGTGCTGTCTAAGCACCAAGTGAACTAAAAAAAACATAGAAAATAGCAGTGACCCGAAAAATACCAAAATAAGGACATCTCTCAGAGTGACACGATTATGTTCATAATAAAATATCCACTCTTCTTCACCCTAAGAAATTTACATCTCAAATGTAAATTTACATCTCAGATGTAGGATGGCTGAAAGTTAAATTCATGGGATGGAATAGACTTTAGCCTCCAGTGGCATTAGCTGATATCTCAGTTTAAGTGAGAGGTTTAGAGCATTTCTAGAAAAAGCTCCTATGTGTCTATTTCAGTAGTCATTTGAAAGAGATATGAGAAGAGAAAGATGCCCCCCACACACACACACAGAGTAATCTGTACACAGGAAACAAAAATCACAATGAGAGCAATGACTGTCCTGTTTGTGTGTCAAATCAAACTCTCTCCACGTACACTCAAAATAAGTAGTGTTATCCCAGTGGAGGAGTGCCTACACACGTAATTTTGCCACAGACCTGCTGACTAATGAGATAGCTAAAACAAGAAAAGCCAAGGAACTTTCAGGAGTATTTATTGTTGTAAGTATAACTTTTAACTTCTAAAAAATGTACTCTTTAGGTTTCTCCTGCTCATAAGCTGTTTGAAGAGAGATCTGCAACAAATTCAGAGCAGAGAGGTGCAGGCTTCTCAGCTTGTGGTATTCACTTGCTTTTCATAGAACCATCCAAAGCATTCATCCAACAGTAACAATGTCATGTCTGTTACACATCATTGACTTGTTGCATTTTAAAAGTCCTATCATATTCCAGAGTTTCTAATGGAAAGGCCTTGGGGATGATCCTAGAAATAAAACAACAGATCCAAATGCTGTTTCAAACTTCTTGCTCAGCAGCCATCTTCCTAGAATATCAATTAACTTTCTCAGGACAAGACTCCTTTCAGAGACACATTACAAAAATGGCACATTAAAATTATTACTATAGGAGGCGGCGCCATTTTTGGCTCCAGACAACCGGCCACCTTCCTGGTGGCAGCACAGGGGTCCACCCGGCCGGAGAGATTTCTGCCTCAGGCTGCGGCGGAAGCCACCTTGGTTCTGGGACTCCGCGGAGGGCAGGCTGCACGGGAGAGGGTGTGGAATACAGAGGCCAGCAGTTTCTGGAACAGGCGAGAGCCACAGAGCTTCTGAGGCGGCACCATTTCGGCTCCAGACAACCGGCCACCTTCCTGGCCAAAGCAACACAGCTTCTGGGAAAGATCCTGTTTTGGGCCTTCATCTTCAGCCAGGAGGAGGTCCAAACACCAGATAACTGTGCACCTTCCCTGAAAGAGGAGAGCTTGCCTGCAGAGACTGCTCTGACCACTGAAACTCAGAGGAGAGAGCTAGTCTCCCACGTCTGCTGATAGAGGGTAACAAAATCAACAGAGGAACAATCTCTAAACAAAGACAACTATAACAACTAACTCCAGAGATTGCCAGATGGCGAAAGGTAAACGTAAGAATCCTACTAACAGAAACCAGGACCACTCACCATCATCAGAACCCAGAACGCCCACTTCGCCCAGTCCAGGGCACCCTAACACACCTGAAAAGGTAGACCTGGATTTAAAAGCTTATCTCATGATGATGGTAGAGGACATAAAGAAGGAATTTAATAACTCACTTAAAGAAATACAGGAGAACACTGCTAAAGAGTTACAAGTCCTTAAAGAAAAACAGGAAAACACAACCAAACAGGTAGAAGTCCTTATAGAAAAACAGGAAAACACATCCAAACAGGTGATGGAAATGAACAAAACCATACTAGACCTAAAAAGGGAAGTAGACACAATAAAGAAAACCCAAAGTGAGGCAACGCTGGAGATAGAAACCCTAGGAAAGAAATCTGGAACCATAGATGCCAGCATCAGCAACAGAATACAAGAGATGGAAGAGAGAATCTCAGGTGCAGAAGATTCCATAGAGAACATCGGCACAACAGTCAAAGAGAATGGAAAATGCAAAAAGATCCTAACTCAAAACATCCAGGAAATCCAGGACACAATGAGAAGACCAAACCTACGGATAATAGGAGTGGATGAGAATGAAGATTTTCAACTCAAAGGACCAGCAAACATCTTCAACAAAATTATTGAAGAAAACTTCCAAATCTAAAGAAAGAGATGCCCATGAACTTACAAGAAGTCTACAGAACTCCAAATAGACTGGACCAGAAAAGAAATTCCTCCCGACACATAATAATCAGAACATCAAATGCACTAAATAAAGATAGAATACTAAAAGCAGTAAGGGAAAAAGGTCAAATAACATATAAAGGCAAGCCTATCAGAATTACACCAGACTTTTCACCAGAGACTATGAAAGCCAGAAGAGCCTGGATAGATGTTATACAGACACTAAGAAATCCCAAATTCCAGCCCAGGCTACTATACCCAGCCAAACTCTCAATTACCATAGATGGAGAAACCAAAGTATTCCACGACAAAACTAAATTCACCCATTATCTCTCCACGAATCCAGCCCTTCAAAGGATAATAACAGAAAAAAAAAAAAAAAAAAAAAAACAATACAAGGACCGGAACCACGCCCTAGAAAAAACAAGAAGGTAATCCCTCATCAAAACTAAAAGAAAACAGCCACAAGAACAGAATGCCAACTTTAACAACAAAAATAACAGGAAGCAACAATTACTTTTCCTTAATACCTCTTAATATCAATGGACTCAACTCCCCAATAAAAAGACATAGACTAACAAACTGACTACACAAACAAGACCCAACATTTTGCTGCTTACAGGAAACTCATCTCAGAGAAAAAGATAGACACTGCCTCAGAATGAAAGGCTGGAAAACAATTTTTCAAGCAAATGGTATGAAGAAACAAGCTGGAGTAGCCATTCTAATATCTAACAAAATCAACTTCCAACCCAAAATAATCAAAAAAGACAAGGAGGGGCACTTCATTCTCATCAAAGGTAAAATCCTCCAAGAGGAACTCTCACTTCTGAATATCTATGCTCCAAATACAAGGGCAGCCACATTCATTAAAGAAACTTTAGTAAAGCTCAAAGCACACATTGCACCTCACACAATAATAGTGGGAGACTTCAACACACCACTTTCACCAATGGACAGATCATGGAAACAGAAACTAAACAGGGACATAGTGAAACTAACAGAAGTGATGAAACAAATGAACTTAACAGATATCTACAGAACATTTTATCCTAAAACAAAAGGATATACCTTCTTCTCAGCACCTCATGGTACGTTCTCCAAAATTGACCACATAATTGGTCACAAAACAAGCCTCAACATATACAAAAATATTGAAATTGTCCCATGCATCCTAACAGATCACCATGGACTAAGGCTGATCTTCAATAACAAAATAAATAATAGAAAGCCAGCATTCACGTGGAAACTGAACAACACTCTTCTCAATGATACCTTGGTCAAGGAAGTAATAAAGAAAGAAATTAAGGACTTTTTGGAGTTTAATGAAAATGAAGCCACAACATACCCAAACTTTTTTTTAAGGTATTTTCCTCGTTTACATTTTCAATGCTATCCCAAAGGTCCCCCATACCCATCCCCCCAATCCCCTACCCACCCATTCATATTACATCCCGATCGCAGTCCCCATCTCTCTTCTCCCAGCCCCACCCTTACAAATCCTTCCCTCCATTACTCCTCCCCTCCTCCTCAGAGAAGAGGAAGCCCCCCCCCCCTTGTATACCACCCCACCCTGGGACACCACTGAGACCCAACTAGGAAATCTAATTAGGAGAAGGGGATCCAATGGCATACAACTGAGTCTGAGACAACCTCCACTCCAATTGTAAGGGGATTCTCATGAAGACCAAGCTGTACACTTCCTATAAATGTGTAGGAGGGTTAGGTCCAGCCCCCTGTATGCTCTTTAGTTGGTTTTTCAGTCTCTGTGGGCCCACATGAACCCAGGTTATTTGACTCTGTAGGTATTCTTGTGGTGTCTTTGACCCATCCAGCTCACTCAATTCCACTATTCCACAAGACTTCCTGAGCACTGTCTGATGTTTGGCTGTGGAGCTCTGTATCTGTTTCTTCCAGCTGCTGGATGAAGCCTCTCAGGAGAGGTTTATGTAGGCTCCTGTCTGCAAGTATAGAGAGTATCACTAATAGTGTCAGGGACTGGCTGTCTCTCACAGGATGTGTTTCAAGTAGGGTCAGTCATTGGCTGGCCATTCTCTCAATCTTTGCTCCATCTATATCCCTGTACATTTTGTGGGCAGGACAAATTTGTGGTTGAAGGTTTTGTGCATGGGTCCCCCTCCCTCCACTGGAAGTCACACCTGACTATAGAAGTTGGCCAGTTTAGTCTCTAGGTCTGAGTCTCAGCTAGGATTACTGCTATAGACTCCTTGTAATATCCCCCATCCATCACTCCAGTTAGTCATAGAGATGCACACCCCCCATTGATTGTCATTCTTACTTGAAGACCTCTCCCACACCCCAACTCCCCACATCTGATACCCATCTTTGTCTCCCTTTTCGCTCCCTCTCCATCCCTCCATCCACCTCCAATGATTATTTTGCTTTTCCTTCTTGAGTGAGATTCATGCATCCTCCCTTAGGTGCTTCTTCTTATTTATTTAGTTTCTTTGGGTCTGTGAATTATAGTATGGTTATCCTGTACTTAATGGCTAATGTCCTCTTAAAAGTGAGCACATTCTAAGCCTGTCTTCCTGGCCTTACTTCACTAAGGAAGATATTCAAAATTCTGCTCATTTCCCTGCAAATTTCATGTTTTTGTTTTCAATAACTGAATGGTATTCCATTGTGTAGATGTACCACATTTTCTTTATCCACTTTTCAGTTGAGTTACATCTGGGTTGCTTCCAGTTTCTATTCTACTCTATTAAGAATATAGATGCTATGAACATAGTTGATCAAGTGTCCTCATGGTATAGTGGGGCAACTTTTAGGTATATGCCCAGGAGTGGTATAGCTGAGTCTTGGGTAGAACTATTCCCAAGTTTTTGATAAACTGCCAAGTGGCTTTCCAAAGCAGTTGTACCAATTTGTACTCTAACCAGCAATGCAGGGGTATTCCCTTGCTGTATATCCTCATCAGCATGTGCTATCACTTGAGTTTTTGCTCTTTGAGATTCTGATGGGATCTCAGAGTCATTTTGATTTGCATTCCCTACTGACTAATGATGGTGAACATTTTTAATTATAAAAGTATAAATTTATTACAAGCATATTCTAAACAGAAAACCATGCAGCAAAATGTGACTTTTTAAAAAGATAAGTAACTATATTTATTCATATTTTGTCATCTTTATATTTTATAAGGAAGATTATCAGTATTTACAGTAATTTGGTTTTCTTATTAGATATTTTTTCATTTACAATTCAAATGCTATCTCAAAAGTCCCTTAAGCCCTCCCCCCACCCTACTCTTCAACCCACCCACTCCTGATTCCTGACCCTGGTATTCCCCTGTATTGGAGCATATAATCTTTGCAAGACCAAGGGCCTCTCCTCCCAATGATGGCCAATTAGGCCATCTTCTGCTACATATGCAGCTAGAGACACGAGCCCAGGGGGTACTAGTTAGTTCATATTGCTGTTCCTACTATAGGGTTACAGACCACTTCAGCTCCTTGGGTATTTTCTCTAGCTCCTCCATTGGGGCCCTGTGTTCCATGCAATAGATGACTGTGAGCATGCACTTCTGTATTTGCCAGGCACTGGCATAGCCTCACAAGAGTCAGCTAATCAGGGTCCTGTCAGCAAAATCTTGCTGGCATAAGCAATTGTGTCTGCGTTTGGTGGTTGATTATGGTATAGATTCCCGGATGGGGCAGTCTCTGCATGGTCATTCCTTCCATCTCATCTCTAAACTTCATCTCTGTAACTCCTTACATGGGTATGTTGTTCCCCATTCTAAGGAGGGACGAAGTATCCACACTTTGGTATTCCTTCTTGAGTTTCATGTGTTTTGCAAATTGTATCTTGGGTATTCTAAGTTTCTGGGCTAATATCCACTTAACAGTGAGGGCATATCATGTGAGTTATTTTGTGATTGGGTTACCTCACTCAGGATGATATCCTCCAGATCCATCCATTTGCCCAAGAATTTCATAAATTCATTGTTTGTAATAGCTGAGTAGTACTCCATTCTGTAAATGTACCACATTTTCTGTATCCATTCCTCTATTGAGGAACATCTGGATTCTTTCCAGCTTCTGGCTATTATAAATAAGGCAGCTATGAACATAGTGGAGCATGTGTCCTTGTTACAAGTTGGAGCATCTTCTAGGTATATGCCCAGGAGAGGAATTGCTGGATCTTCTGGTAGTACTATGTCCAATTTTCTGAGGAACTGCCAGACTAATTTCCAGAGTGGTTGTACCAGCTTGCAATCCCACCAATAATGGAGGAGTGTTCCTCTTTCCCCACATCTTTACCAGCATCTGCTGTGACCTGAATTTTTGATCTTAGGTGTGAGGTGGACTCTCAGGGTTGTTTTTATTTGCATTTCCCTGATGATTAAGGATGTTGAACATTTTTTCAGGTGCTTCTCAGCCATTTGGTATTCTTTAGTTGAGAATTCTTTGTTTAGCTCTGTACCCACTTTTTAATGGAGTTATTTGATTTTCTGGAGTGATGGTGAACATTTCATTAGGTGCTTCTCGACCATTTGAGATTTCTCTGTTGAAAATACTCTGTTTAGCTCAGTAACTCCTTTAAAATTGGGTTATTTGGTTTGTTGGTGTCTAATTTCTTGAGTTCTTTACATATTTTGGAAATTATTCTTTTGTCTGATGTAGGGTTGGTTAAGTCTTTTCCCTATCTTTAGGTTGCCATTTTGTCCTATTAAGAGTGTCCTTGGCTTTACAAAACCTTTTCAGTTTCGTGAGATCCCATTTATTAATTGTTGATCTTAGTGCCTGAGCTATTGATGTTCTGTTCAGGAATTTTTCTCCTGTGCCATTGAGTTTAAGGCTAGTGCCCACTTTCTCTTCTATTAGGTTTAGTGTGTCTGGGTTTATATTGAGCAAGGTAATAGATATGGATCAATTTGCATCCAGTTAGACTGTCACCATTTGTTGAAGATGCTTTCTTTTTTTTCTCATTGTGTGGTTTTGGCTTCTTTGTCAAATATATATGTCCATTGGTGTGTGAGTATATTTTGGGTCTTCGATTTGATTCCACTGATCCACCTGTCTATTTCTATACCAATATTATGTGGTTCAATAGTAAATACAGTTACTATTGCTCTGTAGTATGACTTAAGTTGAGAGTGATACCTCCAGAAGTTATTTTACTGTTCAGGATTGTTTTACCTATTCTGGGTCTTTTGTTTTTCCATATGAAGTTGAGAATTGTCCTGTCAAGGTCTGTAAAGAATTATGTTTGAATTTTGAATTTTGATGGGGATTTCATTGACTCTGTAGATTGTTTTTGGTAAGATGGTCATTTTCACTATGTTAATCCTACTGATCCATAAGCATGGAAGATCTTTCCTTCTTTTGATATCTTCCTCAATTTATTTCTTCAGAGACTTGAAGTTCTTGTCAAACACATCTTTCACTTGCTTGGTTAGAGTTAAGCCAAAATTTATATTATTTGTGGCTATTGTTAAGGGTGTTGTTTCCCTAATTTCTTTCTCAGCACATTTATCATTTGTACAAAGAAGGGCTACTGATTTTTTTTTAAAGTTGACTTTGTATTTACCCACTTTCATCTGTAGGAGTTCTCTGGTAGAACTTTTGGAGTCACTTATATATACTATCATATCATCTGCAAATAATGATTCTTTTATTTCTTCCCTTTCAATTACTATCCCCTTGATCTGTTTTAGTTGTCTTACTGCTCTAGCTAGAACTTCAAGTACTATGTGGAATAGATACAAAGAGAATGGGGAACTTTGTCTTCTCCCTAATTTTAGTGGAATTGCTTAAATTTCTCTCCATTTAATTTGATGTTGGTTACTGGCTGACCATATTTTCCTTTTATTATGTTTATGTATGTACCTTGTGTCCCTGATCTCTCCAAGACTTTAACACAAACAAGTATTGGATTTTTGTCGAAGGCTTCTTAAGTATCTAATGAGAAGAAGATATATTTTTTCTTTGTTTGTTTATATGGTGGATTGTGTTGTTGGATTTTCCTATGTTGAATCATCCCTACATCTCTGGAATGAAGCCTACTTGATTTTGGTGAATTATGTGTTTTACGTGTTCTTTAATTTGGTCTGCAAATACTTTTTTGAGTATTTTTGCATCAATATTCATAAGGGAAAATTGTTCTGAAATTCTCTTTCTTTGTTGAGTTTTTGTGTGAGTTAGATATCAGGGTTACTGTGACCTCATAGAATGAGTCTGGCAATGTTCCTTTGGTTTTTATTTTGTGGAATAATTTGAGGAGTATTGGTATCAGCTCTTCTTTCGAAGTCTAGTAGAATTCTGTCTGGCTCTCAGCTGTATTTGTTGTTGTTGTTTTTGGTTTGGGTTTTGGTTTTGGTTTAGGTTTTTTGGTTGCGAGACTTTTAATGACTGCTTCTATTTCCTTAGGGACTTAGTTAAGTGGTATCTATCTAGAAAATCACCCATTTCATTTAGATTTTCCAGTTTTGTGGAGTACAGCTTTTCGAAGTAAGACCTAATGATTCTTAGGATTTCCTTAGTTTCTGTTGTTATGTCTCCTGTTCATTTATGATTTTGATAATTTGGATACTGTCTTTCTGCCTTTTAGTTCTATCCTAGGTCTCTGGGCTACTCAACCTCTGGTTCCTGACCACCTGGGCAGTGTCAGGGGTGGACTGCCTCTCATGGCAAGAGTCTTAAGCTAGGCTAGTCATTGCTTGGCCACTCCCTCAATTTCTGACCCATCTTTACCCTTGTATCTCCTGTAGGTAGGACAAATTGTGGGTTGAAGGTTTTATGCATGGCTTGGTGTCCCAATCCCTTCACTGAAGATTTTCCTAGTTACAGGAGATGGCCTGTTCAGGCTCTCTATTCCCTTTTGCGAGGAGTCTCAGCTAAGGTTTCCCACCTAGATTCCTAGGAATTTCCATTGCTATGGGTTTCTAGCTTGTCCCAGAGATACCTCTAATACTAATTGTCTCTCCCAGTACTCCCTTCCTCTATCCTCTCCCAACCTAATCCCCCCTGTTCTTATCCTCACTTCCCACCTCTTTCAGTCCCCCCCTCATCCACACACAATCTCTATTTGCCATTCAAATAAAAATAATGAAAAACAAAAACAGCCTCAAGATGTTAAAATACTTGAGCCACTGCCATTGTCCCACCTTCCTCCTATTTGTAGATCTGGATGTGAGCTCTCAGCTGTTCCTGCTATCATGCCTTTGTTCTGCCATCATGCCTCTGTAATTGCAAGACCAATTCAATGCTTTTGCTTATAAAACTAAATAAAATGCAATCTAAAAGGAAAACAGCCAATACAACTGAAAGTGATTTTCTAGTCCTGGTATAAATATGGATAAAGCCATTTTTAAAGAAGACTGTGAAATTCAATTTTTGAGAAGAAATATTATATGTGACCTCAGTCTTAGTTATTGTAAAGTTCATCAACTTCAGGAAAAAAATAGTAATTCTTTATCTCTTAATAAACACGAGCTCTTGAAACTGGTAACTGTCTACCTCTTTGCCTCCTTCTGGTGTCTTCCATTTCTTCCAAGTGCTTTTTTGTTTTCTCTTTAAATTATGTCTAGATTATATTAATTTTTAAGCTATTCTTTCTTTCTTATTTTTGCTTAAAATGCTAGCCCCTTTATTTTCCACAGTTCAATTTGTAAGACATACTCTCTTGAGGTTCTACTCTGAGAAATTACAGTTCTGCATGGACCCGTCTATTTTACAATTTTCAATGTTTCTATATTTTCCATAATATCACACACACACACACACACACACACACACACGAGACTTTTAACCTCTTCCCCTTTACATACCTTGCTTGTATCTGGTATGTAATTACTTTTCATAATATATACTGTAAAGACAGATGAGTTATGTTGACATTGGAAAAATCAAACGAACATGAAGTACATTAGCTTCAGTCCCTTCCCTTCTTTGACTGTTCTGTCTTTGCCAAACTTCTATGAGCATATCTTTGACCTTTTTTTCCAAACATTTCTCCTAGAATATAAAACAGGACTGTGAAAATGTTTTCATGTCCACACATCTTTCATAAGAGAATGACATTTCAAGCTTTACACAGTGAGAAGTCTTTAGTTACACCCAGTGATATCAGCCAGGCTCACCTCTGACATCAGTGAGTTTACTCCAGTTCATTTGTACATGCCTGGATCAGCCCATGGGAACTAAGTGTAGACACTTTTGGTCAGAGCAAATACACAAGACCAAAAGTTCAAATCAGTTAACATAATCTACATCCCAATCCATAAATTAGGTCTTTCCTCAGTAAAGTTGGAGTTTCCTTTATTAAACCCTAAAAGGTTTACAGTGGTAAACTCCTCACTGTTATTTATCAGAGCAATCAGACTCCAATTTGTAGCTCTTATTTAAACAAAAACAATGTTTAATAACATACCATAGGCTTTTCTTCTAACTATTCATAAATGTAAACTAGCATTTAATTTTGAATATCCAGTTGTAGTTGAAAAATATAAAATTTCTATTTTTATTGGAAAAGCTTCTCCTTTTTCAGGAATGAATTACTTAATTTGTAAGTTTAATATTTGGATACAAGAACTTTTTAATAAAATAAAAATTTTTTTATTTAGTAGTCAGTAGTTTTAGTCTCCATGTGTTACTTTGCTTCCTCTTTCTCCCAGTTTCCATTGCTCCTGACCTGTGGATCTCACAGATTTTCCAGGTAAATTTGTTAAATCTAGCACAGAACATTAGGTTTCTGTACACTGATTTCACATGTGCTTAGTCTGATAATTCTGATGGCCCCTTCCCACTGGTCTGACTCAGCCTCCACAAGTTTCCTTTCCAATTTCACTTCACATGTTCTCATTACCTCTGCCCCCACCTCCTTAAAACATTTCCTCACACCCCCCCCCCCCGGTATTTGTCTGGCCCTATATCACACTCACCCCCAAGTAACTACACATTTATGCAAACTCTTTTTGTTTGTGGGTTTTGTTTTTGTTTTTTGGGCAGTTTTACTCTTTATACCTGTGTTTCTATGACCCCTTCGAGTCACATATCAGATATTTACATTACAATATATAACAGTAGCAAAACTAACGTTACGAAGTAGCAGTGAAATAACTTTATGGTTGCGGTCACCACCAGATGAGAAGCTCTACTAAAGGGTCTCAGCGTTCGGAAGGTGAGCACCACCACTTCATGTGTTTCATTCTCTCATTATTACTGAAAGATTGGACCTAAGTTTTTGTCTTGAGTTTTATTTATTTATTTTTTATTTTCTAAACACCTTCATGATATTTATAGTTCTTGCTTATTAAAATTATACTTATTTATTTGTGTGCATGTGTGGTTAAAAGTATGCCACAGGGCATGTGTGGAGGCCAGAAGGCAACTTGTTAATTATTTTCTTCTACAACATGGGTCCTGGGGGTTCAACTGAGGTTGTCAGGTATGACGGCCAGCTCCCTTACCCTCCGAACTAGCTCACTGGCTATTCATTCATTCAGTTCTGTTTAATAACCAGGATCTTTTATAATTCTTAACCTGACTACCTCATATCAATTTTTATGGCCCTGCCCTCACTTTAGCCTTTCCCTGGTTTTAAATTCAACTGTGACTAACATGTTTCCTTCAGATTTTATATTTTAAGATCCCCAAAGAAATTTGATTGGTCCAACTCCTTGCATGGCATCACCACATGTTGTAAACTTATCCTAGGTCATAAACCAGATGTTCTGATGTCCAGTGAGCTGATGATGTTGAAATCATCATGAGATTAAATTATACCAGTGAGTACCCTGAAAAAGCATGAAACTGAAGAAGAATGAAGACCAAAGTGTGGACACTCTGCCCATTCTTAGACTCGGGAACAAAACACCCATGGAAGGAGTTATAGAGACAAAGTTTGGAGCTGTATCAAAAGAATGAACCATCTAGAGCCTTCCATATTCAGGGTTCCATCCCATAATCAGCTTCCAAACACTGACACCATTACATATACTAGCAAGATTTTGCTGAAAGGACCCAGATAGAGCTGTCTCTTGTGAGACTATGCCGGGGCCTAGCAAACACAGAAGTGGATGCTCACAGTCAGCTATTGGATGGATCACAGGGCCCCCAATGGAGGAGCTAGAGAAAGTACCCAAGGAGCTAAAGGGATCTGCAACCCTAGAGGTAGAACAACATTATGAACTAACCAGTACCCCGGAGCTCTTGACTCTAGCAGCATATGTATCAAAAGATGGCCTAGTTGGCCATCAGTGCAATGAGAGGCCCATTGGACTTGCAAACTTTATATGCCCCAGTACAGGGGAACGCCAGGGCCAAAAAATGGGAGTGGATGGGTAGAGGTGTGTGTGGGAGGGTATGGGGGACTTTTGGGATAGCATTGGAAATGTAAATGAGGAAAGTACCTAATAAAAATATTTTTAAAAAGTATAAAAAAAAAAAAACAAAATGAAATTAGTCTGAACAGGTGAGAGGATGCGCCAGAGAACAGCTTCTGGGACTGGCGGAAGCACAGAGCCGCTGAGGCAGCACCCTTTGTGGGCCGCAGACAGCCGGCCACCGTCCGGACCAGAGGACAGGTGTCCACCTGGCTCGGGAGGCGGCCTCAGCCTCAGGAACAGCGGTCGCCATCTTGGTTCCGGGACTCCAAGGAACTTAGGAATTTAGTCTGCACAGGTGAGAGTCTGCACCACAGAAGCTGACAGCTTCTGGGAACTGCCAAAGCAACACAGCTTCTGAGAAAGGTCCTGTTTTGGGCCTTCTTCTTCAGCCAGGAGGAGGTCCAAATACAAGATATCTGTGCACCTTCCCTGTAAGAGAGCTTGCCAGCAGAGAGTGCTCTGAGCACTGAAACTCAGAGGAGAGAATCTGTCTCCCAGGTCTGCTGATAGATGGTAACAGAATCACCAGAAGAACAATCTCTAAACAGAGTCAACTATAACTACTAACTCCAGAGATTACCAGATGGCGAAAGGTAAACGTAGGAATCTTACTAACAGGAATCAAGACCACTCACCATCATCAGAACCCAGCACTCCCACTTTGCCCAGTCCAGGACACCCCAACACACCCGAAAACCTAGACCTAGATTTAAAAGCATATCTCATGATGATGGTAGAGGACATCAAGAAGGACTTTAATAAATCACTTAAAGAAATACAGGAGAACACTGCTAAAGAGTTACAAGTCCTTAAAGAAAAACAAGAAAACACAATCAAACAGGTAGAAGTCCTTACAGAAAAAGAGGAAAAACATACAAACAAGTGATGGAAATAAACAAAACCATACTAGACCTAAAAAGTGAAGTAGACACAATAAAGAAAACTCAAAGTGAGGCAACACTGGAGATAGAAACCCTAGGAAAGAAATCTGGAACCATAGATTTGAGCATCAGCAACAGAATACAAGAGATGGAAGAGAGAATCTCAGGTGCAGAAGATTCCATAGAGAACATCGGCACAACAATCAAAGAAAATGGAAAATGCAAAAAGATCCTAACTCGAATTATCCAGGAAATCCAGGACACAATAAGAAGACCAAACCTACGGATAATAGGAGTGGATAAGAATGAAGATTTTCAACTCAAAGGCCCAGCAAACATCTTCAAAAAATTATTGAAGAAAACTTCCCAAAACTAAAGAATGAGATGCCTATTGTCTTAGTCAGGGTTTCTATTCCTGCACAAACATTATGACCAAGAAGCAAGTTGGGGAGGAAAGGGTTTATTTGGCTTACACTTCCATACTGCTGTTCATCACCAAAGGAAGTCAGGACTGGAACTCAAGCAGGTCAGGGAGCAGGAGCTGATGCAGATACCATGGAGGGATGTTCTTTACTGGCTTGCCTCACCTGGCTTGCTCAGCCTGCTCTCTTATAGAACCCAAGACTACCAGCCCAGAGATGGTCCCACCCACAAGGGGCCTTTCCCACTTGATCACTAATTGAGAAAATGCCTTACAGTTGGATCTCATGGAGGCATTTCCTCAACTGAAGCTCCTTTCTCTGTGATAACTCCAGCTGTGTCAAGTTGACACAAAACTAGCCAGTACACCTATGAACATACAAGAAGCCTACAGAATTCCAAATAGACTGGACCAGAAAAGAAATTCCTCCCGACACATAATAATCAGAACAACAAATGCAATAAATAAAGATAGAATACTAAAAGCAGTAAGGGAAAAAGGTCAAGTAACATATAAAGGCAAGCCTATCAGAATTACACCAGATTTTTCACCAGAGACTATGAAAGCCAGAAGAGCCTGGACAGATGTTATACAGACACTAAGAGAACACAAATTCCAGCCCAGGCTACTATACCCAGCCAAACTCTCAATTACCATAGATGGAGAAACCAAAGTATTCCACAACAAAACCAAATTCACACATTATCTCTCCACGAATCCAGCCCTTCAAAGGATAATAACAGAAAAAAACCAATACAAGAACGGGAACAACGCCCTAGAAAAAACAAGAAGGTAATCCCTGAACAAAACTAAAAGAACGCAGCCAAGAGAACAGAATGCCAACTTTAACAACAAAAATAACAGGAAGCAACAATTACTTTTCCTTAATAGCTCTTAACATCAATGGTTTCAACTCCCCAATAAAAAGACATAGACTAACAAACTGGCTACACAAACAAGACCCAACATTTTGCTGCTTACAGGAAACTCATCTCAGAGAAAAAGATAGACACTACCTCAGAATGAAAGGCTGGAAAACAATTTTCCAAGCAAATGGTATGAAGAAACAAGCTGGAATAGCCATCCTAATATCTGATAAGATTGACTTCCAACCCAAAGCCATCAAAAAAGACAAGGAGGGACACTTCATTCTCATCAAAGGTAAAATCCTCCAAGAGGAACTCTCAATTCTGAATATCTATGCTCCAAATACAAGGGCAGCCACATTAACTAAAGAAACTTTAGTAAAGCTCAAAGCACACATTGCACCTCACACAATAATAGTGGGAGACTTCAACACACCACTTTCACCAATGGACAGATCATGGAAACAGAAACTAAACAGGGACACACTGAAACTAACAGAAGTGATGAAACAAATGGATCTGACAGATATCTACAGAACATTTTATCCTAAAACAAAAGGATATACCTTCTTCTCAGCACCTCATGGTACGTTCTCCAAAATTGACCACATAATAGGTCACAAAACAGGCCTCAACAGATTCAAAAATATTGAAATTGTCCCATGTATCCTATCAGATCACCACGCACTAAGGCTGATCGTCAATAACAAAATAAATAACAGAAAGCCAACATTCACGTGGAAACTGAACAACACTCTTCTCAATGATACCTTGGTCAAGGAAGGAATAAAGAAAGAAATTAAAGACTTTTTAGAGTTTAATGAAAATGAAGCCACAACATACCCAAAACTTTGGGACACAATGAAAGCATTTCTAAGAGGGAAACTCATAGCTCTGAGTGCTTCCAAGAAGAAAAGGGAGAGAGGACATACTAGCAGCTTGACAACACATCTAAAAGCTCTAGAACGAAAGGAAGCAAATTCACCCAAGAGGAGTAGACGGCAGGAAATAATCAAACTCAGGGGTGAAATCAACCAAGTGGAAACAAGAAGAACTATTCAAAGAATTAACCAAACGAGGAGTTGGTTCTTTGAGAAAATCAACAAGATAGATAAACCCTTAGCTAGACTCACTAGAGGGCACAGGGAAAAAATCCTAATTAGCAAAGTCAGAAATGAAAAGGGAGACATAACAACAGATCCTGAAGAAATCCAAAACACCATCAGATCCTTCTACAAAAGGCTATACTCAACAAAACTGGAAAACCTGGACAAAATGAACAAATTTCTGAACAGATACCAGGTACCAAAGTTGAATCAGGATCAAGTTGACCTTCTAAACATTCCCATATCCCCTAAAGAAATAGAAGCAGTTATTAATAGTCTCCCAGCCAAAAAAAGCCCAGGACCAGATGGGTTTAGTGCAGAGTTGTATCAAACCTTCAAAAAGATCTAATTCCAGTTCTGCACAAACTTTTTCACAAGATAGAAGTAGAAGGTACTCTACCCAACTCATTTTATGAAGCCACTATTACTCTGATATCTAAACCACAGAAAGATCCAACAAAGATAGAGAACTTCAGACCAATTTCTCTTATGAATATCGATGCAAAAATCCTTAATAAAATTCTCGCTAACCGAATCCAAGAACACATTAAAGCAATCATCCATCCTGACCAAGTAGGTTTTATTCCAGGGATGCAGGGATGGTTTAATATACGAAAATCCATCAATGTAATCCATTATATAAACAAACTCAAAGACAAAAACCACATGATCATCTCGTTAGATGCAGAAAAAGCATTTGACAAGATCCAACACCCATTCATGATAAAAGTTCTGGAAAGATCAGGAATTCAAGGCCAATACCTAAACATAATAAAAGCAATCTACAGCAAACCAGTAGCCAACATCAAAGTAAATGGAGAGAAGCTGGAAGCAATCCCACTAAAATCAGGGACTAGACAAGGCTGCCCACTTTCTCCCTACCTTTTCAACATAGTACTTGAAGTATTAGCCAGAGCAATTCGACAACAAAAGGAGATCAAGGGGATACAAATTGGAAAAGAGGAAATCAAATATCACTTTTTGCAGATGATATGATAGTATATATAAGTGACCCTAAAAATTCCACCAGAGAACTCCTAAACCTGATAAACAGCTTCGGTGAAGTAGCTGGATATAAAATTAACTCAAACAAGTCAATGGCCTTTCTCTACACAAAGAATAAACAGGCTGAGAAAGAAATTAGGGAAACAACACCCTTCTCAATAGTCACAAATAATATAAAATATCTCGGCGTGACTCTAACTAAGGAAGTGAAAGATCTGTATGATAAAAACTTAAAGTCCCTGAAGAAAGAAATTAAAGAAGATCTCAGAAGATGGAAAGATCTCCCATGCTCATGGATTGGCAGGATCAACATTGTAAAAATGGCTATCTTGCCAAAAGCAATCTACAGATTCAATGCAATCCCCATCAAAATTCCAACTCAATTCTTCAACGAATTAGAAGGAGCAATTTGCAAATTCATCTGGAATAACAAAAAACCGAGGATAGCAAAAACTCTTCTCAAGGATAAAAGAACCTCTGGTGGAATCACCATGCCTGACCTAAAGCTTTACTACAGAGCAATTGTGATAAAAAAAACTGCATGATACTGGTATAGAGACAGACAAGTAGACCAATGGAACAGAATTGAAGACCCAGAAATGAACCCACACACCTATGGTCACTTGATCTTCGACAAGGGAGCCAAAACCATCCAGTGGAAGAAAGACAGCATTTTCAACAAATGGTGCTGGCACAACTGGTTGTTATCATGTAGAAGAATGCGAATCGATCCATACTTATCTCTTTGTACTAAGGTCAAATCTAAGTGGATCAAGGAACTTCACATAAAACCAGAGACACTGAAACTTATAGAGGAGAAAGTGGGGAAAAGCCTTGAAGATATGGGCACAGGGGAAAAATTCCTGAACAGAACAGCAATGGCTTGTGCTGTAAGATCGAGAATTGACAAATGGGACCTAATGAAACTCCAAAGTTTCTGCAAGGCAAAAGACACCGTCAATAAGACAAAAAGACCACCAACAGATTGGGAAAGGATCTTTACCTATCCTAAATCAGATAGGGGACTAATATCCAACATATATAAAGAACTCAAGAAGGTGGACTTCAGAAAATCAAATAACACCATTAAAAAATGGTGCTCAGAACTGAACTAAGAATTTTCACCTGAGGAATACCAAATGGCAGAGAAGCACCTGAAAAAATGTTCAACATCCTTAATCATCAGGGAAATGCAAATCAAAACAACCCTGAGATTCCACCTCACACCAGTCAGAATGGCTAAGATCAAAAATTCAGGTGACAGCACATGCTGGCGTGGATGTGGAGAAAGAGGAACACTCCTCCATTGTTGGTGGGATTGCAGGCTTGTTCAACCACTCTGGAAATCAGTCTGGCGGTTCCTCAGAAAATTGGACATAGTACTACCGGAGGATCCAGCAATACCTCTCCTGGGCATATATCCAGAAGATGCCCCAACTGGTAAGAAGGACACATGCTCCACTATGTTCATAGCAGCCTTATTTATAATAGCCAGAAGCTGGAAAGAACCCAGATGCCCCTCAACAGAGGAATGGATACAGAAAATGTGGTACATCTACACAATGGAGTACTACTCAGCTATTAAAAAGAATGAATTTATGAAATTCCTAGCCAAATGGATGGACCTGGAGGGCATCATCCTGAGTGAGGTAACACATTCACAAAGGAACTCACACAATATGTACTCACTGATAAGTGTATATTAGCCCAAAACCTAGAATACCCAAGATATAAGATACAATTTCCTAAACACATGAAACTCAAGAAAAATTAAGACTGAAGTGTGGACACTATGCCCCTCCTTAGAAGTGGGGACAAAACATCCTTGGAAGGAGTTACAGAGACAAAGTTTGGAGCTGAGATGAAAGGATGGACCATATAGAGACTGCCATATCCAGGGATCCACCCCATAATCAGCTTCCAAACGCTGACACCATTGCATACACTAGCAAGATTTTGCTAAAAGGACCCAGATATAGCTGTCTCATGTGAGACTATGCTGAGGCCTAGCAAACACAGAAGTGGATGCTCACAATCAGCTAATGGATGGATCACAGGGCCCCCAATGGAGGAGCTAGAGAAAGTACCCAAGGAGCTAAAGGGATCTGCAACCCTATAGGTGGAACAACATTATGAACTAACCAGTACCCCGGAGCTCTTGACTCTAGCTGCATATGTAGCAAAAGATGGACTAGTCGGCCATCACTGGAAAGAGAGGCCCATTGGACATGCAAACTTTATATGCCCCAGTACAGGGGAACGCCAGGGCCAAAAAGGGGGAGTGGGTGGGTAGGGCAGTGGGGGTGGGTGGCTATGGGGGACTTTTGGTATAGCATTGGAAATGTAAATGAGCTAAATACCTAATAAAAAATGAAAAAATAAAAGCAAAATATTACAAACAAAGGAAGCTCGGAAACTTCAGGGGGGAGGGTTATTTATTTTATTTACTAGGGTTATACATACTTAGAAATTATAACTAGAAAGCAGAAAGATAAAAACAATTGACTGAAATCTTCCAGGATGAAGGAAATATTTTGTAAATTAATCTCTTAATCTCTTTATTTTTTTCACCTGTGCAAGGGTACACCGCTGCCTTATGCTTTCTGGTCTTCCTTCTTTTCCTCCTCTTCCTCTTTCTCCTCCTCCTCTTCAGAGCATCAAATTCATGACTTAACTAAGGGCATCGTCTCTACCTAAAATCCATGCCCCTGCTGTTGTCTCCTTGTTGGGTCAGTCCTGAGTGTGCCACTTAACTTTGACCACAGTCTTAATATTTTTTTCCTTTTTCTTTCTTTTTTTTTTTTTTCTTTTGGAGACAGGGTTTCTCTGTATAGCGCTGGCTGTCCTGGAACTCACTTTGTAGACCAGGCTGGCCTCAAACTCAGAAATCCTCCTGCCTCTGCCTCCAGAGTGCTTGGATTAAAGGCTTGCGCCACCACGCCCAGTCGAGTCTTAATTTTTTAAAGAAAAGCACAAATATTAAGAATGATGACAGTTCATGTGTCTGTTTGCTTCCCACTGTGATAAAAATGAATATATTATGGTCTTGCTCTGAGGAGTTCTCAACTGTTTACCCAGAATCTAGAAAGATTGGCCAGCAGATAAACAACAAATACTTACTAATTGGATATAAAGTAAATAAAACTCATTGCTTCCTCCAAACTTTCTGGTTCAACAGGTCACCTACTACATGGATGGCTTTGAATAACTTTCTTCAATTTTATTAAAAGATAATGCTATTTTAAGAGGTTAAGATAATGAGTCCAGTTTGCTTGCATACATGCCTGGGATATATTAAAAACCCAATAAATTGTGACTATATCGTTACTGATTTTGACTCTAAAATGCTTTTGCTTATTTCTGGAATGCAAGAAATACAAACATTCAAAAGACTGTTTTCTCAGGACCCAGATATAGCTCTCTCTTGTGAGACTATGCCGGGGCCTAGCAAACACAGAAGTGGATGCTCACAGTCAGCTATTGGATGGATCACAGGGCCCCCAATGGAGGAGCTAGAGAAAGTACCCAAGGAGCTAAAGGGATCTGCAATCCTAGAGGTGGAACAACATTATGAACTAACCAGTACCCCGGAGCTCTTGACTCTAGCTGCATATGTACCAAAAGATGGCCTAGTCAGCCATCACTGGAAAGAGAGGCCCATTGGCCTTGCAAACTTTATATGCCCCAGTACAGGGGAACGCCAGGGCCAAAAAGTGGGAGTGGGTGGGTAGAGGTGTGTGTGGGAGGGTATGGGGGACTTTTGGGATAGCATTGGAAATGTAAATGAGGAAAATACCTAATAAAAATATTTTTAAAAAGTATAAAAAAAAGCAAAATATTACAAACAAAGGAAGCTTGGAAACTTCAGGGGGGAGGGTTATTTATTTTATTTACTAGGGTTACTGCATAGCAACAAAAAAATAGATTTTAGATGTCTCATATCCAGTAATCTAATTATTTTTAATTATTATGTAATGATTATGGACCAGGTATTATTCTCTGTGTACTATGTTATAAGAATATAGATCTGAAGTGTCTACTTCCATGAAGCTCTTATCTTGTGGAGAAAATAACTACAAAAATTATACAAACAAATGTGTTAAGTGCTATGATTATGGTGCTGATAAGTGTTATGATAAAGAATAAGACAAATCAAAAGGACAGAAAACCACAGTGTTCGTCTACAGTGACTGGATGGTTGTTGTTTCATGTGATGTTGTCAAGGTTGTGGTCTTTGAAAAGACGCCATTTGAATAGAGCTATGCAGCAAACACTCTTTCAGCTACTCACTCCTGGCTATTCTCAAAGTAGTGTCCCCACACTAGGCTTTAAATATACTGAAGACTGTAAGTAGTTGGCATTGTTTATTGTCTATATTTTTGTTTTTTGTTTTTGATTTATGAGACCAAGGGATGAAAATATTGGCAAGAATCTCCTTTTTCAGTTAATAATGCATCCCTTTCTGAGTCATGGGAAGGCTGGATTGTTAGTGCTAGGAATTGGGGGACCATAGTAGGTGACTAGGGCATGTGGGAGATTGAAATTAATATTCTTAGGACATAGGTTCTACAAAGATCCTTGCTTTTTTTTTTAATTCAGGACACAGCAAGATGGCATTGCCTATGATCCAGAAACCAAGATTGCAGGTACCTTAGTCTTGGTAACTCTAAGGAGTATTAGCTTACAGACAGTCTAAAAATGCATGTGTTTTTCAAGCCATGTTGCTTTAGCATGCTTTATATATGCAAAAACATTCTTTTCTCGTGCACAATTCATAACTCTAAACAGCAGTAATCCATGTAAAATGCATTGCAGAATTATGGTAATTACTTATTATTACTCTGCACATAATTTATTTAAGTTTTGTCATGTAATAAACACATCAGATGTTTTTATTTGTTTTAGCTTTCCTTTGCATGTATTTCTTAAATCTGGCTGCAATCGCATGATTGCTAAGCAACAGAGAGAAAAATCTCTCAAAACGTATATCCATGAATTTCCCTCAAGAGAGGAAAAGGCAGTATTTGCTGCTCTGCTTGGGGGGCGGGGGGAAGGAAGGGGATGGGAAATCAAATTAGCCTCTATGCAGCTGTATTTTGGTATTCAAGGCCACACCTGGACAGGGTAACCATCCTCTCATTATAAGCCTTCAGCAAATAGGAAAAGTTGCTGCCTGAAAAAGCCAACTGGGTCCTTAGGGACTCCTTCGGGCTGTTTCAGCATCTAACAGATGTACTAGACTAAGCTTTAGATTCTAAAATAGCACGGTGCATGGAGAGGTACTAGAAGTCTCCCAGTGGAAAATTCTCACAGTAAAATTCAGTGTTTAGAATGTACTTAGAAACAGGAATATGGTCTCTAGAAACATGTGTTCAGTCTCTTCATTTTTATCCTAAAGTATAATTATTTGATGCCTATGTATGTACCTATGTATGTATGTATGTATGTATGTATGTATGTATGTAAGTTGTAAGTATATTCATTCTGCTTACAAAAAGTTTATTCTAAGATTTTGAACATTTATAGCCTCAGAAGAGGATATACACATATTCATTTCATATCTGAATCATTAAGTGGAAAACATGATAATTATCTGCCTCATATATCTAAAATAAACACTGAGACAAAATGTAACACTATAATGTGTGTGTGTGCAAACTCACATGCTTGCACACATACATGTACACACACACACACACACACACTCTGTCTTGGCTTTCTTAACATAATCAGTTTCAATACAGTAGTAAAATGTTTTTCTTATTTTATCATTTAAACAAAACTGCTACATGTTGTTGTAAATGTCACTTTTATTTCCTCAGGTGATGGGATGAGATGAGAGCTGTACCCAAGTTGTGTGAATACAGTTTGGGCTAATCTCAGAGTTTCTTTCTCTGTTTTAACTATCCCTACACAGTGGCCTGGAAGCTTCTAACCTCCATAGAATCTAAATATTTCAAGTTGACTGATCCAATCCAGCTTCTCTTGGCTTCTGACTGAATTGCTCTGCTTGGCCTCATATTAATTTTGGCAATATGTTCTAATCTTCTGTGTCCTTCTCATTCTCGGGATTATCCTGTCTTCACCTGTATCTAGCTTGTTCTTTCATCCACCTGTCTCTTTAAAACTGTCCTGGTAAAACTACCATACACATACACCACACACCTTGCCATTCTTAAGTAGCCCCTCCTTCCTGTGCCCATATCATGTGAGTTGGGCATATCCTATCTCTGAATTATTCTGTCACATCTTTCTCTGATTCATCACTTTGTCTTCCCCTCAATTAGACATCACTTTCAAATATAGCTGTTTTTCTCTACTACCTAAGCTTACCTTGATAGTTAGGGTTTAAAGATGTGCATTAAAGGTGTGTGTATATTCCAGACAGATCATTCTGTAGTCCAGGCAGTGCATATATTCTGGCCAGATCATATTTTTAGATGTGATCCCTGACCAGAGCATCCATGTCACTGGATTAGAATTTATCTATATGTTGTTGTTTGGTATTAATATTTACCAATGGCAAGATAAAGTATAGGAGTCTATGAACTAACTTTTGTCCAGAAATTTTCATGCTCTTTGAATTACATAAAGTATGACTTTTGGTGACAAAGAGTAACAAAATATATCTAATGGCAACATCTATTTAACAGGTTTGAGTTAAGCAATGAGAAAAGTTTTTATGTCCAGTGGCCATGCCAGAAACTTTTATTTGCTTCGTGATTCTCATGAGAATTTTTTTAATATACAGAAACATTTTACTTTTAAAAACCACCTAGGGTAAAATACCAATAGTTATAATGCCAGTAACCATTCTCTTATAGAGGTATTTTGATGTTTATAAAAAGCATAAGAAACTTAGTCATAATTCAACAATAAAACAACAAAATCCTGTCAAGAGAACTAGATAAACCCTGAGGACATTACATTAAGTGGAATAACCCAACTATCATATAATGATATCACCTATATGTGTAATTTTAAAATGTTGAACTCATAAAGTTAGAATAGGTAGATAAAGAGAGTCCTCGGGGTATATGGGAGGGAGCAGGTAGTGGGGAAGTTGTCAAAGAGTACAAACTTTGAGCTACATAATAACTTCTGGAAATTTAACATACAGTGTAGTAACTGCAGTTAGTAATACTATATTATATACTTGAAATTTATGGAGATATTTCTACATGTCTTTAATATACACACACAATGAAAACTAGGTTTTGTATCAATTTGAAGGTAATGATAGTTTTACTGTGTCTACATATACAATCACCACACTATACATGTTGTTTTTTTTTTTTTTTCATCACAACCACCACAAATCTAGGGAGGAAAGAAAATGCAGTAGTGTAAGACTAGATTTTAAAACTCTTTATAAGTTGAGTAGCAGAGACTCTAAGTACCCTCTCCCAACTGTTGAACATTTCATCTAAGGTCCCTCCCTTTGAATCCTGAGAGTCTCTCACCTCCCAAGTCTCTGGTGCATTCTGGAGGGTCCTCCCAACCTCCTATCTCCCTAGGTTGCCTGTTTCCATTCTTTCTTCTGACCCTCAGGGCTTTAGTCCTTTTTCCTCACCCAATACCAGATCAGGTTCCCCTCTCCCTCCCTCCTTCCCTCCCTCCCTCCCTCTCTCCCTCCCTCCCTCCCCATGTGTGATTGCTTTCTTTTCCCTTCCAAGGGACTCACTTGGGCCCTTCAGCTTGTTGACCTTTTTGAGTTCTGTAGACTGTATCTTGGGTATTCTGTACTTTTTTTTTTTTTGCTAATATCCACTTATTAGTGAATACATACCATGCATATTCTTTTGGTTCTGAGTTACCTCAACCAGGTTCCATAGATTTGCCTGCAAAATCCAGGATGTCCTCATTCTTAATAGTTGATTAGTATTCCATTGTGTAAATGAACCACATTTTCTGTATTCATTATTCTGTTATGGGACATCTGGGTTGTTTCCAGCTTCTGGCTATCACAAAGAAGGCTTCTATGAATATGATCTCATATGCTAATGGATTGACAGAATTAATAATTAATAAAATGACCATCCTACCAAAGACAATCTAGAGATGAAATGCAATTCCCATCAAAATCCCAACACAATTCTTCAAAGACATGGAAGGAACAATTCTCAAATTCATCTAGAAAGGCAAAAAAAACAAAAACAAAACAAAAAACAAACAAAAAAAGCAGGAATAGTGCAAACAATTCTTAACAATAAAAGAACAGCTGGGGACATAGTACTACTGGAGGATCCAGCAATACCTCTCCTAGGCATATATCCAGAAGATGCCCCAACTGGTAAGAAGGACACATGCTCCACTATGTTCATAGCAGCCTTATTTATAATAGCCAGAAGCTGGAAAGAACCCAGATGCCCCTCAACAGAGGAATGGATACAGAAAATGTGGTACATCTACACAATGGAGAACTACTCAGCTATTAAAAAGAATGAATTTATGAAATTCCTAGCCAAATGGATGGACCTGGAGGGCATCATCCTGAGTGAGGTAACACATTCACAAAGGAACTCACACAATATGTACTCACTGATAAGTGGATATTAGCCCAAAACTTAGGATACCCAAGATATAAGATACAATTTCCTAAACACATGAAACTCAAGAAAAATGAAGACTGAAGTGTGGACACTATGCCCCTTCTTAGAAGTGGGAACAAAACACCCTTGGGAGGAGTTACAGAGACAAAGTTTGGAGCTGAGATGAAAGGATGGACCATGTAGAGACTGCCATATCCAGGGATCCACCCCATAATCAGCATCCAAACGCTGACACCATTGCATACACTAGCAAGATTTTATCGAAAGGACCCAGATGTAGCTGTCTCTTGTGAGACTATGCCGGGGCCTAGCAAACACAGAAGTGGATGCTCACAGTCAGCTAATGGATGGATCACTGGGCTCCCAATGGAGGAGCTAGAGAAAGTACCCAAGGAGCTAAAGGGATCTGCAACCCTATAGGTGGAACAACATTATGAACTAACCAGTACCCCGGAGCTCTTGACTCTAGCTGCATATGTATCAAAAGATGGCCTAGTCGGCCATCACTGGAAAGAGAGGCCCATTGGACATGCAAACTTTATATGCCCCAGTACAGGGGAACGCCAGGGCCAAAAAGGGGGAGTGGGTGGGTAGGGGAGTGGGGGTGGGTGGCTATGGGGGACTTTTGGTATAGTATTGGAAATGTAAATGAGCTAAATACCTAATAAAAATGGGAAAAAAAAGAACAGCTGGGAGAATCACCATCCCTGACCTCAAGTTTTACTACAGTGCAATAGTGATAAAAACTGTATGGTATTGGTACAGAGACAGACACACTGATCAGTGGAATAGAACTGAAGACCCAGAAATAAAACCACGCACTTACAGACACTTGATCTTTGACAAGGATGCCAAAAATATACAGTGGAAAACAGAAAGCATCTTCAGTAAATGGTGCTGATCTAACTGGCTGTCTGTATGTAGAAAAATGAAAATAGACACATATTTGTCACCTTGCACAAAGGTCCAAGTGGATCAAGGACCTCAACATAAAACCATATACACGGAATCTAATAGAAGAGAAAGTGGGAAAGAGCCTTGAATTCATGGGCAAAAGGGGAAATTTCCTAAACAGAACTCCAATGGCTCAGGCTCTAAGACCAAGAATTGATAAATGGAATCCCATGAAACTGAAAAGCTTCTGTAAGGCAAAGGACATAGTCAATAAGACAAATCAGCAGCTTTCAGATTGAGAAAAAAATCTTGACTAACCCCACATCCGATAGAGGGCTAATATTCAAAATATATAAAGAACTCAAGAAACTAGCCACCAAAAACTGTGGGAAGCCACATGTGCCTTTGCAGAGTGGCACTGACTACTGCTGGCCACCACGCATAAGTTTGGACAAACAACCAATGTGTACATATGCAGTAAAGTTTTTTGCAAAGACACTGCCTGGCCCAGGCATGATAATGAGGCTTTGGGAGTATAACCAATCAGATGTGAGACATGCAAATGAGGTATGATAATGAGGCTCTGTGAGGTACAGAGAGAGAGTAGCCAATCAGATGAGGAACATGCAAATGAGGCTTAGTGCATAACCAATCCGGGTGTGCGACATGCCTCTCCTAGGCCTATATAAGCAGCACCAGTTCTGGGCTCAGGGTCTCTTCGCCTCTGCAATCAAGCTCTCCCAATAAACGTGTGCAGAAGGATTCTGTTGCAGCATCGTTACTGCTGGCCAGTCTGGCGCGCGCAAGAAAAACCCAAACAACCCAATCAAAAAATGGGGTATAGAACTAAACGAAGAATTCACAACAGAGGAATCTTGAGTGGCTGAGAAGCACCTAAAGAAATATTCAAAGTCCTTAGTAATCAGAGAAATGCAAATCAAAACAACCCTGAGATTTTACCTTATTCCAATCAGAATGGCTAAGATCAAAACCTCAGGTGACAACACAAGTTGGCGAGGATGTAGAGAGAGAGGAACACTCCTCCATTGTTGGTGGGATTACAAACTGGTACAACCACTGTGGAAATCAATCTGGAGATTTCTCAAAAAATTGGAAATAGATCTACCAGAAAATCCAGCAATACTACTCTTGGGAACATACCCAAAAGATGCCCTACCATGCCACAGGGGCACATGTTCTTGAAAAGTTTTCAACTAACAGCCTTCAGGCTGCTTACTCTTGCCCTGATTTCTCTTATGTATGAGGCAATTTACTGCCAATTGCGATTTGCAATGAAAACTAAGTTCTCCTATATATTTACATTCTGGAAAGTGAGTAGTCAAGATATGAATAAGCAAGTAAGAACATGAACAGATATCAGTAACGAAAACATCAATCAAGGAAAAAAAAATGACAATGAAGATAGCAGTGTGATCCATGGTTGGTATTTTATAAGACCCAGATGAAAGCAATCCAGTTAGACAGAGCCCAAGGGAGGGACATCCCCAGCAAATGGACAAGGGAATGTCACAGCATAAGCTCATGAACATAGAGAAGTCCAGTTTTTATTCTAGAGCAATATCAACAATATATATCAACATTAAGTCCTTCAGATCAAATTATTAATAAGTTTGGATTTTATTATATGGGTGATATGCTGTGGTTTGGATTCTGTTATTTGTCGCCACTAAAAATCACGTTGAAAATTAATTGCCATTACAGGAATGTCAGAAGATGAAAACTTGAGGAGGTGATCAACTTCCTAATTTTGCTAGTCTTGATACTCTAATGCAATGATTTCCAATCCCCGGTTCTCAATTATCATTTTACCCTAATTTCGACACACATAGCATCTACATTTTTATTGAATGTCTTTGCTATACAGGTAGGATTTTGACATATTATTCAACTAGTGAGAAATATTTATAGAAGTCTTGATTTCAATTATATCTAGATCATCATGTATGTTCTTATATCCACATTCTCTGGATTTGGGGGAACAAAATGAACTGAAATGCATCTATCTGTTTACAGTTAGCTCTTGCAATGGCAATATATGGTAGATACTTTTGTTTACACTACAAGTGGAGAATATTTTAATGCTACAAATCACAGAGGGATTAACTACTTTTTCTCAGCTAAGTGTTCCAGAAAATATTTAATTCAAGGTTATCAGTCTTCCAGGGCAAATTCAAAGAATAATGTTCCAAATGTCTCTAAAAGTGAGATTAAAGAAGGCTCATAGCCAGGCACAAGACATACTATGCCTCTCAGTGATACAAGTTCATACTGACACTGTTTTTCATCCAGAGATAGATGGATAAAGGCAGCCCTTGGGAAATTCTCATGTTTGGGAATAATAATCCTCCTGTGGCTTCCAATTTACAAGGTCCCAGGATGGCCACATGTAAACAATGTCAGGAGAAAAAGTCTCTTCTCTGGTTGAATGACTGATTAGCAAGGTTGTTGCCCTGAACCATGTGGTCAGAACAGAAAAGACCCTGGAGGAACTGAACATGCAACTTTATTGAGTGAGTCAAGATCCATCTTCCCTTAGATTCCTGATTTCTATAGATGTGGAAGATAAGTTGTGCCATGTCTATAGAAACTATATGTTGAACAGAAAAATCTTGGACATAAGATGAATTCATAAGATGTTTAAATCTGTGTATCAGTTATGAGCTTTGATCTCATTTTGTCAGTGACCTACAATATTTAAAGAAGCTCTTGAATTTGTTAGTGAGATCTGTGGTGACAAACATGGGTTTGGACCACAGTGATGACCAACTTGAAAAATGTAAAAGATGATCACTAGATTTATGTTTTTAAATGAAGTAAGCTAATTCTAAATAACTAGAACATGTGTTATTTTATAGCACAATTTATAAAACTGAACTATCAGGACTTTATGAAAATCTTTCTGATCAGTAGAAAAAATGACTTAGGAGACATGGCTGTCAAGTGTTATGGCCAAATGAGATAATTTCATGTTACACCTGAATGAATTGTATGTGTCTTGATTTAGGAATATTTTTAATCTGGTCATATATGTGAGAGCAAAAAAATCATGAGTAAGTAAATACATTTTAAACTCCTTGTTTAGTTACATTCTTTAAATAAGGTCATTTATCTAACTAGCTACTAGTAAATGTTTACCTCACAACAGTGCTTATTTCAGAGTTTGATGAGTATCAACCAAAATCAGAGTGTAACCACTATGCATATTTCTCATTTTCTCACATTCTTCCTTTATATTTCTTAGATTAGGGAAATGTTTAGTTAGTGGCTGGTACATAGAAATGTAGTGGTAATAATAGCACCACTAGTTGTAATAGTATGAGCACAGTGATAGCTATTATAATGCCATATGTGCAACAAAGAAATTCTGGGTTCACCTTTCCTCCTGTCTCCTGTGTGACATATATACATTTTATATACATGCTTCTGCTATGTAGTGTCTGTTGTCATGCCTCAATGGCGAATCTCTTTCTTCACTATCCCACTATTACTGTTGGGCTGGTACACTTTTCTAATTTTTTTCTTTGTGAAGTGAACCCACTGGTTTTTAATGTATGCATGTATGTGTGTGTGTGTGTGTGTGATGGGGTGCATTTTCCATAGTTCATGTATGGAGGGCAGAGGACAACTTCATACGGTTAATTCTTTCTTTACATCTTTGCATGGTTTCCAGATTCAACATTAGGTCATGAGGCTTACACTAAAACTGTTTGACACACTGAATGAACTCTCTCACCCTAAACCTTTCCTTTGTCCAAGTCTAACTACTGACCAAACAAGAAGATCCCTGCCTTAATCTTTGCTCTTTAAAGAAATATTGCCCTGTCTCTCTTTATGGCAAGTGCGTATGAGTGGAGAATCTTGGAGTCATTGAAATGTGCTCAACAGACCCCGTGTCTCCATCTTTCAGGGTACTTTCCAAGTACTCAGAAGTCTCAGGGGGCTGAGGTGGGAATTTAGATACTGTGTTATGTTCAAATGTTCTTTGTCTTATGAAGGTTATGGGCATGGGAAGCGGTGGTAATGCACAGAATATTTTTTTTCTGGCATCCTCTGCTGGGAAGGTAAGAGTGGGGAAAGGAGAGGGAAGGCAAATTTCCCCAGGCCTACATTTATCCTTTCTCTGCCTCATACGTATCAGAAATGGATCTTTCTGGAAAAAGCAGTAATTCCCTAATTAGTCTGTCTCTTTATTCCTTTGCCAAACAAGTCTGTCTCTGTTTAACACTTTCTAGTAGTTTTCCATTAGCTACAGAACATGTAGTCTTCTTGGCAAGACACATAAGGACTTTGCAATAGTTGTCAACTTCATCTTTAGCCTCTACTTAAATCTCAGTTTCAAGAAGTTTCTTTTCCATTTCTTTTGAGCTTCTTACAATTTACTTTATACGTTTTGCTCCTTCAATTATTTGTGTGAAAGTAAGTTATTTCCTCTTTCTAGAGGTTCTTTCTGGTCTTTCCACCTTTCAAAATATACTCACTTACTTGTCTAGATGTAAATAAGAAATAACCCCTTTGGGTAGGTTTTCTGAACTTCATGTTTCCTCTTCTGTGCAGATTCCCAAATCCATTCTAATTACCATTATAATATTTCTAATAATAGAGTTGTCTACTTATTTGTTCTAGTATCTATTTTCTTTGTCAAAAATGTCCTCTTTCTCAGTAAACATAGACTATACCAGGCTTGGCAGTGTACGCCTTTAAATCCAGCACTTAGGATGCAGAGGCAGGCAGATCTCTGTTAGTTGGAGGCCAGCCTGGTCATAGAGAATTCCAAGACTGCCAGGGCTACAAAGAGAAACTCCATTTCAAAACAAACAAAACAAAACAAAAACATAGATTACTTTTAACACCACAAGTCTGGATGTAACAAAAATTAAAAATTGTTATAATGTATTTTCCTCAATATTCATTACCTCACTGTTTATAATTGACAATGGGAAGTTATGTGTATGTGGAGTGTGTGTGTGTGTGTGTGTGTGTGTGTGTGTGTGTGTGTGTATTCATGTGGAGGACAGAGGTGATGTCAGGCATTCTCCTCACTCACTGTCCACCTTATGCATCTTATGCATTGAAGGTGTGGTCCTTCACTTGAACCCAGAATTTGCTCAGTTCAGCAAAGCAGCTTACTCTAGGGATCCCTTATGTCTTCCTCTCAGCAAGTCATCTCTACATGGATGCTTGTGGATCTAAGCTCTGATTCTTGTATGACAAGTGTTTAGCCACTGAGTCGTCTCCCCAACTCCGTGAATAAGTGTTTAGTAAAAGACAAAGCATTATCTTGATGCTTTTCATGTTGCTTTGGAAAATTGCATACTATCTTCTAGATATCTGTACCAAAGTTAATATCTATACCTAATTATACTGAGGTTTTACCAGCAGAATCTAGGATTCTGTAGACCCTAAATAAAGAACATTTTATTATAAGATGAAAACAGCTACATTTGCCAACAACAGTATATTATTTGTATGTGCATTCTGTAATTATATTCAATTGTATTAGATTTCCTGAAAGTTCTAAATAATATAGATAGCTTAAATAGATTATAATCTCAAAAAATAAAAAAAAAAACCCTCAAAAGAAAAGAAAACATGCATGAAAGCAATTATAAAACACTCAAGACATTAATCTGCTTTATAGAGTTTAAGCATTCCTGAAATTTTAGCAACACCTGTGAACTGAATCAGGGTAAGTACCGAACACTTCAAACATGTGATTTTACTGTTTGATTTATTCAGCATTAATTAGGAAGTGATTATCCCCATGCAGCAGTTTATAAAATCTTACTGGGGAAATTAACTTGTTCAGTCACATGAGACTCATAGAACTCGGATTTAACAGTGTTTTTATATGGATACCCTTGTCCACTGCATGACAGACCTAGGAATGCCACCAAGTGGCTAACGAGTTCTGAGTAACTGCAAGACACAGGATTTTGAAAGACAGATCATCTTCTTTGAGAGATTTCAACAGTGTGTCTTAAAATAGCAATACAGCCAAAGTGCCAGAAAAGCACCAGGGACTTCCTGAGGATTAAGGACCGGCTGAAATGAAAGGTCAGGGCTTTGAACTGCTTCTTCTAATCAAAGGCAAATCCCCAGGAAATGCCTTGTGTTTTCATCATTTAATGAAAGTTCCTTACTTGCCTCCTTAAGCTCTTATTAATCATTAATCTAGTGGCCTCAGGAGTAAGTGGTATTTTCTGTTGTCTGTGTTCATGTACTTGCCCAGCTGACAAACACAGATTCATCTCAGGGGTGGGGGGCAGTGGGGGGGGGGTGAGGTGTGATCCTGAATAAGTGTATGAGAAAACGAGTGTGTTCATTTATTCCTACGTTGTAGAGTACATCAGTATGCTAGGTTATTTAGAATAGGACGATTTTCAATTTTGTCTCTCTGTGCTATCACTGACATCCAGTGATAGGGTCACTTTGTAACGAGAGTGCTTCTTGTAACCGATCTTCCCCTGTAACTATAAAACAGAGCTGATGAAGGGTAACGGCGATGATTTATATTTGGGGGGGAGGAAAGAAAGCCCTCACAAGTACTGAGCCATTTGCTCTTATCTGACCACTGAAGCTGCCGTGTATGAAGCCCAGGGATGATGGGACGATTTGCTTTCCAACTCAGGAAATGGTATTTTTCTTCTAGTCTCTCTCTGCAGCTGAATTTCCTTTTAGCCTCTTCAGTGCAAGGCCATCTCCAAGTTGTTTCCTTTGCAACCCGCCTCTTGTAAGAACTGCAAGCACAGCAATGGCACATGGGCGCGTGGCTTCAGAACTGTAATGGTGCCTAGCTGCCCTCTGAACGGGTTGTTTTAAAATATAGCTGTAATCCCTTCCATTGAATCCTGCGAGGGGAGGGGATCAGTCATGAGGAAAAGCTCAGGAAATGTCGGGGGAAGCTGCATCCCGGGAGTGTGCTAGTCCATCACACTCCGGAAGGGACAGTCTAGCTCCTAGTCACGTTGGTCTGTTCTGGCCTTCTCCGTGTGGCAAGCTTCCTCCGATTCATGCCTCGGTAAGTAGTCAGAGCTCAGATAGGAGTGGTTCTCCTAGGCTTCAGCCTCCTCTTCTAGGAAAATGTTTCCATCATTCACCACTTCCTACAATTGTTATACCTCAAGCTGAAAAAGCTATGCCTGACTGGGAAAAGGCGGGATTTTGGATCTCTCCTCTTCCTGTCTATCACCTGAATGAAAGCCAGAGGGAGGGCACCGGGATACAGCACCCCGCGCCACCGTCACTGAAAAATGGAATTTTACAAAAAGTTTTAGAAACTTCCAGTTCATTCCCGAGTGAATGTTTTCCTTTGCACAGATACAGAGCTAACTAGGAAATGTTGTCTTTCTACTGTTGAATTTCATGAGGTTTTTTTTTTTTCCCTCAAAAACGTCTTTTTAAATCTCTATAGCACTTTCATTCGTTATGGCTAAGTTACTTTATTAAAAAAGAGACTCAGAGGATTCTCATTCTTCACGCTTCTAAGGAGTTAGCCTCCTTGCCTAGCTATGCGGCCACCCAGCTTACAGCCCACAGTGTGCAGAAGATAGAATTGCCACGACCTTCATAGCACTTGCTGGACTCACTGTTCTTTCTACAGTATTCGTTGATAAACCAGAGCTTTTGTGTTTTTTAAACTACCTAGTTTAAAAACTCCATCGGGCTAAAAAGTCTCTAAGTCAAAGATATCTGGACCGGATGCCAGTGTAACTGGATAATGTTCATGCTTCCTTAAGCTACAAAATAGAACATAATATAACATACATTTTGTTGATCGTCATGGCAAATGAGGATTATAAAGGCTAAATCCTTTTTAAATTTTTTCATGAGCAATATTCACATGAATTGGTAACCTTTAAAGTTATGAACGTATTTTCAAAGCATTTATGATAGGCAACACTGAAAATTATATCTAAAATAGAGATACATTGCTTCACAAATTTTCAACAGCTTTTATAACTCTTTGACTACATCAGGGAGAAAAATCTCCCCCTTGGTATAATCATTGACCCAAAGTTGAATAAATGGGGTAAAATGTTTAGTAATGTAAAACTATCAGATACAAGTCAGGTTGTCATCTTTTAGCTGAATACCAAAAACAAAACTTACACACACTTTACAAAAGTATTTACACAGTTTGCTTTTTAATCAACCCTTTCTCCTTTCTTAACGTTTCTGAAAAGGGTTATATATAAGAAAGTAAAATGTCATTAGGCATTTTCCATATTTCTTTTCTTTCTTTGTAAAACCGATGCTTTCCTCAGAGCCGCTTTGCTCACGCAGTTCTGGGGGGAAGGGAGCAGGCAGCAGCTGCCTTGAGGCTCTGTTCTTCCATGATCACTCACTGGAGGTCTCTTCAGCCACCACAGACACAGTGCAGAGCAATGTCCTCAGCTGCTGCCCTTGCTCCCCCACAGCTCCGCACAGCTGGCCAGCAGGGCGCAGTGTCTTTCCTGGCTTGTGCTTTATTTTTCAGGATATTTCCTGGCTTCATTGTGACCACTTTTTCATTGTCAGCCAACTCATGAGCCCTCAGGAACAGACATCCTCACAAACAAAATGACATTATGAAAAACAGACCCCAGATATTGGCACATCAGCAAAACAGATGGGATTTTGATGGGGGGAAAAACTACTTTGGAAAGATTGGCATGACTCTACTATATACAAAACGTAGCTCATTCTCTGCCAATCCCAAATCACTACAACTTAAGGTCACTTTAACAAGACGACACTGAAAGTGAACCGATCGATTGCTGTTGAATCCACAGAAGATTCAACTGCACAGTTTAAAGGAGTGGCTTGGCAGGTCTGCTTATCTGGTTGAGAGTCCGTGCCTTTGAAACTTAGTATCTCAGTAAATTTATGTGAATAAAAGCATGCAAAACCTAATTTACGTAAATATTGAATATTTATTTTTTTCTAAAATCTTTAGTCTCTCTAATTCATTTAAAATAATAACTGCTTTCAGAATTCTGAAATTAATTATATTTCAAAATTGTGATCTCATGTTTTTGAAGAACTTGTAATGGCCTTGGGGCTATATTAAAACAAACAGCAAACAAACAAACAATCTCCCACTTTAGGCTTCAAAATAATTATGCAAAGAAGATAATTTTATCATTACATTTAAGAAATGAGAGGATTGAAGGTTAGGCACTTCTGCCTTATAGAATTATCTTCTGATCTGGATACTGGGCAACCTAAATCCAGGGTTGAAGGTCTTTCTTACTCCTCTCCACTAGCTTATAAGATATTCTCGGTGTGAGCATCTCAACTTGAACTACACATGATGTAATCTGGAGATATGATCAACACCATAGCTTCACTATTGACTTTCACTCGGGTTCTATACCACAGAGATTTGGCTTGGACATCAGTTTTTTATAAACAAGTTCTGGGAATTATTTTGAATTGAATTCAAGATTTAAAATTGCTGTTCTAGTCAGCAAGGTTACAAGATTTTAAAAAAGCGTGGCCTTTTTCTCTCTTAGGGGATAGTATTTTTTTCTTGTGACCAGCGTAACAAATTACTACAAACTGGGTGGCTTAAAATGACAAATTAATTTTCTCACAGCTATGGAGGCCAAAAGTCTGGGATCAGGGTTACTGTAGGCCATACCCTCTCAGGAGGATATAACGGAAAATCCACTTCTTACTTGTGTAGTGTCAGGTGGCTGCCAGCAAGCCTTGGCTTGTCTCCATGTGTGCGACAGCACTGAGGACCTACCTGGATTACCAGAATAACTTCCCATCTCAACCCAGCCTCTTTTTGTCAGAAGTTACATTTATAGGATCCTGGGATCAGGGCCTGATGTTCTAGGGTGGCGGTTGTTCAGAATGCTATGAGGAGGTGAGCAAATGAAATCAAAATTCAAATACAGATGGAAATGCTTTGAAGAAGAGAGATTGTCACCATCATACTTACGATAGGTTCAGAGCTGTCACAGAAGCAACCGTCGGTGCTTTTCAAGTATCTGTGCTATATATGTGTGAGCTACACATGCTTCCATGTGTGCAATCTGCAAGTGGATATGATACACGTGTGTGAACACTGATGGAGGTCAACGATCAATGCCATCTATCTTCGTTTTCTCTCTGTCTCGTGTTTTGAGACAGCATCGTTTGTCATGCTGAATTTCATCTATTGGGCTATAATGGCTGACCAGACTCTGTCACACAGGCAGGACTTGAATTAGTTATCCTCCTGCCTCAGCCTCCATGGCAGCCTTTTAAGTACAGTGTACTACTCTCTGTTCCTAAAAGATAATCATTCTCAGATTATTTGTTTATTTTAAAGCATTGCATATTAAATTGTGTTCTGACTCAGGATTGCTGAGTCTAGTGGACTAGTAATAGGTAAAGAGCATTTGGAGTTTCTCAGAAAGCTAATGATCTGGAAAATGGGGTGAGGGTGTGAGTGTGAGCCCAGTTATGACATCTTTCTTCCTAGAGAAAAATGTATTTGAATTCTTAGTAATTCTCTTTATCTCCTAAAAGTGTATAATCCTTAAGACATAATATGGGTATATGATACTATCTACAGTAAGCTCACTACATAAAACCTAATACAGGGTTCTGATACATAGAATATAATATGGGGCTGTTTAATAACAGTACTTTCTCCAGAGTAAACCACGTAGAGTGACATTGCTCTGATTTGTTCATTATCCAAACTTTAAAAAAATATTAATTTCTACTAAAAATTAAAGGATAAAATGCCACTTTAACAGGAGATCTCTAGGGCTTTCTAGACACAGTGCTAAAGCTATTGCCAGTATTTGGAACTGACACTACATACCCTTGCTAATGGTTTTGCAGTCTGTCTACTTACAAAAATTTACCTAAAATTCAAATGTGAAGATGCCAGACTTCAGAGAGAAATATCACAACTCTAGCACTTCCAGCTGAGTGCCTGGGAAGCAACTTGTCCCTATCACCAATGGGGGCTGATACTACCTTGTGCAATTGTGGTGAGGATTAAATTAGAGTGAATAGTGCCTTGCATAAATTTAGTGTGTGTGTGTGTGTGTGTGTGTGTGTGTGTGTGTGTGTGTGTGTGTGTGTACCACATATGTGTGTGCCTCTGATGGCAGAACAGGAAGGAAATATTAGATTTCCTGGGACTGGAGTTGCAGGCAGTCGTGAACTACCTAGTGTGAGTGCTAGAAATTGAACTCAGGCCTCTGGATTTAGTACTTCTTAACATTATTTTTTCACCCACAGGAAAAGTCAAAAGTGTATGGTTATACCAAAAAAAATCCAGATGTTTACTTTTTGTTGGAATTCTTAGCATCTTACGGATGCAGAGTCTACTAAGTGGGTACCAATGAGGTTGAAGTAATCTCTGTAATTGGGCATGAAAATAGATGGTCAGAAGAAATGGAGTTCTCTGTTTAGACAGGTGTAGCTCTTGAATAATTTGTACTCAGTTTGACTTTGTTTTCTATAGAAATCTCAAGTACATTATATGTTTACATTATGATTAAATTTTATCAACTTAGGTCTCATATGTAACTTTTCGTGGTCACTTTTGAACACCAGATTCAAGATTAAGCAAGAATCCAAATTTCGTCACAGTCCCAGGCATAAGACTGTGATGTGGTTTCAACTTCCATGGCGTCCAAAGGCAGATGTTCTTCTATTCTTCAGTAAAATGGGTTTAATCAGCAAAATCAAATTACTTAGGAAGCATCAAATTTATAATCATACAAATGAATTTCACCCTGTACACAAAGCATTTTATTTCCTGAGAATTAGTGGAAACATTCTCAGAAAAAAATTCAGATGGATTGGCTTCATAAAACATGTCATTTTAGAGACTTTTAAAAATCATATATGATTATAAATTATATTTATATAAGATTATAGATGTCATTTTGATATATTTCATTTTAACATATGGTTCATTAATTTCATACTAGTTTTTAAGTGTTTTAAAAATAAAGAAGAAAATTTAGTGTCCTACTAAGCCTCTTAAGGCATTGTTAAACTTACAGATTTCCCATTTCCTAAGACCAGCCAAGGAGAGATTTATATGCATACAGACATCAAACTCTATCTGGAAAGAAAAATTCAGAAGGTTCAAATTTTATATGAGGCTATAATATTTAAAGCTTACATGCAGTACTGTATTTTATGCAGACCTGTATACTATTAAATATGCTATGAACACCTGTGCATGTATGTGTGGAGAACAGAGAGCAACATCAAGAGTCTTTATCTAGGCTGTCTACAATGTCCTACCCCCAAAGCTCTTTCACTATAACCTAATGCTTAGTGATTGCCTAGAACTTCCTAGGAACCTTTTGTTCCACCTTCCAACACTGGAATTACAGACTCCATGCTACCCCACATTAGCTTTTTATGTGTACTGGGGATTCAAGCACATGCCCTTATGTGTGTATAGCAAGTGCTTTACCTACTGCGCCATCTCCCCAGCCCACACAGTAACACATTTTTTTTTATTTTTTTATTTTTTTAACTTTTTTATTACATATTTTCTTCATTTACATTTCAAATGCTATCCCAAAAGTTCCCTATACACCCGCCCCCCCCCCCCCCGCCCTGCTCCCTTACCCACCCACTCCCACTTCTTGGCCCTGGCGTTCCCCTGTACTGGGGAATATAAAGTTTGCAAGACAAGGGGCTTCTCTTCCCAATGATGGCCAACTAGGCCATCTTCTGCTACATATGCAGCTAGAGACATGAGCTCTGGGGGTACTGATTAGTTCATTTTGTTGTTCCACCTATAGGGTTGCAGACCCCTTCAGCTTCTTGGGTACTTTCTCTAGCTCTTTCATTGGGGGCTCATAGATGACTGTGAGCATCTACTTCTGTATTTGCCAGGCACTGGCATAATTTCTAATTGCATTAAACCCTTAGCTAGACTCACTAGAGGGCAAAGGGACAAAATCCTAATTAACAAAATCAGAAATGAAAAGGGAGACATAACTACAGATCCTGAAGAAATCCAAAACACCATCAGATCCTTCTACAAAAGGCTATACTCAACAAAACTGGAAAACCTGGACGAAATGGACAAATTTCTGGACAGATACCAGGTACCAAAGTTGAATCAGGATCAAGTTGACCATCTAAACAGTCCCATATCCCCTAAAGAAATAGAAGCAGTTATTAATAGTCTCCCAGCCAAAAAAAAGCCCAGGACCAGACGGGTTTAGTGCAGAGTTCTATCAGACCTTCAAAGAAGATCTAATTCCAGTTCTGCACAAACTATTTCACAAGATAGAAGTAGAAGGTACTCTACCCAACTCATTTTATGAAGCCACTATTACTCTGATACCTAAACCACAGAAAGATCCAACAAAGATAGAGAACTTCAGACCAATTTCTCTTATGAATATCGATGCAAAAATCCTTAATAAAATTCTCGCTAACCGAATCCAAGAACAGTAACACATTTTAACAGGTGTTAGACACAGAGCAAAGGTCAAGGATCCAACTAGTATGTAGAAAGATTTGACTTCAGTAAGAACTCATGTTTAGTACTTTGGAAACCGAAGAACCAGACAATGAATGTGTGCTGTGATTCAGTAACCCCCACCCTTAATGTCAAGCTCAGGAGAAATCCTTAGCCTCATGTGACTGTTTTCTCAGTCATTTCTATGCACCTCACAACTTCTACAGCATAGTAGTCTGTTCTTTACAAACTGAGTTCTGTTCAGGACTCACGTTATTCATTTCTTGTCTTTTCTTTTCTGCCATCAAGACCTTTTGGATGTTAAAAGACATCAATAATCATACAGGTGAGAAACTAAGTTTGGAAAGACATTTCTTTTTCCAATTTTCCCTCAAAACCTCAAATTAAATTTCTGACCAGTTGTGTGCACACAGCCATTGTGGGTTCATGTTAGATATTGCTTTTGTAACTACTGTTAGGCTACAACTCAGGCAGCCGGAGCATGGATGCAAATGAGCTCGTGTATCACCATCCTTATCTGAGGAGCTATTGACAGTTGGTGGCTGCTGAGGACGAAAGAGTCACTTTCTTCATAGATATGGGCCCATGAGCCTGCAGATGCTCTGAATACCCATGCATATGCTAAATGAATTTAGAGGATATTTAATTTAAGAGAGAGAGAGAGAGAGAGAGAGAGAGAGAGAGAGAGAGAGATGAATTTTGGAAAAGAATGGGAAATAGAGGAGGAAGAGGGCACATCCTGAGTGAGGTAACCCAATCACAAAAGAACTCACACAATATGTACTCACTGATAAGTGGATATTAGCCCAGAAACTTAGAATACCTAAGATATAAGATACAATTTGCGAAACACAGGAAACTCAAGAAGAACGAAGACCAAAGTCTTTGCCCCTTTAGAATTGGGAACAAAACACCCATGGAAGGAGTTACAGAGACACAGTTTGGAGCTAAGACGAAAGGATGGACCATATAGAGACTGCCATATCCAGAGATCCATCCCATAATCAGCCTCCAAACGCTGACACCATTGCATACACTAGCAAGATTTTGCTGAAAGGACCCATATATAGCTGTCTCTTGTGAGACTATGCCGGGGCCTAGCAAACACAGAAGTGGATGCTCACAGTCAGCTATTGGATGGATCACAGGGCCCCCAGTGGAGGAGCTAGAGAAAGTACCCAAGGAGCTAAAGGGATCTGCAAACCTATAGGTGGAAAAACAATATAAACTAACCAGTACCCCCAGAGCTCGTGTCTCTAGCTGCATATGTATCAGAAGATGGCCTAGTCAGCCATCAGTGGAAAGAGAGGCCCATTGGACGTGCAAACTTTATATGCCTCAGTACAGGGGAACACCAGGGCCAAGAAGTGGGATTGGGTGGGTAGGGGAGTGGGGGGGGGGGGGTATGGCAGACTTTTGGGACAGTACTGGAAATGTAAAGGAAGAAAATACCTAATTTAAAAAAGGAGTAACTAGAGAATAAATTTAGATCCAAGAACATTATATACATATATGAATATGAAATAAATTATTTAAATAAATTTATCTAGTAATCAGTAAATATGTGTCTGGCAACTTTTGGGGGTGTAGAGTACATGGTAACTCTTAGCCGTGTACTCTATAGCTTTAGACCATTGCTTCTCTTTCCCTAAATACCCTTGTCTCAGTGCACTGACCCTACTAGGCCCACTTCCATCACACTTTAGATTTGGACAGAAACGTCACTTGCTTTTTCTTTTAAATGATTTACCTTGTATTCTATTTCTCTTTCTTTTTATGTCATTTTGATCTTTTAAACTGATCAATAAAATTGCTAGTCTTATTTACATACAACACGATGTTCTGAAATCTGTACAAATCATTGAATGACTAGTATAGCATTAACATGTGAATTAATACATAGTTATTATTGACATAAGAAATCTCATAAAATCTTCTTGGTGTACATTTCAAGAAAATATATTTCTTTTCTTTAGCTTTTCTGTGGTTCTGGGTTTCATGTACCCAGAAGGTCTTTAAACTACCCTGAATGATCATCCCACCTGCACCTTCTGAGAGCTTCACTTACAGATGTACACTACTAAATAGATCTGAGATAGAGCTGGAGGCATCCTGCATGTGGTGCAAGCACTCTATTAATTGAGTTATATCACCTGCTCAAGAATACACATATTTTATTAACTATAATCATGAAGGTGTCTAGCCCTTCGTACTCTATGTCCAAGTTATACTTCATATAGTATAAAGGTAAACATTTAATAAGGAATAATTTTATAAGTTGAGCCCTAAAAAATACAAATATGTTTCTAAAAAATATGAAAAGGGTGACCAAGATGTTGCTTTTACAAATACAGTTGTAGTGGATAGTTTTATGACAACTTGACATAAGCTGAAGTCATCTAAAAGGAGAGACCCTCAATTAAGAAAATGCTGCCATAGGCTCAGTCTGTAGGAAAACCTACACTTTCTTAATGAATAATTAGGGAGATCCCACCCCATTGTGCGTGGTGCCATCCCTGGGCTGGTGGTCCTGGATTCTGTAAAACAGCAAACTGAACAAATTATGAAGAAGAAGGAGGAGGAGGAGGGGAAGGGGGAGGAGGAGGAGGAGGAGGAGGGGGGAGGGGAAGGGGAAGGGGAAGGGGAAGAAGGGGAAAAGGGGGAAGAAGGGAAAGAAGGGGAAGAAGGGGAAGAATGGGGAGGAGGGGAAGAAGGGGGAGGAGGGGAAGAAGGGGAGTAGAGGAAGAAGGGAAGGGGAGGAGGGGAGGGGTAAGGGGAAGAAGAAGAGGAAGAAGAAGAAGAAGAAGAAGAAGAAGAAGAAGAAGAAGAAGAAGAAGAAGAAGAAGAAGAAGAAGAGGAGGAGGAGGAGGAGGAGGAGGAGGAGGAGGAGGAGGAGGAGGAAGAGGAAGAAGAAGGAGGAGGAGGAGGAGAAGGGGGAGGAGGAGGAGGAGGAGAAGAAGAAGAAGAAGAAGAAGAAGAAGAAGAAGAAGAAGAAGAAGAAGAAGAAGAAGAAGAAGAAGAAGAAGAAGAAGAAGAAGAAGCCAGTAAGCAGGACTCCTCCACGCCCTCTGTATCAGCTCCTGCCTCCAGGTTCCTCTCCTGCTTGAGTTCCTGTCCTGACTTCCTTCAGGCATGAACTTTGATGTGGAAGCATAAGCCAAATAAAATATTTTCCCCCAGTTTGCTTTGGTCATGGTGTTTCATCACAGCAATAGTAACCCTAACTAAGACAGTGGTTGAGGGATGAAGGAGACTTGGTTGGTGTCTTTTAGTATGAAAAATTAATCAGTAGAAATGTGTAAAGAAATTGGAGAGATTGCTCATAGCTTAAAGCTCTTGCCTCACAAACAAGAAGACCAGAGTCCAGATCCCTAAAATCCACATAACTGCTAGGTGGGCTTGGTTGGTCTGCCTGTAAGTCTGACCTTAGAAGACTAAGACAGAGGATCCCAGAGCAAGCTGACTGGAAAAAGTAGCTGGCCATATTTATAAGTTCTGAGTTTGATTAGAAAACCTGCTTCAAAAAGAGTAATGTGGAAGCAGCGGTCGACATCTTGGTCCGGGACCCACCGAACTTAGGAAATTAGTCTGAACAGCTGAGAGGGTGCGCCAGAGAACCTGACAGCTTCTGGAACAGGCAGAGGCACAAAGCCGCTGAGGCAGCACCCTTTGTGGGCCGGGGACAGCCGGCCACAGTCCGGACCGGAGGACAGGTGCCCGCCCAGCTGGGGAGGCGGCCTAAGCCACAGCAGCAGCGGTCGACATCTTGGTCCGGGACCTGCCGAACTTAGGAAATTAGTCTGAACAGGTGAGAGGGTGCGCCAGAGAACCTGACAGCTTCTGGAACAGGCGGAAGCACAGAGCCGCTGAGGCAGCACCCGTTGCTGCCGTAGACAGCCGGCCACCTTCCAGACCAGAGGACAGGTACCCGCCCTGCTGAGGAGGCGACCTCAGCCTCAGCAGCGGCAGCGGTCGCCATCTTGGTTACGGGACTCCAAGGAACTTAGGAATTTAGTCTGCTTAGGTGAGAGTCTGTACCACAGAAGGTGACAGCTTCTGGGAACTGCCAAAGCAACACAGTGTCTGAGAAAGGTCCTGTTTTGGGCCTTCTTCTTCGGCCAGGAGGAGGTCCAAATACAAGATATCTGCTCACCTTCCCTGTAAGAGAGCTTGCCAGCAGAGAGTGCTCTGAGCACTGAAACTCAGAGGAGAGAATCTGTCTCCCAGGTCTGCTGATAGATGGTAACAGAATCACCAGAAGAACAATCTCTAAACAGAGTCAACTATAACTACTAACTCCAGAGATTACCAGATGGCGAAAGGTAAACATAGGAATCTTACTAACAGGAACCAAGACCACTCACCATCATCAGAACCAAGCACACCCACTTCGCCCAGTCCAGGGAACCCCAACACACCTGAGAACCTAGACCTAGATTTAAAAGCATATCTCATGATGATGGTAGAGGACATCAAGAAGGACTTTAATAAATCACTTAAAGAAATACAGGAGAACACTGCTAAAGAGTTACAAGTCCTTAAAGAAAAACAGGAAAACACAATCAAACAGGTAGAAGTCCTTACAGAAAAAGAGGAAAAAACATACAAACAGGTGATGGAAATGAACAAAACCATACTAGACCTAAAAAGGGAAGTAGACACAATAAAGAAAACTCAAAGCGAGGCAACACTAGAGATAGAAACCCTAGGAAAGAAATCTGGAACCATAGATGCCAGCATCAGCAACAGAATACAAGAGATGGAAGAGAGAATCTCAGGTGCAGAAGATTCCATAGAGAACATCGGCACAACAATCAAAGAAAATGGAAAATGCAAAAAGATCCTAACTCAAAATATCCAGGAAATCCAGGACACAATAAGAAGACCAAACGTACGGATAATAGGAGTGGATGAGAATGAAGATTTTCAACTCAAAGGTCCAGCAAACATCTTCAACAAAATTATTGAAGAAAACTTCCCAAATCTAAAGAATGAGATGCCTATGAACATACAAGAAGCTTATAGAACTCCAAATAGACTGGACCAGAAAAGAAATTCCTCCCGACACATAATAATCAGAACATCAAATGCAATAAATAAAGATAGAATACTAAAAGCAGTAAGGGAAAAAGGTCAAGTAACATATAAAGGCAAGCCTATCAGAATTACACCAGATTTTTCACCAGAGACTATGAAAGCCAGAAGAGCCTGGACAGATGTTATACAGACACTAAGAGAACACAAACTGCAGCCCAGGCTACTATACCCAGCCAAACTCTCAATTATCATAGATGGAGAAACCAAAGTATTCCACGACAAAACCAAATTCACACATTGTCTCTCCACGAATCCAGCCCTTCAAAGGATAATAACAGAAAAAAACCAATACAAGAACGGGAACAACGCCCTAGAAAAAAAAACAAGGTAATCCCTCAACAAACCTAAAAGAAGACAGCCACAAGAACAGAATGCCAACTTTAACAACAAAAATAACAGGAAGCAACAATTACTTTTCCTTAATATCTCTTAACATCAATGGTCTCAACTCGCCAATAAAAAGACATAGACTAACAAACTGGCTACACAAACAAGACCCAACATTTTGCTGCTTACAGGAAACTCATCTCAGAGAAAAAGATAGACACTACCTCAGAATGAAAGGCTGGAAAACAATTTTCCAATCAAATGGTATGAAGAAACAGGCAGGAGTAGCCATCCTAATATCTGATAAGATTGACTTCCAACCCAAAGTCATCAAAAAAGACAAGGAGGGACACTTCATTCTCATCAAATGTAATATCCTCCAAGAGGAACTCTCAATTCTGAATATCTATGCTCCAAATACAAGAGCAGCCACATTCACTAAAGAAACTTTAGTAAAGCTCAAAGCACATTTTGCACCTCACACAATAATAGTGGGAGACTTCAACACACCACTTTCACCAATGGACAGATCATGGAAACAGAAACTAAACAGGGACACACTGAAACTAACAGAAGTGATGAAACAAATGGATCTGACAGATATCTACAGAACATTTTATCCTAAAACAAAAGGATATACCTTCTTCTCAGCACCTCATGGTACCTTCTCCAAAACTGACCACATAATTGGTCACAAATCAGGCCTCAACAGATTCAAAAATATTGAAATTGTCCCATGTATCCTATCAGATCACCATGCACTAAGGCTGATCTTAAATAACAAAATAAATAACAGAAAGCCAACATTCACGTGGAAACTGAACAACACTCTTCTCAATGATACCTTGGTCAAGGAAGGAATAAAGAAAGAAATTAAAGACTTTTTAGAGTTTAATGAAAATGAAGCCACAATGTACCCAAACCTTTGGGACACAATGAAAGCATTTCTAAGAGGGAAACACATAGCTCTGAGTGCCTCCAAGAAAAAATGGGAGAGAGCACATACTAGCAGCTTGACAACACATCTAAAAGCTCTAGAAAAAAAGGAAGCAAATTCACCCAAGAGGAGTAGACGGCAGGAAATAATCAAACTCAGGGGTGAATTCAACCAAGTGGAAACAAGAAGAACCATTCAAAGAATTAACCAAACGAGGAGTTGGTTCTTTGAGAAAATCAACAAGATAGATAAACCCTTAGCTAGACTCACTAGAGGGCACAGGGACAAAATCCTAATTAACAAAATCAGAAATGAAAAGGGAGACATAACAACAGATCCTGAAGAAATCAAAAACACCATCAGATCCTTCTACAAAAGGCTATACTCAACAAAACTGGAAAACCTAGACGAAATGGACAAATTTCTGGACAGATACCAGGTACCAAAGTTGAATCAGGATCAAGTTGACCTTCTAAACAGTCCCATATCCCCTAAAGAAATAGAAGCAGTTATTAATAGTCTCCCAGCCAAAAAAAGCCCAGGACCAGACGGGTTTAGTGCAGAGTTCTATCAGACCTTCAAAGAAGATCTAACTCCAGTTCTGCACAAACTTTTTCACAAGATAGAAGTAGAAGGTACTCTACCCAACTCATTTTATGAAGCCACTATTACTCTGATACCTAAACCACAGAAAGATCCAACAAAGATAGAGAACTTCAGACCAATTTCTCTTATGAACATCGATGCAAAAATCCTTAATAAAATTCTCGCTAACCGAATCCAAGAACACATTAAAGCAATCATCCATCCTGACCAAGTAGGTTTTATTCCAGGGATGCAGGGATGGTTTAATATACGGAAATCCATCAATGTAATCCATTATATAAACAAACTCAAAGACAAAAACCACATGATCATCTCGTTAGATGCAGAAAAAGCATTTGACAAGATCCAACACCCATTCATGATAAAAGTTCTGGAAAGATCAGGCATTCAAGGCCAATACCTAAACATGATAAAAGCAATCTACAGCAAACCAGTAGCCAACATCAAAGTAAATGGAGAGAAGCTGGAAGCAATCCCACTAAAATCAGGGACTAGACAAGGCTGCCCACTTTCTCCCTACCTTTTCAACATAGTACTTGAAGTATTAGCCAGAGCAATTCGACAACAAAAGGAGATCAAGGGGATACAAATTGGAAAAGAGGAAGTCAAAATATCACTTTTTGCAGATGATATGATAGTATATATAAGTGACCCTAAAAATTCCACCAGAGAACTCCTAAACCTGATAAACAGCTTCGGTGAAGTAGCTGGATATAAAATTAACTCAAACAAGTCAATGGCCTTTCTCTACACAAAGAATAAACAGGCTGAGAAAGAAAGTAGGGAAACAACACCCTTCTCAATAGCCACAAATAATATAAAATATCTCGGTGTGACTCTAACTAAGGAAGTGAAAGATCTGTATGATAAAAACTTCAAGTCCCTGAAGAAAGAAATTAAAGAAGATCTCAGAAGATGGAAAGATCTCCCATGCTCATGGATTGGCAGGATCAACATTGTAAAAATGGCTATCTTGCCAAAAGCAATCTACAGATTCAATGCAATCCCCATCAAAATTCCAACTCAATTCTTCAACGAATTAGAAGGAGCAATTTGCAAATTCATCTGGAATAACAAAAAACCGAGGATAGCAAAAACTCTTCTCAAGGATAAAAGAACCTCCGTTGGAATCACCATGCCTGACCTAAAGCTTTACTACAGAGCAATTGTGATAAAAACTGCATGGTACTGGTATAGAGACAGACAAGTAGACCAATGGAACAGAATTGAAGACCCAGAAATGAACCCACACACCTATGGTCACTTGATCTTCGACAAGGTAGCCAAAACCATCCAGTGGAAAAAAGACAGCATTTTCAACAATTGGTGCTGGCACAACTGGTTGTTATCATGTAGAAGAATGCGAATAGATCCATACTTTTCTCCTTGTACTAAGGTCAAATCTAAGTGGATCAAGGAACTTCACATAAAACCAGAGACACTGAAACTTATAGAGGAGAAAGTGGGGAAAAGCCTTGAAGATATGGGCACAGGGGAAAAATTCCTGAACAGAACAGCAATGGCTTGTGCTGTAAGATCGAGAATGGACAAATGGGACCTAATGAAACTCCAAAGTTTCTGCAAGGCAAAAGACACTGTCAATAAGACAAAAAGACCACCAACAGACTGGGAAAGGATCTTTACCTATCCTAAATCAGATAGGGGACTAATATCCAACATATATAAAGAACTCAAGAAGGTGGACTTCAGAAAATCAAATAACCCACTTAAAAAATGGGGCTCAGAACTGAACAAAGAATTCTCACCTGAGGAATACCGAATGGCAGAGAAGCACCTGAAAAAATGTTCAACATCCTTAATCATCAGGGAAATGCAAATCAAAACAACCCTGAGATTCCACCTCACACCAGTGAGAATGGCTAAGATCAAAAATTCAGGTGACAGCAGATGCTGGCGTGGATGTGGAGAAAGAGGAACACTCCTCCATTGTTGGTGGGATTGCAGGCTTGTACAACCACTCTGGAAATCAGTCTGGCGGTTCCTCAGAAAATTGGACATAGTACTACCGGAGGATCCAGCAATACCTCTCCTGGGCATATATCCAGAAGAAGCCCCAACTGGTAAGAAGGACACATGCTCCACTATGTTCATAGCAGCCTTATTTATAATAGCCAGAAACTGGAAAGAACCCAGATGCCCCTCAACAGAGGAATGGATACAGAAAATGTGGTACATCTACACAATGGAGTACTACTCAGCTATTAAAAAGAATGAATTTATGAAATTCCTAGCTAAATGGATGGACCTGGAGGGCATCATCCTGAGTGAGGTAACACATTCACAAAGGAACTCACACAATATGTACTCACTGTTAAGTGGATATTAGCCCAAAACCTAGGATACCCACGATATAAGATACAATTTCCTAAACACATGAAACTCAAGAAAAATGAAGACTGAAGTGTGGACACTATGCCCCTCCTTAGAAGTGGGAACAAAACACCCATGGAAGGAGTTACAGAAACAAAGTTTGGAGCTGAGATGAAAGAATGGACCATGTAGAGACTGCCATATCCAGGGATCCACCCCATAATCAGCATCCAAATGCTGACACCATTGCATACACTAGCAAGATTTTACTGAAAGGACCCATATGTAGCTGTCTCTTGTGAGACTATGCTGGGGCCTAGCAAACACAGAAGTGGATGCTCACAGTCAGCTAATGGATGGATCACAGGGCTCCCAATGGAGGAGCTAGAGAAAGTACCCAAGGAGCTAAAGGGATCTTCAACCCTATAGGTGGAACAACATTATGAACTAACCAGTACCCCGGAGCTCTTGACTGTAGCTGCATATGTAGCAAAAGATGGCCTAGTTGGCCATCACTGGAAAGAGAGGCCCATTGGACACGCAAACTTTATATGCCCCAGTACAGGGGAACGCCAGGGCCAAAAAGGGGGAGTGGGTGGGTAGGGGAGTGGGGGTGGTTGGGTATGGGGGACTTTTGGTATAGCATTGGAAATGTAAATGAGCTAAATACCTAATAAAAAATGGAAAAAAATAAAATAAAATAAAATAAAAAAAAATAAAAAATTAAATAAAATAAAATAAAATCCCAAGCCAAAAAAAAAAAAAAAAAGAGTAATGTGGAAGGAAATTGAGGAAAATTCTCAACACCAATCTGGGATCTCTCTACTCACATAGATATATGTGTGTCCACAACCATACACACACGTGGGCAAGCACACATACACACATACACACACACATGTGGACACAAACAAAGCTGGAAAAAGAGAAAAGGGGGGGAAAACCTAGAAAATAAATATATTTTTAAAAATCTGTTAAGTCATTAAGAATACTACAAAAATAAAATGAGTTATTTGGAAAATATCAATAAGAAAATTGTTTTTTAAGAAATCCTTAAGAAATATAATCATAGAAGATATACAGACCAAAAAACTAGAAAAATCAGTATACTCATGAAAGTCGTTATATAGATAATATACTTTTAACCTTCAAACAACTCTCTTTTCACAAGCATTTGAAAGAAAACACAAAAGTAAGTGCTTTCAAGTCAGAGCATGAATTCAATAAACCTGAATTTGATTTAATGTTTTAATACTGTTGCAGTTGCATAACCATACCCATAGGATGCTTTGTTTAATTAAAAACGACTTTTCATCAATGCTCAATAAATACTGAAGTCTGTATTGTTATACACGAAATTTAATCCTCATTAATCTTCACCCACACTCTAGCATTCATGAGGACACTTTTGAGCAATGTTCCTGAATGAGCCAGGATCATCCATTAAGATTATGAAAAGTGCAACTGAAAAGAGATTATTCATGTGTCTGTGGAGGCCAGAAGAAAATGATGGATTACTTCTGGACTGGAGATACAGCATGTAGAAGCTACTCTACATGGATGCTGGGATCTGAGCTCAAGCCCTGGTCATAGAGCTTTACACACTGTTAACCCCTGAATCATATACACAGCCAGAGATTAATATTTAAAACATCTACTCAGATAAATTCTTTTCAGGTACTATTCCATATTCAGAAAGTTTTGACATTGAAAAACTGCATTTTAAAAGGCTGGAGAGAAGACTTGATGGTAAGAGCATTGCCTGCACCTCTCAAGGATCTGGGTTTTATTCCCAGAACCCACATGATGGCTTCTAACCATCTGTAACTCCAGTACCAGGGGATCTGATGAACTCTTCTGGTCTTCTTCACCATCAGACATGCACATGGTGCACAGACATATATGCAGGCACAACAGCTTTATTCATTAGATAGATAGATAGATAGATAGATAGATAGATAGATAGATAGATAGATAGATAGATCTTTAAACTGTACATTAGGATACAATGTATTGCTGAAGAAATTAAAACAGATTTTTCTCTCTGGTGACTCTCTAAGGCAGGACCACTCAGGAACACACAGGCCATAGAAGCGGCAGAACAGCTGGGTCAGGGTCCTACTGGCCTACATCTGCACCCAAGAGGTGGGTCTGTTCTGCAGCTCTCTGTGCACTGGTCTTGCCAGGAGAGAGCTGGTCCCCCAGGAGTGCTGACACAGGCTTACAGACTCACAGGAGGAAAAAGCTCTAGTCAGAGACAGCAAGAACATCTAACACCAGAGATTACCAGATGGTGAAAGGCAAAGGCAAGAATCTTACCAACAGAAACCAAGACTACTCGGCATCATCATAATCCAGTACCCCCACCACAGCAAGTCCTGGATACCCCAACACACCGGAAAAGCAAGATTTGGATTTAAAATCATATCTCATGATGTTGGTAGAAGATTTAAGAAGGACATAAATAACTCCCTTAAAGAAATAAAGGAGAACACAGCTAAACAGGTAGAAGCCCTTAAAGAGGAAACAGAAAAATCCCCTAAAGAATTACAGGAAAACACAACCAAACAGGTGAAGGAATTGAAGAAAAAATTCCAGAATCTAAAAATGGAAAATTAAAAATTGTTTCTAATTAAAAGAGACAATAAAGAAATCACAAAAGGAGACAACTCTGGAGATAGAAAACTTATGAAAGAAATCAGGAGCCATAGATGCAAGCATCAGCAACAGAATACAAAAGGGAGAGGAGAGAATATCACATGCAGAAGACTCTATAAAAAGCATTGAAACAACAATCAAAGAAAATGGGAAATGGGAAAAGATCCTAACCCAAAACATACAGGAAATCCAGGACACAATGAGAAGACCAAACCTAAGGAGAATAGGTATAGATGAGAATGAAGGTTTCCAACATAAAAGGCCAGTAAATATCTTCAACAAAATTATAGAAGAAAATTTCCCTAACCTAAAGAAAGAGATGTCCCTGAACATATGAGAAGCCTACAGAACTACAAATAGTTTGGACCAGAAAAGAAATTCCTCCTGTCACATAATAATCAAAACACCAAATGCACAAAACAAAGAAAGAATATTAAAAGCAGTAAGGGAAAACGATTAAATAACATATAAAGGCAGACCTATTAGAATTACACCAGACTTCTCACCAGAGACTATGAAAGCGACAGAGACTATCCTGGACAGATGTCACACAGATCTTTTTTTTCTTTTAATTGGGTATTTTCCTCATTTACCTTTATAATGCTATCCCAAAGGTCCCCCATACCCACCCCCCCAATCCCCTACCCACCCACTCCCCCTTTTTGGTCCTGGCGTTCCCCTGTATTGGGGCATATAAAGTTTGCAAGTCCAATGGGCCACTCTTTGCAGTGATGGCCGACTAGGCCATCTTTTGATACATATGCAGCTAAAGATAAGAGCTCCTGGGCACTGGTTAGTTCATATTGTTGTTCCACCTATAGGGTTGCAGTTCCCTATAGCTCCTTGGGTAATTTCTCTAGCTCCTCCATTAGGGGCCGTGTGACCCATCCAAAAGCTGACTGTGATCATCCACTTCTGTGTTTGCTAGGCCCTGGCATAGTCTCACAAGAGAGAGCTATAACTGGGTCCTTTCAACGAAATCTTGCTAGTGTATGCAATGGTGTCAGCATTTGGAAGCTGATTATGGGATGGATCCCTGCATATGGCAGTCACTAGATGGTCCATCCTTTCGTCACAGATCCAAATTTTGGCTCTGTAAGTCCTTCTATGGGTGTTTTGTTCCCATTTCTAAGAAAGGGTAAAGTGTCCACACTTTGGTCTTCGTTCTTCTTGAATTTCATACGTTTGACAAGTTGTATCTTCTATCTTGGGTATCCTAAGTTTCTGGGCTATTATCCACTTATCAGTGAGTACATATTGTGCGAGTTCCTTTGTGATTGGGTTATTTCACTCAGGATGTTGCCCTCCAGGTCCATCCATTTGGCTAGAAATTTCATAAATTCATTCTTTTTAATAGCTGAGTAGTACTCCATTGTGTAGATGTACCACATTTTCTGTATCCATTCCTCTGTTGAGGGGCATCTGGGTTCCTTCCAGCTTCTGGCTATTATAAACAAGGCTGCTATAAACATAGTGGAGCATGTGTCCTTCTTACCAGTTGGGACATCTTCTGGATAAATGCCCAGGAGAGGTATTGCGGGATCCTCTGGTAGTACTATGTCCAATTTTCTGAGGAACCGCCAGACTGATTTCCAGAGTGGTTGTACAAGCTTGCAATCCCACCAACAATGGAGCAGTGTTCCCCTTTCTCCACATACTCGCCAACATCTGCTGTCACCTGAGTTTTTGATCTTAGCCATTCTGACTGGAGTGAAGTAGAATGTCAGTGTTGTTTTGATTTATATTTCGCTGATGATTAAGGATGTTGAACATTTTTTCAGCTGTTTCTCTGCCATTCGGTATTCCTCAGGTGAGAATTCATTGTAAAGCTCTGAGCCCCATTTTTTTTCTTTTCCATTTTTTATTAGGTATTTAGCTCATTTACATTTCCAATGCTATACCAAAAGTCCCCCATAGCCACACACCCCCACTCCCCTACCCACTCACTCCCCCTTTTTGGCCCTGGCGTTCCCCTGTACTGGGGCATATAAAGTTTGCATGTCTAATGGGCCTCTCTTTCCAGTGATGGCCGACTAGGCCATCTTTTGATACATATGCAGCTAGAGTCAAGAGCTCCAGGGTACTGGTTAGTTCATATTGTTGTTCCACCTATAGGGTTGCAGATCTCTTTAGCTCCTTGGGTACTTTCTCTAGCTCCTCCATTAGGAGCCCTGTGATCCATCCATTAGCTGACTGTGAGCATCCATTTCTGTGTTTGCTAGGCCCCGGCATAGTCTCACAAGAGACAGCTACATCTGGGTCCTTTCGATAAAATCTTGCTAGTGTATGGAATGGTGTCAACGTTTGGATGCTGATTATGGGGTGGATCCCTGGATATGGCAGTCTCTACATGGTCCATTCTTTTATCTCAGCTCCAAACTTTGTCTCTGTAACTCCTTCCAAGAGAGTTTTGTTCCCACTTCTAAGGAGGGGCATAGTGTCCACACTTCAGTCTTCATTTTTCTTGAGTTTCATGTGTTTAGGAAATTGTATCTTATATCTTGGGTATCCTAGGTTTTGGGCTAATATCCACTTATCAGTGAGTACATATTGTGTGAGTTCCTTTGTGAATGTGTTACCTCACTCAGGATGATGCCCTCCAGGTCCATCCATTTGGCTAGGAATTTCATATAGTAATTCTTTTTAATAGCTGAGTAGTACTCCATTGTGTAGATGTACCACATTTTCTGTATCCATTCCTCTGTTGAGGGGCATCTGGGTTTTTTCCAGCTTCTGGCTATTGTAAATAAGGCTGCTATGAACATAGTGGAGCATGTGTCCTTCTTACCAGTTGGGACATCCTCTGGATATATGCCCAGGAGAGGAATTGCTGGATCTTCTGGTAGTACTATGTCCAATTTTCTGAGGAACTGCCAGACTGATTTCCAGAGTGGTTGTACAAGCTTGCAATCCCACCAACAATGGGGCAGTGTTCCCCTTTCTCCACATCCTCGACAACATCTGCTGTCACCTTAGTTTTTGATCTTAGTCATTCTGACTGGAGTGAAGTGGAATCTCAGGGTTGTTTTGATTTGCATTTTCCTGATGATTAAGGATGTTGAACACTTTTTCAGGTGTTTCTCTGCCATTCGGTATTCCTCAGGTGAGAATTCTTTGTTCAGCTCTGAGCCCCATTTTTTAATGGGGTTATTTGATTTTCTGGAGTCCACCTTCTTGAGTTCTTTATATATATTGGATATTAGTCCCCTATCTGATTTGGGATAAAGATCCTTTCCCAATCTGTTGGTGGCCTTTTTGTCTTATTGACGGTGTCTTTTGCTTTGCAGAAGCTTTGCAATTTTATGAGGGTCCATTTCTCGATTCTTGATCTTACAGCACAAGCCATTGCTGTTCTATTCAGGAATTTTTCCCCTGTACCCATATCTTCGAGGCTTTTCCCTACTTTCTCCTCTATAAGTTTCAGTGTCTCTGGTTTTATGTGGAGTTCCTTAATCCACTTAGATTTGACCTTAGTACAAGGAGATAGAAATGGATCAATTCGCATTCTTCTACATGATAACAACCAGTTGTGCCAGCACCATTTGTTGAAAATGCTGTCTTTTTTCCACTGGATGGTTTTAGCTCCCTTGTCAAAGATCAGGTGACCATAGGTGTGTGGATTCATCTCTGGGTCTTCAATTCTGTTCCATTGGTCTACTTGTCTGTCACTATACCAGTACCATGCAGTTTTGATCACAATTGCTCTGTAGTACAGTTTTAGGTCCGGCATGGTGATTCCACCAGAGGTTCTTTTATCCTTGAGAAGAGTTTTTACTATCCTCGGTTTTTTGTTATTCCAGATGAATCTGCCGATTGCCCTTTCTAATTCGTTGAAGAATTGAGTTGGAATTTTGATGGGGATTGCATTGAATCTGTAGATTGCTTTTGACAAGATAGCCATTTTTACAATGTTGATCCTGCCAATCCATGAGCATGGGAGATCTTTCCATCTTCTGAGATCTTCTTTAAATTCTTTCTTCAGAGACTTGAAGTTCTTGTCATAGAGAACTTTCACTTCCTTAGTTAGAGTCACGCCTAGGTATTTTATATTATTTGTGACTATTGAGAAGGGTGTTGTTTCCCTAATTTCTTTCTCAGCCTGTTTATCCTTTGTATACAGAAAGGCCATTGACTTGTGTGAGTTAATTTTATATCCAGCTACTTCATTGAAGCTGTTTATCAGGCTTAGGAGTTCTCTGTTGGAATTTTTAGGGTCACTTACATATACTATCATGTCATCTGCAAAAAGTGATATTTTGACTTCTTCCTTTCCAATTTGTATCCCCTTGATCTCCTTTTGTTGTGTAATTGCTCTGGCTAGGACTTCAAGTACAATGTTGAATAGGTAGTGCGAGAGTGGACAGCCTTGTCTAGTCCCTGATTTTAGTGGGATTGCTTCCAGCTTCTCACCATTTACTTTGATGTTGGCTATTGGTTTGCTATAGATTGTTTTTATCATATTTAGGTATGGGCCTTGAATTCGAGATCTTTCCAAGACTTTTATCATGAATGGGTGTTGGATTTTGTCAAATGCTTTCTCAGCATCTAAGGAGATGATCATGTGGTTTTTGTCTTTGAGTTTGTTTATATACTGGATTACATTGATGGATTTCCGTATATTAAACCATCCCTGCATCCCTGGGATGAAACCTACTTGGTCAGGATGGATGATTGTTTTGATGTGTTCTTGGATTCGGTTAGCAAGAACTTTATTGAGGATTTTTGCATCGATATTCATAAGGGAAATTGGTCTGAAGTTCTCTATCTTTGTTGGGTCTTTTTGTGGTTTAGATATCAGAGTAATTGTGGCTTCATAGAATGAGTTGGGTAGAGTACCTTCCGTTTCTATTTTGTGGAATAGTTTGTGAAGAACTGGAATTAGGTCTTCTTTGAAGGTCTAATAGAACTCTGCACTAAACCCATCTGGTCCTGGGCTTTTTTTGGCTGGGAGACTATTAATAACTGCTTCTATTTCTTTAGGGGATATGGGACTGTTTAGATGGTCAACTTGATCCTGATTCAACTTTGGTACCTGGTATCTGTCCAGAAATTTGTCCATTTCGTCCAGGTTTTCCAGTTTTGTTGAGTATAGCCTTTTGTAGAAGGATCTGATGGTGTTTTGGATTTCTTCAGGATCTGTTGTTATGTCTCCCTTTTCATTTCTGATTTTGTTAATTAGGATTTTGTCCCTGTGCCCTCTAGTGAGTCTAGCTAAGGGTTTATCTATCTTGTTGATTTTCTCAAAGAACCAACTCCTCGCTTGGTTAATTCTTTGAATAGTTCTTCTTGTTTTCACTTGGTTGATTTCACCCCTGAGTTTGACTATTTCCTGCCTTCTACTCCTCTTGGGTGAATTTGCTTCCTTTTCTTCTAGACCTTTTAGGTGTGTTGTCAAGCTGCTAATGTGTGCTCTCTCTAGTTTCTTTTTGGAGGCACTCAGTGCTATGAGTTTTCCTCTTAGGAATGCTTTCATTGTGTCCCATAAGTTTGGGTATGTTGTGGCTTCATTTTCATTAAACTCCAAAAAGTCCTTAATTTCTTTCTTTATTCCTTCCTTGACCAAGTTATCATTGAGAAGAGTGTTGTTCAGTTTCCATGTGAATGTTGGCTTTCTATTATTTATTTTGTTATTGAAGATCAGCCTTATTCCATGGTTATCTGATAGGATACATGGGACAATTTCAATATTATTGTATATGTTGAGGCTTGTTTTGTGACCAATTATGTGGTCAATTTTAGAGAAGGTAACATGAGGTGCTGAGAAGAAGGTATATCCTTTTGTTTTAGGATAAAATATTTTGTAGATATCTGTTAAGTCCATTTGTTTCATCACTTCTGTTAGTTTCACTGTGTCCCTGTTTAGTTTCTATTTCCATGATCTGTCCATTGGTGAAAGTGGTGTGTTGAAGTCTCCCACTATTATTGTGTGAGGTGCAATGTGTGCTTTGAGCTTTACTAAAGTTTCTTTAATGAATGTGGCTGCCCTTGTATTTGGAGCATAGATATTCAGAATTGAGAGTTCCTCTTGGAGGATTTTACCTTCGATGAGTATGAAGTGTCCCTCCTCGTCTTTTTTGATGACTTTGGGTTGGAAGTCAATCTTATCAGATATTAGGATGGGTACTCCAGCTTGTTTCTTCATACCATTTGCTTGGAAAATTGTTTTTCAGCCTTTCATTCTGAGGTAGTGTCTATCTTTTTCTCTGAGATGAGTTTCCTGTAAGCAGCAAAATGTTGGGTCTTGTTTGTATAGCTAGTTTGTTAGTCTATGTATTTTTATTGGGGAGTTGAGACCATTGATATTGAGAGATATTAAAGAAAAGTAATTGTTGCTTCCTGTAATTTTTGTTGTTAAAGTTGGCATTCTGTTCTTGTGGCTGTCTTCTTTTAGGTTTGTTGAGGGATTATCTTCTTGCTTTTTCTAGGGCGTGGTTCCCGTCCTTGTATTGATTTTTTTCTGTTATTATCCTTTGAAGGGCTGGATTCGTGGAGAGATAATGGGTGAATTTAATTTTTCGTGAAATACTTTGGTTTCTCCATCTATGGTAATTGAGAGTTTGGCTGGGTATAGTAGCCTGTGCTGGAATTTGTGTTCTTTTAGTGTCTGTATAACATCTGTCCAGGCTCTTCTGGCTTTCATAGTCTCTGGTGAAAAATCTGGTGTAATTCTGATAGGCTTGCCTTTATATGTTACTTGACCTTTTTCCCTTACTGCTTTTAGTATTCTATCTTTATTTATTGCATTTGATGTTCTGATTATTATGTGTCGGGAGGAATTTCTTTTCTGGTCCAGTCTATTTGGAGTTCTGTCGGCTTCTTGTATGTTCATGGGCATCTCTTTCTTTAGATTTGGGAAGTTTTCTTCAATAATTTTGTTGAAGATCTTTGCTGGTCCTTTGAGTTGAAAATCTTCATTCTCATCCACTCCTATTATCCATAGGTTTGGTCTTCTCATTGTGTCCTGGATTTCCTGGATGTTTTGAGTTAGGATCTTTTTGCATTTACCATTTTCTTTGATTGTTGTGCAGATGTTCTCTATGGAATCTTCTGCACCTGAGATTCTCTCTTCCATCTCTTGTATTCTGTTGCTGATGCTGGCATCTATGGTTCCAGATTTCTTTCCTAGGGTTTCTATCTCCAGTGTTGCCTCACTTTGGGTTTTCTTTATTGTGTCTACTTCCCTTTTAAGGTCTAGTATGGTTTTGTTCGTTTCCATCACCTGTTTGGATGTGTTTTCCTGTTTTTCTATAAGGACTTCTACCTGTTTGGTTGTGTTTTCCTGTTTTTCTTTAAGGACTTGTAACTCTTTAGCAGTGCTCTCCTGTATTTTTTTAAGTGAGTTATTAAATTCCTTCTTTATGTCCTCTACCATCATCATGAGATATGCTTTTAAATCCAGGTCTACCTTTTCAGGTGTGTTAGGGTGCCCTGGACTGGGCGAAGTGGGTGTTCTGGGTTCTGATGATGGTGAGTGGTCCTGGTTTTTGTTAGTAGGATTCTTACCTTTACCTTTTGCCATCTGGCAATCTCTGGAGTTAGTTGTTATAGTTGTCTTTGTTTAGAGGTTGTTCCTCTGGTGATTTTGTTACCCTCTAGCAGCAGACGTGGGAGACTAGCTCTCTCCTCTGAGTTTCAGTGGTCAGAGCAGTCTCTGCAGGCAAGCTCTCCTCTTTTAGGGAAGGTGCACAGTTATCTGGTGTTTGGACCTCCTCCTGGCTGAAGATGAAGGCCCAAAACAGGATCTTTCCCAGAAGCTGTGTTGCTTTGGCCAGGAAGGTGGCCGGTTGTCTGGAGCCGAAGATGGCGCCGCCTCAGAAGATCTCTGGCTCTCGCCTGTCCCAGAAATGGCTGGCCTCTGTATTCCACACCCTCACCCGTGCAGCCTGCCCTCCGCGGAGTCCAGGAGCCACAGAGGCTCCCGCCGGGGCCTGAGGTAGAAACCTCTCGGGCCGGGCGGACCCCTGTGCTCTCACCAGGAAGGTGGCTGGTTGTCTGGAGCCGAAGATGGGCGCCGCCTCAGAAGCTCTGTGGCTCTCTGTCATACAGATCTTAAGAGAACACAAATGCCAGCCCAGGCTACTATACCCAGCAAAACTCTCAATTACCATAGATGGAGAAACCAAAGTATTCCATGACAAAACCAAATTTAGACAATATCATTTCTTGAATGCAACCCTTAAAAGGGATAAAAATGGGAAAACACCAACACAAGAAGAAGCAGGAAAGTAATCTTTCAGCAAACCTAAGAGAAGAAAGCCACATAGACAGAGTCCCACTCTAAGAACAAAAATAACAGGAAGCAACAATTACTTTTCCTACTTTTGGGATAGCATTGGAAATGTAAATGAGGAAAATACCTAATTAAAAAATATTAAAAAAAATATCTCTTAATATCAATGGACTCAATTCTCCAATAAAAAGACATAGACTAACAGACTGTTATGAAAGCAGGACTCATCATTTTGCAGCGTACAAGAAACCCACCTAAGTCACAAAGACAGACAATACCTCAGAGTAAAAGGCTGCAAAACAATTTTCCAAACAAATGGTCCCAAGAAACAAGCTGGAGTAGCCATTCTAATATCGAATAAAAACAACTTTCAACCTAAAATTATCAAAAAAGACAAGGAGGGACACTTCATACTCATCAAAGATAAAATCTACTAAGATGAACTCCCAATTCTAAACATCTATGCTCCAAATGCAAGGGCATCTACATTTATAAAAGAAACTTTACTAAAGCTTGAAGCACACATTTTATCACACACAATAATAGAGGGAGATTTCAACACCCTGACCTCATCCATGGACAGATCATGGAAACAGAAACTAAACAGACACAGTGAAACTAACAGAAGATGTAACAGATATCTATAGAACATGTTATTCTGAAACAAAAGGATATAACTTCTTTTCTGCAACCCATGGTACCTTCTCCAAAATTGACCATATAATCGGTCATAAATCAGGCCTCAACAGATATAAGAATATTGAAATAATCCCATGCATCCTATCAGATCACTGAAGACTAAGGCTGATCTTCAATAACAATATAAATAATAGAAAGCCCATATACATATGGAAGCTGAATAACACTTGACTCAATAATAACTTGGTCAAGGAAGAAATAAAGAAAGAAATTAAAGATTTTTTAGAGTTTAATGAAAATGAAACCACAATATACCCGAACTTATGGGACACAGTAAAAGCAGTCTTAAGAGGAAAACTCATGGCTCTGAGTGCCTCCAAAAAGAAACTAGAGAGAGCATACACTAGAAGCTTGACAGCAGACCTGACAGCTCTAAAACAAAAGGAAGCAAATTCACCCAAGAAGAGTAGATGGCAGGAAATAATCAAACTCAGGATTGAAATCAATCAAGTGGAAAGAAAAAGAACTATACAAAGAATCAACCAAACCAGGAGCTGGTTCTTTGAGAAAATCAACAAAATAGATAAACCCTTAGCCAGACTAACTAGAGGGCACAGGGATAGTATCCTAATTAACAAAATCAGAAATGAAAAGGGAGACATAACAACAGATCCTGAAGAAATCAAAAACACCATCAGATCCTTCTACAAAAGGCTATACTCAACAAAACTGGAAAACCTAGATGAAATGGACAAGTTTCTAGACAGATACCAGGTACCAAAGTTAAATCAAGATCAGGTTAATGATCTAAACAGTCCTATATCCCCTAAATAAAGAGAGGCAGTCAGTAATAGTCTCCCAACCAAGAAAAGCCCAGGACCAGATGGGTTTAGTGCAGAGTTCTATCAGACCTTCAAAGATCTAATACTAATACTTCTCAAAATATTCCACAAAATAGAAACAGAAGGCACCCTACCCAATTCATTCTATGAAGCCACAATTACTCTGATAACTAAACCACACCAAGACCCTCTCACCAAAGAGAGCTTGAAACCAATTTCCCTTTTGAATATCAATGCAAAAATACTCAATAAAATTCCTACAAACTGAATCCAAGAGCACATCCATCATGATCAAGTAGGCTTCATCCCAGGGATGCAGGGATGGTTCAACATATGGAAATTCATCAATGTAATTCACTATACAAACAAACTCAAAGACAAAAAACAAAAAAACAAAAAAACAAAAAAACAAAAAAAAAAAACCCACATGATCCTCTTATTAGATGCTGAGAAAGCATTTGACAAAATCCAACACCCCTTCATGATAAAAGTCTTGGAAAGTTCAGGAATTCAAGGCCCATACCTAAACATTGTAAAAGCAGTATACAGCAAAGCAATAGCCAACATCAAGCTAAATGTAGAGAAACTTGAAGCAATCCCACTAAAATCAGGGCCTAGAAAAGGCTCCCACTCTCTCCCTTCCTATTCAATACAGTTCTTGAAGTCCTAGGCAGAGCAATTAGACAAAAAAAAGGAGATCAAGGGGATACAAATTGGAACGGAAGAAGTCAAACTGTCACTATTTGCAGATGATAAGTGACCCCAAAAATTCCATCAGAGAACTCCTAAACCTAAAAAATAACTTCATCGAAGTAACTGGATATAAAATTAACTCAAACACATCAGCAGCCTTTCTCTACACAAAGAATAAAACAGGCTGAGAAAGAAATTAGGGAATCACCGGGCAGTGGTGGCACACACCTTTAATCCCAGAACTTGGGAGGCAGAAGCAGGTGGACTTTTGAGTTCGAGGCCAGCCTGGTCTACAGAGTGAGTTCCAGGGCAGCCAGGGCTACACAGTGAAACCCTGTCTCGAAAAAAAAAGAAAAGAAAGAAAGAAAAGAAATAGAAATTATGGAAACAACACCCTTCACAATACAAAATAACTTGGTGTGACTCTAATTAAGCAAGTGAAAGATCTGCATGTTAAGAACTTCAAGTCTCTGAAGAAAGAAATTGAAGAAGATCTCAGAAGATGGAAAGATCTCCCATGCTCATGGATTGGCAGGATTAACATAGTAAAAATGGTCATCTTGCTGAAAGCAATCTACAGATTCAGTGCAATCCCCATCAAAATTCCAACTCAATTCTTCACAGAGTTAGAAAGGAAAATTGCAAATTCGTCTGGAATAAAAAAACAAAAAACAAAAAACAAAAACAAAAACCTAGGATAGCAAAAATCATTCTCAACAATAAGACATTCTCAACAATAAAAGAACTTCTGGGGGACTCACCATCCCTGACCTCAAGCTGTACTACAGAGCAATTGTAGTAATAACTGCATGGTACTGGTACAATGACAGACAAATAGATCAATGGAATAGAGTTGAAGAGCCAGAAATTTACCCACACACCTTATGGCCACTTGATCTTTGACAAAGAAACTAAAACCATCCAGTGGAAAAAAGACAGCATTTTCAACAAATGGTGCTGGCACAACTGGTGGTTAGGATGGAGAAGAATGAGAATCGATCCATTCTATCTCCTTGTACAAAGCTCAGCTCCATGTAGATCAAGGACCTCCACATCAAACCAGAGACACTGAAACTTATAGAGGAGAAAGTGGGGAAGAGCCTTGAACATAAAATGAGCACGGGGGAAAATTCATGAACAGAACAGCCATGGCTTGTGCTGTAAGATCGAGAATTGACAAATGGGACCTCGTAAAATTGCAAAGCTTCTGTAAGGCAAAAGACACTCTCAATAAGACAAAAAGGCCACCAAAAGATTGGGAAAGGATCTTTACACATACTAAGAAAGAGAGCTTGAAATCAATTTCCCTTATGAATATCAATGCAAAAATACTCAATAAAATTCCCACAAAGTGAATCCAAGAGCACATCAAAACGATTATCCAGAGACTGCCCCAACTGGGGACCCATTTCATATACAACCACCAAACCCAGACAATATTGTGAATGCCAACAAGAGCTTGCAGACAGGAACCTGATATAGCCGTCTCCTGAGAGGCTCTGCCAGTGTCTGACAAATACAGAAGTGAATGCTCACAGTCACACATTGAACAGAGCACAGCGTCCCCAATGAAGGAGCTAGAGAAAGTATCCAAGATGCTGAAGTGGTTTGTAGCCCCATAGGAGGAACAACAATATGAACTAACCAGTACCTCCAGAGCTCCCTGGGACTAAACCACCAACCAAAGAAAACACATGGCAGGACTCCTGGATCTAGCTGCATAGTCACTCATCAATGGGAGGAGAGGCCCTTGGTCCTGTGAAGGTTCTAAGCCCCAGTATAGAAGAATGCCAGGGCAAGGAAATGGGAGTGGATGGGTTGGTGAGCAGGGGGAGGGACTAGTAGGTTTGGGAAGGGGAAATCAGAAAAGGGGAAAACATTTGAAATGTAAATAAATAAAATATCTTTTTAAAAAAATAATAGATTCTGGTTTTGCTGAGTTCTGTATTCCTATTGCTAGCACCCATATCATATATCTCACAATGACCACAATTCCAGATACCATTCATCTTGTCTACATTCCCACACTCAGAACCACACTTATATTCAGGACTGAAAAAAAAATTTTTTTTAAAGGTGGGACAGGGTGAATCCGGAGTGAAACTGCATGAATTGAACTAGTATGGGTAAATGTTGAACAAGTCACCTTTATGTATTTGCACATCAGTTAAACATCACTAAAATCGAAATAAAATTATTTCTACTATAGAAAAGTTGGGATATGTGAGTTGCCATACCTAATGTGTTTAGAATAATTCCTGGAAGCTCAGAAACATTCATCAATATGATGATCGGGAGGGGACGAGGATAAAATTGTGTGTTTTCATCATCTTATCAGGGGTTAAGCTGTCAACCCCAGTGCTTATTGTACTCCAGACCAAAAATGAATGGCATTAACAAACTCTTACAGTACTGTACTCACATAGAGAGTTCTATCCTTAGCCCCAAAAAATGCCTTAGTGATAATCTACACTCTGACTTGCTTACCATGCTCCTGTAATATCTGGTCAATGCCTCTGATTCTGTTCAATATTTTCTGAGAAATATATTATGAAATATACTTTTTTTAAAAGAAACTTAAACCACTTCATCCATTATTTTCACTGATATTAATAGTAGAGTAGTGCCTACCCAGCACCTTTTTGGTAAGAAAAAATGGGAATACTGGAAAAATGTCAAAGTAAACATTTTCAGAAATCTAAATATTAGCTAATAGTTCACAATAGACATAAAGTACTAGAAACATGACCTGAACAGGGACATCCACAGACATGCTAAGGGGAATGGGAAAAGAACAGTCTGCCTCAAACCTGCAAAGAGAGCTACCAGCAACTAAAGAATGTCAAGAGTGAGAGAAATAGTCTTCTTCAGGGAAGAACACAACAAATGAACTTCCAATAACTACGGTCATGTCTGAACCCATTCATAGAAGTAACATATTATAGACTGAGCAGGTTGTATTTATGAATTTAGAGACACTCACATGCATGTACACACATATACACACACACGCGCACACACACACACATGATTGTAGGACATTCGGGACCTTGTTACCAGTCAGGCATAAAAAGTGGTAAGGTTGAATGAACTCAAACCCCAGGAATCTCAGAATTGAAAATGGTAGGAGTGGAGCCACTCCCTATCTGCCACCACCTGCTTTGGAACACATAACCACAACACCCCACTGACGACAGATTTGTCAGCATTGTATAACGAGTGTCTACATATGCACATATACACATCCATACACAAAATACAGAGATGTAAAAAACATTTAAATAACTTTTTTCAACATCCCAGATTTGCCCCACTCTTATGGCTCCCTGCAAAAAAAGAACAATGAGAAAAAAAATCATCCAATTTGTGTTGCGCATACACTCACTGGAGCATGGTCAAACTCCTAGTGAACAGCCCCTCAAATAATACTGATTCCTTCTCCAACTCTACACCTGCCATAAAGCCATCAGTTGTGGATCATTTCAGCATCCTTATCACAATTTTTGAGTGATCTTCCATGGCTTCCTGTGTCAACTGCTACTTTTTCTTGGAGAGAGTTGGGGTTGTCACAGAAGCCTTCTGTGTTCCTCTTTCTTAACTATGAGTCTGCAGTCATCCATGACACTGTAAAAGAAGCTTTACAGTCATCAGGAGCAGAGCTAATGAACTTCCACATGATTTTTGGTGACAGCACCATGGACTTCCACATGGCTTCCAACGTTAGCTAGGGCCTGTGTCTGGGAATTAGCTAGGTACCATAGAGGATTAGGAATATCTGCTCAGTATTGTGCTTAAAGCTTGTTGAATAAAGAAGTAAGTCTCTGTTTCAATTATTTGGAAGCTAGCCAGGTTTAAAAAAAAACCTGTCACCTTTAAATTTCATCCTATAAATAAAATTTATATTTCATCTCTGCTTTAAACACATTCCTGTGAATGGCAATAGCTTTATGATTAGTTGGTGTGTGGAGAATAAATATTAACACTCTTAAACCCTGTTCAGTTGGTGTCTATGCCCAGTATTGAACAGGCAATTTTGTGTCTTGAATTCCTCATTGGACCGTGTCATCATAGATGGTGTAATTGGGCAGTTAATGTGAGTTTTTGTTTGTTCCTACATGTGGTCTCATTGAATTTGGTAGCCATCTTATAACTAAAGTTTAAGTTTTCAATAGGAGAGGAGAATCCAACTAGAGAGACAGTAGTGGTTGCAAGGACCATGGTGTTTGTATAACATTCACTAGATTGAAACTTTGGTTAGCTTCACTTCTAGGCTACGCAACTGCACTATTGATCTCTATGTAATCTAACACTTTCGAGGGTTGTAACAGCTGATAGGAAATCCTAAAGATCTTCATTGCAGTGTAGCCACAGAGAAATACTCAAACATCCTAAGCTGATCTAAAACCTTGAAGCATAGCCAATGCTAAGTTAGAGAATGTCTGTCATTTAAATTTTATAGATATCAAATAACTAAAAATACACCCACTGAAAGCCTTTCTAGACAGTTACATTTCCATAAATTGCAAGCCTAAAATGGGGTTTGACAATTTTATTTTTAGAATCGTTTATATGTGATCCTTCTATAACATGTTGTTCTCTAAAAAGAACTTGGCATAAAAATTAATCTGTACTGAATCACATTCAAAATGATCGTCTCTCATGTATAAAATTTCTTATAATTTCTTCCACTATGATTCATGTTGATATATTCCAAGGAAACATAAACCAATTAATCATTTGCCAGGTTGTTTTGCTAATTTTTGGAACTACTTAGATTTTCTTAGAATTATAGATACACTCCCTTCTTAATAACCTTGGAATATATGTTAAGATGTTCCTGGAAAATGTAAAATGTAACACAGTTGCTCTAGTCACCCAACAATATTTACTGAGACAATTGTGTGTCAGAAAAGAATTGCTGATGCTAAAATTAAAGACCTAAAACTTGTGATATAAATGAGGAAATATGAGCAATTATAATTGACTAATAAATCACAAAGATATATTTGCAACATTGATTAACTATCAGTCTTGTCACAAGACTGAAGCAATCTCTTGAGATCTTCAGGCACTTCTTACAGCTCTCTTGTTATTCCTACCTTATCTGTAGATGGATCTGTCACTGAAGCCTTGAACCTGTCAAATTCACTATGATGGATGGAATCTGTTTCTTCCCAACTCCTGCTACTGTTGATGTTTTGATAATTAAAATCCATCTCCAGTCTCAGGGACCACAGCTGGACTTACACCGGTATTCTTCTTTCTAGAATACCTTCAAATACTTTGTCTAGATCTTTCAGAGCAACAGCTGTCTATAAAAGCCACAACCTTGTAAAATGTATTTAACGAGTCCTGTGTTACAGTTTGGATTCAAATTATGTCCACTCGCAAAGACAAAAAGTTGGTCTCCAATCAGTTGTGCTATTTTGAGAGGCTCTGAAAATCTTGGGATGTGGAATATAGCTGGAGAAAGAGGTCAAGTGAGACAGGTCTTTGGAAAATATTAATATGGGGCCTTCCCATCATGCTCTCTGTTTCTCATATACTGTAATATAGATAGCTATCCTCCATCAAAGGTTCTTGCTACCATAACATTCTGCTCAAATATTCGAGGCCAAGCAAGAACAGAACACATGCTCTGAAACTGTCTGTCAAACTAAATCGTTCCTACATTGTTCTCTCTGGTATTTGGATACAGTAAAAATAAAACTAACTAATACAACTTAAAAGTTGAAATTGACCCCTAGGCTATAGAATTGATATTGTGTTAACATAATCAAAATAACATTAATCCATTGTATATCTCCATGACTGGAAGTGTTGGTGAAGGCCAATACTATTTTAAAAGTAACCTTAGTATGGTGTAACAGTGATTTACTAATGTTTAGTGGAATATGGTAAACAGATGTGTTGTCATTTAGACTTTGTTTTCTAGTTTTACAACATAGGCAGAGTGAATTTAAAAATATTTGTAAGGAACTTTACATTTTCAGAATGGTAAACCAATATTGGCCTTGATTTAAAGTTACCAGCGACAACAGGCATTAAGCCAGAAAACCCACTCTTTGAAGCTTTGAAACTAGACATTATCTCTAGCTATAAAAATCCTAGATGACATTTTTTCTCTCTCATATATTGCATCCCAACTGCAGGTTTCCCTCCCTCCCTCCCCCCAGTCTCTCCCCTCCACCTCCCTCTCTCCCCCAGATCAACCCTCCCTCCTACTTGCCTCAGACAAGAGCAGGTCTCCCAAGGACATCAACCAAACTTTGGCCTAAGAAGTTACAATAAGACAGGACACACATTCTCACATCAAGGCTGGACGATGCAACCCAGTGAGAAGAGCAGGGTCCCACAAGCAGGCAAAAATTAGATACAGCCCCCACTTCACTGTTAAAAAAAAATCACAAAACAGCCATAATATATATGCAGAGGACTTATGTCAGACCCCCTACAGACTACCTGATTTCTGTGAGTCCACATGATTCCCATTAAGTTGATTCTGTGAGCCAAGTTTTCATATTCTCCTGGTTTGTCCCTGACTCCTCTGGTTCCTCCCAACCTTCCTCTCTCTCCTTCTCAAGACTCCAGAGCTCCGCCGAATGTTTGGCCGTGAGACTCTGCATCTGCTCCCATCAGTTGCTGGATGAAGTCTGTCTGGTATCTCTGAGAACCGTTATGCTAGGCTTTCATCCTAGAGCGCTCTGCATGCAGGACAAATTGTTGGTTAAGGTTTTGCGGCTGGGTTCATGCCCCAAAGCCTCCACTTGAGGCCTTGCAAGATACAGCAGATGGGTCTGTGCCCCCTATTACTACAGTCTTTGCTCGGGTTATTCTTAGATTCCATGGAGTTTCCACTGCTCTAGGTTTTCACCTTGTATCTAAAATGTCCCCCAAATCCAGTCGATACTACCAGTATTAACACCCACACCCCAACACACACATACATCATACCATCTGTTCCCAATCCCTACACTGGGGGAAAACCTTCTTTTTCACCTTCCCAGGAATGTCCCTTCGTCCCCCCACCCTCTTGAGCCTTCCTTATAACTTAGCCTTTCTAGGTCTTTGAGTTGTAGCATGGTTAATCTTTTCTTTACAGCTAGCATCCACTTATAAGTGAGCACACACAATGCTTGTCTCTCTGGGTCTCGGTTACCTAACTCAGGATGATTTTTTTTCTAGTTCCATTCATTTGCCAGCAAATTTCCTGACATTATTGTTTTTAACAGCAGTGTAATACTCTGCTTTATAAGGGTACCATATTTTCTTTATCAATTCTTCAGGTGAGGGACCCAGATGACATCTCTGTTTAGTACAAGATTTTATTTTCTGCTTTGAAAATGTGTCTTTTAGTAAGCCTCTATCCTCAGTGATACCAGTTAGGTTTCCTGGGTGACATAGGAGACCTCTGAATTGTTAGAGCTTCTCTTATCGTTATAGTCTATCTCTGCTGACTTCAACATCTTTATCTGCAGCTTCTTCCACTCTCACCATTCATAGACAAGGGTAAGAACAGGGCATTGCTCAGGGGAATTCTGCAGTTGATTTGGTTTTCTAATTGGAACATTCCCCCCGCCCCCCACCTTCCCCAAGTTAACACTCAGGCAGTCAGTTGAGCTTTCTTATCATTCATGTTCTCTCAAGAAAAGATGTCATTTCTTCCAGAAACTTTGCCTGAATTCTCAACTGGACCAAGTTACTCTTTGGTGGAACAGATGATGAGTTTTCAGCCTACCGTGGATTCTGCCGTACCACACCCACTATCTTTAATCAATTGTGGTCTTTTTTTCTTTTCCATTTAAACTGAGAGATGTTATTTTTCTCTTTCATTGGAACTCTGACAGGTGACTACTGTGTTACTAAATGCCACAATTTAAATATGTTTGTTTTTCAGAATGTGGGGCGACTCATAAAGACAGGAGGAGGTCTAGTCGGTGAGTTAAACAGTCAGATGATGCACAACTTTGATGAATTAATTTTCTTCTTTTAATTTTACTTTATTTTTCTTGCATATGAGTGTTTTGCATGTGTGTATATTTGTGTACTGCATGAATGCCTGGTGCCTGCAGAAGCAAGAAGAGAGCTTCAGACCCCTTGGAACTGGAGTTACAAGCAGTCATGAGCCACCATTCGGATGCTGGCACTCTAGAAGAACATCAAGTGCTCTTCACCACTGAGCCATCTTTCCAGGCCATAAATTGCTTGTGTTATTTTGGCCTGGCTTCATTTGACCAAATTATAGTGGTAATACAAGAGACCTCATATCACCGTAACAAATGATAATAATGGACAGTTTGAAATACTGTGATAAATACCAAAATGTGTCACAGAGGCTAAGAAAGAACAAGCTGTTAGGGAAGTGGGGGTGGTAGAGCTAGTTGTTGCAGAGTTTCTACAGACCTTCAACTTGTTAAAAAAATAAACTGAGAAATAAGATGGCAATGTACAATGAGATGGAGCATCATGGGCCATGAAGAAGACTATGACTATGACTATGACTATGACTATGACTATGACTATGACTATGACTATGACTATGACTATGACTATGACTAACCATAGCCAGTCAGAAAAAAAAAATCTTAATTACCTTTCCGGGAGTAGCAGAAAATTTTGTGTTTGTAGTAAATACTGAATTACAAAATGTAGAGTTATGTTATTGATGGGAAAAACACAGCTCTCATCTTAAAAGGAATAAGGTAGTTTATTCTGGAATCATTTTGAGTAACCACAATCCTGGAACACAGATTTGGGTTAACCCACATCCCATGCTTCAACATAAAAGCAGTTTCATGAAGTCTTAAGTCATCAATATAGCTTTAAGACATTTAAAATGCACCAGAGAGGCAGGTTCAGTGAGAAGGGAAGCGCTCCTATAGAGCTGAGATGTTATCTGATGATATTCTTAGCTTTGGGATTGGTGGAAGCTGGTCATAGATGTTAGTTCACTGGGGTGAGCAAGGAATGGCCATTCTGGAGAGTTAGATAAGGTAATTAGTCCTTAGACCCTCAACAATCCAGACTCTCCACAGGACTGAAATTCTAGTCAGCCGATTAGTCTCTGCAGACACAGCTTTTTTCAGGAGGTTTTGTTCACAATATCATGGCTGGGTTTTACAGTTCTGGTTACACAATACACAAACTTGATAAAACCTATCGAGGTCATTTTTCAAGCCTTTATCTCCCCAAGTGTCTCCTGCCACTATGATAGTTTTTGCGTCCAGATGAAGTTGAATACTTGCTATGCTGAAAGGTACTTTCCACCCTTCCAACAGAAATTCGTTTTCATGCTCTCCCAAACATAGAACATGAACAGTCCACCCGGGGTATGATGTGAAAGTGAGATTCTGAACCAGCAGTAATTTGAAGCTTGTTGAATTAATGTAAAGCAGAATGGAGTAGGTTAATCTTTGGCCCTTGAGGTAAATTATAACATTATATTTTCTGACTCTTGCTATTCGTACTAGGTGACAAGGAAATGGTGCTCTGACTGCAGCTTAGGGGTGGGCTGGCATGCTTCAGCACATTCATGTCTATTGTGAGAAACCACGCAAATCGGAGCTTCCACTGGACAAAGTCAGCCCCTGCAAACCTTCAGCTACTAAAGGTGTAACTGCTGTGTTGTCCAGTTAAGAACTTGGTCTTGAAGTCAGGTTGGGTTTTTTTGTTGTTTTTTTTGTTTGTTTGCTTGTTTGTTTTTTTGAAAGTGTTTTTCTTAGAAAACTTTTGAACACAGCTGGTTAAATGGCACAGCTAACGTATTTGCTGTTGGGGTTATTTTTACTCACTTTGGAAAAGGTTAGAGCAGCCTCTGTTTTCTTGGTTTTCATGACAGCATGAAAGTTATACTTCAGTGAAGTAGAGGTGCTAATTAATTTCCACTGAGTGTGATTGCTTCTTGCCTGAACGTAAATATTACAATGAATATGTTGGTTTTCCGATCAAACCTGCATACATTCTTCAATAATTAGTGTCTTGGTCAGGGTTCCTATTCCTGGACAAAACATCATGACCAAGAAGCAAGTGGGGAGGAAAGGGTTTATTCGGCTTACATTTCCACATTGTTGTTCATCACTGAAAGAAGTCAGGACTGGAACTCAAGCAGGTCAGGGAGCAGGAGCTGATGCAGAGGCCATGGAGGGATGTTCTTTACTGGCTTGCTTCCCCTGGCTTGCTCAGCCTGCTCTCTTAAGAACCAAGACCACCAGCCCAGAGATGGTCCCACCCACAATGGGCCTTTCCCCCTTGATCACTAATTGAGAAAATGCCTTACAGTTGGACCTCAAGAAGGCATTTCCTCAACTGAAGCTCCTTTCTCTGTGATAACTCCAGCGGTGTCAAGTTGATATAAAACTAGCCAGTACAATTAGAAAGGACAAAATTATCCTGAAAACAAAATTCCTATTATCAGTCTAGTTTATGAATAGCCCACTATTGTTTTTAAACATGCTACTAGATGTCTCCAATTCTCATGCGACTCTGCGTCAAGTAAGAGGTATCAGTTGTTCAAGCTCTGTACCTGCTGCAGCCCAGCCAGGAACAGGAATCACCTTCCAGAAGTTAGTGAAAGCCTTTCAGCTGGCGGTGGGATATGCTGGTCTCTGCCCCACCAATTGTTATTCGGTACCATAGTCTTGAAATCTATGATCCATGCAGTCATAGAAGCTATTGCCTTTTGTGGTTAAAACAGAATAGATTAAAATTTCTTGGTTTGTAAGTGACTGGAAATTCACCTAAGAGGTCTACCCTAATATACCAGCCTTGCTGTTATCTGCCCAGGACAGTCTTAGCCATTTATAACATCAGTTGTTTTCCCCAGTCCTTGCTTATACCTGAATCAGCTTGAATAGGTCTACATGTATAGAATGTTGTTTTGCTTCAGTTAGTTTTTGGAAAAGATAATATGGTTACAGTGGATTTTGAAAATGATCTTAGAGCCTCTAAAACCCTGTCACAGAAAATTAAATTATGTAAAGTTGTCTCCAAAATCAAGCCAAAACAAAGTAAATAAGCAATCCAGAAAACCCAGAGGGTAATTTTAGTCTTCCCTTATTTTTGTTGGCATTACTCCCCTTACTATACATACCTACACCCCCCACACACACACACACACACCACAGAGAGACAGATACACAGAAAAAGACAGACAGGAAGAGACAAAAAGAGAACTTTATCAAAAACAATGGCCATTCCTTATTTTATGTAGTATATGTAAATGCTAACTCAAGGCTAGTCTCTTAATCTCATTCACTGTTTAAGTCTCTCCAATGTGAAAATTTGGTACCGTTACTCAAGTTTCTTTTGTGTGGCCTGAAGATCCCTAATGAGATAATATGTAGTTTCCTAGTTTTTAAAAATATCTTTATTGAATGCCTTTATCCATGGTATGTGTAGATGAATAGTTAAGTAGAAAATTATAAACTTTAGTTGTGTGGATTATTGACATTATTTCTACAGTTGCTACTCATTTAGTTTGTCAGCATTGTATTCCTTGGTGCTGAACACGATGCTAGATGCCAATCACCAAGGCCAGTGAGGGTACCCAGGCCACACATCCTTTAAGCACCTGTCTCTGTTGCAGATGAAAGTGAGGGGCAAAGCACTGTTCATTACACTCATGAGAAGACACCAAAGACCAGCAGAGATGTAAAAAGTGCAGTTTTTATTATTGATAGAAGCATCACGTATTTGTTAGAAAGTCTAATATTTTGAGACATGTGATTCAATTTTTGTTTTCTTTATCCTAGAAAACAACACTCTACCTAGCTCAGTCTAACAGAATCTCGGACTCTTTTCTTCTCATTTATTCCTGACCCTGGCTCATCCTCATGTGCATTCAGCCATTTGTTAAGTGTATCATTGCTTGCCATGGTTGAAACACTAATTCATGTCATGATTATTTTTCTCTTAAATAATGGTGACATCTTGTATGGCATCCTAACTCCATTCCCTCTGTGCTCTTCTCCAGCTTATCTATGAGCTTCCTTGAAACTGTTTTTTCCACAGTTTCTACAATTCCCTGTCTTTTCATTTCCTGATGGTATTTTTTTGTTGTTCCAGAGATAACATATCTCTTTTCTTCTGTTAAATATCCCATCTTAGAAGAGTTATTTTTTATAACTTTATGAATGTTGAAACCTAGGTTAGATATCTCATGCATACTTAAACACAATGTTTCACTACCTATGTGGAAACAGTCACCACATTACATTTATGTTTTAATTATTTCTTCATATTAGAGACTGCAAGGTATGCCCAATTGGAGACCCTAAGGCCACCACTGCCTCAGAATGGCTACAAATATACCCCAACATAAAACATACACTAACTTAAGACATTATAAGAATTTGGGGATACTATAGGTAACCCTTGTATACTTCTCAAGCATAAACTTCATAGATTACATTTTGTTGCAGTGTCAAAAGATAGAATACTAAAACTATCATACAGCTAATATTCAGTGCTGTTTCTCTAGGATCTACTATTATGCCTGACATATGGGTATTCAGTAATCACTTATTAAAATGATAAATACAAGGCAAATTGAAAAACATAGACAATACCAATTCAATTCTTCATTCTCCAAATATAATTTTATTAGAACATAGCCATGCCTGTTACTTTATGTGTTGTCTGTAGCGTTATCTTGTAATAGAATAGTCAAGAGCTGAAACACACTCTATGGTCTGTAAGTCTCAAAGGTTTACTATGTGGTCCTGAAAGACTCCGAGAGCCCCTCGCTCAGGCCTCAGGACAATAGCGGACACCCAAGAACTTACGATAGACTGAGCTTGTTGCAAACCATATGAGGCTTTATTCGGGGAAAGCCAGAGCTCTGGGAACAACTCATATCCCACGAAGGGGTAGAGGAGTCGACCTCAAGGGGAAAGAGGTCCCAGTTTTTATAGGCCCTCAGGGGAGAAAGGAGAAGGGGGAGAGTAGGGGATTTCCAGATCTAAACAATGTCTATTCTCAAGAAATGGGTATGGGAGGGGTACAAGGAAAGAGTCTGGTGCAGGTATAGCAACTCAGGATTGGCTGGGCTGTGGTTGCTGGGGAGATTTTCTGACTCTTGCTCAGCAACCAATATCACAAACACCTGGCAATGGGCTTCATCGGTGGGCACACACATGGGTCAAGGAATGGTCAAAACATTGGCAGACTCACAGGTTCAAGGAGTGGCCAGAGCATTGTGCACCTCTATTTTTCTAAATCAGTGAAGCTAGTTCTGCTAACAGTGACCTCTATCTTGCCAATTTCAGGGCTTCTGTGTCCTTTCACATTCTGTCAGGATCTTTCAGTCCTTTGTTAAAAATCTTCAGTGCCCACTGTCACAGGCTGATGCAAGGTTTAGCTTTCATTGTGAGTAAGCTTTGGTAAATTGTGTCATTGAAGAATCCATTTATCTATATTGTTGACATGAAATTGTTAAAATATTCCTGAATTATCATCTTTAATGTGTGGAGATTTTCAAGTTGTGCCTATTTCATTTAATTTGGGACCTCTTGTTCTTAATTTGATTCTCAAATTAACATTTAACCTTACTCTCTTTACTATTTTTCTGCTTAACTCATATATGTGAGTTAATACCCTTATTATTTTACATCCTCAGCTTGTTTGAGTTATAATTTGCTATTTTATTTCTAGTTTTTACGCTATTAAACTCTTTTTAAATCATATGAAGGTTTCGATTGGAATTCTGAAGATCTCTCTGATCTAATTATTTTTTAAATAATTTGGGAATATCCTCAGCCACTACATTTTCATTCTTTTTGTTTTGTAATTTTTCATTCAGGGATGCAAATTGTATGTTATTTCATTTGATATTGTCACAGAGTTCAAGACATGTTCTGTTTTTCCTACTTCTTTTCTGTGTTCCTTTGCATTTTGGGAAGATTTTGTCACCCATGATTTAGGTTGTCCCCATCCAAGCACTTAAAGGAAACAAAAGGGAAACTCACTGAGGTCCTTCTCAGAAAAAATTCCACTTACAGATATTTGGGGATATAATTTGCAACATCAGTTCTCTGTTATCTTCAAACATCCTAGTTGCTTTGCATTTTTCTAACTTACTGGTTGCAACAGTTGTGGATTATTTTTTCTCCTGAGACCTCTCCTGTTGGCTTACATTGTCTGTAATTTCCCATGTCCTTACATGGCCTTTTCTTTTTGCACACATGTCTGCAGCATACTTGGTGCTGTGTTTTAAATGTAAATTGTCCATCAAAGGTGAATCTGTTTGAACTCTTGACCTCTTTCTGGTGGTGTTGCTTGGGAACATTGTGGAATCTTGATTAGGTGGACCCTCACTAGAGGAAATGACTCACTGGGGGTGGGCCTTGAGGCTTTATAGACAGCCCCAGCTTCCAATTAACTCTCTGCTTCCTGAGTAAAGATACAGTGTGACCATCCAGCTTTCTGCTCCTGCTGCCATACCTTCCCTCCATGATAAACTGTGTCTCCCAGGAACTGTAAGACACAATAAAACTCTCTCTGTCCTGGTTAGGGTTATCATTGCCATGATGAAACACCATGACCAAAGCAACTTGGGGAAGAAAGGGTTTATTTGGCATACACTTTCATATCACTGTTCATCACCGAAGGAAGTCAGGGCAGGAGTTCAAACAGGTCAGGAACCTGTAGGTAGGAGCTGATTCAGAGGTCATAGAGGAGTGCTGCTTACTGATTTGTTCCCTCTGGCTTGCTCATCCTGTTTTCTTATAGAACCCAAGAACCCCAGCACAGGGCTGGCACTACCCACAATGGGTTGAGCCCTCTTCCATCAATCATTAATTAAGAAAATGCCCTATAGGCTTGGCTACAGATTGATCTTATGGAGGCAATTTCTTTCTTTTTTTAATTTATTTTTTTTAATTAGGTATTTCCTTCATTTACATTTCAAATGCTATCCCAAAAGTCCCCCAGACCACCCACACACACACTCCCCTACCCACCCACTCCCACTTCTTGGCCCTGGCGTTCCCTCGTACTGAGGCATATAAAGTTTGCTAGACCAAGGGGCCTCTCTTCCCAATGATGGCCGACTAGGCCAACTTCTGATACATATGCAGCTAGAGACACAAGCTCAGGGGGTACTGGTTAGTTCATATTGCTATTTCTTAATAGAGATTCCCTCCTCTCAAATTATGTTAGCTTTTGTCAAGTTGACATAAAACTATCCAGTACACTCCCGTCTTCTGCCTTTGTCAGCATATTTCAGCATAGCAACAGGAAAGTAACTGAGAGCTTTGCTAATTCCTCTCACAAGTGTATTTGTCTGATTTTATTACAGCCCTGGGGCTGGAACAAACTTAACCTAATTTCTTCTTATTGGAGACTGAATGTTTCTGTCCAGATATCACTCATGTTTTGGAACTTTATTCCCAATTGTGTTTTTCAAACTTAATGTTGCTGAGATAAAAAAAAATACTTAAGGGGAACAATTTAATAAAAAAAAAAAGATTTATTTTGGCTCATGATCTTCAGAGGTTTAGTCTCAGCATCACAGACAAGGTCTGTGCAGCACAGCAGCTAATACTGTGGCAGCCAGAATACTCATGTCATCTCCCATGAAGTGACTAATGTGGCTCAGACTTGCTTAGCTTCCAAGTCCCGAAGAAGTAAGGGCTGTTTGATCATAGATAAGCATACAGCACTCATGACTAGTCCAGTTCCAATAGAGATCTTGTTCCCACCTGAAATCCCAAGAGCACAGTATTTCCTTTTTGCCACACCTTCCCCAATGAGCCTCCCCAACAGAGATTGCGTGTTTAACGCAAGCCTGTCCAGGGGATGCTTTATATTCAGACCAAGTAATGCTCCACAGAAGATTACCAAAGCACCGTGTGCCAGGAGCTATGTTTTCTTCCTAGTTCACGGTATTCCCTTCCAGCCCAGTGCAGAATATGCTACACAAACATTTTATTTCAATCTGTTCAAAGTTAAAGTTTCTCATGACAAATAAGCTCTCTGGAGTTTATCTGTATCGGTTCCAAGTTTTATTCTTCTAATTTCCTGGCCTTGACATAGATAGCTTCATGGAATCCACAGAGGAAGTCCCTCCTAGGTGTGGACAGTTTGGATAGGACACCTCTCCTCTTATGAAGGAAATGTACTTTGGAGGCCCACAAGTTGTGTAGAATTGCTTCTAGGCAAATTTAAGCACATCAAGAACTCTGCGGGGTTGTTGCTGCCTCCTCCCTCTGCCTCTCTATGTCATCATTCTGGAAGCATCCACAGAGCCACCCCAGGTTCCCAGAACCCAGGCTGTCTCTAAAGCACCACGCCCAGCCTGTCCCTTTGAATGGAGTGCTCAGGGCTTTTCCTCCTTAATTATCCATCAGGATATACCTACCCAGCCTGGTTTCCTGTGTTCCCACCGCAGCACTAAAATGTAACTGACCAACCCCTGTTAATGCTTTACTGCATTTAACACCATTACAAATCCAGTTTCATTGTGGCTTCCTGGAAACAAATCTTCATTTTCAAATGCCGAGTTTCTGACTGGGACTCTAAGCATTGTTTAGAGTCAGACAGAGCACATTTCTGCTGGAAAAATTTGTGAATAAAGCTAAAGACTTTCTATCCTATTGGTCCTGGCTGCTGACTATCTGTAAACTCACAGGGAGAAAATTTATGTATTAATGTTCTCTCAGACCTTGAACAATGATCATAAAAGCCTCACTCTGGGAGGAGTATAAAAGATGCTCTGCTCCTTGGGATGCCAAAGAAAAGAACACTTCATTATTCCATTGCTGATTTTCCAGAGATTATCTTTCTCCAAGCCATGCTTTTATGTGTTTCGAATATGCCTAACTTCTCATGTAAAGAAATCCAAATAGTCACTTAACTCAACAGATAGTTACTGTAATTTTACACACACACAGACACACACACTATGTAATATATAATATATACATATATTAGTTTTTCAATCTGTTTAACTTCAAAATAGATTTCACACTCTTCCTGAGATCACCACGTGGCCTTCATAATAGTTGGATTTCTCCATAGGGATGAAATTTTAAAGAGTTTTATGACGGTGTAATTTATTTAACATGTGTGATAGAATTCTTCCCAGTGGTTATTGGAAGTTATCTCTTTGCCACATTGATTGCATAAAAAGTCTTTCAACTGCTATATTAAAACATATGGGATGGTTCTCACCACCCTGCTGTCAGATCTACTGCAGAAGGGATGGGTAGTTCATTATTCTCTATCATTATTATTATTATTATTATTATTAACTTTAAAAATAAAGGAAATGTTCTTTGTTTCACAATATCTCTAAGAGCTAGGGGACATGATTTTTTTTGCAGGCAGAATCCTGAGGTGGATCAAAGTATGACATGGCAACATATAGGGAGTGTGTGTGTGTGTGTGTATGTGTGTGTGTGTGTGTGTGTGTGTGTGTGTGTGTGTGTGTGTGTAGGAGAGACAGAGTTTATTTCTGGGTTCTCTGTGTTATTTTTATATATGTCTCTCCTTAAAGAATAGTGTTCAAATCACTCAGTTATTGACAGTCTAGAGTCATCTGGGAGGAGAAGCTTCAATTTGGAAATTGTGTAGATTAAATAGGTCTGTAGACATATCTGTGGTGGATTATCTTGGTGTTTGATGTGAGTGCTAAGCCCACTGTAGGTGACACCATCCCTATGCAAGTGGTTATGGTGATGCATAAGACAGCTAACTAACTAAACATAATCCTGTGAGCGAGCAGCTTTCCTACATGATTTCTTGCTTCAAGATCCCACTTGAGTACCTGCCATGACTTCTCTGCTGATGAAAGTATAAGTCAAGTAAATATTTTCTTCCTCTTAATTGCTTTTGGTAATGATATTTGCCACATCAAAAGAAAGAAAGTGGTAACACATATCAAAATGATCAATACTTTCTTTCAAGCAATGAAGTGGAGAACTATGACTCTTCTGACTTTATTTTGAAGGCTGTTTTGTCTGTTTGAGGCACCCTGTAATTCCACGTGCATTTCATCCATTTTTCTCTTTCTGCTAAAATATTTTTAGAGTTTGTGTTGTGTTTGTATTGAATCTGAGCAGATCTCCACTGCACATTTGAATCAGCTTCACCTTTTCTCAACACAAGCATCTTGACTATCCACATTTCTGCAAGAGATTAGTTCTATGTGTATCAGTCATATTTTTTTATGTCAGGAAGATAGAATTCCCTATTCTCTTTTAATAAGAAAAGACTGTGTTACTAGGAATAAAATTTTTGTGTGGTATTTTGACAATAATTCAGCAACATACTTTCCAGATTTGCATTTTACCTATAAGAATTCTGAATTCATATTTTCTACTTATTTAAAAAAAACAGTTTCAAAATTATAGAAAAGGAATAGGAATGAAATAAGCCCTCTTTCTTTTCTTTTGGCCTATTTGTAAGTGGTCAACAGTATTCTCTCTCATTGAAAATATTCAGCATCTGACACCCACAAAGGGAACATTTTTCTACATAACCATAATCCAATCATTTTAGAGTGAGCTGGTAAACACAATCAAATAATTTACATATATATTTTATTTCTTCTAGTTCTGTAGGCTGGGAAGTCCAAGATGAAATTTCTGGTCGATGAGGGTCTGGCAAGGATGCAACTCCTAGTTTGCACGTGGCCATTTTCTGATTGCAGCTTCACTGGGTGAGGAGCAGCCATGCCAGCCCTCTGGCCTCTGCTATAAGGATCAGTATGTGCATAGAGGCTGCACCTTGACAGCATCAGAGCCTCCTACAAGCCACTTTCTCCACCACACTGGTAGTTGCTTTCACCATTGAGTAACACAGCATCTCTCAGCACTAAAGTTTTTCCAGACTTTCTCTGTATTGTTTCTCTCTATGTAATTTAGAACTATTTTAGAGGGAAGATACTTTGAGAAACATATACATTGTCAATTCCTCGTCGAAATTTTACAAACTTCCTTCAACAACTATTGATTCTTCTCAACTGAATGAATGATTATTATAATGCTTCTCATCATGGCTCATTTCTTCTGTCGTGGTGGTTGGCATTATATATTACAGGGAAAAGAGGCATTGCTCCTCATCTTATTAATTCAATGAATCAAACTAGGAAGGGTAAAATGTGTATTTTAATCAGTGTTTTGTAATCTGTTTAGATCTTCATCTTGCTTTTCAATTCTCTTCAATCCCACTAGTTAAAACTCCTCTGATGTAAAGCATACATCTTTTGATATGAATACATTCCTTTGGCTGATTCCAAAAAGAAAGAGAGAGAGAGAGAGAGAGAGAGAGAGAGAGAGAGAGAGAGAGAGAGAGAGAGAGACCCTGATTTGTGCCATTTGTGAATTTTTATGGCAAATACTCTAAATCACAGACAATTTTAAGATACTCATGGTATAGTCAGTGGCTTGCAAAATATTCTAGAATCCAAGTCGCCTCTGATAATTTTTTGGTGAGTTATGTTTAATGTTATTGTCATTCACATGCTCAAGATTGCTTGTTCATCAGCAAGTCTCTGTGCTGCTGGAGGAAAGGCACTTCATAATATCACTGTGATTTGATGCTATATACACATTTCCATTTAAAAGTTAATCACATTCCCACATCTAACAGACAGGCTCTAAAAGGCCATTGTTTTTATTCCATGCATCTGGTCATATGTTTACCTAAAAACCAGAGATTTCCTTTTTATGGAAAAACAGTAAAAATGATGTTTTTGAGTAACAGCAAATTTTGCTGCAACTATGCATTCAAATAAGTGGTATTAATTCATCATTATGACCATGAGAACTGTGATAATGACTAAGATGAGGGAAACTTATACGAATAAATGAATTTATGTCAGTTGTTAATTTGAAATTACTTTTTCATTTCAATTAACCATGAGTGATAACGTGTGTGTCTTAACAATAACACACAAAGAAAATTCGATGCTCCACAAGTGGGTGTGAAGTGGCGGCTGAGTGGGGTGAGCGTGGACAGCTCTTGCAAAAGGATCTGAGTTTGGCTCCTAGTCCTCATGTCAGTTGCTTCACAGCTGCATGTATTCCAGCCCTGGGGGATCAGATGCCTCCAGCCTCCATGGGCACCTGCATCAAGGGCACCCATACACACAACTAAAAATAACGTTTTAATTACATGATCAAGGTTCATGCAAGCTAAACATGGTGATTATTTTAATCCATTACTATCACTTTTCAAAAAGGCACTAGTATGAATTCTCTAAATATTAAAATTACATTAATAGAATGGCTTAGAATAAGAATTGAGTTCTGGAAACTTTTTAAATCCTCCTTTATCTAAGTTACCTATTTCTTAAACCAGAACAACAATGAAAGTTAAATTTATTATATTATGAAGAGTTCAGATAAAAAAAATGAGTAATCTGAAGCAGGTTGACTCTAATCACAGCTGAAATAAGTGGGTTGAATTGGTTTACAAAGAGAATAAATGGAAATCCATAGCTATCAGTGCATTTCACATAAGATTCTGAATTTCGTAGTGAAGGCAGTATATGGTAAAGGAGCATACTGAACTTTAATAATGATGTCTTCTTTAGTATGCAAGTTCTGTAAATGTTCATCTTCATCAGAATTTAAAATATGACTCAAAAGCTAAAATTATTCATTATGTAAATGCATGCTTACATATAATATCCCCTGAAGGAGTGGCTGTATTGACTCTTATTCTTAGATGATATCTCCATGATTTTTTTTTTAATCTCCTGAAACAGAGTCTCACTATGTAGCTCTGGCTGTCCCAGAATTCACTGTGTAGACCAGACTGGTGTCAAATACACATAACCATCCTAAAACTCACTGTGTAGACCAGGCTGGTATCAAACCCACATATATCTGCCTACATCTGCCTCTGCCTCTCAATGCCGGGATTCTTAACCAAAACAATAGTTTTGTCTTTTATGTCATGGAATCTATTCTCATTCTCCCTGAGAAATATCAGAAAAAAATGGGACATTTTGCTTGTTTTTCTTTACTTTTTCTCACATACTGAACTGGAGAGAAGAAAATCCTTGTCCCAAATATAAAGAGTTGATCCTAGAATAATTTGCATGTACATAAATGTGGTTTTGTGTCTTTTATTTTTCTATATAATTTCTTTTTCATTATATCTACTTGTTTTTGTAATTCTTATTAAACATCATCCTTGGCAATTTTATATGTGTGTATAGTGCACTGTTGTTAATCACTCTCACTGGCAGTGGAACCTGAGGGAATGGAGCCTTAAAACAAGGTGGACTAAAGTCTCATGCAGTAACCAATTTTATTCAGAGAATCAGACAATTAATACTCTAATGGTTAAGAGAAATCAGATGAGTAAAGGTCTCATGAATTCAAGCTATATACAATCACAAGGACAAGCTACGTGTGGCAAGGCCACATTTTTCCACAGAGGTGTATAAACAAATAACAATGACCAGTTATAACGAATAATCTGGAGTAAATCCAATCCTGTCCACTTGTGGTGGTTTGAATATGCTTGACCCAGGGATGGGGACTATTAGGAGGTGTGGCTTTGGTGGAGTAGATATGGCCTAGTGGAAGGAAGTGTGTCACTGTGGGGATAGGCTTTGTGACACTCCTCCTAACTGCCTGGAAGCTAGGAAGCTAGTCTCTCCTGGCTGTAGTCAGATCAAGATATAGAACTCTCAGATCCTTCTCCAGCACTATGTCTGCCTAGATGCTGCCATGTTTCCTACCATGATGATAACGGACTGAACCACTGAAATTGTAGGCCAGCCTAAAGTGCAAAGTTTCTGCATGTGTCATGTGATACAGACTCACATGGTGTTTTGCTGAGGCAAGATCTGTAGGAAGATACATGATGTTTGAAGAGAGTATAATTAGGACTCAACAAACAGTGAAGGTGTGCTTGCACAGCTTCCTTTGCAAAACTGCATTGGTCTTGCATCTTTGATGATCTTTGCTCTGTTGGGAGAGGCATGGCAGAGAACCTCTTCTGGTGTCCCAGATGGTTTTGGTCACTCCTGCTGACTCACATAGATTCAATGGAGGCCTGGCAGTTTCTGCTGGATTATACAACTGCTGCTGATTCCTGTTTGTAGGGCTGTGGGTGTAGGGGAAGAGAAGGGAGGGAGAGAATGCTCTCATCCTGCCAGAGTTTCTGTGCTCTGGGCAGGCAGACGTGAGAGGACTGCCAGACACTTTCCATTCAGCCCCCAGTGCGCATCTGGCTATGTGAAGCCACTGACCCCACACGGCAGGGGGTGGAAAAGGTGCCACCCCTGATACCAGCTTCTCAGTTTCTGGCATCCCACGCTGGATATTGCAGAGGAGCTGAGAACAGAATAGGGATCCCGGGGATTTGGGAAGAGGAAGAGAAAGAGAGGTTCCCACGCAGGCAAGAGTCCTTAGTCCAGTCCATGGCTGGAGCATAGGAAGGCCTTCTGATGGGAGATTAGGCACAGCTTGTTAGGAGAAAGCCTATCCCGTCATCCAAGCACAGCGGGCCTTGATGAACAGAGATAGTCTATGGTTTTAGAGCTTTATTGTAGAAAGGCAGGGGGAACGAGACAAAGTAGAAAGAGAGAGAGACTGACCATGGCCAAGAGGAGGGAAGGGGAAAAGAGAGAGAGAGAGAAGAAAGGCTAGAGAGTAAGAGGTTAGAAAGAGAGCACGAGATTAGAGAGTAAGGGAGTGAGGAGAGAGAGGAGGGGCCAAGCAGCCCCTCTTATAGTGGGCTTGTCATCTTGTTGTTGCTAGGTAACCGAGAGGAGTCTAGCCTGAAGGTCAGAAGCTTGGGACATTGTCTACATGACTAAAAGTCACACACTTCTCCTGTGGCTGTGGGGGCAGTAACTTCGACAGGAGCCAGGAGTCCAGGAGACATGAGGGAACGCCTTCTGTCTCATGTAGGTGAAAATTATCACCACTGGGTTTCACTGGGGTTCTACACCTCAGCTAGACTAGAGACCAAGCTGTCTGTGCATAGCCCTTTGCCCCACATCTATTTAGTGTCCTGACACTACTGAACTGAACTGCTGGTATCCTGACAAACAGAGATTGGAACCTCCTCAAAGAACTACTTCTAAACAGATCCACATCCTCTTGTCCTATTTAACATCTTTTCTCCCCTACCTTTGGATGGTGGGCTAGAAAGGAAATCAAAGCATTTGAAAACCCTCATTTAAAGTAGGTGTTTAAACATTGAAGTCTCTACTAGCCCCAATTATATGTTGCCCCATATAAGAGTTGCCTTGGTGATGGTGTCTATATACAAAACTATAACACCACTATACTAGGGAGGAACACAAAGTTACATTCCAAGAACAATTCCATGTTTTTTAATAAACTGAGGTCACAAGACTCTTGTTTTGATTTCTTGGAGTTTTCTTAAAATCACTCAGAATTTTCCTCACATGACTCTTTCCTTAGACCCTGTTTCAATACATTATAATAACCCTCAGTCCTTGCCCTCATTTTTCTCCTTTCCACACTGTTGCACCCTTTCTCACATTCATTTATTTGTGTTGTTTTGTCATCCAGAGTTTAACCAGGTCCTTCTATGTGACCACAGGTTTATCACTATCCATAGGTCCCTGGAGGTTCATTAGTGGGTACACAACTGAAGACAATGGCTGCCCCTCCCCCAGAAGTCACTAGTATTTAATAATTCAGGAAGGAGGGATAGAACCTCTTGGAGTATATCCTGACTGACTGTTGACAGGCCCAGTGTTAGTCAGGCCCATTGCAAGTATTTATAGCTGCTATGAGACCATAATTGCATTCTCTGTATGAAGCTCAGGAGCTTCTCTATGCAGTGAATGGTGGTGAGTACATTAATACATAGTATCTCAAGTCCTGAGGAAAAGTGAGAGTTGATTGTTCAGCCTTAGCTAGGAATATAATAGTTTGTGAATAGAAAGAGGGGCTATAAAATCTTATTTTTTAAAATATTAAACTCTTCAAAGGTTGTAACTATCATTACTGGATTTTGAAGTCACTGTCAGTTTTATTTCCATCATTATTTCCTGACATAAGCCTTTTCATTGTCTATACATATATTTCTCTTCAGTGTGTGTCTATTAGAGTATACGAGATTTCAAAAGACAGACAACTGGGCTTCGACTTAAAAGGTATTCATTTGGTCTTATCTTACTTTTTCTGAGATCATGGCAAAGCAGCTGCCTTATGTCTGAGTTTTTCCATCTCTAACAATAGTTCTTTCATAACAACATGAAGACTTTTTTAAAAGAATTAACTATTTTAGAGAAGGATTTTATTACATGTGCTGTTCAAACTGTAAGTAGAGCTGAGACTACACTCAGTGTCTCTGATCTGCCTTGTTCATCATACTGTTAGAACATGTGGAAATGCCTAATTAAAGTGACCGCACTACATGTTTAAAAACCCCCAAGTGCAGAACAGTGTAGTGGGACTGTTTAGGACTAAAATTTTTTTTGTAGGCAGTATTGTGCCGGCAGATATCAGTCAAACAAATAGTGCCCATAACAGCCATTGTACGTGAGACTTATAAAACAGGTAGCAGTTGGGAGTTGCTGTTCTAACTGGTCTGTAGGTAGCAAATCAACTGCCACAAGGAACCTGGGATGGGAAGGCAAAGAGGTGCTGTCTACAATTGTACAATTGGTGAATGTTCCATCAACTCCAACCAAACTCACTGTAGCTTATGTGAATCCTGCACTCATTGCATGGATGCACTAAAGGCTCTTCATTAACTCTCTTTCCACCTTTAATACTTGGAATCATAGTAAGGTCATAGTAACTTTTGCTACTGACCAAGAGGGTGGCCTATGGTTCATGTAATTCAGCACCTTTCATTATAAAACAGATTTGCTTAGCTTGTCTCTCACAAAGTATTACTTGCACTATGTCATCTTATTTATTTGTAATGTCTGCTTGATATCATGTTCCTGTCCCTACTTTTTAAACTGCATTTCTTTTAAGTGAAGCTGATAGAATGGCCAAGCAGAATCTTGTTTTCTAAGGTCAGCATGAAACTGTTTCAGTCGATAATATATTTAAGTGACACGTTGTGATTATAGATTTTTATAGAAAATGAAAAAAGAAACAACAAAAAACAAAGCTATTTTGTCATCAAAGCTGAAGTGTGTCACAATGTCCCACAATACACCCCTCTGTCCACACATCTTGCAAATGTTCATTGCAATGAGTCACTGATCTGGTTCAAGACCTCTGGCTTCTGCTACACCATCAATATTGAATCCTTACTGAGATTCCTCTAGCACAAAAGAGCTAAACAAAGAATTCTCAACTGAAGAATATCGAATGGCCGAGAACCACTTAAAGAAATGTTCAACATCCTTAGTCATCAAGGTAATGCAAATCAAAACAACCCTGAGATTCCACCTCACACCAATCAGAATGGCTAAGATGAAAAACTTAGGTGACAGCAGATGCTGGTCAGGATGTGGAGAAAGAGGAACACTCCTCCATTGTTGGTGGGATTGCAAGCTGGTACAACTTCTCTAGAAATCAGTTTGGCGGTTCCTCAGAAAATTCGATATAGTACTTACTACCTGAGGACCCAGCAATACCATTCCTGGACATATACCCAGAAGATGCTCCAACTGGTAATAAGGACACATGCTCCACTATATATATATATCAGGCTTATTTATAATAGCCAGAAGCTGGAAAGAACCCAGATGTCCCTCAATAGAGGAATGGATACAGAAAATATAGTACATTTACACCATGGAGTACTACTCAGCTATTAAAAACAATGAAATTATTAAATTCTTAGGCAAATGGATGAAACTAGAAAATATCATCCTGAGTGAGTGTAAGACTCTGGGGAGCCTTAGCTTATCAGGGACCCCCTGAGTGAACCATGTGGAGCTAGTATTGATGCAAAAAGCAAGAGGAATTTATTGTTCCAGTGCACTGGGGGTGTCCCAGACCTGAAGGAGAGGCAGTGACCCCAGCACCAATTCAGCGAGCTTTTATATGGTTTCCAGGGGCAGAACAGAGCATCAGCAACTAGGCAGAATATGATTGGTGGAACAGTGCACCCTTTAAACTGATTGGTCTTTAGGAAATGAGGTGACAAGGACTTCCGTTGTCTGAAGGTGAGCAATGGTCAGTCCTGCTGAATGTATCCGCACATGCAGGTCTGTTCCTAAACTGTGGTTTGAGAGATGCTAATTAGCCTCTCCCTTCCAGAGGGGTGAGTGTTTCATGACCTTCCCAAAGCTCCTATGCTTTTTGAGAGGTAACCCAGTCACAAAAGAACACACATGGTATGCACTCACTGGTAAGTGGATATTAGCTCAGAAGTCCAGAATACCCAAGATACAATTCACAGACCACATGAAGCTCAAAAAGAAGAAAGACCAAGTGTGGATACTTCGGTCCTTCTTAGAAGAGGGAACAAAATACCAATGGGAGGAGATACAGAAACAAAGTGTGGAGCAGAGACTGAAGGAAAGGCCATCCAGAGACTGCCCCACCCCGGGATCCATCCCAGTCACCAAACCCAGGCACTATGTGAATGCCAAGAAGTGCATGTTGACAGGAACCTGATATAGCTGTCTCAAGAGACTCTACCATTGCCTGACAAATACAGAGGTGGATGCTCTCAGCCAATCATTGGACTGAGCATGGGGTCCCCAATGGAGGAGTTAGAGAAAGGACCCAAGGAGCTGAAGGACTTTGCAGCCCCATAGGAACAACAATATGGACTAACCAGTACCCCCTCCCCAGAGCTCCCAGGAACTAAACCATCAACCAAAGAGTACACATGGAAGGACCTGTTGTTCCAGCTGCATATGTAGCAGAGGATGCCCTTGTTGGTCATCAATGGGAAAAGAGGCTCTCGGTCCTGTGAAGGCTCGATGCCTCAGTGTAGGGGAATGCCAGGGCCAGGAAGCAGGAGTGGGTGGGTTGATGAGCAGGGGGAAGGAGAAGGGGATAGGAGGTTTTCAGAGGGGAAACCAGGAAAGAGGATAGCATTTTAAATGTAAATAGAGAAAATAGGTAATAAAAAATATTAAATTGTCTTTAAAACATATTTTTGTTTATTCTTTGATAATTTTATCCGTGGATACCATCACTTTTCTAAATCCTGTCTTTCTCCATGCTCCCTTTTGCCCTCCCACACACATCCCAGCACGTGTCCATCCCAACTTCACAGTATTAAAATATAAGTTCAAGAACTAACAAATAGATCCAGAGTAGTAAGGGGGAGAGGAGTGAAATCATACATACCTGTAAATATCAGTACTGCTAGTAGTATCATTAATATCATGAGACATTTACTGACCAATGCCTATTTACAGATGTTGAACTAATGTTATCTTATAAATGATTTATACTTACTATTTCAAGTTTTACACAGGAATCTTCTGCTTTTTCAAACACAGGATAATATTTTGACTTTCTTTGAACATACATATATATATATATATATATATATACTTTTTTTGGTTCTGTATTTTTAGGTTTTAGAATTAACAGGAAGAAAGAATTTGCCCTGTCCTCTCTCCTCCAAAGCTCATTTGTTCACATTTCCTCTCCTCTCACCAGTTTCCTAGCAACACAGCAAACAAATGAAAACCTTTTATCTTCAAAAAATTGAAGTAAGAAATCAAGATAAAAATGAGGGGTAAATGAAGATCAGCTTTTTAAATGCTTGTGTAACTAAGAAGAAAAGAAAACCATTTCTTACTTAACTGGTATTGACACACCAACTGCTAATGCTGTTTAAAGGGCTTTGTGTGAAGCTGGCCCGAGAGGCCTCGCGGATAAGCTTTGAAGATCAGCAATGAACCTTCGACCTCAAATATTATGTCCATTGTGCACATATTTACCTTTTCTTTCTTTCTTTTTTTTTACACAAATCCATATATCCTGTTATGATAAGAATCACTTACCTGCTGGTAAACAAAACTTTTCATTATAGTAAAAAAAATAAAAAAAATCAGAATGTTTCAGGGAAAACCTAAACCAGATAAAAATCTTGATATAATTTTCAGGTGATGGTATCTACGTTATGCAATCATTTATCTTTCATTGTTTTTTTTTTTTCTTGAAAATTATTTGCTTCACCCCAAGAAACCCATTTTGATTTTTAAATAATAAGGGGAAATTACTAGTGAAATCTATTAAATAAAAAACAGGTCTGAACTATTCAACTATTTTTCAGAAACAGGGTCAGACACAGAAGATTCAGTTTTCAAGTGGTTACGGGCTTTGTCGAATGTAGCCAGGATATCTGCAGCCATCTGAAAATCCTTCTGTAATCTAAGCACAAAAGACGGCAGTGGTCATTAATATCCCTAGGGAAAGTCAACGGCTTATGCCAAAAAACTGGTGGCTATTTCCATAGAAGCAGCAGAGAAAGAAACCAAGATAGTAATTGCTGACCCTTTTACAGCAGGCAGTTGTCCTTAGACCTCAGTATTGAGCTTTCTCTCTCTCACTCTGTGTGTGTGTGTGTGTGTGTGTGTGTGTGTGTAAGAGTAATAAAACAGCACAGCTGTATAGTCCATTAAACATTTACACCCAGGCATAAGTGCCAACTCTTATGAGCATGTGATTTCATTATACAACATGTGCCCCACCCCAGACATTTCCACTTCATGTCCAGTGTGGATCTTGTTTCTATAGGCAGCAGAAAAAGAAGGACTTTCTTCTGGAATCCCTGAGTAATTGTGTTCCCAAATCAATACCCATCAGTAGCAACATCACATACTACTTTTCAGCGAACAGGTAACTATGGTGACATACAAATTCTAATTGTAGCCACAAGGTTTTTTTAGCACTCTGGCTAGCTCAAGTCAGGCTAGCATCTGTTGTTGCAACTACTAACAAAAATGACTTATTTTATAAAGACTTACATGCCATGAATCTCCCTTCGCATCCCTATGTTTCCCACCCTGGACAAGTCCTCTTTCCTTATTCATGACTTTGTTAGTTTGTTTCTGGAGATCCACCAAGTTTAACCAGGATGACATGTATGTTCGTGTGTTTAGAATTATCTGCTGGAGCCTGACAGAATCCTCAAACATATAAAACTGAAGACCATAATGACTGCCCTTGCCTAGAATCCATCAGTAGCCATGTTTTCTCACATTCTTTGGAGAACCAAAGGGGACTGCTGTAAGGACATAATTGTAATCACTTGTCAAACCTGCCAGCTTAAGTCTTCACTGGGAATTGTGCAGGAAAACAACAGACTGTTAAGACTTACAGTTGTTTACAATGATGGAATTTTACCGGGTCATTCATCCTCAAAAGATTATTATGAAGCTATACTGCTTTAATGATGTGAAGGTGAATTTCCTATTTTTGTGATTTATAGCTCTTGATCTCTATGAATAGTAGTCATTTCCCACGGGCAAAGAACTGTTCAATGAAAGGAAAAGATTAAAAAGATACTTGATCCTGCATCATCGGGTGTAGCTTTTAACTAGTTATTTTGTTGATAATTGCTTTTACAAAATAATTTTACTTTCCCACATCTGTGTTGTTGCATAGTAACGAATGTTTTTCTAACTGTGGTTGGCATCACAGAGGCAAGTATCCATAATATAGAAAATGATTTTTAAAAAGACAGTACCACAAAGCAAAAAGTTATCAAATGGCTATAAGTTATATTATTTTAAAATTAGGCTTTTTTAAGACAGGGTTTCTCTGTGTAGTTCTGGCTATCCTGAAACTCACTCTGTAGACCAAGCCAGCCTTGAACTCATGGAGATCTGCCTGACTCTGCCTTCTGAGTGTTGGCATTAAAGGCATGTGCCACAACCACCTGGCCTTACTATCAGCAATTTAAATCTCAGCACTCTAGACATTTACCTCTGGCTATTTTTGTAATGTATTTTCAGTAGGATTTCTTTAACAATGATACAATGTTCGATAGAGTTGTATTTTCCTGAATTGCTGTAGATAGAGCACAAACCCCACCATTGTTGTTAAACAGTAGATTAAACATTACACAATACTTACTTTTATAGTTTTAGAGTATGCATGTAGGTTAGTCTATATTTTAACATTTTGCATTTTTAAATTTTAATGTATACTTATACATTGTGGTTATACTTATACATTGTGTTTAAATGTTAATGCTTTTTCAACTCTATGTAAGAACAATTTTATTCTATTTAAAACATCTCTTGTGGAAAAGCTCAATTGAAAAAAATAACTTTAAATTTTACATTATATTTTCCTTCATTCACCATGATAAATATGTATCTAATCATCAATTTCTCATAGTAGTTCAATATAAATTCATTAACTGTCACTAATGTTTTATTCTCCAAGTATTATATAGCCTTACTGATTGTTTTACTCTCTAACAGAAGTTTAATGTGAGACAATTTAGATTTCTAAAAGTAAAACTGTTAGAAATTTTATATGCAGAAAAATATATCACATTAGAGTAATAGTGTTATCTGTGTTTTATATTGTTCATTAATGTGAAATGTTTCAATTTAGAGGGGTTTATTAAATCATTCTCTTAACAATAAAGAAACTAAAAATATACGTGGTCATCAAATGGAACACGATCTGGTCAATTCCCTTTGAGGGAATGACTGCTGCAGTAGTTGGATGTCCATATTGTAACCACACCACACCTCATTAATGATAGCCTGCATTCAACGAACACTTCTCATGAAAGTTGCCTTCAGAGATTTTTCAGAACTTGGTCCTTGCGTTCTCTGTGTCAGCTGTCTAGGTTTTGGATGGTAGCCTCCCTAAGTACCATCTAGGTGTTTGCACATTTGGGCACTTTCAGCTGCTGAATCTATGAATTGCATCCAGAGGCACCTACAATAGTTTAAAAAAAAAAAAAAAAAACCTGCTGCAGCAGCAGGCGTTTTAATACTGCACAGAATTAGTAACAAAGTAACAATTAGTGTCCTTCCCGATGCCCAATTCTCCATGTCAACCTTCTGGAAACATAGAACGTAGCCTGTTCACAGGAGAGGGACATTTTGTCAGGGTTACTTGATGAGAATGAACTTTCCTTACAGCACTCTTCCAGAGCAGGAAGCAAATATTAGCTCCAAGAGGCTAAAGAGAAAGTTTACCCTGAGCCTAGTAACCCCAAAGAGAGAAATGACTACGAGCTAAGAGAGTTTGGGTTTTTTGTTGTTGTTGTTGTTTTTTTTTTTTAATAACTGTAAGAGCCATGGTAGGAGCCTCATTAAGAATGAGCATGGCTTCATATTTTGGGCAAAACTTCAATTATATTGAAATTAGTTTTATGCCTACTTTAGCAGCTCCTGTGTTCGTTACACAGCAGAATCATCTAAAGTAAATCTTTAAAATAAAGATTTCCTGTCCCTCCAAACCATTACTACATAGGGCAGCTCTGAACTACCTATTATCCAGGTGCAGGAGACCCAACACACTCTTAAATCTTCTATGGGCACCTGATTTCAACTGATCATACTTGTAGACACAGACACAACACATATAATTAAAAGTTAAAATAAAGTTGAACTAGAAGTTACAATTGAAGTCTCTGTGGGGAATATATATAGTAGGCAGAGGGTGAAATCACCAAAAGGCATTAGTGTGTCAAACGTTCTTCAGCATTATTTTGATATTTGCAAACAGGATGCATTAGAAGAGACGAATATTAACAAGCACTTGAACAGTGAAGGAGATTTTAAAATAAAGGAGAAAAAGAATGCTCCTTTTTGACCCAGATAGATCTCTCTCTTGTGAGACTATTGCCGGGGCCTAGCAAACACAGAAGTGGATGCTCACAGTCAGCTAATGAATGGATCACAGGGCTCCCAATGGAGGAGCTAGAGAAAGTACCCAAGGAGCTAAAGGGATCTGCTACCCCATAGGTGGAACAACATTATGAACTAACCAGTACCCCTGGAGCTCTTGACTCTAGCTGCATATGTATCAAAAGATGGCCTAGTTGGCCATCACTGGAAAGAGAGGCCCATTGGACTTGCAGACTTTATATGCCCCAGTACAGAGGAACACCAGGGCCAAAAAGTGGGAGTGTGGGGGGGGAGTGGGAGGGGAGGGTATGGGGGGCTTTTGGGATAGCACTGGAAATGTAAATGAGGAAAATACCTAATTAAAAAAAAAAGAAAGAAGCTTAAAAAAAAAAGGAAAAAAAAAACACTCCTTTTCATCATTGGTGGAAAGGCGAAGGGAAACGAATATTAGACTCAAGGGAAAGCCAACTGTTGGTGTAGCAAGTTGAATTGAGAATGTTCTATTTAGAAAAGAAAAGAAATACAACTCATTGAGTTATTCAAGATTGAATCCTCCAGAGAACAGCAGGCAAGATAAGTGGAGGAGAGGAAGAGGCAATGGGCTGTGCCGGGCAGCAACAAAATGAATAGCTGCAAATCAGATAGGAGAGTTAGTGGGATGTGGCTCTCAAGTGAGGGAAGGGATGGGCTGAGTTAGTCATGCCTACCTGGTGGTAACTGATAGAGATTAGAAAACTGTAATTGCTACTGACATTTAGTGGTTGCTGTGTGTATGTGCCAAGTAAAATTATTCACTGGATAACAGAAGAATTTGAGGCATGTTTAAGCTGCCTGATTGGCCCATTCTCGTGCACCTTATTAGGGTATAGGTGCCACCCCTCATTGAATAGATGCAAACAGAATGTAAAGTGCTTGAAAACGTCATAATGGTTAAATAAATAAATGAATGGATGAAAAGATACTCAGATACGTTTCTCTTTACGACAGATGGAGACCATTACCAAAAACTACATCCAATTAAAATGCAGAGTTGTAGTGCTAGTCCCCAAAGACAACATGGACAAAATAACTCCCTCACCTAAGTTCAGAGGTCACTGGGGAAGAGAGGACAGAAAAAAAAAAATCAGAGCTGAAGGATCAGGGATTTCACTGTAAAGTTGAGTCTCTTAGGGATGACAGAAGCTACAACCATAAAGTCTCATCATCATGACCACCCAAGCATGAGCTGAACAAGAACAGAAATAGACATACTGAGATGGACAGGGAAAGCCCAGGAGGCTTCAACCCTTCACAAAGAACTACAAGCCATAAGGAACGCTGGGAGAAGGAGAAATTGTCCTCCCCAGAGAAGAAAACAGGAACAGGAACAGGTTGCCAAACGGTCAACCCTGAAAACATACTAAAAATAACATTATACAGACTAACCAGGCTGTATTTATGTACTTAGGAGTGTGTGTGTGTGTGTGTGTGTGTGTGTGTGTGTGTGTGTGTGTAACAATTAGTGACTAAAGGGGCCATTAATTTGAAAGAGAGAAAGGAAGGTTTTATGGGTGAGTTCTGAGGGAGAAAAGAGAAATGATATAGTTATACTGTATGTAAAAAAAAAATAAAAGAAATAACTTAAAAAGTATGTTATACTGAAACAACATTTTCTAAATAATGGTCTTGTTCTTTAAGTATCTAAAATTAGAAAACTCTTGGCTCTTTAAATATCAAATTCAAAATTCAGAATTGAACCTGTATGAGAAGAATCAAATTATTACTTAAAATGGAATGAGGCAGACACATGCTGAGTTCCTTTTTGGGAAAAAAAGAATATCATTTAGAATGATCTGTGCATCGGAAGCTAGTAGATCTCTGAACCCTGAGAACAAACACCCTTCTCTGAGATTTCAGGGCTATGTTCTGGGTGCAACTCTGCTGCAGAGTATTCACATTCATTTAAACCACCTCTTTGGAAGGACATTCTTGACCCTTTTAGAATCTCTGTTAGGACTGCCTAAACATTAGTGTGACTTAGAGCTGAGAAATTTCATCGAAGTCACTTTAAAGTGAATGAATGTCACCACCAAGTTATAGGTAAGACCATGACATCATTTTTAGCAGATAAGTAGAATCTGATCCTGTTAACACGTGACAAATCCTAAATTCCACAAAATAACTGCCCATACGTTAACTTTAAGGCTAGAAAGGACCATGGCAACATCTACCAGACTTAAAGAAAAGAGGCATGACAACTAAATGCAGTCTGTAATCCTTAGTCAGGTCATGGCTTATGTATAGTTGAAATAAATAAAGTTATTGGAATTATTATCAAAATATGTCAGAAGTCTCTGGAAGTGGTAGTATACAAATCTCAATATCTTGATTTTCTTTTCTTTTTCAAAGAAAACATCAAATACACTTCACAAGTGTGAGAAAACAGTTGAAAGGCACAATGGTATTGCATTCTAATTACATGAGAAAGTTTCCTTTCTTTTAGAAAATACATAGTAAAATATTTAACATAATGATGCATCATATTTATAACATCTGCATGGTTTAGAAAGATCTCATATGTACTGTTTGATTATATAGGCCATCATATAATATTTATTGAGGAGGAGAAAGTTACTTGAAATGTTAATGAGGGGAAATGGTGTGGAGAAGTAATGGAGTGCTTTGGGCTCTTGTACTTTTTCTGTATATTTTAGAATAAGACGTTTAAAACTTAAGAATGAAGTGCAAATGTCTGAAAACTGAGATTCACAGCAACAAACTAAAAAAAAAGTTCAATTCGATGTGTCTAGACGTACCCATGTGCTGGCTCCTTATTGATTTTTCAATGACCCTCAAAACAAGAACAGACATTTTGATTCCCTTTTGCTAAGCAGCATTATGTATTTGTGGTTTGGCTTTGGTTCACAACCTCATTTCGGGGTCTGGTTTCCAGGCTATATATATATAACAAGCTCACTATGATTCATAATTTCTTGTTCATGTTGCCCAATTTATGAGGGTGAGTTTTGAAATCTTGTAAATCAGAATGCACACAGCAGTGCCAAATTTATTTTGCTGTATCCTCACTGAGGGCTAGGACTGTGGATTTTCTTTAGGGGGAGTAAAATATAAACACAAGGCAGAGGAGGTACACATCTTGGGAAGACACTGTGAGAATAATTTGTGAAACAAAACTACCAATGTTGGTAAACTGTACATTTAGAATAACAAATAGGTCTACCAAAATAGTGACCATTGTCAGACTAACATGATCCTCTTATGTGAAATTAGCCATAGAGTATGGTTTCCATATGAATTCCCCAAATGTCTCAATCCTACTACTGTAATTTTAAGAAGACACACACAAGGGTATTGGAGCTTTCAAACAGAACACATCCTCTCTGTTTTCATTCAAGTCTTGAACTTTCTTTTCAGACCACTAATCTGATAAACACCCCAGGAAAGTATCCTAAATAGTGAGGCCACTCACTGTTGGAGAAGACACACATTTACCTTTGTCATCTGCTTTTCTCGTCATTTTTCTTTCCTCTTTTCAAACCCTTGTCTAGTTTTTAATACCCAAGCCAGTTCTCAGTGAAATTCAAAGTTGTTAAAATGATGATTGTAAATGTTTTTTATATTGCATTGAATGTAAAATTCTGCTTACTTTAATTTCATCTGAACTAAACCTTTTTTAAACCCCTCACAGATAGTTTTGTTTGCCTTTGGCCTGACATTTCCAAAATAATGTGAGTTCAAGATAGGCCCATGTGTCAATCATAGTAATTAAATATAAGTACGGAACATTCAATCAGTTATAGAAAAAGATTTCTATAAAATGATACATCCAGGCTAAACCATAAGGATATTTATACAAATTCTACCTAAGTTCCCCCATGTTGTCATATAAAGTATAAAAATAACATGGATTCTCATGTAGAGTGAGGTGGGACTCATACTGTCATAGGGAAAGTCAATCAGAAAGATATATGGAGAGCAGCAAAATGCATTTATACAGGATATGAAATTCTCTGGAAGAGTTTTTATACTAAAGCAAAAGAAATTAGCGATTTTGGCTCCTAGTTTTGAGGAGACAAGAGCTAATGACTTTTAAAATGTATTTTTAATGGAAAATATGATTTAAAAAAAAAGAAAAAAACAATGAGGATAAGGTCAAATAGGAAGGCCAAGGTCAAAGCAAGAATTGGGAATTAGATAAAGAAAGGATAGGAGCCAAAAGCCTGGTGCCTTAATTCTTAATTCTATACATGTTAATGAGGATCTGTCTATAGGATACTGTCAGTCAATTTATGCATTTCATCCTTTCAAAAGTCTCACATATTCATGCTATTCTGAACAAAATTTCTCTCTCTCCCTCTCCCTCTGTCTCTCTCCCTCCCCCCTCCCTCTCTCCCTCCCTCCCTTCCTCTCCCCAGTGCTATCAAGAAAACAAATATACCAGTTGCATTTCCCTAATCTAATGAACATACAAAGTTTAAAAAAAAAACCCAACATTTTCTAATAAACCTTCTTAGGGAAAAATGGTTGTTACTGTAAATGACACTACAAAGGTCCCTTAAACCACAATCCATTACTTTTAACTGTGTTCTTATGAACACGGGTCAACGTAACATTGTGACTAGTCTGGAATTCCTCAAGAGGGCCAGCGAATCCTGACAATAGTAGGAAATACCCCAGCTGGAGATTTCCCTGTGGGGTTCTCATTTCTACAGTTTCCTCTTTGATATAATTTGTTTGAAATAGTTTGAGAACATTCTTTGCACCATTCTCTGCATTTTGCACAGCTAACAGAATTCCCTTTTTTCTTTTCCAAGTTTTCAAGAGACAAAAGAAAATCATTACTAATGTGCTTCAATTGTCTAACAAACGTTGCTTTGAGTGAGAAAGTTTAACTTACTCATAGGATACATCCGATTCTGTGTATCAGTTTAATGTTAAATGGTGTCGTAATGAGGTCTTTCATTTTGGAGTCTCTCTTACCAGAAGTTCCCTCTTGAGTTCTGTTTTATTCTTTTTTCTACCAACAATATGAACATGGCACTATTCACACCCATGTTAAATGTGCAGGGGCTGCACGCTCATGAAAAGTCACAGGGGAAGTAAAGCTGAATCTGAAAACATTGGTTGATTTAGTCTAAGGTCTTTTAAAGAACTCAGAGGAAGGACTCTAAGAGCGGAGGATTCTAAGAGCGCAGGCTGTAGATCCGCTCTGACGCTTGTTTATGAGAAGGTGAAATAATGTGGTTCTGTGAGCCAGGGACTGTGTCACCCTTGTCCGCACTTGTCTCATTTACAGAGTGAGAAAATTGGATGACACGACTTTCAAGCTCCCTGTGCTCTGTGACAGGATGATCTGCCTTCCTTCTGCCTCACCGGTCTCACGCCCATCTGCACTAGGAGAGTTCCTAAGTCCAGGGCATGGTGGGCCCAACTAAACAGAAGCTGAGAAGACTGGTAGAATGTAGTGGGACAGACACGAGGATGACTTAGTGTCCCTCTCTTTGGACTGGTCCCTGCTTCGCTTGGAATTCGTTCCTTTAGTTTTTCCCATGTCATCTCTTCACCACTATACTTCATCAGATGTCTTCTCTTTTCTTCTCTGACCATTGCCACAGGTAGAGGTGGGATCCTTTCAGATCCCTGCAGGTTCCCATCCCTAAGAAATATCTTTAGGAAACTCAGAATATTTATTTGAATAATTTAGTTGGCTTGGTAATTATAAACACTATATTCTGACATTAAAACTTGAGCAGTGTCCCTGAAGAAACTGAACATTTAACTGTAATGGATTGATTAAATTAAAATTTTAAATATGTATTTATTACTTGTTTTATGGGTACATACATTTTGCCAGTGGACCACTGCAAGCATTGCCAGCAGAGGCCAAAAGAGGGCACAGGATACCCCTGAACTGGAGTTACAGACAGTTGTTAGCTGTCATGTTAGGTGCTAGGAATCGAACCCTGATGGTCTGGAAGAGCAGCAAGTATTAACTACTAACCATCTCTAGCCCCAAGAAATACTTTTTAAAAAAGATTTATTTATTTTATGCATAGCAGTACAATGTAGCTGTCATTAGACAAACCAGAAGAAGGCATCCTATCCCATTACAGATAGTTGTGAGCCTCCATGTGGTTGCTAGGAATTGAACTCAGGACCTCAGGAAGAGCAGCCAGTGCTCTTAACCTCTGAGCCATCTCTCCAGCCCCAAGAAATACTTTTAAGATCAAGCAGTAATTGATATGTTGTGTTTACTGCTCTGAGTGTGACCCTAAATCCAAAGATGTAAATTCTGGGACATTTGAACTTATTATTACCATTAAAGTATGCAAAAAGATTAATCTATTTTAATTCAGAATGAAGGACATGTGGTGGAAAATACCTACCAGTTAACACCTTATTTTATTAAAGTCATACATTTATCCTTATAAAATTAATATAGTCGTGAGGTACTGTGAGGAGCCTCTAAATCATGAATTTTCTTGATTTGATGGTCCTGACAGTTATGAAAGGCCTAGTCAGAGGTCGTATAGAGTATTTCTTGAGTTTATTTTGACTAGGGTTATATTTCTTGAGGGAATGACTCCAGAGGTAAAGTGCTACTTTCAGGTTATAGAGTTTTATATTTTGTTTGCTATGCTAGCACACCACTCCAGCTCATTATTTAAAATTTAGATTACATGTGAGCACTGGAAAAAAGTTTTGCTAATAATTATGTTTAATATCTACATCCTAGGAAGCAAAAGGCAGGTTGCATATAGAAGACTTCAGTAGTTGTGTCTTCCAGCTCTAAACTTTGTCTTAACTCTGAAGGTTGGCAGTCAGAAGGATTTGAAACACTGCTGATGATATAAATGAGGAAATGAAGTCATTACATATGAGGAACTTAATTCTTCCAAAGGAGGAAATGTGGATCTCACTCTTTTTACTGGTATCGAAGAACAAAATCTCTGGCCTGAAACAGTCACTATAACCAGGGATATCTGGCCTCTTCAAATAAAAAATAAAAAGTAAATAAAACAAAGTGTCAGTGAAGATCTCAGATGTCATAAAATTATTAGTGAAAGACAAAATAATACTGCCTAAGGGGACCTGAAATATGTTCAGTTGTTTCTGAATATTCATGCAGTAACCCACATTTTCCAACAGTTCAGCCCCAGTTTTACAATGCAACTTACTCAGTTTATTTTTACTAACTTTTAGTATCAGGTTTATTTATTACCTCTGTCTTTCTTTCACTGGCTTTGAAATCAAGAACAAATATGTCCCCAAAATTTCTCTTTCATTATTAATCTGTCCACTCATTCAAACATCCATGTATTTATTTTTGTATTAAGTGGATGCTGTTTGGAAGATTGCAATATTTGAGATGTGCATATTCTAACTTGTATCTCATTAACACGTGGTTAGTGTTCTCATCTCTGTGGAAGGGTACCTGACATAAACAACTTAAGGACTTATTTTGCCTGTGAGTTTAGCTGTACACACCACAGTAGACTTGAGACAGAAGAGACCAGCAGCAGGAGGGGTCTAGAAAGTTACCGCCCCCAGGACATGAGTCCATGTGACTATCTTCCTCCAACCAGACCCACCTTTCTGCAATATCAGCACCTCTAACAGCATATTCAGATCTCAGATTCCCAAATGGTCAGAATTCTCATGATATAATTGTTTCTAGATATGCTCTCCCAGACACACCCAGATGTGTCTTTGACTAAGCTCCTAGACATTTCGCAATAAAACCAAGTAGACATTGAAGATAAACCATTACAAAGAGCTTGGTTCAATAGCTGGAGTGGTCATGAACACTCTGCTTAGAGTCAATTATTCCGTACAAATAAGTCACATAAATAACTAAAAAATTATATTTCAAGTATTTGTTCTGACTGCTTCTCATAACAAATCAATTCTTGGGAAACTCTTTACTTTTACCTTCAATGACTGGAACTATCTTCTAACCAAATAGAAAAGATTGACTCCAGTCTACACACCCTTTGGACAATCTGAAATGAGCATGTCGAGGAAAAAGATCTTTGATCTTAGAAACCAATGGAGTTATCTAAGTAATATTCAATTATGCCTTGTATTTTAACATATCTTCTTTTATTATTAATTTTATCTACCATCTTAATAATAGTTTGAAGGGATGGTCAGGTTTCTGGTAAAGCATTTTTTTCCATGCATGTATCTATGGGACAGATTAGTATTTGGAACAGATTAGCATTCTAATCTAGCCTGAGTGAAAAGCACTCATGTATTTGTATGTGGGTATTATTCAGTTGATTGACTACTTGAACAGAACCAAAGAAAGGTCTATTTTTGTATATTTGTTTAATCTTTTGTTTTATTTATTTATTTTTATGAAAATAGATTTTTTTATGCAAAATATTCTGACCATGGGTTCCCTTTCCTCAACATTTCTAAGATCCTCTCCACTCCCCTGCCCACTCAAATCCACTCCGCTTCTTCCTTCCTCTCATTAGAAAACAGGCATCTGAAAATAATAATAAGAAAATAAGATAAGATGAAATAAAAACATCCTCCCTTGGGAGGAAGCTTCTCTGATAATGACTGAGCAAGACACTGCTCTCTAACTATGTATTTGATCTCTCTGTTTGAAACGGCACACTCAGGTTCTCTAGCCTTTTTCCTAATTGAGACTACATGATCAGTTCCTCTCCCCTGCAGGTCTCAAGTTTGATCTAGAATTATGAGCTACACTACTGACATTCCCACTTCACCTGTTTTGCATCAGCAGTTCCCAGCCATCCTATTATGCAAAAGATTATATCAAATTCTACAATCAAGTCTTTCTTTCTCTATATACATATTTATCTAGGAAACTCTAAGACCATTTCTGAGAATTACAGCTTATTTATAACCAGCATTCTCTCGGCAATGGTTCTGAAGTCAGATTTTTTTTTTTCTCTGCAAATGAGCCAGAGTCATATAAATGCACAGAAATGTTAAGAGCAACTTAAAGCATATTTGAAAACAGATGCGCCAGACTTGGGGGGTGACTCAGTGTGCAAAAGTGCACGCAGGGCAGGCCTGACCACGTAAATTTGATTCATGAAATTCAAGGTGAAAGGATATAACCTGGTTCTTAAAGGTTATCCCGATTAACACGTGCCTGCCATTGAGCATCTGTGTTCACATTCATATGTATCATACTGCATACACACACACACACACACACACACACACACACACACACACACTTCATAATCATAAATTCAAATAAAAACGGAGATGCTATGATTTACATACTCATCTTTATTAAATTGTTGAGATAAAATGTAAATATAGCTCAAAGTTATATAGTTTGAAATTTAAGAGGAATATCACATTTTATACTTAATTTAAAATTATATTTTAAATGTCTTAAATTATATTTTATATGGATCTTTAGTTTATCAATAACTATTTCAGTCAATCATATTATAATGGCTTAAATAGTTTTTTTTTTAATTTTCTTCTTTGGAAGACAAGGATGTATATTGGGAGGAAATCACAATTTTTTTTTATAATTATATTTGTACTCCCAAACAATTCTCAGATAGGATTTACTTTTAATATGCGTCACTGCTATTGGTCTCTGTGTTTAGTGTATGGAAATATGTGGAACAAAAAGAAATATTTAAAGTAGAGTTCTTAGATTATCTTTCTGTGTTCCTAGAATTCTATAATATTGCAGTTGGCCTTGGCCTGAAGCTCCTTCAATAAGAAAATGATTCAGAAAGGGAGGGACTTTCGGGTGTCACCAAAAGCTGCTGCTGACATCCAGAAAGATTTCCTCTGCAGACTTTCCTGTATTCAGAGGAAGTACTGCTAAATTCAGGCTACCGTACTTACTGTGGCATTATGCTTCAGAGAGAAAAGAGTGACTAAGACTGGGCAGCTATCTCCTCAATGATTAGAACACAGGTCTAACTGAAAAGTCAAGTGTCCTGAGGATGTAGCTGCTGCAGAAACAATAGTTATACTGTTACTCTATGTATCGTAACATTATGGACAATGTTAATAGTTACATTTTTTAAAAAGTATAGTAATAACTTATATGTGATATAATTATTAAGAAATTGGTAAAATTTGCTAAATACTAAATTATGGTTTCCATGGTAAAAGTCACTCGTTCAGCTGAGAGGTCTTGATTTCTTCTGTACTGAGGGATGCCAAGAAGGGCACTGTGATGCTTTGAATAGATTCATGTGTTTGAATGCCTGGCCATAGAGTGTGGCACTATTAGAAGATGTGGCCTTATTAGAAGAAGTGTGTCACTGTGGAGGTGGGCTTTGAGGTCTCCTATGCTCAAACTATGCCCAGTGTGACACACAATCCTCTTCACTTGACTACAGATCGAGATGTAGAATTTTCAGCTATCTCTCCAGCACCATGTCTGCCTGCAGGATGTCATGCTGCCCACCATGTTAATAGACCACTAAACCTCTGAAACTATAATCCAGTCCTGATTAAACATTTTCCTTTATAAGAGTTGTCACGGTCATGGTGTCTCTTCACAGCAATAGAACCTTAACTAGACAGTCACTCAGAGGGACTTGACATTAGATCTAAGATAAAGTTCTCAGCCTTCAGATCCCTCTTTGCCTCACTTTAAAGCATAGAAAAAATTTTTATTTTATTTTTTATTAGATATTTTCTTCATTTACATTTCAAATGCTACCAAGTCTCCTATACCCTCCCTCCACCCCACCCCCCCGCTCCCCAACCCACCCACTCCCACTTCCTGGCCCTTGTATAAAGAAGAAACCGCACACAGAATTTGAAAAAAAAAAAAAAACACAGTTTTTGCTTCCTACATTGTGTTGTACACATGGTCTACCAACAGATTCTAATATTACTTGATTTACTTTTTCTGCCTTATGAAAGCATTTGGGTTACATTTGAAGTTTTCTGTATAATTATTAACCAAATTTTAAAACTAAGACAATTACATGTAGTTTTTTTTCCTCTCAAATCATTAATGAATTCAGTAATATGTTTTTCAATAAAAATTCAACTTATTTATTTGTTTCCTAATAACATGAAGTGACAAAATTTTACTGTAATTATTAAAATTAAGTACAAAAAGATTCAAAGGAGTGAATTATGCTTTTTGATGGATATTACATTTTTAATATTAGATTAGGTATTCATCATAGGTAGAGAAATGGTGAATTAAATTATATAAAATAGCAGATTTTCTTGAAGGGAGCTAAAGAGTATTTACAACAAAATATGAATTTAAGGAAAATAGATAGGAAATGTACAAATAAATTTGTCAAAATTGTCAAATAAAATTATCTAAAAGGATCCAAATATTCTCAAAAAACAATATCAATCTCTCTTATAACACAATATTAACACAAAAGGGCAAAACCAAAATTTTTAAATGAATTATGAGAAGAAAAATCCTTACTAAATTAAGACTCAATGGTGCCTTCTCAGACTGTGCTTTAACTAACACCTGAATGACACATTGGCGGGGGAAGTGTCTTGTCTGATAAATATGTGAAGGACTTCTGAAATACCAGCATTTCCAAACAGCAGGAAGCATACCATGGCCTTGAACAATACAGAAAACAATGTTTCTTTTTCCCTATAAAAATATATATGTTTAACTAGATTTTTCTAGAAAAACAAAGAAAGATCAGCGTATTTAATGATATACAAAGAAAAGAAGAGAAGGTTAAAGAGAAGAAGAAAATTTGAAATGGGAAGAGAATCACACTTAGGAGCCATAGATGAAGAATAGAACTGTAATTTCTAAGAAATTAATGGGTTGTGGGTCATTGAGATGGCTCAGTGGGCAAAGGTGCTTGCTGCTAAACCTGTTGGTCAGAGCTTGATCCTAAGACCAGCATGGTAGATGGAGAGAACTAACTTCTGCAGGTTGTCTTCTGACCTCCAAGTGTTTGCTGTGGTATGAATGTCCCCTCCCTCCACTGAAATAAATGCCATAAAATGTGTTTTGTTTTGTTTTTTGAGAAAGTACTGCTTCAAGTATTATGCTGAGCATTCTCCTTGTATAGTGTCATGTGACACATGCAGGACCTGCTCAGGAGTCTGCAGATGAGTGAACTAGCCTTCTCAACAATCCAGACAGATTCTCAGGGCTAGTCCATGTTTGTAAAAACGGATTTTCCAAGCCAAATTTCCAACTTCAAATCCTGGGCTGTTTCTGTTTTTCTCTTGGGGGCAGTTTCCCTGTTTATCTTTCTTTCTGTTTGAGATGCTGTGGCGCTCACACTTGTGCCTTGGCGGATAACATAACTATCGGGTAGAACAAATAGTTCTATATCTCTCCAAAACCTTCCTCAGCTTCTATCATAAAGAATGTTCTGGGTAGAGCTGAAGGTGGGGTGATCAAGCATTAAACTCTACAAAACCAAAGGGGGAATAAAACAGGGAAGCAGAAAGGATGAAATGGAGACATAAATGTAAAGAAATTCCTTTTAATTGTATTTGCTACTTTTTTTGAGACTCTTATACATGAATATTGTGTTTATGTTATCTTTCCCCTCCCTTGTTTCTTTCAGTTCCTCCTGTGTGTCCCCTGTCCCTCAAATTCATGACCTCTTATTCTTTACTATTGTTACACACATATCCACACACATCTATGTATATATACATAGATATAAATTTATAAATATAATATGCTGAGGTCATTTAGTGTTGCTTATATGTATTTAGGGTTGACTTCTTGGGGTTGTCCTAACCTATCATGAAAACAGTCCCTGGAGAAGACTAAATTTTCTTCTGTCACCAACCCTCACGCCTGTAGCTTTTCCAGGGTGAAAAATTCCCCCATTCATGTTGTCACGTCAACTCCTGTTGTCATTATGCATATATTGCTTTAGAAAATTTGAGATTTCCCACATGAGGGCAACTGAGGACAATGGAAATAACCTACATTACTTTTGGAATCTCTTGGACTATCTTAACCAACAACTCAAAGATTTCTAATGTCTCTCTCTCACTTTGGTTTTTGTTAGATAGCTTATGGCTCTTGTGTGGGAAGAGCGTTATCACTCCAAGTGGTGTAACTTCATATAAACTACTCCCCCCCCTCCACCAGATCTGAAGCTCAGTCCTACAGCAAGTCAGAGATGAAGTCCTGGGCTCCTGATCCTCTGCATTTACCAGGTTGTTTCTGCCACATCAATTCAGGACTTTAATAGCTCAGCTGTGAGGGGAAGTTAATCATGTTGGACATTTAAGAGGAATTTGAGAACACTGGCTTTTAGAACATATAAAAATACTCATTAATTAAAGGCATTTGAAGCTATAAATAAAAAGAAGAGGTTTATATTAGTCAAGGCTCTCTAATGAAACAGGAGAGAGGGGGGGGAGAGAGAGATGTAGTGATAGCTGTAGAGGGTAATGTGATAGAGAAATAGAGACATATTACAGAGAGAAGCACAGATAGCAAGATAGAGAGAGACAGTGATGAATTATAAGATAATATGTAGGCTAAGCCCCAGGGTGTACAGTTGACAGGACAGCAAAGCAAGAGAGCTGAAAAGTACTTCTAGTCTGAGTCCAAAGGTCTGAGAATCAGGGAAAATGATGATCGATATTCTAGTCTGAAAGCTGGTAGGTGAAGATTGAAGAGTAGCCAGCATTTTGCTTTTAAGTCCAAAAGCTAACAAGAACAAAACAAGAAATAAAATAATTAAGACTAAGAACTCAAAGCTCTAGCTGACTTTTACCAAACAGTAGCAGTCATACATATGTGAGGCTCTGCATTTTCTAGCCTTAATTTGATTTTGTGGGACCCAGTTATATTAGTGAGAGTGATCATTTTTTATTCAGTTGACTGATTCAGGTGTTGCTCATCAAATTACCCCCCCCATAGGCCTTGAAAGCTTGAATTATTATATAGCAGAAACTGATCTACAGACACATTTAGGTCCTGGGGGAGTGATGTAATAGATATTCTAATCAGGAACACCTGGTCTAATTTCTTGACTTTAAGTAGTCAGCACTTGAGAGCCAGTTTCTTATTCTTCTGATGTCCAAAAGGTGGTGCTCAGCGATCATTTACTATATAAGTGACTATGTTTACTATTTTTTAGTTGCCTCCTTTTGTGAAGATTGATAAGTACAACAACTCTATATCAGCAATAAAAGACAAGATAGAAAATTGGAAATGATTGTTCATGAGCCAGGAACTACATAACATAGAAACACAACCAAGACACAGAAACAATTTGGAGTTCAAGCACTAACTATCTAACCTCCGACATCTTTGATGCTAGCAAAGTTATGTCATCTTCAAAACCATAGTTTCTTCTCCTATAAATGTGGAAATAAGCAAGGCTCTGCTCGTCTCATAATTATCACTTGGTATATAAAATAATCAATTTTTTGAAATAATAAACACAAAAGCTCCTCACACAGAATTGGTCACATAGTAACATAAGCAGCATATCCAAGCCCCGTTGACATCATCATTTATAGTAGTATTAGAATTATTGGTCTTGTTATCTGTAGAATGGATGGCATATGCTGCTCTTACCATATGCCCGGCAATAGATCAAAATACAAGACCTAAGATTTTAAATATAAAAGAAGAAAAACGTTATGAGCTGTAAAATATTGATTGAAGAATTTTAAATGTGTGGTGGTAGTATTTTGTATTTGTAGTGTTTTGTGCATTTTTGTGCGTGGACTCGTGTGCAGAACACACACTTGGAGGTCAGTGAACCGCCCAGGGTTCTTGTTCTCCCCATCCATCTTTGTCGACTGCATTCTCTTATTTCCACCTCCCAACTCACTGGAGGAACCTTGAGTGGCAGGCACAGATTCTGGAAATGCAGATTCAAGTGGTCCTGATGTTTGTATGGACCCACCATGCCATCTTTCCAGCCTTTATTGATACCTTAAATGAATATATTTTCACTACCTTTTTATAAAAGTGTTCTAAGTGAATATGTGACATTTTAAAATGTTTTAGTTCTTGTTTGTAAATCCTTTTATGAGTTGTATTGGGGTTTTGAGATTTATTTCTGTTCATTACACCTTGAAGGGAAAATGATGGTGAGTATGTGAGCAGAGGTAATTTTTATTACCTAACTATGGCTATTCCTGATAATGAATTCTGAGTATGAAGACCGTTTGTTGAAAAGAATAATGATCATGTTTATCTCCTAATAACATATCTTGCAGGCTATAATTAAAATGTCTAGCTAAAATATATTCATGTTCTGTTGAATTTATGAGTTAAAGAGAATACTTCTAGATATATTTTCTGACAGGAACAATTTTACTTCCTGGAATCTTCAAGGGTCTTCTTGGGTGGCCCCTGGTTCCTCACCCCTCACCCAACACTGGATTTTTGAGCAAGTGCCCACGTCAGTGCTTTAAAGCCCAGGAGGAAACCATCCTTTTCCAGAATGTACCTGCTTAGACAGGTCTGGTCCAGGAAGGCAGTTTCCCCGGTGACCGTCAATAGTGCCATTGAGCAAACCAAATAAAGAGACTGACCTCTGACCTCTGACCTCTGACCTCTGTTCATCATCCTAGGTCTCTTCCACTCCGGTAGGTTAGAAAATGGCTGCCTCTCACAACAATCCTTTTAGAATGTTACCTGTCATAGTGAAATTTAGGGATATACCAACAGTAGTGACTAGATAATGACAAGTTTATGGGGCAGAACAATAAATGCCTTATCTTCTAAGATACATTTTGATATATTAGGATTCTTTTTTTTTTGGTTTCTCGAGACAGGGTTTCTCTGTGTAGCCCTGGCTGTCCTGGAACTCACTCCGTAGACCAGGCTGGCCTCGAACTCAGAAATCCAACTGCCTCTGCCTCCCGAGTGCTGGGATTAAAGGCATGTGCCACTATGCTCAGCTATGTTCTATTCTTAACTCGAAAGTTTTTGGTTTTGGTTCGCTTGTTTGGGGTTTTTGTGTGTTTGGGGATTTTATTTGTTGTTTGTTTTGTTTGGAGGGTGGTGGTGTCTGTCTGTCTGTCTGGTTTTGTCCAGGAAAACATCTATATGGTGGCACTGATTTACATGGGAGTCGATACTGAGGAGTCTCAGACTTCCCGTGTACATTACGAATTTCCAACTGCATATGGCATTTTCCAGACACATCTGGTCACATCTGATTGTACACAGCACTGAAGGACTGTGGTTATATACAGAGTTTTGCCCTGAGGTATAATTTCAAAAGGCAAGCATGAGAAGAGTCTTCAGTAAGGGGAAACCGGGGAGTTATTTTGCCATCTGTGACAGGAACAAGCAGCGGTGCTATGCTGTGCTGTGTCCATGAAGCCAGCAGGAGTACGATATTATTTCATAAAAATCAGAACTTCAGAAAGTCTGTATCCCTCAGGAACTTGTTGAAGTCTGTTACATCATGCTAGTTAATTAAGATGCCTCCGCTTTCAGCATTTATTTCTTTGAAATAGTTAGTTTAAATATAATGAGGATTTTTCCTCTGAGACTGAAGGAGAAAAGAGAATTCTGTTTTCCAAGACGCTTATATTTTGCTCTTATGGCCTTTATATGAATGTGGTCTCCAAAAATATGCTGAGGTAATGAGAGAAAATAAATCCTAACCAGTAAGCTCTATTAATTCCCGAGGCTATGTAATTTGGAATTAGAAAAAGCAAGTGAGAAGAAACGAGTTGGGGCTCCAGCATCAGCTTTAGTCTCCAGAGGCGAGTGTGCTTCTTGTATGAAAATCAGGAGGTAGAGCGAGGAAGAAGAGGTGAGGCTATGCTATGCTGGCCCTCAGGACAGGCTTCTGTCGAATACAACACACCATCCAATTCACAAATGGGATAGCCTACCATACTAGTGTTTTGCATCCTGACAGGTTCCTGGCAAATAAGATCCAAAGAATGTTTATTGAACATGTGAATATGTATCACTTATTGGCCCGTCCACCAAAGATGCTGTATTTTAAAAAGATAATGGAAACTTATTTCCAGAGAGAGAGAGAGAAAACATTAGAATACAAATTTCAGTGAAGATACATGACCATACATCTCTAAGCCTTTCTTTCTCTAAGTCAGCTCTATTTTAAGTATGGTTTTTCCTCTTTTTCTGGGTCAGGCCTGGGGGCAAAAATCCTGATTGCTGCCAGTACTTCCAGGTTCTGTGGAAACTGGAGTATTCAGTTCTGCAGGGATAATTAAGTTTGCAGGCCCAATTTGTCTGTGCCTGGATTTATATATCAGCCTAAACTAATTTTTATACTCATTTCCATCACAGACGAATGCCTCTGTGCCATTCTCCAAAGTCAAATTGACACCTCTGTTTCCAATTGAGCTAATGTATTGCATTAAGGCTTCCTAATGTCATTACTGCTTACTGGTAGGGAGTGTGTTTCAATATTATAAGAATAGAAAGGACAGGAGCCTCCTCTACGTTTTTATTCTTTACCTCTTCCTATATGGCCACAAGAACTTCCCTACTCCTTATTCCTTAGCTGGAGGTTTCCTTTCTCCATTTTCTCTCTTCACTGATAGCGGAAGTCCTGGTTTCTTTTTGATTCTCTTAAATCTAACAGCTGCAGCTGGGCACACCTTTACTCCCAGCACTCAGGAAGCGGAGACAGGAGGATCTCTGTTAGTTCAAGGCCAGCCCGGTCTACAAATCAAGTTCCAGAACAGAGCTCTGTAACACAGAGAAACCCTGTCTCAAAAAACAACAGTTAATTTGTGCATTTTTTTTTCTTTATCTCAGCAGTATTTTTCCCAGCTTGTTCTAGGCTACTGAACTGGTGGGAATCTGCAGATAAGAGGAAAGCAGAAGCCCTAGATATTGTTTCTTCCTGTAAATCCCACTTCTGTGCAGCACCACACCAACCCTGCTGTGCTCATAGCACACAGCACTACAACTCCATCCCATCACTTTTCATCTTGATTCTTCAAGTATCAGAGATGGGTTGATAGAATACTAAAGGAAATCAAAGCATGATTCCCCTCCCACTGACACTACAGTCTGGAAAAGAACTTCCCTCACCCTTCTGTAATGGCTTGCCTTTTCTCCCCTGTTATATTCAAGGACTGTATAAGTAGAGAGTTCTGTCTCCCTTTCAATTTATTTGAGTCATAGTTATTATAATTGTAGGATTCAGATTTAATTAAAATACATACATAAATGTCCATAAATAATTATAGACTATGTGTTTACATTATATATATATATATGTACAGTCACAAGTATTCTATGTTTGTGCTTCATGTGTATTATTACATGTAAAAATACATATAAAAGAAGCACCTGTTACTCTGTCCAACTCTCTAAGACATTAGCAGCATTACAGAAGTTACCTAGGTACAACTCCGTACTCAGAAAGCCCACTATTTCTCTTGCATTTTTCCTGTTCAGTTGTGGCTGTGTGTCAAGTGTCTACATGTAGTTATTGAACATGTATATGTCTTTAGCTCCATGTGGTGCTCAGGCTATTCATTAATGTGTCCAGTACATATAGACTTGCTCATTTTAGCAGCTGTTCTTATCAGTGTTGCTGGACACGAGGGTGTTCTTATCTGTGTTCACTGCTTCTGAGTGTTCCTCTTAGTCACATGGCTAGGGTAAAATTGCTTTTTTGTGTAGTATGTGTATCTGAAAGTGGTATGCTACTGGCTTTTACGATTTTACAATTCCTTTGATAGACTGTGAAACTCACTACTCCAAATTGTCACTAAATGAGTTATTCTTCTCTTTTATCGTTTGTGCAAGCCAAGAGTTTATGAAAGTTGAAGGCTATATTAATGACAATGGACTTTCTTAGTTTCTATAAAATTAAACAGTGTAGATTTGAAGCCCATAAAGCAGTGCAGTAAATTGAATGGTGGTCCTGCGAAGGAAAAGCCTACTTGGATTTTATTCAGAAGAATCCCAAACTGGGATTCCATGCGTTATCATGGGCATCAAACCCAATGACAAGCGACTTGTATGACATGAGAAGGGAACAGCATGCACAGAAGTCCATGTGAAAACAGACACTGGAATTTGCAGCCTCAAGCCAAGACCATTCAGAACTCCCTAGTGAGGAAGGATTTCCTTTAAGAGCTTGCAAAGGGAATGCAATCCTACCAACACATTCATTTTGGATTCCTGATCTTCAGAACTATAAAAGACAAAACTTCTGCTATTTTAAGCTGCCAAGTCGTGGTAATTTATCATGGTACACTTAGAAAGAAACCAATACAGCTGATTCATGTCTGTGACCTGTAACACATCTTAGGCTGGTGATCATATTGTAAAACATGCATCATTAAGTTTAAGCCAAAAGCAGTGTAGAACAGTCAAGTAGACTGGGGGTGGGGGGTCAGGGGTAAGTATGTGCATGAGTGTGCAGGTCAGGGGTCGATATCAGGATTCTTCCTGTATTGTTCTCTACTTTAAGTTTTGAGCAAGAATTTTTTTCACTAAACATGGAGCCCATTGTTTGTACTAGAATGGTTGTCCAGTAAATCCTTGGAATCATTTTGTCTCTATCCCAACCCAGCATGGGGTAGGAGGAAAATGTAGCCATGCCTAGCTTTTAAATGGATGCCAGAATTCCTAACTCAAATTCTCATTCTTGAGTACTAATCCCTGTACCCACTGAGAGATCTCTTCAGGCCACAAAGATTGTCATTCTAGGTGCCTTGTACCCAGAATAAAGGTTTTCTAAAATAGGTGTTTATTATAGGGATAGAGAAAATGCAATCAGTTTCCTGTTGCTTCTGTAACAGATTGCCACATTAGTGGGTTAGAACCACATAAATTTAGTACTTTACAGCTCAAGGGGTCAGAAGTTTGAACTGAGTCTCATTGGCTGAAATTGAGAAATCAGTATTGCTGAATACCTCCTGATGTTCCCTAGGGGAAATTTTACCATGCCTTCCCAAGTGCTAGAAGCTGCTCACATTATTTGAACTGAGACCAGTGGCCATTTGAGTTTTTCTCACATTGTGTCATTTTTAGGTTGACTCTGCTTCTTTTTTTGGTATTAAAGGAAACATACTTTTACAAACTATGATGGAATGAGAATCTCTTTGTATCAAGGATACTAAATTAGCAAACTAATGTCACCTACAACGTTAATTTTCCCTTGATGCGATTTTACAAAGACTAGAATGTGGAACTCTCTGCGGGACCTTTATTCTGATGGTGTTGCTGTGAAACTCTTATATTAATGAACTCACTAGAACAAGTAAGCCCAAGACCACACACTCTCACAGGAAGCACACACACCCAGCTCTGTTCCCAAGATGACCTAACCCCTCCTGATTCATACACCAGGATCCCCAAAGACCTGTGGTAGTATACACATCTGCCACCTAGGCTTGAAATAGCCATTGTTCCCACTAAATACTTTGATAAAAAACTGACATTAAAAATGAGTTATAATTCCAAAATGCAATTGCATATACTTTATATTACTTTTCAAAGTGTGTAATTCATGCTTTCCTGTTGGAACTAATTAATGCATTTCACTTAAAAGTGGGTCCATGGTAGGCTTTTTGATTTACCTTAATTCAGTTCTTCTCTTCAAAGAAATAGAAAACCAATATATTCTGGATTTAATCATTACTGCTTTATTGTTTATTACCTCTGAGGAAAGAAATAATTAGTGAACATTTTGACTAATTTTTTCCTTTCAGATATGAAACAAAAATTAAAAGATCTAATCAGTGAACTTGTAAAAGTAAGATAAAATGTCTGAAGATTAGAAAAATAGAATCATTTTTAATTTCCCCCACTATTAAAGTTTTACTATTGTTTAAGGTAGAAAGTGGTCTGACTTTGACATTTTCAACTTTAGTAAACACTGAAGACCTGATATGTGTGAAAACCATGTACGTCTGAACAACTGCTGGGAGTTTTCTCCCTGTGTAATCATCAGGATTTGCTGAAACACAGCTGCACTTCAACACGTGATGGAATGGCAATGAATGACCCTCCCTCCCACCCTCCCCGTGCTCTGGGGAGAAGCCATACAATAAATCTTAGCACTGGACAGCTTATCCATTAAATTGAAGAGGCAAACATTTGTAATTGCTTGAGAACTGTTTCCTCTCACCTGTCCCTGTCACTCCCCATCACCCCAGAACTATAAAAAAAAAAAAGAAAATTACTGGAATTTCTCAATGGTGTGGATTGGAGACAAAACAACGGTGACAAACCTTAGATATTCAATTACTGCTGTGTGCTGGCAAACTATCCCATGTACCAAGAACATGGCAGAGCTAATTCTCAGTCTCGAATCATAACTTTGAATAATACTGTAAAATAAGTAAAAAATAGTCATTCACGGGCCTTTAGGATAATTTGTCTTGTACACATTAGTGTTATTTTCTAATAAAGTTCATTTTGATACAGTAGATTATATTTTGTTAAGTGAGTCACAAATTACCTTTTGCTCTGCTGTTTAAAAAACAATTTTTATACAATAATTCATGTTGATAAGTCTTTTAATATAATTTCTATTGTTGCAACAAAACACCATGACCAAAAAAGAAGTTGGGGAGGAAAGGGTTTATTTGGCTTACACTTCCAGATCACAATCCATCAATGGAGGAAGTCAGAACAGGAACTCAAGCAGAGCTGGAACAGGAAGCCAGAGCTGATACAGGGGCCATAGAGGGTGCTGCTTACTTGCTTGCTTCTCCCGGCTTGCTCAGCTAGCCTTCTTATGGAACTAAGGAACACCAGCCCAGGGACGGCAGCATCCACAATGGGCTAGTCCCTCCCACATTGACCACTAATTGAGAAAATGCCTTACAGCTGGATCTCATGGAGGCATTTCTTCAACTGACGATCCTTCCTCTCTGATGACTCTAGCTTGTGTCAAGCTGACACACAAAACCAGCCAGTACAGTGCTTATCGAGAAGGTTTCAGTGAACCTAGTTCCAACTGTTATTACCACATTAATTAATATTTTAGTTAACGAGCTATAATTAGTTTTGACTTACAGGAAGTTAAGTGAGTCAGAGTTCCCACGAACTGCCTTGCTCCCCTGTTTACAAGGACTCTGATCTTTAACAGAAAGTCATATTTCTTAACATTAATAAACCAGAACATCACATTAACTGAAATTAATTAATTTTATTAGGATCCACTATTGTATAACTTTATGTATTTTTGAAAACTGTGGGAAGTTCCATAGTCACCATTATAGTAACTTAAAAACTAGTTTCATTGTCCTACATGTTCCAAATATTCCATATTATCCTCCTCCCCTCCCACCTAATTGCTGTAGGTAGATCTTTCTGTTCTGTAGTTTTGCCTTTTCCTGAGGTTCACATCATTAACTTCATACAGTTTGTATCCTTTTCATACTGGCTTCTTTCACTCAGCAAATGACAGGGTTCATCCATATTTTAGTGGCTTTTGCTATTGCTGAGAAATATTCCTTTGCCTGCATGTACCACAATTTGATTACCCATTAACTTGGGTTTTTGAGGGGTGCATGCATATGTTTGTGTATGAGCACAAATCTCAGGGGTCATTTATCCTCAGGCACAATACTTCTTGTCCTTTGAGGCAGGATCTGTCACTGGCCTGCAGCTTGCTAATCACACCAGACAGGTTGCCTAGGGAGCCAAGGGACTCTGCCTAGCTCCATCTATTTCTGCATCACAGGCCCTAGAGATTTCAAATGATTACCAAATACAGAGATTTTGCTTGCTCACTTGTTTGATTTTTTTATAAATGTATTTTTATTATTTAAATGTTTCACATAATATATTTTGATCATACTTACCTTCTCTCAACTCTTCCCAGATCCTCTCATCTCCAAACTCAGATAATTTCACGTTCTCTCTCTCTCTCTCTCTCTCTCTCTCTCTCTCTGTTTTTAAAAAATATATAAAAATCAAAATATGAGACTCACACATACAGACAGAGGCCAACAAGGAAAGACAACACAAAAAGCACACAAGAAATGCGGTCTAGTTTACACTGGCCAACTAAATTGATTTTTCACTTTTGTAGAACGTATCAATTGTGACTGCATTCAATTGCAGCTTCTTTGTTAGAGGTGGGATTCTACTTCTCAGTGTTGGGATTTGGTCTGGTTTGGACCTGTGATGTCATGTGTATGTTGTCAGGATTGTCTCTGTGACCTCATTTGTGCATCACTCCTATGTATCGAGATGATGTTGTTTCCTTGTAGCCATCCACCACCGCTGGCTCTTAAAATCTTCTTTCTTCCATGTAGATCCCTAAACTTTAAGGGGCTTTGGATGTCTAAAGACATCCCATTTAGAGCCGAGTTCCAGAGCCTCTCACTCTCTCTACATTGCCCAACTGTGAGTCTCTGTGTAAATTATCTTCTACAGCACGTAGAAGCTTCATTGTTCACCATGTGAATGGCAGCTGAGCCAGTGTTGGTCAGAGAATAGTACTAAGGTAACTTTGGCAGAACGGTAGTCCAACTCTGCTCTGGGACAGCATAGACCAGCTTACCCAGAACTGAAATCCAGGTTACCTGTGTTTTCTGGGCCCAATAGTTCCATTTCTCTTACTTTGTATGCCAATTACTACAGTTTTACCATTTTTTTGTTTTACTTGATGCTTTAAATTTATGCTTTTATTTGTTATAAACATATTGACTATTGGATTCCATTTATTTGCTTTGAATTTTGAACAGATTTTAAAGTAAATGTGCTAATATTAACCAAGAACACTAGTATTAAATACATCTTGAAGTCTGACACTCATATGTGGTAGTCCCATGTTATACTTGTTGGATGAATTCAATGTAAATAATACAGACTTTTTTTTAAAGTTTATTACAAGTGGCTGAATATAATGCTCTCACTGAAAGCTTGAAATGATTCTCTAGGGCAAATCCTTCAGTAGCATAAGACAAAGACTACAGAGCAAAACTGCTAAGCCTACATTTGTATAATGGATCTAGAAATGTAAGAGCTATTGGAATTGGGAATTTCTCAGCTCTGATTTGATCCCAAATCAGAAGTAGAATAAAAGAAAATTAATGAGGATTCACAAGATAAATGTCTGTAGTCAGGGGAAGCAATGAGATGGTGTTTTATAAACTACTCCCTAGAGCAATGAATTCTCTGCTGGCTCCATGACAAGTGCACAATAATTTACCCACATGCACATGTACCCACAGAACAGTCATATATTTACATAAAATAAATTTTAAAAACTACAATGAAGTCAATTAAATTTTTTGCTCTGGGAGTTATAAGTGTAAGTATACAATATTAACTCAAACAAAGTGGAAAAGTCTTGTTGATGCTTTTTTCATAAATTAAATTTATTTTAAGTGATAGTTTTTAAAAAAGTGTACATTAATGGAATGCCATGATGTTTATACATATATGCACTTATACCGTTTATATTAGGCTAAATTTTTCTTTCCTTAAATTTTTCATTTTCTTTCTGGCAAAAACTTTTTAAGACTCTTTTCTTTAGCTTTTTGAGCTATACAATCCATTCCTTTTTATCCATATTGGTCTTACTCTCACCAGATTTTGTTTCCCTCCTACTATAACTTAGTAACATTGGTAAACCTGTTTCTGACTTTCTTTCTCATATGTCTTGCCTCTAATAACTCCCATGCTGCTTTAAAGTTTTCGAAGATCAATGCCTAATATCACACACATTGACAGTCCTGTCTCTCTGTTCCTGATTAGCTCATTTTGCACAATGATTTCCAGTTCCATCCATTTTGCCGCTCATAACAGGATGTTGAGGTTGCTATTATGGCTACATAGTAGTCTATGAAAAAATGCAGTATACTTTCTTTATCTGTATTATTTAATGGACACTTAATTTTTCTCATTTCATTTCTATTATAGTGTTATTAAACATGGGTGAAGCTGTCTCCTCCATTTAATGGTTTCATCTCCTTCAAATACATGCCCTCTTGGTAGGCCACTGGATCATCTGATAGTACGATTATTTAGTTTTTTAAGGAAGCTTCATACAATTTTCTGTAAATGCACTCATGGGCTTTCTCACTAACAGTGTTGGAGTACCCATTTCTCCATCTCCTCAGCAGCACTTGCTGCCAAGAAGTACTGCCCTTCTTAAGTGCAGCTTCATTGAAGTCTCATTTCTCTGGTCATCAGTGGTTAACCTTTGCTTATCCTAAATGAGCTCAGTGACTGCAGAATTCTAAATAACAAGAATCACGTCACGTTTTCTGATGGAAAGGATGAGGATCGTCATGGAAGATCCTTTCTGTGCTTGTGAGTTCAAGCCTATTTCCTGTTCTCTCTTTTATCAGACTCTAGGTATGTGGCTCTTGATCTATTTGAAGTTGGGAGTTGTACAGGGTGATGTTATGGATATATTTTAATTTTTCTACGTGAAATCACCTAGTTTGACCAGCACCATTTGATGAAGATGCTGTCTTCTCTCTAGTGTGTATTTGGGGGGGGGGGGGGCTATGTAAAATATCAGGTAACTACAGATGTTATAGAATCATGTCTGGGTCCTAAGTTGTATTACATGGATCAATGTGTCTGTTTTTATATCCGTGTTGTACTGTTTTAAATACTATAGCTCTGTAATATAACATAAAACCTAAGGTAGTGATCTTTCTAGTAGCTTTAGGTTTTTTTTTTAATTTGGTTGGTTTGTTGCTTCTTGGGTTTTTTTTAAACGATTTCCTGGGTAGTTTTATTTATTTATCTATTTATCTATTTAATTATTTTGCATGTATGTTTTTATATGAATTGAAGTATAAATTTTTTTCAGTTTCTGTGAAGAATTGTGTGGGCATTTTGAAGTAGATCACATTGAATCTGTACATTGCTTTTTGCAGAATGGCTATTTTCATATTAATCCTGTTGATCCATGAGCATGAGATATCACTTGTCATTTGAGGTCTTCTTCAATTTCTTTTTTTTAATGTGTTAATGGTTTTATTATACCTACAGGAATAATTCTATAGGAATGGTGTGAATAAGGGCCTTTTGATTAGCCCTGTGGAAACAGCTTTTCAATCGTTGTAGAGGCTTCCTAAATTATTTGCACATGTAAAAGGAATTTAAATGGAGTTACCATATAATGGGAAAGACTATGTTCCAACTAGATATTTAAGTCCACTTAGTAAAACCTTCAATAGCAGAAATGAGTTACATATTGTTGAAATACTGGCCAAAGGGATCCATCCCACAGTGCTCTTTCCAGACACACACATGCCAACCATCACAGGTTCTGAGTGCCAAGATTGCTCGTTATTTTCTAGTATGGTAAGACCTGTTGTTGGAGACACCACTTACTCAAACTATTGAATATGGAGAAATTAAGCTGGTGCTCAAATGGATGTTTCACTCCTACTGACTAGCATTTATAATGCTAGAAAGTACTTTGTGTGCGACTGGAGGAAGAAAGTAACCATCAAAATCAACCATTTATAAACCCTGGGACCTACAACTGGGACACACGGATCCAAGAGTGGCACAAATGTTAAGGAAGTAACTCACTATTTGTAGATTGGGTTTAAGGTCCACTCTATGAGATATAGCTCAAACCCACTGCTAAAGTGGCCAGGAGCCTGAGACTATGAGATAGGTAATTGGCCCTAGAGAAAAGTACTGCTATGATTCTGCTAACAGAACATAGCTATAAAATAAGTGTTGCTGACATATTGCTAGACCCAGAGATCAGTGTATCACTCAACCTTCATCAAAGAAGCTCATTTTGCAGTAAATGAGAACTAGAACAGAGATGCACAACTGAGAGCACTTGATGCTAGATGGGATGTCTTTATCAAATCCCCTCTCCTCAAGGATCAAGAGTATATGAAAAAAAAAAAGGAGGTAGAAATATTGTAAGAGCCAGAAACGTTAGTTGACTACAAGGAGATAGCGTCATTCTGACACATCAAAACTAACACACATGTTATACACATATGAACTCACAAGACCTGAATGAGATCACACCAGACAAAATCTCAGCACAGAGAAGGCAAAGTGAATACAGAGTCTCATTCCTAACCAAGAAGCTACTGACAGTTGCTGGAAAAAGGGAAGATCAGTTTTCTGCTATGGAGTGTCACTGGGCATATCAATCACACTCCAGGGCAGACACCGTGTCTAGGAATAGCAGACCAACAAAAATAGACTGCATGTGTTTACTGTGTGTACATTTTGTTTTGATTTGATTTGGGGTTTTGTTGTTGTTGTTTGTATTACTGGCTTTTACTCGTTTGTTTTCATTTTATTATTTGTTTTTTGTTTTTGTTTTGGAGTTTTCATTGTTTTTTTTAAGAGATGGAGATAGAACACGATATTTGGTGAGAAGGGAGGCAGGTAGGACCTCTGGGAAGTTGGAAGAATGAAAACAATACGATCAAAGTATGCTGAATGAAAATAATATTTTTAAATAGTAAAAATTGTTATCCCACTGCCTGACATAGTTTTCAAAGAAGAAAATGTCATCTCAACAGCCCCTGCGTGATGGTTGCTTACTTATGATCTTTCTATTTAATATTTAAGTTTCCATTTATACTAATCAAGGCATACTTCATCAAACACCTATGTAGTGACAGCATTTCCCTGCCTACTGCTCTCACCATGTAACTAAGCATAGTATAGTATTTGATGTTCCATCTTATATTTTGTACAAGATTTATTCTATCTCAACATCCTCTGGGTATTTCCTTCTAGGTTGACATTTGAAGTCACTAAAACATTCCTGGAAAACTTTTTGAGATCTTTTGTCTATTCTTTGGTTAGAAATTTATCTCTTCCAGACCAAATTCCAAATCCTTTTAATTAACTACCATACTGGTGATCAGTGACAGAGTAAATTTACTTTTTACAAATTTAAAAGCCATGTGGTTGACCAGGCAATGGTGGCATATGCCTTTAATTCCAGCATGCAGGAGGCAGAGGCAGGTGGATCTCTGTAAGTTGAAGGACAGCCTAGTCTACAGAGAGAGATCCACAACAGCCAAGGCTACACAGGAAAACATTGTCTCAAAAAACAAAAACAGAAAAGCCACATGGTTATATTAGAAATTTTACCTGTAGTTGATGTCAACTGTAAAAATAGATGGCTGTTAAGAAATCATTACAAACAAATTATATCTGTGAAATAGTCAGTTTTGAATTTATGGTAAAATTAGCATAATATCATTTTTCTTTTGAACCTATAATTATTTTATTCTCATCTATGTTTAAACAGCTATGAAGGTTTGGCAATATTAATTTTCTGATAGTTACAGGTTCAACATTATTTATTTAGTTATTTAGTTATTTATTTATTTCCAATGAGATTTCTATCACTATCAAAACATTTTGCTTCAGAAGTTAAACCACATGCAGAGTTATTCCTAACCTGTACAGCTGAGAGTTGCCTTATGTGACACAAAACAATATTACCTTCTTTAGAGTGAGAACAAAACTTCTCCCTTAATCCTATTTCTTTTCAAGCACAAATACTGAAACTTGTTGGGCGCTCCTGCTTGCACCATGGTTTGAGGGATTTGAATCTTACTAATAGTGATTTTTTTAAGGTTTTTAAAAAAAAAAACATATACAAAGCACTACTCCAAACCTCATGCCTTATAGATTTATCTGTAGGATAAGTGGATAATGAAATGTGAGAGTAAGGAGGAGTATGTTGGAGGAATGAATTTTTAAAGGGAGGATTCTGGAAGCCGAGGTGACATTTAAAAGCACAGAAAGGCTTTGAGCAAACTTCCCCTGAGGTAGAGGAGAGCTTGGAAACATGCTCGCCTCGAATGTGGAGACTGGAAGAGAAGATAACTGTAGTGGAGAATATACTGCACACATCGTTCTGGGGAGATGTTCTTTTTAGACACTGAGATTACACGATCTGTTTCAGGGTGTTCAGGCACAGTGCTTTAGAAAGATTTATGAAGACATTAGTAATTCATGGAGGACAGGGCAGCCACAGAGCCAGCATCAGCACAAAGCATGAGAGCGTTTCTTTCTAGGAGGCAACAAGCTTTGTGTCCCCATTTTCTTGAAACCTGCATTGTAGATGACTTGCTTTTCAGTCAGGAGAGATGAGTTATTTGATGCTTTATGAGAGCATAAGGTTCTCATGGGAAAGGAAAAACACTGGCCCAGTGAATACAGGCATCCAGATAACATGATTATAGCCTAGTGTATCATTGCCTGGGCCCACCCAGTTGTATTATGGAACAGGCTATCACAAATGTATACAACGGAATTAGTATTCAATAAAAGAACCATGTGTTCCTTGATTATCAAATATATAAACAGTAGATGTTTGTCTGTGATTATTTTATTATCTGTATCTGACTCTGTATACAGAGATCATTAGGGGAAAGATTCAATCTGGTGTTAAGATATAACAGACAAGACTGTAATTCATTCCAGTATGCTGACTGCAAAGCTTAGAAAGGATATTGGTTGCACATGCCACGCTCTGCTTTCCTGGTGCCATAAAGCCATGTTTTCTTGCTGAACAATTGTCTTCCAAGTATTGCTTTCCCTGAATTCATGGAGAACTTCAATTCTTTAAAGTGAAAAGAGAAAGTAGACCATACCTTTCTCTGCTTTATTAAATTGAGGTTAGGATACAGACTTTCATGTAGCTTTGATGAAGGAAACTATGGGAGCTAGTTTGTTTTTTATCATTTTTCATCTTTGAATTATGGAAACATGTGAGAAGAACAATATTTCATCATAATGGATAGCACAATTTATGGAAATCCATATTACCGTTTCTTAGAAAATTAAAAGAAGGGGTTTAACTGAGGGGGTTTCACCTGAATTTATACAAATAAAGCACTAGTTTGCAACTCTGCCATGTTTCCACAAATGAATTGGCAATGATAGAGAAGGATTTTACCTTTCTGTTTGGTGGTGGACACATTAGAAGAAGTTCAGTTTCCAGTAGTTTATGAGATTATAGTCTTATAGAAAATATACATATAAACTGGCAATACAAAAACCACAGCAAATATGTAATTTCTTCCTTGGAGTTTGTTCAGTTGCACCTCCCAGGATGCACAGAATAAATGTTGGTTCACTCTTAAGTTCGTTGCTCTTGGATCCAATAGGCACTTTATATATATATACGTATATATATGTATATATATATATATATATATATATATATATATATATATATATATATATATATATTCTGTGGTAGAGACTGGGTCATAGCTAAAGATATATGGGTTAAAATTATACCAATGGGGGCTGGAGGTGGCTTGATGTTTAAGATCATTCACACCTAGAGGAGCTGGGTTAGATTCTAGATACAAATGGCAGCTCACAACCATCTGTAACTTAAATTTCAGGGGAGTCTGATTCCTTATTCTGGCCTCTGAGGACACTACACATATATGGTATGGGGGCATACTTGCAGGTAAAACACTAATTCAGATATATTACAAATAAATTAAGTCTTTTTAAAATGTATAGCAGTGAACAAAAATAGTTTTTTTTTTCTTTAGGAAAAACAAGTTTAGAAGGAGTAATAATGGCAACAACTGAGATAACAACTTCTATTTTGAGGCTAGCAGTTTAGCTCAGTGATAGGCCACTTCTAAGTACTCAAGAAACTCCAGATCTGATTCCTAACACTGGCAAATAAACAAGCAATCCCTAATGTATTTTGCCTTAAATACCTTGAAAGTGCTATGCTGCAATATTATGCATCATTTTATTAATATAAAATTTCCTATGTAGGCATTCAGTTCATAATGATCATATATAATGTGCACTGTTAGCTAAAAGAAAAATCATTGGATTTTTATATCTTCCTAGTGCAAGAACTGAGGAAATTAGATGTAATAAGTTTATCAAAGTAAATTATTAAGCACACAGATAACTGAAATGCCTGCGCAGAGCTAAACCATTTTCCTCAGATCTTCCACAGTGTACGCTGAGTTCATTGCTTCTGCACACTTCCATGTCTACAGGACCACACTCTTTGGTATATAGCATCTGCAATATAGCAGTGATGACCCATATACCTTTTGTTCTGTGGAATTTGTACTTCCTTCTGGTTAAGCATGGCACATCCAGATGTTGCAGTGCTGTTGAAAGAATATTACAATATATACCAGGGATATACAATGGTTTCTCACAGAATACTTGGAGAGTCACTAATACAAGTTTTAGTGAAAGTTAGAATAAGAGTAAGCAGAAGGGGTAAAAGAAAGAGGAGACAATTATGAATCTTCAAGGATTTCTTGGGCAGGGGAAAATAAATTGAGAGATGTATCATGGGGTAAAACAAAACAACAGTCCTCACTGCAAGTTAGAAGAAAATATTACCTTGGAAATCAAAGGACTGTGAGTTTCAAAACTTCATGCTCTGTAGCAACATGAACCATGTTGGAAGCATAGGGAACTAAACAGACAGAATGGATCAAATGTGGACAAAGTTCTTTGAAGCAAGGCAGTCACTGGTGATTTGGATGACAGTGATTGTCTCATATATAAAGATAAAAAGACATGAAGAAAGGGTATGATTTCGTTCACCTTGATGCAGCTCCTGCAAGGTGATAAAGACAGCAACTCAATGAGAAGGATGAAATTCTTAAGACAGAAAGGAGGGAAGTAGGGACTTTGTGTGCACTTGCCTGAATTGGGGTTAGAGAGCAAACATGTTTAACTGAGGAAACTTCTCCAGGGTTTATGCATGGTGTGTGATAATGTGAATGTCCCTCATCAATCACGAGCAGATGTAGAGTGCTTCCAGGGAAACTGTTTCTGAGATTTACTTTAGGCAAATATTTTAACACTTTTGTGCAAAGGTGCACTCTTGAAAGACAATATTCATAATTATGTAGGCTAACACTGAAGAGGGCACAGTAATGTTAAGAGAGCTAAGGAACTTGTCCATGATATTGCTTCTGTATTTACTCTACAAATGATCCTTTCCAATTTTGGACATCTAGATGGCCTCTGATCTGATTAATCATCTCTTAAGAACTGGTGCCTGCTTCCTCCTAATAAGTTTGTGTACTTAAGTGCTAGCCTGTAGCTTAGACTATTTTGTTTGTTCCTTTCTACTTCTTCTCATTGAGTTTTCTTATCTTGTGCCACATTTGTTTCCTTGTGATAAGGCAAGGGTGATTCCTCTGGATTCTGCCACTAGATGGCAAGGAAAGATGGTTGGAGTGCATTACGTGAAATCCCCAAATAATCAATAAAAATATTATGTTAAACAAAGATGGTACAAAAATCTTCTGTTAATGAGATCTGCTCCAGAAAAAATAGATATAGATCATAAATATACTTAATAAGAAAAAGAAGAGTTAAAGAAAAAAAGTAAAAACTGGCTTTGTTTTTTGTAATTGCTCTTATTAAACAAGAAAGAAATAGATTCATATATGTGTTAAAGGAAATGTAGGTAATGTTAAAGATAAAAGAAAATTTAAAATTTTATTTAGCCCGGTTTAGAAATTTGGAAATTATCAATAACACACAAGACATGAAAAATATTTTTGTTCTTTTCAAGCATAAAGAATACTTCAAGCAAAATTATGTAAGAGACCAAGAAATAAATATGATTTTTTACTGAGGAAGAACAACATGAAACCTTAACAAAAACAACCCTTAACAAAAACACGTTCAACTACACATTACAGTATTTAAAATCACACTTCCTACAAAGCAGTTCTTCAGAAGTTGTTCACATTGCATGCTTTGGAATCTATACTCCCCCAAACAGCAGCTCCTGTCATTGCCTCAGTTCCTAATGATCAACATTTTCTTTTGCTCTGTGAATTTGAATACTCTGGAAACATTGTTACAATGGAAGCATGCAGAATCTAGGTTATGATGGACTCTTGACTTCTATCCCAGAAAACCAGATGGTTAAAATGAAGATAATAAGTGATGAACACACCCAATTCGTATATCTACAATGGAATCCCTACAATTAATATTGAGGGAATGAGGCAGAAAAACTGCAATAGCAAGAGTTCTAGAAATCTTGGTGGGACAAAATGTCTTCCAGACATGATAGGTATGGTGAAACTGTCTCAACAATGTATTTATCTGAACAAGGCTTCATAATGACTACAAAATTTCATATGCCAACATGAATAGAGGTATTTCACAAGGTCTCATGACAAGATGATAGCTACAGGCAGTCAATGATTGAAGAATAGTGAATCACTTTTCTCCAAAACAACAATACTAACTATAGAAAGGTCATGAACTTGAGAGACAGTGGGCAGACACAGGAAGAGTTGGAAGGAGAAGAGAGAAGAAATGATGTAAATACAATACCTATGTATGAAATATTCAAAAAATAAAGAACATAAAAAGAATAAGGAATTATCTCACTATGAATATGTATGAACAGCAGAAGATGTACTTTCAAAATTAATATAATAACTAGCATGTGTCATCAAATAATATTAATTAAATAGATTAATAGTTCATTTTGAAAAAACACAAAATAATGTAAAGTAGATCACAAGACTTTAGTCAAACAGGACACTAGTTTTGTAGTTTTAAGTTTTACCTTATACACATCCTCTAGATATCTCAGAGAACATATATTTTAATGTTCCCAATTGGAAGAACAGGTACCTATGTTCAGTTTTTTATTATTACAATGGAAATTGGATCTGGGCTGAAACTAGAGTAGAATTCAACCATCACTTTTATTGTTTGAGAATCTCATACATGCATATCCATTCTCTCCCAACTCCATGTGTTCTTCCAAGAATCAAAATGCCTTTGAAGTTCTTATCCTTCCAAAAAGCCATGTGGTGTATTTCACACATGCTCTAAAGCACCATTCTGAGTAAACACCTCATCTTGGTGAAATGTCTTAATACTCCACAATTAGTTGTATTCTCTACCTTTTCACAATTTACATACCACTTGAATTTGGCTTTATTTGCCACTTTTAAATTAAAACCAAATTTCAACTGTTTAAAGTGCCTTCCTTTTTTCCATTTTACCCGATTTGAGCTCTTAGGATACATTATACTTAGCTTGGGGTGTTTAGAAGTCCTTAATATCATGACTCCTTTGAAAATCTATTCACTCTTAACATCATCTTTCTAAGTGAGGGAGGACAAAAAACAATAGTGAACCTGAAATAATGATCTATGTAGATAATTTCTGAATGAGGGAATTTGAGTAAATAACAGAAAATGTGAAAGAAAGAAAGAAAGAAAGAAAGAAAGAAAGAAAGAAAGAAAGAAAGAAAGAAAGAAAGAGGGAAAGAATATAGAGATGAATTCAAGATTATATATTCCAAAGCAATAGCCCAAACATACAAGCACTGGTAGGACTAGAACATTTTCTATCCTTCCTCCCAACTTTTACCACTCTAAAGTAAATTGCAAAGGTGAAAAAACTACAGTATTACAGGTTATTATTTTTCAAAATAAAGTTTCTTTTCTCTGGATAAAATAAGATCCCATGGTAACTAAAGTCCTATACTCACTTCTTCCTACCATCTTCTTATGTTCAACTCAATAAAATGTTACCCAGATATCTGGGTGGTCTGCAATTTTTTTGCAACAGTTTCAAAATGACCTACTTTCACAGGAATGGGTGTGACTACTTAAACACACCCAAATTTGACTCATCCAGTCCTCTTTCTTATATCTCCCACTTTTTCTAAAATATTGAGTTCACAGACAAAACTTCTGTATCATATACATTTTGGAAAGGATGGACATAATGTAATTAGAAATGTAATGTCTAAATTCTATTTCTGTTGTTTTAATATAGAATGATAAAGCCAAATCCCAATATATATGATATGAAGTCTTCTTGTTTTGTCAGATAAAGAACAAGTTACAAGTTAGAATTACTTGGGATGAACAAGATACACAATTAATATAGAGGACAAAGATCAGAAAAGCTTTCTGCTTATTGGATATAGTAGTAAGTACATGTTTTCTGAAAGCCATGACTTAAAACTCTCAAACAAACTGAGAGGGTTTTTTTTTTAAACCTTGATATCTTTTTCATGACTTCATACCACTTTCTGAAGACAACTCAAACTTTGGGACAAAGGGAAATGAAAGGAAATATTGCATCCTTTAAAAAAAAAAACATTTCTCACAGTTATTGTAGGGGGGTTGTATGCATGTCTTCCCTTGTGTGATATATGTGTGCATATACATAGAAGCCAGAGACAGATATTAAGTTTCTTCATTTTTGGTAAAGGGTCCCTCTCACTGAACATAGAAGTTGCCATTTTGGCTAAGCTGGTTGACCAGTAAGCCCCACCTCTCACTCCCAGCTCTATAGTTACAGATGTGAACTGCCATGACAGACCTTTTGTCTAAGTTTTCCTGGACTTTAAGGATACAAACCAGTCGTCCTTCTTCCTCCCTCCAGTTACAGGTAGAGGTACCTAACTGTCTTATGAAGAAAAATACAATTTCTTTGGTCATATCTAAGGACAAAAAGAAAATACATGATCATGTAAAGAAAATCAATATTGGAACAGCCAACCTAGATTCTACTAATTCATGGACAACATTTTGATATATATTAAAAACAATGCTATGTCATCATTCTTACATTGTGAGCTTAGTCTCTTGTCTCTCTTGCATATCCTAGTCCATTTACAGTCACTGTGACCAAACAGCACCCATAGCTTACTCTGATGTCATGCAAGCATGTGATTGATGATTCGCTATTAGTTAGAGATTGGAAGGAGGCAAGAACTATTTCACTTCAGCCTTCACTATGGGGTCTGAAGCATAAGCAGATAATTGAGTGTGAGGCTTTTCCACATGCGGGAAGCTTTCTGAGCATTATGAGAGTAGAAGCCAGATGTCTTGCTGAGAATCACTAATTTGCTTATAAAATAGAGAATGCTAATAGTCCTCTGAGAGAAGCAGGGGGGAAGCACAGCTCTCCAGAAGCTCAGCTCTCACTCGCTAACAATGGTTTCTTCATTCCTGGATAAAAGCTATTTTCCCCCTTTTGCATTCCTGTTATAACTGATGCCACTTAGGTGTATTGGCAGACTGAAAATTTGGTATCTGGAGAGCAGGAAACATTAACATAGTCCGACACCTTGGATTTGTGCTTTAACCTAGTTAGGCTGAGATATTGTGATTGGCTTTTTGCTAGTGGAAAGCTAGATACTGATAATCACAGTTGTGCAATGGAAAAGCCATAATTCAAGTTACTTTCCGTGGTTACCTGTTATGAAATGCCTTGTGAAACAAACCAGGGAGAAGGACTCTATCACACCTAATCACAGATTATTAGAACATGGATATCTTTCCATCTTCTGAGATCTTCTTTAATTTCTTTCTTCAGAGACTTGAAGTTCTTATCATACAGATCTTTCACTTCCTTAGTTAAAGTCACGCCAAGGTGTTTTATATTATTTGTGACTATTGTGAAGGGTGTTGTTTCCCTAATTCCTTTCTCAGCCTCTTTATCCTTTGTGTAGAGAAAGGCCATTGACTTGTTTGAGTTAATCTCTAGCTGCATATGTATCAGAAGATGGCCTAGTCGGCCATCATTGGGAAGAGAGGCCCCTTGGTCTTGCAAACTTTATATACCTCAGTACAGGGGAACGCCAGGGCCAAAAAGTGGGAGTGGGTGGGTAGGGGAGTGGGGGAGTGTGGGGGGGATTTTTGGGATAGCATTTGAAATGTAAATGAAGAGTATACCTAATAAAATGTTTCTATTGCAAAAAAAGAACATGGATAAGTAGAATATTTTAATAACTACAAAGTTTTTTTACACTGTTATTTTTTAAAACTTATTTTGAGGTTTCACATATGCACATACACATAAATATGTATATATAATTTCCTTTTTGGACTATGTACTATACTCATATAATCCTCAGTGGGCTAAATGTAACTCTTGGTTGTTTTCCCATTTAACAAGTTTCCCAAGGATAAAAGTTCATTTGACAGAAAAAGAAACTTTATGCCGTATTTTCTTGAGTGAATCCCAGGCCTGTGTGTGTTCGCTGAGGAGACGTCATGGGGGCAAATGGGAGTGCGCTAATGCACGTACACTGTTTTCAGCAGAACTCATCTCTCTGAGGAATTATGAACTATGAAGAACCAGATGACTCAATTACTCAACCCACTCCTTTTATAGACAAAGGGACTGTTATGGACAGCCTGAAAACGATTACAAATTTACAGTGTAGGGAAATGATATTTATCTAATATAGCTAATAAAATACTTCCTATGATTTGGTTGGTATATGACTTCACCTAATATAAGTTTATTGTTTTTAAATGATGTATCATCTGACATGCTGTCCCCTAAACTTCAGCTATTATGTCTACTTATTATGCTATATTGGACAACAATTTAACCACTTGTGAGTAAAAGCATGTGAGCAACACAAAAATAAAGCAAAGCCAAGTAACTGTTGTAGTTTGGTGAATCAAGTTGTTGATGACAATCCCTTCCCTTTTAAATATCAAATGTAAGAATTGAAGGAAAACATAGAATGTCAATGATGTCTAAAGTTAAGGTAGTTGGTGTTTGTTAGCAGTATTCACTGGTCCTATTAAAGTCAGCATGGGGCTTTGAATAGAGAGACATTTCTTCCTTCCAAATGGCTTCTATAGTTTAGTCAGGATTAAACACCAATGCTAGAAAGTGTGTGTGTGTGCACTGAATGATGAACTTGCCAAAGACGTTGGGAGACAGGAAGATGCTCCCTAGCTGCCTGAGCCTACTATGTCCATTCATCTTAGGAGCCCTTACTATATTTTGGGAGAACAGCATCATTAGCTCCTAAATATGTATCCCCTATATAATCCTATCTGTGAGATATTAGCAAGTAATTTAAATATTTAGAATTAAATAAGCAAACACATAAAAATAAAGCATATGAAAAATATATATCCAAGAGTAGAGCACAGCTGTTATATTACATGGCAAATGATTACTCCACAAACTTCTGCATAACAAACTTTGCATGTACATGCCCACTAGATCCATACCATAGATGAGTATTTTCTAATCACTTCAAATCTGTGTCAACTTCCTGCTTCCAGATATAACAGAACCACTGGTTGAATTGACATCGTGTCATCCATAACAAAAACTCTGGAAAAAATACAAGAAAAAAAAAGGTTTTGAGATTTTTTTAACAAACAAAAAAAAATGAAAAACTAAAATAAGTGAACGGTAATATAGCTTAGAAATGTGAGTTTTCTACTAGTGGTACCTTCTACACACAATCCTGAAGATGGAGCCAATAGGACTGTGGTTATTTTAGTGTTAAATTGCTGTGATGATACAATATGACAAAGGCAACAGTTACAAGAAAGCATTTAATTGGAAGCTTGCTTACAGTTTCAGAGGGTTGGTCCATGATCATCATGGCAGAAAGTAGACCAGCACAGTGCTGGAGCAGTAGCCGTTCTAATCTTGAGGCGGCACGCAAAAAGAAAGACACTAGGCCTGATATGGGCTTTTTGAAGCCCTAAAACCTGCTCCCAGTGACACAGCCCTCTCCAACAAAGCCAGTCTCCTAATCCATCACAGATTCCACAAACTGGTAACTAAGCATTCAAATATATGAACGTGTAGGGCTTTTATCATTTAAACCACTTCAGTAGCTGTCCTCCAGAGTAAGAAAATCTATATTAGATGATCATGGTTACTAAAGTGCCTGCACTTTATAGGATAACAGGAAAGAAATTTTTTGTGGAAAACTGCAGGAGTCTAAAAATAAGTCAATATACCGTCATTTCTTTCACTACTTCCAAATGCATAAAAAAAGTTTATTTGAATGTTTTTCCTATCTAGGCATTATTGTGATATTTCCGAAAGAAGGTCTGGAAAATGGTTCAGTAGTTAAGAGTCATTCCTTCTTTCCTATAGAACCCTGGTTCAGTCCTTGCACCTACATCAGGAAGCTCAGAACCAGCCTTACCTCTGGTTCAGAGAGAAACTTGAAGCAATCCCACTAAAATCAGAGACTAGACAAAGCTGCCCACTCTCTTACTATCTATTCAATATAGTACTCGAAGTCCTAACCAGAGCAATTAGACAACAAAAGGAGGTCCAAAGGATAGAAACAGGAGAGGAAGAAGTCAAAATAATTCTGCTTGCAGATGATATGATAATATTCTTAAATGGCCCCTAAAAATTCCAACAGAGAAATTCCAAACCTGATAAACAAGTTCAGCAAAGTGGCTGGATATGAAATTAACTCAAACAAATCAGTAGCCTTCCTCTACTCAAAGGATAAACATGCTGAGAAAGAAATTAGGGAAACAACACCCTTCACAATAGTCACAAATAATATTAAATACCTTGGTGTGACTCTGACCAAGCAAGTGAAAGATCTATATGACAAGAACTTCATGTCTGAAGAAAGACATCGAAGAAGATCTCAGAAGATGGAAAGATCTCCCATTCTCATGGATTGGTATGATTAATATAGTAAAAATGGCCACCTTATGGAAAGCAATCTATAAAAATCAATGCAATCCCCATCAAAATTCCAACTCAATTCTTCACTGAGTTAGAAAGAGCAATTTGTGAATTCATTTGGAATAACAAAAAACCTAGGATATCAAAAACTATTCTCAACAATAGAAGAACCTCTGGTGGAATCACCATTCCTGACCTCAAGCTGTATTACAGAGCAATAGTGATTTTTTAAAAACTGCATGGTATTGGTACAGACACAGGCAGGAAGATCAATGGAATAGAATTGAAGACCCACAAAGGAACATAGGTATGTGGACACCTATGGTCACTTGATCTTTGACAGAGGACCTAAACACATCCAGTGGAAAGAAGACAGCATTTTCGACAAACAGCGCTGGTTCAACTGCTAGTCAGCATGTAGAAGAATGCAAATCCATCCATTCTTATCTCCTTGTACGAAGCTCAAGTCCAAATGGATCAAGAATCTCCTCCTAAAACCAGATACACTGAAACTAATAGAAGAGAAAGTGGGGAAGATCCTTGAACACATGGGCACAGGGGAACTTTTCATGATCAGAACACCAATGGCTTATGCTCTACGATTAACAATAGATAAATGGGACCTCATAAAATTGCAAAGCTTCTATAAGACGAAGGACATTGTCAATAAGACAAAATGGCAACCAACAGATTAGGAAAAGATCTTTGCCAACCCTACATGCGATAGAGGGCTAATATCCAATATAAACAAAGAACTCACAAAGTTAGACTCCAGATACTCAAATAACCCTATTATAAAAAATAGGCTACACCTATTTTTGTTGTTGTTCAGAGATTTTGCACTGTTGGCGATGAAGCCCAGATTTTTTTTTTTTTTTTTTTTTTGCATGCTAGGCAAGCACTCTCCTAACTGAGCCATATCAAAATTTTGTAAACTTTAATTTAGAATATCTATCTTGAGAAATTGAAAGGGAGGAAAGGATCATCAACTGTGTATAATAATTTATTAACCCTTTTTCTTTTTTTCCTTAGATATTTTCTTCATTTACACTTTAAATGCTATCCGATTTCCAGGTTCTCCCTCCAAAGACTCCCTATCCCCTTCCCTTCCACCCTCCCCCTGCTCACCAACCTACTCACTCCAGCTTCCCGACCCTGGCACTCCCCTATACTGGAGCATAGAACCTTCACAAGGCCAAGTGCCTCTATCTCCAAAACTGCAAAATCTCTGAACAACAACAGAAATAGGTGTGTATCATTTTACATGCTAGCATGTGATGCTAACATGCAGCAGTGGAAGGCCAGAAGACCAGAAACTCAAGGTCAAAGTCATCCTTAGTTACATATTGTGAATTTTCTCCAGCCTTAGCTAACTGAAATCCTGTCTAAAATAGGTATAAGTGAATACATATAATAATTTAACAATAAAAGACCATGAATTTGAGATGGAATGGGAGGAATTAGAGGGAAGTGGGGAAATGATGGAAATGCAATACTCATATATAAAATTCTCAAAAATCCATAAAAACAAATATATCAAAAAAATGGGCTACGGAGCTCAACAAAGAATTCTCACCTGAGGAATATCAAATGGCTGAGAAGCACTTAAAGAAATGTTCAACATCCTTAGTCATCAGGGAAATGCAAATCAAAACATCCCTGAGATTCCACCTCACACCAATCAGAATGGCTAAGATCAAAAACTCAGGTGGCAGCAGATGCTGGCGAGAATATGGAGAAAGGGGAACACTCCTCCATTACTGGTGGGATTGCAAGCTGTTACAATCACTCTGGAAATCAGTTTTGTGGTTCCTCAGAAAATTGGACATAGTACTACCTAAGGACCAAGCTATACTACTCCTGGGCATTTATCCAAAAGATGCTCCAACATATAGCAAGGACACATGCTCCACTATGTTTATTGCCGATTTATTTATAATAGTCAGAAGCTGGAAAGAACCCAGAAGCTGTAAAGAACCCAGAGTCTTTCAAGGGAGGAATAGACACAGAAAATGTGGTACATTTACACAATGGAGTACTACTCACCTATTAAAAACAATGACTTCATGAAATTCTTAGGCAAATGAATGAAACTAGAAAATATCATCCTGAGTGAGGTAACCCAATCACAAAAGAACACACATGGTATGCACTCACTGATAAGTGAATATTAGCCCAAAAGCTCAGAATACTCAAGATACAATTCACAGACCACATGAAGTTCAAGAATAAGGAAGACCAAAATGTGTGTGCTTCAGTCCTTCTTAGAAGGGAGAGCAAAATACTCACAGGAGCAAATACAGAGTCAAAGTGTGGAGCAGAGACTGAAGGAAAGGCCATCCAGAGACTTCCCCATCTGGGGATCCATCCCAAATACAGTCACCAAACCCAGACACTATGTGGATGCCAAGAAGTGCATGCTGACAGAAGCCTGATATATCCTTCTCCTGAGAGGCTCTGCCAGAGCCTGACAAATACAGAGGAGGATGCTCGCAGCCAACCATTAGACTGAGCATGGCGATCCCCAATAGAGGAACTAAAGAAAAGACTGAAGGAGCTGAAGGGGTTTGTAACCCCATAAGAAGAACAACAATATCAACCAATCAGACCCCCCCACCCCAGAGCTCCCAGGGACTAAACCACCAACCAAAGAGTACACATGATGGGACTCATGGCTCCAGCTGCATATATAGCAGAGGATGGCCTAGTCGGTCATCAATGGGAGAAGAAGCCCTTGGTCTTGTGAAGGCTTTATGCCCCAGTGTAGGGGAATGCCAGGGCAGGGAGGCAGAAATGGGTGGGTGGATGGGAGGAAACCTTCATAGAAGCAGGGGGAGAGGGGATGGGATAGGAAGCTTCCGGGAGAGAACCGGGAAAGGGGATAACATTTGAAATATAAATAAAGAAAATATCCAATAAAAAAGTCTTCCACAAAAAATAAAAATTAAAAAAAATAAGTAAATTAAAAAAGAATCCGATATAATTTCTGGGCTCTACTGGTACCGGACACATGTGATATACATCTGTACAATCAGGAACACACATAAAAATTTACAAATAAATCTTTAAAATATTTCAGAAAAATTATAATCTATATTTAGAATGCATAAACATCATATGCCTCATTCTTATCTTTTCTTTTGAAAAAAAAAAAAACTACAAAGCATTGTTCTAAAAACAGATGCCCAGAACAAAAAACAATTCCTGTATTTTTTCTGAACCCAGAGATGAAGGAACAGATATGCAACACCAGAACTTAAACATTTTTTGGAAACCTATCTAAGACATAGATGTTAGTATTATATATTTAAGTGGCTGCTCTGCCACAGAGAGTCATGTATAATCCCTCAAACTATATATTACTTAAATTTCTTTAAACACAATAGAAATAAACAACTGTGTTTGCTAGATTTTTGTAAACTTGGCACAAACTAGAGTTGTCTTAGAAGAGCGACCCTCAGTTGAGAAAATGCCTCCATCAGGTTAGCCTGCAGGCAAGTCTGTGGAGCGTTTTCTTGCTTGAGGATTAATGTGGAAGTGGCCAGCCCATTGTGGGCAGTGCCATACCTGGGATGGTGGTCCTAGGGTATAAAAGAATGTCGGCTGAATAGATGAGGAAGAACAAATCAGTAAGCAGCATTTCTCCGTGGCTTCTGCATCACTAGATACCTCTAGGTTCATGGGAGCCAACTGACTTCTCTTCCTGATAGGCTACAAGTTTAAGCTGAATAGAACCCTTTCCTTCCTGAGTTGGTTTTGACCATGGTCTTTATCACATCAATAGAAACATAAGTAAGACAATTACCATGCTGATCCAGAGTACCTAGGGGAGTTAGCTCAGGTAGTCACCAGTAGGAGGCTCATGCCCTAGGTTCACTCCCAACATCAAACACAGACAAGCACACAAGAAAGAAAACAGTCCTTTTTTTTTTATTTTGCAGATGTTGTATCTTTTATCCATTATAATGTGTACCATAGTTGTAAAAACTATTTTTTTAAAATACTATGTTATTTTCTGGATCTGAGAACAGAATCCCTCAACCTTGTGCTTGCTTGACTAATGCTCTACCTCTGAACTAAATCCCCAACCCAGGCAAAAGGGTAACTGATCCATGAGTTAATTAACTATCAAACATTTGAAAACTTTTTAAAACTGTGGTACTTTTGTAAGTTTTTGCACCAACACAAATTCCATGCAGGCGAAAAGGGGTCTTGGTTTTAGACAAGTGTGTAAGGAATAAAAAACCAAAATACGGAGTATCACTACCTGAAACAAAAAGAAAAAGTACTACAAATACTCGTAAACACCAAGGAGACTAGGAGAAGACAGAGGCATGTCTGCATACTTCAGATAGACCATGCAGAGATGGGTCATAGCACACTAGCTTCTCTGTCCCTCACACTGTTCAAGGATGCAGGAGAGAGTATGACAGGAATAAGAAAAGCCTCGTCTGGATGGCACATTAGTTGGACCTAATGGACCCCGAGGGCTTCCTTGTTCTCTTGCAAGAATATGCTTCTGTGTTCATTCATCAAAGGCGGCCCAAAGGCATTTCATCAGAGCAGAATCATCGTTTCAAGTTGAGCTCTCATTGAGTCTGTTATGAATAGTTGTTTTCACAAGGCACACATGATTCAGTGCTTCTGCTTCCAAGGTGATCTTATGTAACTCGCTTGAATTTCATTCACTCTGCCCAGGCAGCCACATGAAATATGGGATCATATATGACAGCCAGAAAATGGTTAGCTAATGAGGTCTTGGGATTCTAACAGCAATCCTTCCCTGCTAAGCTGCCCATAAAGCCTTGTCTTTCTTAATTAAACCCTTTGTGTTAAGTTATTTTGCAGAATTATTTAGAATTACAAACTAACTTTGCCTCCTTCTATTTTTCTCTCTTAGCATTCTCATTTTACTGTTGTTCTTGAAACTGTTTATTCCACAGGTACAAAGACAAAAACAAGACACTAACAACAACAAACTTAGAAGATCCTCTGAGCCATGTCTTTAGGTATAATTTAGTCTAAAACCAGAGGGTTTGGAAAAGAACAAAATGAATTATTATATGTGCTGCTTGTGGAAAGAAGCAGAACACGTACAGACATAACTGAATAATTAAAGTAAATTCTGGCAGTGGTGATGCATGCCTGTAATCCTAGCACTCGGGAGGCAGAGGCAGGTGGGTCTCTGTAAATTCCAGGCCAGCCTGGTCTACAGAGCTAGTTTCAGGACAGCCAGGGCTACACAAGGAAGACTATATACCCTGACTAAAAAAAAAAAAAAATCTAGAAAAAAAAGATTTTTTAAAAAGAATTAAAGTAAAAAATTTAAAAATTAAAATAACTATGAAATTCAGTTACTGGAGATTAAAGGTGGTAATTGGCAATATATATCAATTTTAAGGGAAAACAAACCATTTTGGCGGCTATAGATGGTGTCAGGAACAATGGGAGAATGAACCCAGACATCTTAACCCTAAATCTCAGTAGGTAAAGGAGATTTTGAACTGAGACACTTGCCTGTTGTATTGTGTAGATTTCAATTTCCTTTTGATTTCTTATAAATTTGAAAAAGTGTGGGTTTTCATTTCATATTGGTTTTTTATTGTTTGTTTTTTTGTTTTGGGGGTTTGTTTTTGTTTTTGATTTGTTTTTGTTTTTGTTCCCCCCCCCCCCTTTTTTATTAGATATTGTCCTTATTTACATTTCAAACATTATCCCCTTTCCTGGTTTCCCCTCTCCCCTCCCCCTGCTCACCAACCCACCCACTCCTGCTTCCTGGTCCTGGCATTCCCCTATACTGGGGCATAGAGCCTTCAAAGGACCAAGAGCCTCTCTTCCCATCGATGACCAACTAGGCCATCCTCTGCTACATATGCACCTAGAGCCACGAGTCCCAGAGAGCTCTGTGGATACTGGTTAGTTCATATTGTTGTTCCTCCTATGGGGCTGCAAACCCCTTCAGATCCTTGGGTACTTTCTCTAACTCCTTCACTGGGGACTCCATGCTCTATCCAGTGGATGGTTGTGAGCATCCACTTCTGTATTTGTCAGGCACTGGCAGAGCCTCTCAGGAGACAGCTATATCAGGCTCATGTTTCTCTTTATAGCTCTGGCTGTCCTGGAACTCACTCTGTAGACAAGGCTGGCCTCGAACTCAGAAATCTACCTCCCTCTGCCTCCCAAGTGCTGGGATAAAGGCGTATCCCACCACTGCCCGGATTTCTTTTCATATTGAAAATGGTTGTTTTTCATACAATATATTCTGGTCACAGCTTCCCCTCACCCACAACATATGAGATACTCTCCATACTTCCTCTCAGAAGAATTCACATCCTTTCTTTTTCTGATTATAAAACAAACAGCCATCTAAAATAATAATAAAATAAGATAAAACAAAAACAAAGTGGAATAGGACAGACCAGACAGAAGGAAAAAAAGAAAAAAGAAAAAGTATGCAATACAAATGTAGACACAGAGACATAAATGTAGGTGCCGGGACACATACACAGGAATCCCGCCAAAACACTAAACTGGAAGTCATAATAAATGCATAAAGGAATTGTAAGGTAGGGGGGAGGGGAAGTACCCTGTCAAAACCTTCTGAAACAAACAAACAAACAAACAAAACTCAAAGGATACCATTGAGTTCATTTTGTGTTGGCCATCTACTGGTAGGCGTGCCCTTAAGAATGCTTTGCTCCCCCAGAGTCCTCTTCTCTCAGCACTGGGACCCTGTCTAGTACAGACCCAAGCAGGCCCGTGTGCATGTTGCTGCAGTCTTTGTGAGTTCAAATATGTATTGGTTCTAGATGTTTGGAGATCCTCATTTCCTACTGCCCTCTATCCCGAAGGCTCCTCTCCCATATGGTTCCTTGTACCCTGAGTGGAGGGATTTGATGGATGGAGTGTTTCAAGTGTTTCTCTCACTCTTTGTATATTGTTCCAGCAATGGGTCTCTGTGTTTGTCCTCATCTACTGCAGGAGGAAACATCTCTGATCATGACTGAGCAAAAAACTCATCTATGAGTATAGCAGAATGCCCTTAGGAGTCATCTTCTGGTTATGTTCCTTTAGCATAACAGTAGTATTTCTTTTTCCTCCAGGTCCTTGGCCTATCTGGTTTCCAGTTCTTGACTACCAGAACAGTGTCAGGGATGTGTTCTGTCTCAGGAAGTGGGCCTTAAATTCAGTCATATAGTTGTTGGTGACTCCCACAGCTTTGGGCTACTAGTATAGTAACACCTCTTGCACCAGGTCATTGTTGTAGATCAAAGAGTTTGTGGTTGGATTGGTGTTTACCTTTCTCCTGTGGTAGCAGGCAAAGTACCCTCTAGAACCATGAACACTAGTCAGGAGGAGTGAAGGCTCTATGTAGATAGGTACCACCTCAACGTCTCCATGTTCATTATAATTCTTACCTTCTTAAACATCACACAAATAGCTATTATTACTCATGGGCAGATATACGAATCATAGAAGTAATAGAAACCAGAAAAGAGTTAATGCCATAGAGATCCTGAAACTTTATTGGTTTCTGTCTGATTAAAGCTATAATGAAATAAATGTAAATATTTTTTAAAGAGCCATCTCTAGGGCTCTACTGGTAAAAGCACTTGCTGCCAACCCTGACAACCTGAGTTCAGTCCTTGGGATTCACACAGAACAAGGAGAACTGATGCACATAAGTTGTGCTTTGACTTCTACATTCATGCTGTGGTGTGCACACACATGCACAAACACACTACATAAATAAATTTAACAAGGCAAAACAAACCATAATAGCTGTGGGTCAGAAGAGGGCAGCAAAGTGTAGATCAGGCCAGAGAACTGGACTTAAAATTGCTGGTGAGGAATGTGCCTGTAGTGGGGTGCAGCACTTAGTAGGAGTTGCAAGATGCTCATCGGTTGTCTGTGTCTTAGTGACAATAGCCCAATATGTCGAAAACAAGGAGTATACAAGTGATAATGTGTTCTCATTATCTCATAACTAGAATCAACCTAAGGGAATATTATCTACTAGAAAATAAATAGCTAAAATTTCTCTTAGATATCCTGGCCAAGAAAAACACAAGGAAATCAAACTGGTGAGAGGCCAAGCCACAAAGACTGACTCCTAGAAAACAAAGGCCAAGGACAAGTCCAGGGTAGGAAAGGAGCAGTAGAGGCGAGAACTAGATAGAAGACTGAGTCTAAACTCACCGCAACTTTGGGGAAAAAGGTATGAGATTCATTTTGATACATCCATAGCCTTCATCCTAGTTAACAGTGGCTGTGTTTACATGACTGTGAGACCTCATGTGGCTAAAGAAAGCTCTTGTCGGTAAGAAACTTTTGATGTCTCTATATCGCTCAAGGTCATAAGTTTAGAAAGTTGAGAATGATCTCAGAGTTCTGCGATCTCTCGTCCTCATCCTTCTCCCCACTGGTCCATGTCTTCCCTTAACAAGCATGAACTGCCTGTGTGTAGGTTTAGGACAGTACGATAGGCTGCCAACAACAGTTTTATTCAATATGATGTACGTTTTCACTCCACAGAGTTGCAAGGTGTTCACGCTCTGCCATAGATCACGACTCTGCTATCAAATTGTGCATCTGATGACTATAACCAAAGTAGTCTTTACAGACAAATGAATACAAATCTTTCTCTCTTGAAGTGGTAGAAATTTGTTCTGAGCTGGAGTCTCATTCTTACACTAAGCAGATGCAGAGAGGTTCCCTCCATCTCCTGACCTGTCAAAAGCCCAACAGTGAATAGAACTAAGCATTTCTGCCACCTCCACATGTTTATGTTAAAGTCACACTTGTAAAGCCACGGTCAAAAATAACACTTCAAGTATTTCCCTCCTCCCCCTTTTATTGTGATGCCCTCAATACACAGAAAATTTTTACCAAGTGAAAATCTTTTCTTTTTCACTTGTAAAAAATGTTTTTATCCTTAATCCACAAACTAATTATACATTGCCTGGGGCCTACGAACAAATTGGATATTTACTTTATTAATTATCTGAGTCACAATCTATGTTTTCTAATTATTAGTAATGTGTTTATATTTTCCTGACTTAAATTTAATTGCTTCATAATCTACCATTAAAAAAGCATGTCAACAACTTATTGGTACAAAAAGAAAATTTTTCATTACTGAAGATAGGCTGTATGTAATTCACAGTTCATTTGACTTGATATAATAAAATCCATATGCCATATCATAGTTGAAAGGCCTGGGAAATATTGTGTTAACTAATTAACTACCTAACACAGACTTTTAAAATCAATTGTTTGGCTTCAGATCTGTATTTCAAAAGCCCATGTTAAAATAGAAGAGTACATCATATCCCAATGTAAATTCTGTCTTATGGTATTTGTGGCTTTTATTTTAAAAGTTCTGAGACTATTTTTAAAAATAGTACTATACATCAAAAATTGCTTCTGATATTTTCATTTTAACCAAATTGTTAGAAATAAACTGTACTTAAAGTTTTCAAATCAAAACATTTTTTTAATTTCCAAAAGGTATTTTCAAGTTTAATAACAATTCACTTTTAAATTCCTAAAATATAATTACTAAATTAAGGATATGTGTGTATATATGTATATGTGTATATGCATGTATGTGCATGTCCCCTATGTGCATGTATATCGCATATTCTATATGTTATTTGCAGTTTCTACTTCTAGTAGTTAAATATTGAAAAAAATCTATGGTGAAAATATCTTAAACTCAATTCCTATATGCTTTTCTAAAAGTTGTATCTTAAAATTCAAAACATGTTTTCAAAATGCATCTAAATGCATCAATACATTAGTCCTGAGGAGAGTAAAATATCCTTCCCATAAACAATGTTCATAACCTTTGTCATTGTTTTTGTTAGCATGAAATAGAAGAGAAGATCTACCGACATTTAAAACAGGGAAGCCATAAACTATAATCAGTATCACTTTGGGAGCTTTGATTTGGACAGGCTTCTTTTTTTTTTTTTAAAGCAATCCTTTAGAATATGCATCTGGACTTCCAGCAACCCACTCAGAGAAGACACAAACAAACCAGGATCACTCTGTGTGCTCCCTTCTGTGGCCCAAGTTCAAAAGCAGCAGGAGTCTCCATCTGCTTGCAAGCTGCCCAGGACTATTGGATTCCCAAAGTTGTTTCCTTTGGTAAAAGCACAGCGAACTTCTGAAGAGCACTTTCTATGCTGATCAGTAGGAAAAATAAGAGTACTGCAATAAGTGTACTAATTCTTAACTTGGTGGTATAAGACTAAATTTTGAAATGAAAATACAAACATGAATATGATATTTATCGATTTTAAATGGCAGAAAAGGCAAATAAAAGTTAATTCATAAATGTTTGAAAATAATTAAAATCTTTAAAAAATGAAAGCAGAACGTTCATGTGACAAAACAAATTAGAAACATTTAGTAAACTCAATCGGTGAGAGCTTTGTAGGCAAATACTGAGCAAACACACACACACACACACACACACAAACACACACACACACACACACACACACACACTTCCTGTTCACAGTGGAAATATCACCCTTGTATTGAGTACCCAGTTTATCCCATTGTTTTTGAAGACCAGGATGTGATTCACTGTAAAAATAGCTTTCTCCAGTATAAAGTGTCTGAACAAAAATAGTTTGTTGTTGTAGTATTCAGGAAAGTCTAAAAAGTGCTGTGTGTGTGTGTGTGTGTGTGTGTGTGTGTGTGTGTGTGTACTTAGAAGCCCCATAACATCTCTAAACTACCACTGTACAACCATACACTTAGCAGTGAAGAAAAGCCATGGATAGATGTTAAGAACACTAAAAAAAATATTGGTTCTTGGATATAATGGTCTTCCAAATTGACAAATCTTTTTCTGTGATAACTAAACACATTTTCTCATGCATATTTCATTTTAATGTTAGTGTTTTCAGTAAACCTAAAAGTTCATATTGTTTCTATTATCATTACATTTGTGTATTTTAGGTGAACCTAATCCTAGACAAAAAAAAATATTTCAAATAAAATAAAGTACAGTGAGATAAAAAAAAAAGAAACTAGCATGTTGGAATCGGGCAAAGCAAGCAAACAAAAGAGAAAGAACTCAGGAGAAGGCACAAGAATCAGAGATCCACTCATCCACACACACATATACACAAAGGACAATCTTTCTACCACCTCTTCATGGGTTCCCTGAGCCCTGGGGGAGGGGTTAGTGGATAAGTCCCATTTAGGGCTGAATGTTCTGAGGTCTAGAGGAGATTTTTTTTTTAAGTAAAAAGAAAGGCAGACAAAATACTTGGAAGCACCTGCGTTTAGGTGGTTGTTTTATTTACTTGCTTTGCTTTTTTATTTAAATTTTCTTTTACTTTTTTTTCTCTGAATTTAACAGTAAAGGGAATGGAAAGTCCATCTGGTGTTAGGAAAACTATGCATGTCCTGGGGATCTAAAAACAAAACAAAACAAACAAACAAACAAAATAAAACCTTCCCATCTCATACCAACAGAGCCAGTAAGAACATCCCAATTTGTAGAATTTGGGCTTGAATAGTCTGGTAGTTTCCCATACTGGCGTTAGAGGTGGGCTGTGCTTTAGTTTACTTCAGAACTGACTCAGAGGGTAAGAGACCCTTGCAGGAATCTGAAAGCACATAGAGTCACTCTATGAGTTTCAATTGATTCTAGAACACGAAGAAGACTTCAACAAGTCAAGCTCGTAGATTAAACTTAAGTCCTCAAAGCCGACCAGTTCAGACCTTTCCAGTCCTGCTCAGTTCCTCCCCTCTGCAGGGGATTTTTCTCTCATTACTTCCCATCCAATGTATCAATGTTTAAAAACAGGAAGCAGCTATTAATCGTGGGACAAACAGTGCTATTTATTAGAACCGAGAGTTTCCCTTGCCATCCTATCTTTTCAAATGGTTATGAATATTCATTAAGCTAGAATATCATGGCCAGCTGCAAATCTTTGCAAGGTGTCTTAGCTCTCTCCAAACCCAAAGGAAACAAAAGCAGTCCTCAGTTTATGGCATCATAAAGAATGAAGAGGGAAGCTAGCAAAGGCATTCCCAGGAAAGAAAAAACGAGTGCTCAGCCTCACAAGTCTTAAAGGAATACGCACAACTAAAAAAAAAAAAAAAAACCTCTGGTTGCCTGAACTTTTTTTACAAAACAAACAAAAAACCGTAAAGTGTTTCAAGAGAGAAATATCTAAATACTATACTAATCTCTAGTTTTCTCTCTTTTTACTTGTAGATAGGAATCTAGATACAAGCTAGAAGCTGGAAAGAAACAAGTGTTTGAAAGAGTGCCCTAAGGTATGACTTGTGTTCCTGCTTATGTTTAGTCGGTAAATTGTGTGTCAGGAAAATCCTTCACTTTTCCTGAGACATTAAAAGAAATGCTAACTAGCTGAGAGTTTCCCAGGAGGAAAGCTGCTGTATCCTGGAAACCTAACTCCCCTTCAGTCACTTTCTCCATCTCCTGCACTGTTGGCTTGCTCTCAGACACTCTGCGATCTATCTTGTTGTTTCTACTCTTGTTACATATGCAACAGACAAACAGACCAAAAACACAAAGACATCTATTTTCCCAAATTCTGTCATCTTAACAAGGACTGAGAAATCATGATATAAAATAAATGTCATAAATCTTTAAACGTTCTACCTCATACATTTAAGGGAATATGCACACTTAGAAATTCCTGACTTTCAATTTGTCTAATGTTGTCTTAGGATAGTAAAGGGTAGAAATATCAAATGGTTGCACTAAGCCTTCTTGTTTATTTCATTTGCCTTCTTGCTAACTATAAAACTGCAGATAAAGGCTAAGGGATGGAGGGAACAGAGTTTATATGAGTGACATTTGTTCTTGATCATGGAGATTTTAGAAAAATCATAGATTTTTTTCCCCTGAGAAATTAAAGAAAAATATTACCTACTTTAAAAGTGTGTCTTAATAAATCATTAATTTATCTTAAAAATTTTGATTTTTTTTCAACATAAGATCCTTATAGGTGTAAACCATATGCTTGTCAAACTGAAGCAAAAAGCACACACACACACAAAACCATGGAGTCCATCTTGAGTTGGCCAGCTACTCCTGTGAAAGCCATGACATCTGGCTGATATACCCTGAGACATTCCACTGGAGAAACTGACCATCTGCTGTTTTCCTTTTTTAAAAAAAAAAAAACATATTTTTATTCATTATTTGGGCATTTCCCATAATGCACCTGGATCACCCTTAGTTCGAAGTCTTCACAGATCCACTCCCCAGCCTTGTGACAAAAACATTTTTTTAAAAATTACTATTTTCTAGTCAACGGAACATGGTCAGACAGCCCCTAAAAGAAAAGTGAATATTTCCCCACCCCACCCCCACCCCTGCCACTGTCGGTAGCCATCTATTGTGGTGAGCTACACTTCAGCATCCTTATCCCAGTTTTTAGAAGTTGATGTCGAGGGCTTTCTGCCTAGGTTACTACTTTGGGGAATGGAATGGGAAAGCTTGTCACCGAAACCTTCTATGTCTCTCTGTCAACTGTTAGCCTGCACTTGTCAATAACTGCAGAAGAGCTTCCTTTCCTTTCAGCAGCAGCTCAGACCATGGACTTCCACGTGATATCTGACAACTGCACAGACCAGAACATCCACATGACCTCCAGCACATCCACACGGTCTTTGGTGGTAACATAGGTTACGGCCATCAACACGACCTCCAGCTGCAGTAGGACCACAGATTCAGACATGGCCTCCGGAAAGAACATGGACCACCGAAATTCTGCACAGACTTGATGGTAACATGGCCATATGGTCTACAGATACTTCATCAGGACCATGGACCCAAACATGACCTCAGGGCAGCATAGGCCATCGATATCAACACAGCCTCATTCATGCACCTCCATGCAACATGGCCTCTGAAGGTAGCTCAGGCCTTGGACATTGACACGGTTCAGACTCTCTCTGTTCCTCCATCCTTCCCACCTCTCCATGGAAAATTCATTTACATTGAAAATTGCAAATCACCCAGCTTTTTTCCCCCCCTACACAGCAGTACATGCAAATACTAATTACCATGAGTCATTGGCCTAGGTCAAGCCTCTGGTCTCTGAAGCACCATAATTACCAGACCATTGTTGAGACCTTTTCCATTACAGCCATGCTTCAGGTGTTCATCTTCAGTAGCAAAGCTGTGCTCCTGAATCTGCTTCTGAAGCACTAGTTCCTTCTCATGGTCCACCAGCTTGTAGATGGAGTAGGTGTTGTGACTGACCACCCGGAAGCAAGTTGGTCAGACAGGCTCTTCAAGGTGGCTGCCCTAGAGCAACAGGCCCAGCTGTCATTTTTTCAGTTCTGGATTTAGTCTAGCCTTACTGTTGTTTGTTTGTTTGGTTTTCATTTTTCTTTGTTCCTTTGTTTTTTAGTTTAACAGAGAGAGAGGAGGAGGGACAGTGGGAAGAAGGGAGGAAAGGAGAAAGAAGAGAGAGATAGAAAGGGAGAGAGGAAGTGAGAGAAGGAGAGAGAACCTCGGTAGGGAAGTGGAAAGTTGGGAAGAGTTGGAAGAAGAGTAAAACATGATCAAAATATATTTTATGAAAAAAATTAAATATTAACATCCATAGAGAAATACTTTCCCTTAAGTGCTCACAGCGAAAATAAGAATACTATACTTTCTTTAGTTTATTAATCATATGCCAAGGTGAGAAAATGGAAAGATACTGTGTCAATTTATTTATTTTTTTATTTTATGCATATGGGTATTTTACCTGCATGTATGTTTGTGCCCCAGTTGAATTCCTGATGCCTGCAGATCTAGAAGAGGATTAGAGCCTCTAAAATCGGGTTAAGGATGGCTGTGAGCTATCCTGTGGGAACTGGGGATAGAATTTAGGTCCTCTGGAAGAGCAGCCAGCGCTCTAATCTACTGGGTCATCTCTCCTACCCTGGCAGTACATTTTAAAAACTGAAAAAAAAATGGAGAACTTTAATTTTGCTTCTATAAAGTGATGATAGGATCTTGCCAGTAACGCTGAACTCAGAGACGTTGAATGGATTTCCATGTGGTATTCTGTCTGGCTCTTATTTGTATTTTGTTAACTACAGACAAAACTCCAAGCGATGTCTGTCATGGTTTTATCCTGCCAGTATGTATTTATACAAGCAGCCTTGTAAGAATTGTAAAACTTCTTAGTGTATTCTTAGTGAATGTATTCTCTTAAGAAGCCATGATCAAAGTTTTTAGGGAAGTACCAGTAGATAAATATAATAAATAAATATATACACTAAACATTATCATATTATTTATAGAATTTACTAATAATTTTATACATAAATAATGATAATAAATTTATTTCTATTCTAACAGAGCAAAGTACTAAGATATGAGTTGCCAAGAAATTTCAGAGCTTAGAAGGAATGTAGTTAGAAATTTTGCTGACCTGGTAAAATGATGGTAGTAGGTTTTCTTCAAAGATCCATGACCTCACTAGCCCAAGTAGTTGGCTAAATTTCTAGTACCAGGCATGATTTGCCTCCTGTTGAATGGACGTATATTCAATGAGACAGCTTTTGGATACCACCAATATGGGTAACACACTGCATGTTTAAGGCTATTTTGCTGTGCTAGTCAATGTGGTGCATAAACATCACAACTAGATAGAAATATCGTTTGTTTTCCTCCTTTGGCTGATTGACAGCATCTTCCAATACTATGAGAGCTAGCCTACAGGAAGGAGGCATTCATTTTAGACACAGCCTGAATCTCTCAAGTCCTACATTCAAAGTGTGCAATGCCTTAAGCAATAGTAACTTATCTTCAACTGCTTATAGTTGATATCTTCAAAGGCATCAGCAATTACATACATTGTTTTGGGAGTCATCTGGTCTATCCTAGCCAACACTTTGAATGATGGTTTTTCATACCAAGCACTGGGATTTTTGTTCGTTAGTCTATGGCTCTTTAACGGGAGCATTGGCAGCCCAGGTGGCATGAGACATACACAAGCACCCATACACATACACACAAGTACGTGTGTGTGTGTGTGTGTGTGTGTGTGTGTACATATATGTGTGTGTATGTATGTACACACACATGTCTGTGCAACAATTAAATCAAAGAAAAAGAGGCTATCAATTTGAGAAAAAGTGGGAGTATTAGAAAGGAGTTAGAAGGAGGAGACAGAGGGGTTAGGGGGATGAAAGGGCAGAGAGAAGGATGGAATAAGATTTCAATTAAGATTTTTTAAATTGTGAATAAAAAGGAAAGTAATTTCTATTTTGCCACTAAGGCAGAATAGCCTCTTGGCTTTTACTGAAATTGAACATCTCAGTGGCTCTGCTGGGTCACAGCTAAGACAAATACCAACTCTGCTTCTTCCTAGAGTCACGAACTTGGGCACGTTACAATCTGTGAATCTCAGTTTTCTCATTCGCAAGATGGAAACATTATACTTATCTACAAATGTGTTATAAGGATTAAAAATTACAACTTTAGAAAACTTAGTATTCTATCTAGACTATAAGTAATATACATGAGTGGAATTAAGGTTCTCATTGTTTCCTAACTTTAATAATGTATTTGACATTGTTTGACCCACCTGTTTTTCTTCTTGCTCTTAAAGGACATCTCCTCTTCCAAGTCAAGTCAGATGTAGATACAAGATCACAGAGACATGGCTGTCACAGGTGCACTGTAAATGTATAGACATGTATGTTTTAATTCTAAAGGAGCATTAAGAAGTCCTCTTTTGTGACTGCTATCGATGTTCAAACCTCAGCCATCTGTTTTCCTTTAACTGTTCTCTGGCTGTCCCTTTCCTTGTATGACTTCAACCATCTTCTTTCCAGGCCCTTGGGCATGAAACTCTATTCTTTCTCATTGCCTCCCTTTCTCAGTCTTTTCATAATCAAAAAATCTTGCAAAATAATCTCTTGAAGGAAAATTGATTTCATTTGTCTTCTCTTATCTGTCCTATTGTAGCTGAATCCCTGGTGAGAGCATTAGTCAACATTGTCCAAGGTTTTTTCCCACCCATCAGTTGAAACAAAAAATACTTCCACTCTAATTTCCAGATTCCCATATATTTGAAATTTGAAAGTCATTGTTGAGAGCCTCCAGTTTCTCGGTTTCCCTCTCATCTTTCTCTACATCGCAACACATTCTCCTTTTGATGCCAGTCTTTATAAATTCAATAATCTTAAGAAGTATCTAGATTATTAACCATTTACAATAGTAATATCATATAATGTAGCCTAATTTATACCCTTGAATTAAAACATTTTGAAATAAAGTAATATAAAAATCAACTTGGATTTTTTTGGAAAATTACAATTCAAAGCACACAATCATTATCACATTACTTAAACATGTCTCAGACACTGCTAACTAGCTTGTGTACATAGATTCATAATGATATGAACATCATAGTGTTCACACACAAAGACATCACACTATTTTAATACACAAAAGTACCACAGATCCACCAGGAAGGATATTTCCTAGCTGCAGATGTGTTTGTTTAACTTTGCTGAACAAACAGTGGCTGGGAAAGCACAATTCACTCTGTGATTTCTTTCAAGTTGGGAGTAATTCCAATTTGATGAAACAAACTGAGGGAGGGGAGGGCTTAGAAAATGTATTTGCTCTTGGCTCCATCTTCAATGCTGCTCTTAATTTTTACTCTAACAAAACTACAAACTTGTGACGTTCAAAGTTGGACTGAGTTCACACACTTAGTAAAAGGTAATTATAACAATTGTCACCAAGCCAATATAACAACATGCCAATTGTGACTAGCCAAGAAGCGTGGAAATAAAAAACTGCCTTATATTTATTTATTCTTTTCTGTTGGCTGTTTACCAGGAAGTAACATTAGTAAAAGGGAGCTGCAATTAATTTATTAAATAAACTCACAAACCCCTGGTACATGGGGCTCCATTAAAAAACTACACCTTCAAAATATTTGTATGTAAATGTTCATTGTGTTTGATTTGACTATTACTGTTTCTAATGATTTGTGAAAATAAAGATCATGATGACAAGAGTAAATTTGATTACATAATTCCTTGATGTTTTTGAAACACAATATTTCTCTTGGTCCAGTATCCTACAGGAATGTGAATGTATGTATACATACTTGTGGATATGTGTAATTTTAAACTTACCATAGTTAAGGCTCAGTGTTAGTCTCTAATGTTGGCAGATCTGGCGCTCAGAAGCAGCTATAGCCAGGTCAGCCTTGGTGAGTTGAAGTCTGCATTGTCGAGCTCATGAATAATTTCCATGTCTACCACCATGACCACGGTGTTCATGGACCCTTTGAACATTGACAGGAGTGACTGGGAAAGAGGCTGACTGTCCACACTGATCATCCTGTCTATTTGATCATTAACTCCCCCTCAGCTGAAGTCATCTTTTGATGAGCATTTATATGGCACACAAGTATTTTAACATCCTTTTCCCATCTGGAGAAGTCTATCTACATACTTCTTCCCCAAATAATCTTTCTCACCAATCTGCTTTTCTAAGTCCCTGAACATCACTACAGTCCTTCAGTCAGTGAACAATTGCATTTCTGATCATTTCTCCTTCCAAACAAAATGCATGGCCAACTGTACTGCCATGAGTTCTGCCTACTATGAAAACTTCACCAGTGTCTTTCAGGATTTTCCCAGAAAAGACCTCTAATGCTCTATCTGTCCACTTCTGGGTAATGCCTGCATAGCATGCAAAACCATAACTAAACTAGCCCGAGTCTTCCCTTCCTCGGTCAACCAATGATAGGATATACCCCCGTGAGGTTATATGTGCATGGTTGGCTGGAGACAGCATTATAATAGGATTATAATGGTAGTTGTGATGGTTTGTACATGCTTGCACCAGGGAGTAGCACTATCAGGAGGTATGGCCTTGTTGGAGTAGGTGTGTCACTGTAGGTGTGGTCTTTAATACCCAAATCCAAGCTGCCTGGAATCCAGTATTCTGCTAGCAGCCTTGAGATGAATGTAGAACTCTCAGCTCCTCCTGTACCATGCCTGCCTGGATACTGTCATCTTCCTGCCATGATAATAATGGACTGAACCTCTGAACCTGTAACCCAGCCCCAATTAAATGTTGTCCTTATAAGAGTTGCCTTAGTCATGGTGTCTGTTCACAGCAGTAAAATACTAACTAAGACAATAGGTATTTGGGCAACCTTTTTCATGCAACTTGCTTGTGCCTTCAGGATCTGCTCAGACCTAGTCATGTATATACCACTTCTTTTTGGTAACATAGTGCTGCTGTGCACATCCTACTTTATGACTTGATGGGTCAGGGTTTGGGTTAGCTCATGATGGGCAGCTAAGGTCACAAGATATATTGGTGACCCATTTTCAAATATTCATTTTTCACTAAGGACCAATAGTAAGCCAAGGGCTAGTCTTCAAAAGGAGAATTGATAGTTGAGCCTTGCTCCAAAATCCCAATGGTGTCTTCTGTGATTCACCTATATAGGGACCTGCCAAAGGCTCCAAACAGCATTTCTGTCTATCACTGACTTCTCAAGTATCATCAGATCTGCTGAATCATATGGTCTAAGTGGTAGAGCAACCTGATCAGCAGCATGGACCTGTTGAAGACCCTTCTTTTCCAGATCCCACACAAAGCTACCAACTTTCCAAACCACTTGGTATATGTCAAAGCATAGTTTTACTTGAGGAAAAACAAAAAGATATACTGTTCATCTTGCCAAGTAAAAGCAAATGGCTTCTGATGGTCCTTATGGACAGGTACCAAGAAAAAGGCATTTGCTGGATCAGTAGCTGCATACCATGTACCAGTGTGTTAATCTTCTCAAATAAGGACACCACATTTGGTACAGCAGCTATAATCAGAGTTGTGACTTAATTGAGTTTTTGATAGTCACCTGTCATTATCCATAATCCATTTGTCTTCTGCACTGGCCAGAGAGAAGAGTTAAAAGGAGATGTGGTAAGAGCTATCACCCCTGCATCTTTCAAATCCTTGACGGTGGCACTAATTTCTGCAGTTCCACCAGGAAGACAATACTGTTTTTGAGTCACACGTTATTTGGCAGAGGCTATTCTAAAGGCCTCTGTTTAGCATTTCGAATGATAACCCTCACTCTACAGGTCAGGAACCTATGTGAGAATTCTATACATGTGTGTGTCTGTGTCTGTGTGTGTGTGTCTGTGTGTGTGTCTGTGTGTGTGTCTGTGTGTGTGTGTGTGTGTGTGTGTGTGTGTGTGTGTGTGTGTGTGTGTGTGTATAGTTGATGAGTATGGATCAGGCCATTATGGCCATTGCTTTGTCTATGCTGCCTATCATGATACCTATGTTCACCTTGCCTTTGACAATCAGTGCTGCCATCTGGCTCCTGATACCTCAGGGACCAAAGAAACCCACTGCCTTTAATTCATCCAACTGAGCAGCAGTGTTTCCAACCCTAAGGCCTAGCACAAGGAAAAGCTTTTCAAATGTGTTGGTGCCCCTCTCACCATTTTGCATCTTATAGGATTAATGAAGGGAATGTCTTCTAGGCTTTCCCAATGTGGAAGATTAGCTTTTACACAGTGCATGCACTACAGCATTGTAATTTTGCTGAGCCTTAAAAAAATCCTTCATCAGCACTAAGCCAAGAAATGCCAAGCCTCAACAACTCCTGTTCAGTAGGCCATCTCTTGAAAAACCATTCAAAGAAGAATTTGACACTTTTTTTTAAACTGTGCAAGCTCCCATATATTAAGCTTAAAATCCCCACTCAGAGAGCCCATATAAATAAATTCAATCTAGCCTAGTTTTATGTTCTTTTCACCACTATCCCACACTGCTTTTTCCAACCTTTTTTTAAAAATTATTTTGTTTATATTTCAAATGTTCCATTTCCTGTTCATCCCTCCACGAACCCCCCACCACATTCCCCCTCCCCTTTGCTTCTAAGAAGGTGTTATCCCACTTACCTACACACCCACTCCCACATCACCCCTCTAGCTTCCCCCTTCTCTGGGGCATCAAACCTCCATAGGACCAAGCACATCCCCTCTCACTGAGCCCAGATAAGGCACTCCTCTGCTACATATGTAGCAGAAGCCACTAACTGGCCAATGTATGCTCTTTGGTTAAATGGCTTAGATCCTGGAAACTCTGAGGGGTCTGGTTAGTTGATACTATTGTTCTTCCTATGGGGCTGAAATCACCTTAAGCTCCTCCAGCCCTTCCCATAACTCTTCCACTGGGGTTCCTGGGATCAACCCAATGCTTGGCTGTGAGTATCTGCATCTGTCTTAGTCAGGATCTGGCATGAGCAATAGTGTCAGGGTTTGCTGTCTGTGCATGGTATGAATCTCAAGGTGGGGCAGTATCTGGATGGCCTTTCCTTCAGTCTCTGATCCCTTTTGTGCTCCTGCATTTCCTTTAGATAGGAACAATTCTGGGTTAAAATTTTTGAGATGGGTGGTTGGCTATGTCTATCTACTGGAGGTAGTCTCTTCACGTTTTATCTCCATGCTGTTGGGCATTTGGGCTAATATCATCCCCACTGAGTCCTGGGAGCCTCTTGCATTCCTTTCTATTGGTCATATCTCCCCCTCCCCTCACACACACCCCCACACACACTGCTACATATTTCTGTTCATTCTCCTGACCCTCTGGGCTTCTCTTCTGACTCTTCTCCATACCTGATCCTACCCCCCCCCCATCTTCCCTCCCCCTCCCCCCTCTCACCCAGATGCCTCCCTCCCTCTGCCTCCTGTGATTATTTTGTTCCCCCTTCTAAGTAGAATTGAAGCATCTACACTTTGGCCTTCCTTCCTGCTAAGCTTCATATGGTCTGTGAGTTATATCATGGGTATTCTGACCTTTTCGGCTAATATCCACTTATCAGTGCACGTATCATGTATGTCTTTGTATTCTGGGTTACCTCACTCAGGATGAAATTTTCTAGTTCTATCTATTTGCCTGCAAAATTTGTGAAGTACTCATTTTTTTTCTTTCTTTTTCTTAAATTTTTTTATTATTTAAATGCATTTTAAACATCAAACATATTAACAATATTGAGTTTTTGAGAATCAAGTAATACATAAAAATTTGTTCAACTTTTATATACATATCCTTTCATACCCTAAAAAATATCATTAATGAATATTTAATAGTATCCATAACTAAGAATCCCATATCTAATGAAAAATTAATTGTTTCAAAACATATAAAATATTCTTTGAGAATTAAGCATAGTAAAAGAGCTTAAAATATTAAAAATGAATCATTAAGAAACATATTCAAAAGCACTTATATGATACCACCTGACCTAGTGAGAGAGTATTCAAAATGCATTATATATCTGTGTACATTGTCTAACCATCAGTTTACTTTAAAAAGATTATCAGTGTTTCTAGGAGAGAAATTATTTTATCAGTAAGTACATTTTTAAAATTTCAAAATAGCAAAAACTCTTTGAAGTTAAACATTAAGAAATTGCTAATTTCAAGCGCAGTGAGAAAAATTATTAATAGTATTTCATGATGTTTGTAGAACATGATTTTAATATTTTCAATTGTTAATATTCAACAAACAGAATAATTATTTTAAGATATATTTTGTTGTTATGTCTCCTTTTTCATTTCTGCTTTTATTAATTTGAATACTGTATACCTTCTGGTTAATCTGGCTAAGGGTTTATCTATCATGTTGAAGTTCTCAAAGAACCAGCTCCTGGTTTTGTTGTTGTTGTTTTTTTTTTTTAATAGTTCTTCATGTTTCTATTTGGTTGATTTCAGCCCTGAGTTTGATTATTTCCTGCCACTTCTCTTGGGTGTATTTGCTTCTTTTTGTTCTAGAGCTTTCAGGTGTGCTGTCAAGCTGCTAGTGTAAGTTTTCTCCAGTTTCTTTTTGGAGGCACTCAGAGCAATGAGTTTTCCTCTTACCACTGCTTTCATTGTGTCCCATAAGTTTTGGTATGATGTGTCTTCATTTTCATTAAATGCTAAAAAGCCTTTAATTTTTTTCTTTATTTCTTCCTTGATCAAGTTATCATTGAGTCAAGAGTTGTTCAGTTTCCACATGTATGTGGGCCTTCTATTGTTTATGTTGTTATTGAAGATTAGCCTTAGGCCATGGTGATATGATAGGATGCATGGGATTATTTCAGTCTTCTTGTATTGGTTGAGGGTTGTTTTGTGACCAATTATATGGTCAATTTTGGAGAAGGTACCATGAGGTGCTGAGAAGAAGGTGTATTCTTTTGTTTTAGGATGAAATGTTCTGTGTGTATCTTTTAAATCCATTTGGTTCATAACCTCTCTTAGTTTCGCTGTGTCTCGGTTTAGTTTCTGTTTCAATGACCTGTCCATTGTTGAGAGCTGGGTATTGAGGTCTCCCATTAATATTGTGTGGGGTTCAATGTGTGTTTTGAGCTTTAGTAAAGTTATGAATGTGGGTGTCCTTGCAATGGGAGCACACATGTGCAGAATTGAGAGTTCATCTGATTAGTATGAAGTGTCCTTCCTTACCTTTTGTGATAACTTTTGCTTGAATGTTGATTTTATTCAATATTAGAATGGCTACTCCAGCTTGTTTCTTGGGACCATTTGCTTGGAAAATTGTTTTCTAACCTTTTACTCTGAGGTAGTGTCTGTCTTTCTCACTGAGTTGCGTTTCCTGTGTGCAGCAAAATGCTGGGTCCTGTTTACATATACAGTCTATTAGTCTATGTCTTTTTTTTTTTTTTTTTCCTTTCTGTGCCTTTTTTTTTTTTTTTTTTTTTTTTGGTTTTTCAAGACAGGGTTTCTCTGTATAGCCCTGGCTGTCCTGGAACTCACTTTGTAGACCAGGCTGGCCTCAAACTCAGAAATCTGCCTGCCTCTGCCTCCCAAGTGCTGGGATTAAAGGCGTGCGCCACCACATCTGGCAATCTATGTCTTTTTATTAGGGAATTGAGTCTGTTGATATTAAGAGATATTAAGGAAAAGTGATTGTTACTTACTGTTATTTTTGTTGTTAGAGGTGGGATTATGTTTGTTTGGCTATCTTCTTTTGGGTTTGTTGAAAGATTACTTTCTTGCTTCTTCTAGGGTGTAGTTTCCCTCCTTGTGTTGGTGTTTTTTCATCTATTATCCTTTGTAGGGCTGGATTTATGAAAAGATATTATGTAAATTGGTTTTGTAATAAAGTATCTTGTTTTCTCCATTTATGATAATTGAGAGTTTTGCTGGGTATAGTAACCTGGGCTGGCATTTGTGTTCTCTTAAGGTCTGTATGACATCTGCCTAGGATCTTCTAGCTTTCATAGTCTCTGGTGAGAAGTCTGGTGTAATTCTGATAGGTCTGACTTTATGTTACTTGACCTTTTTCCCTCACTGTTTTTAATATTCTTTCTTTGTTTTGTGCATTTGGAGTTTTGATTATTATGTGAGGGGAGGAATTTCTTTTCTGGTCCACTCTATTTGAAGTTCTGTAGGTTTTTTTGTATTTCATGGGCATCTCTTTCTTTAAGTTAGGGAAATTTTCTTCTATAATTTTGTTGAAGATTTTTACTGGCCCTATAAGTTGGAAATCTTCACTCTCTTCTATACCTATTATCCTTAGTTTTGGTCTTCTCATTGTGTCCTGGATTTCCTGGATGTGTTGGGTTAGGAGATTTTTGCTTTTGCATTTTCTTTAACTGTGTGTCAATGTTTTCTATGGTATCTTCTGCACCTGAGATTCTCTTTTCTATCTCTTGTTTTCTGTTGGTGATGCTTGCATCTATGACTAATCTCTTTCTTAGGTTTTCTATCTCCAGTGATTGTCTCCCTTTGTGATTTCTTTATTGTTTCTATTTCCATTTTTGATCCTGGATGGTTTTGGTCATTTCTTTTGCCTATTTGATTTTGTTTTCCTGTAATTCTTTAAGGAATGTTTGTGTTTACTTTTTAAGGGCTTCTAGCTATCTACCTGTGTTCTTCTGTGTTTCTTTAAGGGTGTTATGTCCTTCTTGAAGTCCTCTATCATCATCATGAGAAATGATTTTAGATCCAAACCTCGCTTTTCCAGTGTGATGAATCCATGACTTGCTATGGTGGAAGAATTGGGTTCTGATGATGCCAAGTAACCTTGCTTTCTGTCGCTTATGTTCTTATGCTTGCCTCCCACCATCTGATTATCTCTAGTGCTACCTGCCCTCGCTATATATGACTGTAGCCTGTCCTTCCTGTGATCCTGGTTGTGTCAGAACTCCTCAGAGTTCAGCTGTCTCTGGGATCCTCTGAATCTGGGATCCTGGGATCCTGGGATCCTGAGATCCTGGGTGTGTCAGAGCTCATGGGAGTCAAGCTGCTTCTGGGAACCTGAGATCCTGGTGTGACCAAATTCCTAGGATCCCGGAATCCTGAGATCCTGGAATCCTGGAATCCTGTGATCCTGGGCATGTTAGAGTGCCTGGGAGTGGAGCTTCCTCTGGGTGTTGTGGGACTGGCTGCAGGATTCGAGCCCAAGGTCTGCTGAAGTACTCATTTTTAATAGCTGCATAGAATTCCACTGTGTATATGTCCTACATTTTCTGTGTCCATTCTTCCATTGAGAAACATCTAGGTTGTTTCCAGCATCTGGTTATTATAACTAAGGCTTCTATAAACATAATGGAGCACATGTCTTTGAGCCTTTTTTGGATATATGCCCAACAGTGGTATAACTGGGCCATCAGTTAGAAAGTATTTCCAATTTTCCAGATGGATTTCTAAGGTGATTTTACCAGCCTCTAATCCCACCAGCAATGGAAGAGTGTTCCTCTTCTGCTGTCACTTAAGTTTTTGATCTTACCCATTCTGATTGGGGTAAGGTGGAATCTCAGGGTCATTTTGATTTGCATTTCCTTGATGACTAAGAATTTGCACATTTCTTTTGATGTTTCTCAGCTATTTGAGATTCCTCAGTTGAGAATTCTCTGCTCAGCTCTGTACCCCATTTTTAAGTGGGTTATTTGGTTTTCTGGAATCTAACTCCTTGAGTTCTTTGTAAATTTTGGATATTAGCCCTCTATCAGATGTAGGATTATTAAAGACATTTTCCAAATCTGCAAGTTGCCATTTTGTCCTATTAGTAGTGCCCTTTGACTTACAGAAGTTTTTCAGTTTCATGAGGTTCCATTTATCAATTGTTGATCTCAGAGCCTGAACCATTGTTATCCTGTTAAGAAAATTTTACCCTGTGTTCAAGGCTATTTCCCACTGTCTCTATTAGATTCCTTGTATCTGGTTTTATGTGGAGGTCCATGATCCACTTAGACTTGAGCTTTGTACAAGGAGATAAAAATGGATGAATTTGCATTCTTCTACATGCAGACCACCAGTTACACCAGCACTGTTTGTTAAAAATGCTTTTATTTTTCTACTGTATAGTTTTGGCTTCCTTGTCAAAGATCAAGTGAAAATAGGTCTGTATGTGTTTCTATATCTTCAGTTCTGTTTTACTTAACTACCTGCCTGTCTCTGAACCAATACTATGCAGTTTTTGTCACTATTGCTTTGTAGTACAGCTTGGGGCCAAGGATGGCTATTCCCCAAGAAGTTCTTTTATTGTTGAGAATTCTTTAACTCTCCTGGGTTTTTAGTTAGTCCATATGAAATTGAGAATTGCTCTCTCTATCTCTGTGAAGAATTCAGTTGTAATTTTGATGGGGGTTGCATTGAATCTGTAGATTCCTTTTAGTAAGATGGCTATTTTTACTATTTTAATCCTACCGATCCATGAGCATGAAAGATCTTTCCATCGTCCTTTTATTTTGTTTTTTGATATTTTCTTTATTTACATTTCAAATGTTATCCTCTTTCCCAGTTTATTCCCCCAGAAACCTCTTATCTCATCCCTTCTTCCCCTGCTTGTGTGAGGGTTTTCCCCCATCGACCCACCCATTCCCACTTCCCTGTCCTGGCATTCCCCTACACTGGGGCATCAAGCCTTCACAGCACTAAGGGCCTCTCCTCCCATTGATGCACAACAAGGACATCCTCTGCTACATGCTGAAGCCATGGGTCCCTCCATGTGTACTCTTTGGTTGGTGGTTTAGTCCCTGGGAGCTCTGGGGGGTCCGGTTGGTTGATATTCAGCTCCTTCAGTTCTTTCTCTAACTCCTGCATTGGGGACCCCATGCTCAATCCAATGGTTGGCTGCAAGCATCCACCTCTATATTTGTCAGGCCCTGGAAGAACCTCTCAGGAAATAGCTATATCAAGTTCCTGTCAGCAAGCACTTCTTGGCATCCATAATAGTGTCTGTGCTTGGTGACTGTATATGGGATGGATCCCCAGGTGGGGCAGTCTCTGAATGGTTTTTCCTTCAGTCTCTGCTCCACACTCTGTCCCCATATTTCCTCCCATGAGGAAGGAAATTTTGTTCACCCTTCTAAGAAGGACAGAGGCATCCTCATCTTGATCTTCCTTCTTCTTGAACTTCATGTGGTCTGTGAATTGTACCTTGGGTATTCTGAGCTTTTGGGTTAAAATTCACTTGTTAGTGAATGCATACCATGTGTGTTCTTTTGTGACTAGATTACCTCACTCAGGATGATATTTTCTAGATCTTTCCATCTTCTGAGGTCTTCTTCAATTTTTTTCTTCAGGGACTTGAAGTTCTTGTCATACAGATCTTTCACTTGCTTAGTTAGCATTACACCCATATATTTTATATTATTTGTGACTATTGTAAAGGATGTTGTTCCCCTAATTTCTTCCTCAGCCTGTTCACCCTTTGTGTAGAAGAAGGCCACTGATTTGTTTGAGTTAATTTTATATCCAGCCACTTTGCTAAAAGTTTTTTATCAACTTGTAGGAGTTCTCTGGTAGAATTTTTGGTTACTCTCCATTTGTTGTCTAATTGCTCTGGCTAGAACTTTGAGTACTATATTGAACAGATAGGGTGAGAGTAGACAGCCTTGCTTGTCCCTGATTTTATTGGAATTGGTTCAAGTTTCTCTCCATTTAGTGTGGTCTTGGCTGTTGGTTTGCTGTTTATTGCTTTTATTATGTTTAGGCATGGGCCTTGAATTCAGGATCAAGTAAACTATCTAAATAGTTCCATAACCCCTAAGGAAAGTCATTAAGAGTCTCCCAAAGGAAAAAAGTCCAGAGCCAGATTGTTTTAGTGCAGAATTCTATCAGATCTTTTAACATAAAGGGGTGTTGTAGTTTGTGAAATGCTTTTTCTGCATCTAAGGAGATGATCATGTGATTTTTTTCTTTGAGTTTATTCATATAGTGGATTCCTTTAATGGATTTTCATATATTAACCAACCTTGCATCCTTGAGATGAAGCCGACTTGATCATGGTGAATGATGGTTTTGATGTGTTCTTGGATTCAGTTTGCGAGAATTTTGTTGAGTATTTTTGCATCGATATTCATAAGGGAGATTGGTCTGAAGTTGTCTTTTTTGTTTGGGTCCTTGTGTAGTTTAGGTATCAGAGTAATTGTGGCTTCATAGAATGAGTTAGGTAGTGTTCCTTCTTTTTCTATTTTATGGAATAGTTTGTGGAAATTTGGTTTCAGGTCTTCTTTGAAGGTCTGGTAGAATTCTATACTAAATCCATCTGGCCCTGGGCTTTTTTTTTTTTTTTTTTTGGTTGGGAGGTTTTAATGACTTCTTCTATGGGCCTGTTTAGATAGTTTACCTACTCTTGACTTAACTTTGGGATGTGGTATCTGTCTAGAAAACCATCCATTTCATCTAGATTCTCCAGTTTTGTTGAGTGTAGGCTTTTATAGTAGGATCTGGTGATTTTTCTTTAATTTTCTCCATTTTTGTTGTTATGTCTCCCTTTTCATTTGGGAAGTAGGCTTCATGCAGTAATCTGTATTATGCAAACCTGTGATTCCAATGATTTTTATTAGTTTTGTTAAAACTCGGTATATATCTACCACTTTGAAGAATGGATGAATATTTTTCCATTCCTGATAGATACACTGAGATTTCTTTTGTCCAAAACTGAAAATAGTCACTTCAAAAAGTGAATCTCAAGGACAGAAAAATGAGGGAAGTGTGTGTTAACTCAACAAGGCACTAATAATGTTGATTTCAGAGCTTTACAATCCTTTTCTGGACTTTAAAACAGAAGAACATCAAAGGAATAAAGTGATTATGTGTTGTCACTTACTATTTGGTATCTTGTCCCTGGTACCACTTACTATTTGGTCCCATGGACTCTTAAAAAGGGGAGTGATGACAACCTCCTATCAATAACATCTAGAAGATTTTCCCCTTTGCTGAAGTAGAATAAATATTGGAATGCCTTAGAGAGCTATGATGATAATTTTTAAAGCTTTTATTTATTTTAACAGAAGGAAAACTAAAACATTAGCATTGGACTCAACTGTCCTTCAGTCATCTCCTAATCCTGTTTTTGTCCTTAAGAAATGCATGTGCAAATAAAAATAACAAGTTTAACAGTGAGATGATTTAGGTGCTATCATTTGAGAAATCAAAGGGGCTTTGTAGTCAAGATTCTTACATTCTTCATGTCTGTAGTTAAGTTTGGCCAGACAACTAATTTCCCTAAACCTAGTTGATTGTTAATTTTTCTATTTATTTAGCAGTGTAGCTACACACTGACCTCTAGAAGATGTCCAGTATCCTGAGAATATATTTTGGTTTTTCAAATTTCCCTTCATCTAATATATGTTAGTTTTGTCTCCTCATATTTTTTCATATTTTAGGGCTTCCTATATTCAGTCAAATAGCCTCCTTTTGAGATGTGGTCTTATACAGCCTTGTTTGTACTTGAACTTTTGAACCTCCTGCTTCTGTCTCCAGAGTGCATGGGTTATAGATATGCACCACCACACTTGGCTTCTTTTTCTTTCATAAAGTATTCACTTAGGTTTAAATGGCATGCCTGCATTAAAAGGTATACATTAATCCAGAAGACTAGAATGATTCTAGAATTCTCAACAGGATATGGACTTCTAGAACTTAAGTAGAGAATAACATATATAGTGATTTCCCAACTCACAAATTATTTTGACTTTTACCTCTTTCCTAGGAAGACTGATAATTTTGAAATTTAATCCATTAACATTCAGAATTATAATTCAGGAGCTAATGCTAATTACAAATTGATAACCACTGGAGTAAAGAAAAGCTGTAGACAAGAATTTATCACCATATGATTTTCTCATATCCTTTGGGCTGAGAAGAAATAGGTATGTCCAAGAGGCAAAGAAAGATTCATCTAACTTGGAGCAGAACTAACTGAATAGTGGGAAAACAATATCAGAATTTAAATTAAATATAGATGTAAAGACATGCTCACTGTTCATCAGTTTACATTAATATTTTCATAATGAAACTCAAGATTCCTCTATCTTAGCAAGATTTTTACAAAGTGTGTCTGGTAGGAATAAGAGGATAGAGTGGATCTCTGATGTCACAATGGATCATTCATCAGTCAAAAGTGAAACTTCACATGAATAGTACACTTAGAGACAGTAACTCATTTACCCTGGATTGAGTCTTTGACTATGGTATCCTAATTCCTTCTATATTTCTGTCCTGGATCAATGTAAAATACGGTACATTGATTTGTTCTTGATAGCATTGCTACTATTTCTATTTATTCCTATTGTTATCATCATGAGAAGGGATCAGACATTCAAGGCAGGGGTCTTTCTACAAGTATCCCTGCCTCTTTAGACAACATAAGCAATTTTAGCATGCTTGGATATGCATGATCTCCGAATTTTGCTGCCTTGACCCTTGGGAGCATGACAATAATTAAACAGCTCCAGGCCTTGGTGCTAAGAGCTGCTAATTGTTTTAAGCAATTCTATTTCAGTCACTTTCAAGATGCGGTGACAGGATCAGGAATATTAGTGGCGTCTGGGAACTTTCTAACTTCAAGGTCTCATTCCCTTGGGCTTACAGAATCAGTACTCCATCTCCTACCAAGCTGTCCAGGAGAGTCTGGGGCATGCTTTGGTTGGCAAACTGAACTAAGGTTCTTCACTGTTTTCTTGTCTTGATCCCTCCTGTTTGGCAGTATGGTGAAGCTTAAATTTTTTTATATGAGATTTTTTTATGTGACCAAAACACAAAATAAATTATATTGAAATTCTAAGAACAAATTTGTGATACAGTGCCATCCTGCTCCTCTATAACACAGTTAATGTATGAGCCACTTTAAGGACCACAATGGTTTTGAAATACTGATGAACAAAAGTTTTTTTAGATGGACATTTGTGATCACTCTGGGATGGCAGCCACATCTGGAGTTTGTACAAATGACAAATTAACCAATACTGATACAACTGTAGTTTATTAGTTTATGACTAGATTCACAATGGGAAGGAATCCTAAATTTTAGCCAATAAAGGAAAACAATTGTTTAATTTTTCTTTTCATTCAAGTTCATGGAATCTTTGACTTCAATTCACTAGTCTGTAAGGAGTGGGGGAACCCTCTCAAGAAACATAGTTTTCAGCCCATGTAAAAGATGCTTCTCTTGCAATCTGATAAATGTGGTTCACATGGTTCTATGATACAATAGAAAAGACAGGATGTGAATCAAGTGTTTTCTGGAAGATATGGAATTAACTCTCCTCCCCCGTGCTTGGGGCACTTACAACAGTTGCAGCCTAGCTGACACAACACTTCCCTGGAAATCACAAGCAGTCCAATACAGTTCAAAGTCCTATTCATTACAGCTTTAAATCCATTCCTATGTGCTTTGCACATCCTCAACTTTTGACTTACACATTCGTCAACACCTCAGGACCTCTCAAAAGGGACACATTTCAGGGCATTCCTTTTTGTTATAACAACCAACCCCCATTTGAGGAAATGGATATTTGAGGATCACAAAAACAAGTCAAGGTCATTGTGCAGTTCCGACCATGACTTCCACTCTGCTCCATTTTCTGGTTCTATTTGCTGACCTTGCTGGCTATAGATCCAAAGAGGCAAGGCGCCAAGCAGATCTGGCTGCCATGTGTGATGGCTGAATGGTGGTATTAGATGAATGAATGGGACAGAAAAAAAAGTTTCTTTCAATCTCAGTTACTGTAGACAGTCTCTCCAAACAGGAAATAACAGACTAGAAAGGGTGAACTACTTTCAATACAAAAACAGACAATAGGAAATGGGCATGCCTATACTTTGTGACTGCACAGTAATTGTTTGTGGCTTTGTACACTAATTGTTTGTTTGCCCCCCCCCTTGACAATTCCTTCTTCCAGAAGCTATTTTTATTTTTTTAATTAGAAAGGAGGAAGTAAAATTATCTTTATTTGCAGATGATATGATAGTATGCAGAAGTGAACCAATCCTTCCCAAAGGCAATTACTAGAGCTGATAAACACTTTCAGCAAAGTTGTTGGATACATGATTAACAAAGAGAGAAAAAGAAAAATCAGTGGCCTTTCTAGGTACAAATGAGTTTGCAAGTGTGAACAAATTAGAGAGACATCATAAAGTTTGAATTGATTGTTGACACTTGTAACATTTTTTTCTACATAATCATCCTGAGTAACTCAATGTAAGTGTGTTGGCTAAGATCTCACCAAAGTCTTTGTAGTCACAGATTACTTTTGGTATTCTTGAAGGTCTTCAAAGATTAGTGTGATATGCAATGGCTTTAATAGATTGATTACATACTAAAGAGTTTGTTCTCATTTAAAAATACCAGAAAGTGCAAAACTTTAACACATTGATTGTGTTTATGGGGTTTCTCTGCATTATGATCTTTTCCAATGGTTTCTAAGACTACTGCTACATGCAAAGTCTTTACCACATTGGTTATCCATAGGGTTTCTCTCTGAGATGTGTTCTTTTATGTTTTCATAACATAAAACCTTGTGAAAGGTTTTATCACATTGATCACATTTGTAAGATTTCTCTCCAATATGTGTTCTGTTATATATTCAAAGGTGACTATGATATACAAATGTTGAGAACAAGCAAAAGAAACTTGCCCTAAAGACTGTCTTTTAATCATAAGCTGAAACAAAGTTTAAGTCCAGGTCATAAGGGACCTGTGTATTTTACAATATCTGGCCAGCTTTCATTATTCAAGTTTTGTTTCACAAAGGATAATGACTATTCCTAACCATACTTTCTGTTACTTGTATTTTATTCCTCAAAATATAATTCCTACACCTAACCACAAAAGTGCAAATGGCTACGATACGATAGACCATTCAGTGTCATTAGGCATGGTGTAACAACAGAAAATCATCATGATTGGGGGGAAATGTAGCTATAACTTGGCACAGGATTTTGTGATTTTTCAGGTTTGGAAGTTATATAACTTTCTGGCTCAGGGTGGAAGTGTGATATTGCAGCTAAGCTTCTGAGTATATTTTATGGCCCTGATTGATCAGTAGTGACTTGACTACAATAAATTCTTATCATTTGCATTGTGCTGTGTTTGAGTTGTGTTGGACCTCAGTCACCCCATAACATGAAGGCTTTACCACATTGCTGACATTCATAAAATGTCTCTCCAATATGAAGTTTCACTATGATGAAGAGTCTAGAGGTGTGCAAAAGCTTCACCATACAAAATACATTCACAAAGTCGGAAGCTATTTCTAAACCATGTGGGGTTATTTTTGTTTCTTCCAGATCTTTGTTTTTCTGGTACTTTTTTCTGGTTAAGGGGGTAGTAAGAAATGCTTTATTATATTTTCTTCTTTCCAAATTTTTTATTGGATATTTTCTTTATTTATATTTCAAATGTTTTTCTCTTTCCAGGTATCCCCTTTGGAAAACCCCTATCTCATCCCCCCTCCCCCTGCCTCTATGAGGGTGCTCCTCCACCCATCTACCCTCTCCTGTCCTCCTGCCCTGGCATTCCCCTATACTGGGGCATCGAACACCCTCAGGCCCAAGGGCCTCTCCTCCCACTGATGTCCAACAAGACCATCCTCTGCCACATATGCAGCCAGGGCATATTCACTCCATGTATATTCTTTGGTTGGTGGTCCAGTCCTAGGGGATCTGGCCTGTTGACACTGCTGCTCCTTCCATGGGTCTGCAAACCCCACAGCTCCTTCAGTCCCTTCTCCAACTCCTCCATCGGGGACCCTGTGCTCAGTCCAATGATTGGCTGTGAGAATCCACCTCTGTATTTGTCAGGCTTTGGCAAAGCCTCTCAGGAGACAGCCATATCAGGCTTCCATCAGCTAGCACTTCCCAGCATCCACAAGAGCATACAGGTTCGGTGGCTCTTGTCTGAACCAATTAGAATCTGAAATGGGCACTAACTAATTTTAACTTAATGATTTGGTAACAGTGTATCACGAACTTAAACTTTCAAAAGTTCACTATGAGTTACCACTTAAGAGTTGTATTTCCTCTGCGGATTCGAATATAGATTTGCTAGATGAGAGAAATAAAACAGATACTTATTGAATAGCTACTGTGTCTAAAGCTCCCATCAAATAGAACAGGCAGTATAAGCCAAGAAAGAAGGTAGCACAAGGTACTGAATGGGCACAGACCTAGGAAAGCAGAATGAGCATTTAAATGACCCAGCTGTCAGGGAGCCAGAAACTGACCATGATGAGGTGAACAGAAACCACACTGTGCTACAGAGAGACCCCGGGGCATCTTTTAAGTGTCTGTAAAATCAATTGCAGCAGGCATCAACTCGTCCATTTATGATACATAGGATGCTAAGAGCTTTCCATCTGGTTTTACTGTAGGAAGCAGATAGGTGAACAGATGGACAGTTCTAGAAAGATGGAAGTCAACGTAATCTGTATGCTGTATAACAAACCCCACTGCATTTTTATAGGAGAAAGAGGAAGAGAAGTTTAATTTATGTCCACTTTTGTAAGCCATATGTAATAACCCACCTCTAGACAGTAAGACAAAGGCAGAGAGAGGAAGGTCTGAAACAGTTACAGAACAAGAGAGTGCAGGATTCTCGCACTTAGGGTTAGGCAACTCTCCTCTGGGTGAGTAAAAATAAATAAATAAATAAATAAATAAATAAATAAATAAATAAGACATATAGACTTTGTTGTTTAATTTTTAAATCTTGAGAATAAAACATGTATTTACTGTTTTAATGTGAAAAGGGAATCTGAAATGATCTTTGAGAAAGCAGCATAGTACTTTAAAGTACAGCCATGGAAAAAGTTCATGATCTCTTCAGGGAATCTTTTAACTTTATTTAACAAGTCTCAAATAGTGAGTTACTTTAAAGATCTCAAAGGGTTTCAAAAGATTCACAAGTGTAATATTTGAATAGTAGAATGAAAAAATAGTGAAATAATAGCAGGTTTGATATTATCACTAGGAATTATGACATTTGGCCTGTTGAAAACATTTGTGAAGTTTGATATATCATGCATATTAGAGGCATGGCAAACTATGGCTTAAATAAAAGAATATTTAACCATTTACTATTCTTTTCAACTTGGTACAAGAAAGGATTAGTAGAAGTAAGTATGAGAGTACTTATGCTTCCCAGAAACCAAGGTCCTATTATCTACCATGTACTTGGGTCTTCCTTAGTATTGATATCTCAGGCAAGGGGAAATATAAGCCTAGTTATGTAAGAGATGTCAAGCATATAAATAAAGTTACAAGGCAATTCAATAAGTTCTTATTTTCCCATCTTCAAATCACTTTAACATCCTAGAAAATTAGTTTCAAATTCAGAATTTTAAGAAAGCAAAAACTCCTTGAAGGCCTTGTACATAATATGCTAGTTTGAGATAAGCTACCCTCTGGCCATTGGAAAGTCCCTTTGTTCATTCTCAGGTTAGTCCTAAAAACTAAGGAGGGGGTTCATAGAAGACATAAAATCTTACATTATACCTCTATGATCAAAGGCCACTGGGGTGAAGTATTTGGAGTCCCGGTGGTCTAGGATATGCTTGCAGTTCACGTTTAAGCTCTAGGGAGACATGTTTCCTTGATTCTGATCACTTTTCATCACAGGAAGAAACACCAAGTCAAAGCAATGCCAGAGCTGAGAACAGGCATGCAGAAACAAAAGGCATGCCCTCTCTCCATTTCTCTTCCCATGGATCTAATGCTAGAATTACAAATGCTTAGCCAGAATTGACTCCACTGCTGAAAGAAAGCACATATAAATTCTTAAACAAACTAGAATAATATGGTTAGCCTGAATTTATGGAATATGTGTTAAAACACAAAGAAACTGCAATCTACAAAACTGCCCTGGGCATATGGACATGGATCATTAAGCACTTTATTTTGTAGTAAAATAACAACAACAACAATAGTAGTAATGATAACAGCAAAATGCATAATGGAAAAAATGAAGGAAAGCAAAGAAAAAGAAAGTGGACTCTCTGGGTTCTTGGGCTGCAATGAATCCTTTGTTCGTTGGATATATTTCCTTTTGTAGCCTGGATATGCAGCCAGATGCACACAGCTCATGCAGTTCTTGGAGCGCAGTAGATGGAGGCTCAGGGCCACACATGCACAAGCAGTGCCCATGCACCACATGAGACAAAAGGAGACAAAAGGGACTATGCCTTCGCTGCTGATTCTGTTTTCTTCCTCTGCCTCTCTAAGTCGTAAGCTGAGGTAAATGTTTACAAGACTTTTGGACACTAGCATGTTAATTTTGATCCAAGGGAGGGGTTGTTTCTGGGTCAACTGAGGGATTTTGAAATGGTCTCCAGTTGGAACATAAACCATTTCATTTTGTAATTAAGAGAGATGAAACCGAATTTAATTCCACAGCTTTTTAAATAGCTGCATCTGCTTCTATAAACCATGTTGTAAATTTACTCCTGGAGTTTGAATTGTAGTTTTCATGAATTCAAAACAAAGCAGCATTGTGCAAAGACACTAGCACTCACAAGGAACTCATATTTGCTGCCATAGGAGTGCATTGTCATAGCACAGAACTGTGGAAATCAGTATGAAGTATTCCCAAAATACTAAATATAGAATGTCTGTGTGATCCAGCTATACCACTCTCGATAAACAGACAAATTGCCCTATACCTTATCAGAAACACTCTTGTATTCATGTTTCTGAAGGCATGGTGTATAATAGCAAGGAAAGAGAACCAGCCTAGTTGCCCTCCAGTAGGTAAATAGAAGAAGAAAATGCAGTGTATATGCACAACTGAATTTTACTCTGCTACAGAAAAAAGGTGAAATAATGAAGGGAGAATGATGAACCTGGAATAACTGAATGGAGGTTGATAGATCTGAAAAGCAGTACATTGAGTAGGTAACCAAAGTTCAGAGAGCAATATCACATATTCTCCTTTATGCACAAATCTTAGCTTATGATGTCTACATCTTGTGTATAGATAGGGGTGAGTGTGGATATAGACTAAGAAATTAATAATGTCAGGGAAGGAAAAAATGAAGGAAGGAACAATAACACATTTACCACATGAGAGCCAAAAGGAGGCTATGGAAGATGGAAGGGCACAGCAGGTGGACGGGGAGGACACAGTGGTTGGGCAGGAAGGCACAGAGGGTGGGTGGGAGGGCACAACAGGGGAGATAGAGGGCACAGAGAATGAGGCGCACACCACCGGTGGGTGGGAGGGCACAGCAGGTGGGGTGGGCAGGAGTCTGCCTAAGACTATGGGGGAGTAGCACACCCAGGATGTTGGGATCACTGGTGAGTAGAATGCAACATCTGTTCTAAAACAACCCAGAGGGGCTTGGGCCAGCAGGAACAGGGACACAGAACCCCGCCTGACCAGCAGCTGGTATTCCTTCGGTCATGCCAGCCCTGCACCACCTTGGGTGCAAATTCAGCGGATGGTCTCACTGTCCCCAAAAGACTCTCCACGCTGCGGGCACCCTAGCACACCCAGGATCTTAGGATCACTGAGGAGAGTCGGCCTCTAGAAAGAGCTCTGACTCTGGGACTCAGGTGATAGTGCCATCTTGTATCCCTGGTCTCTCAGAGACCAGTCCGCACAGGAGAGTACGTGGACCACGGAAGCAACAGAGCTTCTTGGACAGGGTCCCTTCAGGCCATCATTCTCAGCCAGGAGGCACAGCTGAGACCCAGACCTCTGGGCACCTTCCTTGCCAGAGGCGAATTGGCCTCCCCGGAATTCAGGTGAGAGCGCTATCTTATATCCCGGGTCTCTCAGAGACAAGTCCATGAGGAGAGCCTGTGGACCACAGAAGCAACAGAGCTTCTTGGACAGGGTCCCTTCAGGCCTTCATCTTCAGCCAAGAGGTGGATCTGAGCTCCAGACTTCTGTGAACCTTCCCTGCAAGAGGAGAGTTTGCCTGCAGACAGTGCTCTGACCACTGGGGCTTAGGAGAGAGTTGGACTCCCAGGAGTGCTGACAGAGGCTAACAGAATCACAGGAGGAACAAGCTTCAGCCAGAGAACTAGAACATCTAAAACAGGAGATTACCAGATGGCAAAAGGCAAAGATAAGAATCTTACTAACAGAAACCAAGACCATTGGCATCATCAGAACCCAGTATGCCCACCACAGCAAGTCCTGGATACCCCAAGACACCTGAAAAGCAACATTATAGCTGTCTCTTGTGAGACTCGGCCGGGGCCTAGCAAACACAGAAATGGATGCTCACAGTCAACTATTGGATGGATCACAGGGCCCCCAATGGAGGATCTAGAGAAAGTATCCAAGGAGCTAAAGAGATCTGCAACCCTGTAGGTGCAACATTATGAACTAACCAGTACCCCGGAGCTCTTGACTCTAGCTGCATATGTATCAAAAGATGGCCTAGTCGGCCATCACTGGAAAGAGATGCCCATTGGACAGGCAAACTTTATATGCCCCAGTACAGGGGAACACCAGGGCCAAAAAATGGGAATGGGTGGGTAGGGGAGTTGGGGGGGAGGGTGTGGGGGACTTTTGGGATAACATTGGAAATGTAATTGAGGAAAATACGTAATAAAAAAAATAACCAATTAAATACAAAAAAATCATATCTCATGATACTGGTAGAGGATATTAAGATGGGCATTAATAACTCACTTAAAGAAATACAGGAGAACACTGCTAAACAGGTAGAAGCCCTTAAAGAGGAAGCACAAAAATCCCTCAAAGAATTACAGTAAAACTGCTAAACAAGTAGAAGACCTTAAAGAGGAAAAACAAAAATGCCTTAAATAATTACAGGAAAACACAACCAAAAAGGTGATGGAATTGAACAAAACCATCCAAGATCTAAAAATGGAAGAAGAAACAATAAAGAAAACCCAAAGCGAGACAACTCTGGAGATAGAAACCCTAGGAAAGAAATCAGGAACCATAGATGCAAGAATCAGCAACAGATTACAAGAGATGAAAGAAAGAATCTCAGGTGCAGAATATTCCATAGAAAAATGGACACAACAATCAAAGAAAATGCAAAATGCAAAAAGATCCTAACTCAAAACATCCAGGAAATCCAGGACACAATGAGAAGACCAAACCTAAGTATAATAGGTATAGATGAGAATGAAGATTTTCAACTTAAAGGGCCAGCAAATATCTTCAACAAAATTATAGAAGAAAACTTCCCTAACCTAAAGAATGACATGCCCATGAACATACAAGAAGCCTACAGAACTCCAAATAGACTGGACCAGAAAAGAAATTCCTCCCATCACATAATAATCAGAACAACAAATGCACTAAATAAGGATAGAATATTAAAAGCAGTAAGGGAAAAGGTCAAGTAACATATAAAGGCAGACCCATTAGAATTACACCAGACTTCTCACCAGAGACTATGAAAGCCAGAAGATCCTGGACAGACGTTATACAGACCCTAAGAAAACACAAATGCCAGCCCAGCAAAACTCTCAATTACCATAGATGGAGAAACCAAAGTATTCCATGACAAAACAAAATTTACACAATATCTTTCCACAAATCCAGCCCTTCAAAGGATAATAAAGGGAAAACTCCAACATAAGGAGGGAAATTATGCCCTAGAAAAAGCAAGAAAGTAATCCTTCAACAAACCTAAAAGAAGAAGCTGCAAGAACAGAATCCCAACTCTAACAACAAAAATAACAAGAAGCAACAATTTCTTTTCCTTAATATCTCTTAATATAAATGGATTCAATTCTCCAATAAAAAGGCATAGACTAACAGACTGACTACATAAACAGGATCCAACATTTTACTGCATACAGGAAACCTACCTCAGGGACAAAGACAGACACTGCCTCAGAGTAAAAGTCTGGAAACAATTTTCCAAGCAAACAGTCCAAAGAAACAATACTGAATAAAATCGACTTCCTACCCAAAGTCATCAAAAAAGACAAGGAGGGGCACTTCATACTCATCAAAGGTAAAGTCTTCCAAGAGGAACTCTCAATGCTGAATATCTATGCTCCTAATGCAAGAGCATCCAATTCATTAAAGAAACTTTAATGAATCTCAAAGCACACATTGCACAGCACACAATAATAGTGGGAGACTTTAACACCCCACTCTCATCAATGGACAGATCCTGGAAACAGAAACTAAACAGAGACACATTGAAACTAACAGAACTTATGAAACAAATGGATTTAATTGATATCTGCAGAGTATTTTATCCTAAAACAAAAAATATATATATACCTTCTTCTCAGCACCTCATGGTACCTTCTCCAAAATTGACCATATAATTGGTCACAGAACAGGCCTCAACAGATACAAAAATAATGAAATTATCTCATGCATCCTATAAGATCACCACTAACTAAGGCTGATCTTCAATAACAACATAAATAATAGAAAGCCAACGTTAACATGGAAGCTGAAAAACACTCTACTCAATGATATCTTGGTCAAGGAAAAAATAAAGAAAGAAATTAAAGATTTTTTTAGAGTTTAATTACAATGAAGCCACAACATACCCAAACTGATTTGACACAATGAAAACATTCCTAAGAGGAAAACTTATAGCTCTGAGTGCCTCCAAAAAGAAACTAGAGAGAAAATACACTAGGACCTTGACAAAACACCTAAAAGCTCTAGAACAAAAGGAAGCAAATTTACCCAAGAGGAGGAGATGGCAGGAAATAATCAAACTTAGGGCTGAAATCAACCAAGTGTAAACAAAAAGAACTATACAAAGAATCAACCAAACCAGGAGCTGGTTCTTTGAGAAAATCAACAATATAGATAAACCCCTTAGCCAGACTAACTAGAGGGCACAGGGACAGTATCCTGATTAACAAAAGCAAAAATGAAAAAGGAGACATAACAACATAACCTGAGGAAATCCAATACACCATCAGATCCTTCTACAAAAGGCTATACTCAACAAAACTGGAAAACCTGGATTAAATGGACAATTTCCTAGAAAGATAAAGGTACCAAAGTTAAATCAGGATCAGATTAACAATCTAAACAGTCCAATTTCCCCTAAAGAAATAGGAATCATTAATAGTCTCACAACAACAACAACAACAACAACAATAACAAAAGCCCAGGACCAGATAGTTTTAGTGCAGAGTTCTTCTATCAGACCTTGAAAGAAGACCTAATTCCAACTCTCCTCAAATTATTCCACAAAATAGAAACAGAAGGTTCTCTGCCCAATTCATTCTATGAAGCCACAATTACTCTGATACCTAAACCTCACAAAGACCCAACAAAAAAAGAGACTTTCAGACCAATTTCCCTTATGAATATCAAAGCAAAAATTCTCAATAAAATTCTTGCTAACCGAATCCAAAAATACAACAAAACGATCATCCATCATGATCAAGTAGGCTTCATCCCAGGGATGCTGGAATGGTTTAATATACAGAAAACCATCAACTTAATCCACTATGTAAACAAACTCAAAGACAAAAACCACATGATCATCTCATTAGATGCTGAGAAAGCATTTGAGAAAATCCAACAACCATTCATGATAAAAGTCTTGGAAAGATCAGGAATTTAAGGACCATACCTAAACATAATCCTTTGATAAACAGCAAACCAGTAGCCACCATCATACTAAAAGGAGAGAAACTTGAAGCGATTCCACTAAAATCAGGGACTAAACAAGGCTGCCCACATTCTCCCTACCTATTCAATATAGTACTTGAAGACCTAGCCAGAGCAATTCGACAACAAAAGGAGGTCAAGGGGATACAAATTGGAAAGGAAGAAGTCAAAATATCACTATTTGCAGATGATATGATAGTATATATAAGTGACCCCAAAAATACCACCAGAGAACTCCTAAACCTGATAAACAGCTTCAGTGCAGTAGCTGGATATAAAATTAACTCAAACAAATGAGTGGCCTTTCTCTACACAAAGGATAAACAGGCTGAGAAAGAAATTAGGGAAACAACACCTTTCACAATAGTCACAAATAATATAAGATACCTTGAGTGACTCTAACTAAGGAAGTGAAAGATCTGTATGATAAGAACTGCAAGTCTCTGAAGAAAGAAATCGAAGAAGATCTCAGAAGATGGAAAGATCTCCCATTCTCATGGATTGGCAGGATTAATATAATAAAACTGGCTATCTTGCCAAAAGCAATCTACAGATTCAATGCAATCCCCATCAAAATTCCAACTCAATTCTTCACTGAGTTAGAAAGGGCAATTTGGAAATTCATCTGGAATAACAAAAAACCTAGGATAGCAAAAACTATTCTCAAGAATAAAAGTACCTCTGGTGGACTCACCATGCCTAACCTCAAGCTGTACTACAGAGCAATTGTGATTAAGAAAAAAAAACAAAAAAACAAAAAACAAAACAAAAAAAAAAAACTGCATGGTACTGGTACATTGACAGACAGGTAGATCAATGAAATAGAATTGAAGACCCAGAAATGAATCCACACAACTATGGTCACTTGATCTTTCACAAAGGAGCTAAAACCATCCAGTGGGAAAAAGACAGCATTTTTAACAAATGGTACTGGCTCAACTAGAGGTTATCATGAAGAAGAATGCAAATTGATCCATTCTTATCTCCTTGTACAAAACTCAAGTCTAAGTGGATCAAGGAACTTCACATAAAACCAGAGACAATGAAACTTATAGAGGAGAAAGTGTTGAAAAGCCTCGAAGTTATGGGCACAGTGGAAACATTCCTGAACAGAACAGCAATGGCTTGTGTTGTAAGATCGAGACTCTACAAATGGAACCTCATAAAATTGCAAAGCTTTTGTAAGGCAAAAGACACTGTCAATAAGACCAAAAGGCCACCAACAGACTGGGAAAGGATTTTCCCCAATCCTAAATCTGATAGGGGACTGTATCCAATATATACAAAGAACTCAAGAAGGTGGACTCCAGAAAATCAAATAACCCCATTAAAAAATGGGGCACAGAGCTAAACAAAGAATTCTCAACTGAGGAATACCAAATGGCTGAGAAGCACCTGAAAAAATGTTTAACATCCTTAATCATCAGAGAAATGTAAATCAAAACAACCCTGAGATTCCACCTCACACCAGTCAGAATGGCTAAGATCAAAAACTCAGGTGACAGCAGATGCTGGAGAGGATGTGGTGAAAGAGGAACACTCATCCATTATTGGTGGGATTGCAAGCTTGTACAACCACTTGGAAATCAGTCTGGCGGTTCCTCAGAAAATTGGACATAGTACTACCAGAGGATCCAGCAATTCCTCTCCTGGGCATATATCCAGAAGATGTCCCAACTGGTAAGAAGGACACATGCTCCACTGTGTTCATAGCAGCCTTATTTATAATAGCCAGAAGATGGAAAGAACCCAGATGTCCCTCAACAGAGGCATAGATTAAGAAAATGTGGTACATTTACACAATGGAGTACTACTCAGCTATTAAAAACAATAAATTTATGAATTCTTAGGCTAATGAATGGAGCTGGAAGATATCATCCTGAGTAAAGTAACCCAAACACAAAAGAACTCACATGATATGCACTCACTGATAAGTGAATATTAGCCCAGAAAATTAGAATACCCAAGATACAATTTGCAAAACACATGAAACTCAAGAAGAAAGAAGACCAAAGTGTGGATACTTCATTCCTCCTGAGAATGAGGAACAAAATACCCATGAAGGGAGTTACAGAGACAAAGATTTGAGCTGAGTCGAAAGGAAAAACCATCCAGAGACTGCCCCACCCAGGGATCCATCCCATAAACAGCCACCAAACCCAGACACTATTGCATATGCCAGCAAGATTTTGCTGACAGGACCATAATAGCTGTCTCTTGTGAGGCTATGCCAGTACCTGGCAAATACAGAAGTGGATGCTCACAGTCACTTATTGGATGAAACACAGGGCCCCCAATGGAGGAGCTAGAGAAAATACCCAAGGATCTGAAAGGGGTCTGCAACCCTATAGGAAGAACAACAATATGAGCTAACCAGTACCCTCAGAGCTCGTGTCTCTAACTGCATATGTAGCAGAAGATGGCCTAGTAGGCCATCATTGGGAGGAGAGGCCCTTGGTCTTGCGAAGATCATATGCCCAAGTGCAGGGAAATGTCAGGGCCAGGAAGTGGGAGTGGGTGGGTTTAGGGAGCAAAGCGGGGAGGGAGAGGGTATAGGAGACTTTCAGGATAGCATTTGAAATGTAAATGAAGAAAATATCTAATAAAAAAAGGCTATGGGGGAGGAGAATCAACAAAACAATTTTTTATTTGAAAATTAAGCTTACCACTGTGTATGATAGTTAAATTTTTAATTTAAAAGTTGAAAGACATTAGATTGTCAAATACCATGTAACTGATAAAATATGTCTGGAGAAAATATTTCATAGTATATATACTCAGTGTGTTTCAGGAACAGTAAGTATATGCTTAGTAAACTTAAATTTATTCTATTATATAATAATATAATTTCAACTACAATAATGTTAACTTCAATTTGTGTTTGTATTAGCACTTGTTATTAGGCATCACACTAAGTGTTTGTTTTGCTTTGTTTGGTTGTTGTTTTTGTTTTACAAATGTTTAACTTTAGAAGTAGTAGTTTTAAAATGCATTCAGCAGTATGTGACCTGCCTAGTTGACTGTATTATATTAAACCTTTACCTCTAAATAGCTCAAAATACTATAAGGATTTTTTTTGTTTTTTGTATTTTTCCTAAATGTAAGCATTTTTCTCTTATGTAAGCATTATGCTATATTTAATTGTATATTAAGCATTAACATTATTTTAATGTCATCCTATCTATTCTGAGTGTATAGTCTAATTGTATTTATGTTTACTGTTTTGCTTAATTATTACCAGTACTCATATTTGATTGCTTTTTGTTTATTTGGTTGGTTGGTTGGTGGGTTTGTTTTTTTTTTTTTCAGTTTTTCAAGATGGGTTTTCTCTGTTTAACAACCCCAGCTATCCTGGAACTCTTTGTAGACCAGTCTGGCCTTGAACTCACAGAGACCAACTTGCCTATGCCTTCTGAGTGCTGGGATTACAGGTGTGTGCCATCACACCTGGCTTTTCATTACCATTCTTAAACACAATATTTTGTATATTCACCTCAGTATTTATATATTCTAAGGCATATGTAGTATTTTAAGTTCTCTTTGGAAGCTGGGCGGTGGTGGTGCACGCCTTTAATCCCAGCACTTGGGGAGGCAGAGGCAAGCGGATTTCTGAGTTTGAGGCCAGCCTGGTCTACAGAATGAGTTCCAGAACTTGTTTAAGTTCTCTTTTGAATAATTATGGAATATTAGTGGTTCCATCATTTGTTAAATAAAGTCTTTGACACATTTAAGTTTTTATTTGTGTGAGGTTTTGACCATGTTTTCTTTTTTAAAAAATCTTTATATAGGCATTTTCGTTCCTGTTATTTCTCATATTTAACACAAAACCACTGCTTGGAATATAGTGCATAAGGTAGGAAATTTTCCTAAAATTGTTCCTGTTTAAGAGGATCTTTCCTTTCCATGCCATATAAGACTTTATACATATTATCATTTTAGCACAGAAAACAGTCACGTATTTTTAATCAATTTATTAAATCCACTTAGTAGTTTATTGAAGTCTCTAAAGAAAGGAATAAAGACATCGTCGTTTATTTTGCAAAGTATTTCTTTATTTGCTGCAAGAATTTTGTGAGGAATTCAATTGCTCTATAGTCCAGGGAGGATGCGTGAAAGTGAGTGATAACTTACAACTTTAATATTCTCATAAAACCTAAGTAGAGATTTTATGTCGATAAAATATGAGTTCTTTTAAGTGAACTTGAGTATGTTTTACATATAATGTTTCTATGAGCAAATTAAAACACAAAGGAAATTAAAATAGATTCACATTAAAATATCTAAACAGTAAGTATAACACTGACTACTCCTAAACCCTACACAGTTTGTTATATTTGAAAAAACACTAACCTCCAGGAAGGCTGGTTTATCAACAAAAAAATACAAAGTCGCTTCTAAAAGTGTCAGCCATGACTCTAACAAAGTATTAGAGAAAAATAATAGATGCAACTTTTAAAAGCTAAAAACTCCCCAAGTTAATTTTTAGGCACCAGAGAAGTTTTCTTTCAAAATTTTTGGATTTTTTTTCTACAAGCATTATAGAAATATTTTAATTGGCACTTCAGCTTTAGAGAAATCCAGCTTCAAAAATACTATTACAAAACTAATACTGACTAATCTTAGACTGCTATGGCTGAGAATGACACCACAGTAGATATTGGCAGTAAAAAAATCTCAGCTACACTCGGTATAGTAAAAAAATAATAAAACTTAAAATTACAATACCTTTTAAGTATGTTCTCTGGTAATTCGGCATTCTGTACTACCATTTATTGTTAATACTTGACAGTTTGTTTAGAAGAATGCAGAATTACACGAACACTGTCAGCGAAGATATGAATAATCAATACCTAAAGTCTGAAGGTATTAAAAGGAAGGTTTGTACGGTTTAAGCAGCTGAAAGTTCAGAAAATTACAAATATAAAAAAAAAAGAAAGAAAAAAAAAAAAGAAAATTACAAATATGTCTGTCAGATCATGTAATACATCAGTGCTTGATAATTTGAATTCTTTTCCTTGACAGTTTCAAACAACTTTTTAATTTATTCTCTTCTATAGCTTAAGACAATGAGTGAGGGCTGAGTCACTCCTCTCATCCACTGTAAACTGACAGACACACTTTAAAAAACATGGACTCATGTAACTGTCCCCAGAGTGACTTTTACTAACTGAAGTCAATCTTGTTCTTCAGAAACTCCAAACCAAGCAATATTGGAAAAACTAAATCCATTTAAAATGTCACTTAAACTCACAAGCAAAATCTTCTTCTGTCTTAATTTAATTATTACTTAAATATCTGACACTTCATCCTCAATGAGTGGTAAGTTCAAGTCTTCCCGTGGCTTGTATTATCATCCACAGTAGTCTACTGAAATACTGAAACAGTGTTATTACATAGAGAAAATTCCTCTGTGGTTCATAAAAAAATAATAACCTGGGTCTTTTTCAAAAGCATGTATCTTCATTTAGTAAAAATCAGTAAAGCTATAATTTAGTGAATTAAAGCCCACAAATGTAGCAGACTAGCACTTCTTACAGTAGTTGTTCATAATTTCTGAATTTGAATGAGTTGTCATCAAATTGGAATATGTCATATTGGAAGCAGTATGTCAGCACACCAAATATATCATGCTTGTAAAATTATGGCTTTACATTTTTAAATAAATATTTCATATCTTATCATTGATATTTCTGGGGTTTGTTTTTAGTTCTCAAACTTCTGATGCTGGTATCTGTTTGTCCTTAAAATATTTACCAAGTATAGAATTCATGATTCTATTTTACTATAAAATAAATCAGCCCAGACACAGTATCAGATACTAAGTTGCATATAATGTTGCATCATCTATCTGCTTTAAAAGTTACCTAGGTTGTGTTTTGAATTGAAACAATAAAATAAAATTACAGAGTACTTACAGTTTCATTTGTACAACCTCTCTCTCTCTCTCTCTCTCTCTCTCTCTCTTTCTCTCTCTCTCTCTCTCTCTCTCTCTCTCAGATTCCCAAGATAAAAAGAAATCCTTCATTGATTCCCTTCATGTAAAATGGTTGATCACTTACTTATCTACACAGTAGAAATGGAAAGGCCAAAGTTTCTATTTACAGATTCCAGAAAACTGATTTCCTCCTATTCTTGCCGAGAGAGAGAGAGAGAGAGAGAGAGAGAGAGAGAGAGAGAGCTGACAAGGTGTAGCTTCTACCAATATGTCTCCCTAGTGATTCAGAGTGCATATACCACAGGATACAACAATATGTAGCAGCAACTAAGAAGCCCATGGGAATTCTGCTCAGTTGCTTTTCTTAAAGAAAGTAACATGAGACCACAGAGATAATGAACTCTTTGTCTAGTCTACAAGAGAAGTTATAAAGAGGGTTAAAGTGTTTCTGGACAAACCATTCACTATCACCAAATGACAAAAGGATGAGGAGTTTTATAACAAAAACCAAACTTTCCTTTCATGTCTGTAAGTCCGAGTGAGGTCTCCTCAGATGAGAAGAGCAGAGTTCTGGTCAGTGTGGGTGAGAGTGTGCACAGACTTCCATCTCTGAGGGCATGCAGTGCTGTGCAGGTTCCAGAACATGTCAGCTCCTGGGAGTTGTTTGTGCTTATTTTCTTTCCAATTACACATTCAGTGATGTCAGGTTGGTAACTTGAAATCAGTTATGGTAGGAGTAGTTACTGGCCAACAATATAAATTGAGGCTTTTCTCCCCCATAGAGAGAGGGTTGTTAAACATTTATCCATACAATTCCCATTTCATTTGAGGGCTTTCTTCATGGTATTCCAGAAATCCATTTGCTGGCTATCCAATCTTTTGGCTATAAAATCATAGGTTCAAGTGTGTGATTTTATATATTTTCACATCACTAGATCATACATATTTTCTGATTTTAAGGCAACATTTTCAATATCCTGGATGCTTTTTCCATTTAAGTGTTCAGTGGGGCAGTCATGGCTGTACCCTTGCATGTCACTGATTGTTGACACTGTGTAGGATGCACTGCGGAGAGCATCAGAGTGGGAAAAGCCATTTCCAAATTGGATTTTATACTGGTTCCAATTTCTTCTCAGAATTGCTTGAACCTATTGATCAACAATAAACAGAAACAGCAAAAACAACCCATTAGTTGAGCTGAAAATACTCTATTTGATGCATAACAAAATGTTTGGCAGAAAAGCTTTTGCTCTTTAAAGGAAGAAGACCAAACTGGTCCTGGTCTATAATTTTAGTTACACATGAAACTGAAGGAGGAATACTGCAAGATCAACACCTGCCTGCATGCTAGTATTAAGTAAGCTCAGACCTACCTAAGTATCTTACTTATATCTTGTATAAAAATAAAAGGTAAAGGAGAGAAAGAGAGAGAATGAGAATTAGCTCCTTAGTAGGTTGTTCACTTCGTATTTATGATGCCCTAAATTCTCTTCCCTATGTTGTTCTCATGAGAGTTGGGCATGTCCTATCTTTGAATCAGTCTTTTAAATCTTTCTCTGGTTCATCACTTTGTCTATCCCTCAATTAGATGTTTCTTTCAAACATGACTGCTTCCTTCTGTAAACTAATCTTACCTGTATTGTTTGGGATTAAAGGCATTTACTAAAGGCTTGTTTGCATTCCAGCCAGATCACAGAGACCCAGAAGGTCTTTGGATATGTGGTTTCTTGCCAGAGCAGTCATTTTGCTGGATTAAAATTCCTCTAGCCCATAGCTTTCTTTCTTAAAACAAATGTGAAGTTTAATGCCTTTTTTCCTGACTGAAATTAAAGATTATGAATAATTGTGTCAGATACACTGACTTCTATTTTGATTGAATTAGGACTCTAGAAAGACTTCCTTCATGCTGAGTCCTTAAACACAAATGAAAATAGTCAGCTGAGTCTTAGATGCCATCATCTTTATACTAACAGATCTGATAACTGTGTACAGCCTGAGTAGAGGCTGGCCAGTTTTAGGTCATAATATATTTGCCCCATCCCTGTGGTGTAATATATGTTTGCCTAGATGTTTGTTGTTTGAATAGATTTTCCCAATCTGCCATCTAATATTTTGTGCCTGCACCCAAAGGAATCTAAGAATAAAAAGAAATCTAGTAATTCATATACTCTTAACATCCTCAGATATTAAGAGTATATAATTAACTTTCTGTTCAAAATATTTGTGTAAAGTCCATATTAAATATTTTATAAAATCTGTCTTGTTTCTTTTCTTGTGCCTTCTCCAAACATTCTGCAACCAATAATGATTTATAGGAGACTACAGTTTTAGGGTTACTTTTAAGTCTCTTACATGCTACCACTTAAGATAAAAACAGTTTTCCTGTCTTATTTAATGTTTTAGTATTAATGGAAAAAGCATGGTCAAAATGGAGTTTCCCATTTCTTAAATATAATTCAAAATTAATTAATAAAATGTCTATTTAATTATTCAATAATTCAAACACTATATAAGTGAAATGCTAGAAACTCAGTTATATAATATGTTATTAAGAAGTTCAGCAACTTTTGGACCATCTCTTTGTATTTGGTAATAAGAACTAATGTATATTCATAAAAGTACTAGGGAAATAAAAGATTTTTAGTATAATATATGTATTTATTTTGCACAAAATTACTATTTGATTCTCTTATGGTCTGATCAATTCTAAACCAAAAAATAAGGTATTTAAATTAAAGTAATATACTAATACTTATGTATATAATATCTCCATACATGTAAGCAAATGATAACTGCATCAGCTCTGTGGGTTCCCAGCAGGCCAATGGGTTTACATGTTATGTTTAAGTAAATATTCAGAGATCTTAACAAGAAATACTTTTGAACAATTATGTAACTCTTTTTGGTGGGAAGTATTTTATTCTGATGTTCATACATATTGTTCTCATTTATTATAAATGCTAGACTAGTTATAAGCTGGAGCTATATTGCTTCAAGTTGAATGGGAGTGGATTGTATCTTCCCATAAAATATTCCAGACTCATGTTGAAAGATATCCATCTTGAGGCCCTTGGACTGATAGATAGTTCTAAAAGAAAAACTAACCAAATCCCAGAAATCAAAATAAGCATGAACTGTTAGATGTTTGTCCTTGAAGAATCTACAACTATGATCACCAGCTTATTTCTTCTTAGTGAATAAATCATCAGAAAAATGATGAAAAGGCAATGTCCTGTAGTATGGGCTATTATTTACCAATTTTTTAAAAAATGAACCCAATTAAAGACCCACAGTCTTTGCAAACTTGTGTGATAAGAATACTTCATTTTTAACTTCTTTCTCTAATACAAGATCATGCTTATTTAACAGAGTGTTAAGTTAGACATTCAAAACATTTCAATGGGGAAAATGAAAAATATAGGAATTATTAAAGGTATGAATATGTTCTCATTGGTTTATGTAAGTTTTATGCAGGCAGCTAAATCCAATGTATATGCTCATTAGCACATGATAGGGTCAATAATAATACTCCTTAATCTAAATCAATTTTTAAGAGTATAACTATAAATATAAGGAAAATAGTTTTCTTTACAGAATATGAGTTAAGGCTTCTCAGCATTAACTGTTTAGTTGATAAAAAATACTTACAATGCTTTGTTGATACATATGTCCTTCTGATAACCATAGCCCCTTCTTTAGGTTACCATTGCATATTTTTATTTGAGTGGAATGGGGCTGAGAGGAACGTGGTCTGACCACTTGTGAACCTATAGTTAACTAGCAAGAAATGCTAAGAGAAAGATAGACATTTGGTAAAATTCAGCAGAGGGTCAAACGTGAGCACAGATATCAGGAAAAAGCAAGCCACTTGACCTAACATGAAGGGCAAGAAGGAAACTAAAACCAAGCAAATGACTTTAACAAAAACATGACATAGTTGGAACCACACAAATTGAATCTGGCAGCTATTTCTTTGTGTTACAACAGTGGGAAAAACCAAGAGGCAAAGAGACAGAAAAGGAGGGATTACAGCATTTCTTAAGATTTGGGCTGAGTCATACTCAAACGGACAGTCTCCCAAGCAGAAGGAAAACGGAGACGTATTAAAGATGTGATGAACTGAGGATTTGGCAACAACTGAGTTCAAAGGTTTTCTTGTTATTAAAATTTCCAATGCCAAAAATGTTCTCAATTTAAGGCATGGCAGAAGAACAAGGTACTTTGCCTCTTCTGCTTATTCAGATAAAGGACAACAGAAGTGGACAGCATGGACGTCAGTACTCCCTGGATACTGTTTCTGATGGAAAGTGCCAATTTAAAATTTAGCTTGCAGTGTGATTAGTGTTCCCATTTCTACATGGCTTTTTCATTAAAACAATGAGCTCTTTGATCAACACAGAAATGAATCTGTTATAGTGAGGATGTGGTGAAGTTGGGGCATGGTATGAAAACTTCGCATTCACCTTTTTAACAAAAGTACAAATCACTTGCTTTTATTTCCCTTTTATAAGGCAAATACACTTTCTTTGGCTCCAAGTCTTTCCTAAAATATAAATGCTAGGAAGAAAGAAGCATCCTCAGAGTTTTGAAGGTCCTACCATGTTCGTTCCCCACCCCCTCCTATCCTAATTCACCTACTGCAACACCTGCTTTACTAGTGACTATAACTTAAATATTTTTTTTAAAAACCACACTGATGTTATGTTTCTATAGATAAGGAGACGTCTTCCATATTCCATGCATGCTCTTTGACATGTTTTCATGTCACTCATCAATATTTACTATAGCCAACATTAGCAACATATAGGATTGCCTAAGTCAGTGCATCTGTATGCATATGTAATAAAGGTTGTATGCGTTTGCCTGTCAAGACAAATGATTTATCTGTACCCTCTCATTTCATTCTCTGTCTACAAGTGCCATCAACTTGAGGAAAATAGTCACTCTCGTGTATAATGTAGAATCACAGAGATACCAATTAAGTTACAACTCAATAGTTTCATTTGACAGTACACTCTTCTATAACACTGTTACACAGTGTTATAGATAAATGTAATGTAGTAGCTATAGCTTCAATTACATATACTTTCATTTTTATGCTAAACAGTTTGTTTGCTTATTTCCAAAGAGAAAAAAAAGTAGAATTTACTTAGACCAAGTAAAAGTAATTTGTAGTTTCTTATGAGACCTATGTAATTTCCAGTAATTTATCTTATAGGAAATATCCACATAAGTTATAAGATAAATTACTGGCCCATGTGTTCTCTATCTGAGGTTTCCTGATGAGTTTCTCAGTTACACAGGGTCCATTTCTCACTGAGTTACTGTCTAGATGTCTATGCTGTGCTCAATTGTGCTAGCACCCTCTAGATGAAAACTGGCCAAGTAGATCAGGAACAAATAAAATGCAAAGTCAATGATACTCAAACAACTGGGCAGTAGCAATAGCCATATGACTAGACAGATCCACCCAGTTAGATTACTGAAGCCTCTCAAATAGAAAGTCCTCAGACAGAAACCTAGAAATCTCCAATAACACATTTCCATGCTGCTTGTTACAGCATTCTTTTGTATCTATCATAAAACCTTTCAAAGGCATATATAGTTGAGCTTATTGAAAAAGAGAACAGAGGAAACGAACAGATTCTGTTTCTTATGAAAGTACAAGTTCTATGAAGTTAAGTTTGCCCAGCAATGTTCCCAAGCAACATCCAGACTTTGTACCTTCTAATAGTAGGTCAAAGGGCTAGCTGAATGGAAGCCACTCATTGGAATACATTGAAGTAAGACTAACTTTTCCCTACCACTCAACTCTAATATTACCCACATTTTTAAGATATTTGTGCCTAAAATAATTTTATGTAATTTTTTTCTGTGATAAAATTGGTTGTTTGGGGGAAAGTGTATAACTTCATCTCATTTTAAAAGGAAATTCTATTTTTTAAAAAAAGTTGTAAAATCATTAAACATACCTCTCCATTAAAGAAGCAGAAAATAGTAGCCACCAAAAGACCCTGTAAAAAATAAATTATATGAGCAACAATATTCCTTATTATTTAAAAATGATTCCTTAATTTAGAATATTTTGATCATATTCTTCCCCTCTTCCAAGTCCTTCCGAATCAACTCTCCCTCCTTACCCATTCAACTTTAAGTCCTTTCTCAAAAGAAACAAACAAAAACCCAACACAACAACAACCCCCCAAAACAAGAAAACACAATAAACCCATGCCCAAAAAGAAAAACAAAAACCACCAAACTGTAACCAAACAAAACCACACATACACATGGGCACACACACTGTAGAGTCCATTATATATTGGTCTACTACTTCTGAACATGATGCCTGTCGTGGAGTGGTTGGTATACTGTCACGGCACTGGCAAAAACTCATTTTCTTCCTCCCAGCAAGGATCAGTTAACAGTTCAGTTGTTAACCTTTACCCTAGTGGCTAGATTTTCATTCATTCATTTAAAATATAATAAAATGAAATAAAAATGATCACATCAAAGTTGGACAAGACAAACCAACAGAAAGAGAAGAGCCCAAGACAAGGCACATGAATCAAAAAGGCTTCATGTTTTGACACTTTTCAAGTAGTCAAGAGTGAAGCCAAACCTATATGTAAATTCAATATAAAACTTGTCAAGCTGCCCTCTTGAAGGCAGGCATGCCTTACCTGAAAGTGCATCAAAATGTGCATGACATAGTCATACACCTCCTCTGCAACCTTTCCTTCAGGCCGCCACGGAAAAAGCACAAATTCAATGCCAAGTAGTGGTACCAAGATGAGAGTAGCTCTTACGGCTTTCATGTAGAGATTGGATTCCACTTGGTGTGTAACTTTCAACTTGGTGATGAGAACACGTACAATATTTAATAGGAAAAAGAGATTTACCTAAAAAGAAAATAAAATACCATCTAAAAGTCCATTTGTGTTTACTATGAGAGCCAGGCAGTGGTAGAACAAGCCTTTAAGCCCAGCACTCAGGAGGCAGAGGCAGGTGGATCTCTATGAGGTTGAGGCCAGTCTGATCTATTGAGTGAGTTCCAAGACAGTCAAGGCGTCACAGAGAAACCCTGAATCAAAAGCATAGATAGATAGATAGATGATAGATAGATAGATAGATAGATAGATAGATAGATAGATAGATAGATAGATAGATAGATAGATAGATAGATGGATGCATGGATGGATTTAAAAAGAAAGAAGCTTATATGGGAACTCCAGTTTTATAAACTTAGACTATTTCATATCCAAGAACTAAAGGTACATTTTTGTAAGACATTAATTAGTGAGTATAAAGTAATGCTGTTCCATTTATAGGTACATAAAGTTTAGTGAAATTAACTTTTAGGAAAATAAAATTATGCTAAAATTATTGTAGAGCATAGTCAGGAAATATTTTAGTCATTTTAAGCTCATTTTCTATGTAATATTTAAGATTTGTCTATTATTCCATTTCATGGTCATAAACACTTTTAGCAAAAAGGAATTATTCTTAAGAAGTGTTATTTTTTAATTATTAATTTTATGACTGTGTGTGTGTGTGTGTGTGTGTGTGTGTGTGTGTGTGTTTACGGATGAAAGTTAGAGGAAGTTGTCAGATACATGGATACATGGAGCTGGAATTATAGGCAGTCATGAGCTGCCTAACATGCAGGCTGGAAACTGAACTCTGGTCCTCTGGAAGAGTAGCAAGTGTTCTTAACTACTAAGCTGTTTCTTCAGCCTCAAAAAAATGTTAATTTTTAAAGAATCAGCTTTCCATCAGTGTCTATAGAATGTGCTCTCCAAGAGTGTATTTTGCCAAAATAACTATTTTTACATATTTGTTTTGTCTTCCTTTTTGTAATAATCTTAGTAAAATTTTTCTATATGACCATTTCTCATAGCAGGTACCTGAAATACTACTGTAATTTCTCTTTATGCTTTTGGATAAAGCAAATGCAACTGAGCCAGCTGATACTCAAACTAAACTATACTAGAGAAATAGTCTTTAGCTTCCCACAACAACTTCTATAAATAACTCTCTGTAATTACAATTTACTATTTATTTGTTGTGTCATAGCAACTTTCCCCAAGAGATAACATTGTCTTTGAAGGGATTCACAGAACTCTGAAAATGGAATTTGACTCAGCAATTAAGAATGTGCCTTATGAATGCATTAATTTCAATTCGTCTACACCCTACCGTCCCTTTCATCCACTTTCTCTTTCTTCAAACTCTATTTCCTCTCCTTTTATATTGACTACTTTAAGATTTTTTTCCCTGTTCCTGTGATAATATACTCTGACAAAGTAATGTAAGAGTTTATTTTAGCACATAGCTCAAGGGATAGTCTGTACAAAGAAGGCATCAAGGTAGCAGGAATCTAAAGCAGTTGGCCTCATTCTATATTCAGTCGGGACTCAACAGCATGGAATGTATGCTAGTGCTCAGCTTACTCGCTCCATTTTAGACTGTCCAGGACAACCTGGCTATGAAATGGTCTTGTCTGTGATGAAAGTGTGTCTTCCCACATTGATTAAGGTAATTAAGAAAAATCACCTACCAGCATACCTTTTAGATGATTCTAGATCCTGGCAAGATGACACCTAACACTGACCACTATCTTGACCTAAAGGCAAACTAAATTTTGCCCATTTCCTATGGATAATTCTTCATTTCGTCCAGAAATGTCATATTGGGCTAACTGTTGATTTCTTTCCTTTTTCTGTGACCTTTGACTTCTGTAATATCTGTTCTTTGTTGAATAACCTAATCATGAAATTTCATACAACAAAACTCTATATACTTTAATAAACTCAAATAATGAAAGTTCATCTCTCATCAAGGCAAAAAATGAATAAATCACATATATTTTTTTCTTAACATGTGTTATGAAAACAAGTAAGCATAAAATTATTCCACTGCTAAGAGAATTCAATGTAACACAAGCTTTAAACTCATATAGCTAACCAGACTCCTGATGAGAACACATTCGTGAGAAGAACACATTGACAGACATTGGAATGCCATGCAGACAGACATAGAGAAAGCCATTTGACAGGTGGGACATGAACAGTGACACAAGTCAGCATGCCAGTTCTATTTCTGACCCTCTAAAGAGAGTTCCCTCTAACATATAGAAGGAGCTTTTTTAAAAAAATAAAAATTACTACCACTTCCTGGGCAAGTTGGATGATAACTTATTGTCCACTTATGAATGATCTTTTATCCATTTATAAGTTATAGATATAAATTGTATTACAAAGTATTTAAACATCCAAATATACAAAATATCACTAATTAATAAATGGTAGAAATGTGGCAGTTTAGATCTATCTTCCATGGAAGAACAGTTAAATACAAAGCCTGTCATTAAAGCTGTCATTGTGGCTTAAAACGTGAAGCTATAACTGAAGAGGAAGCTAATGTTTATGTAAGCTTCTCTCTATATATAGCTGGGGCAGGGTGAACTGGAATCCATGCTCTATGCAATTTCCCACATCAATATTATTTTAAGCAATAAGTAGAAGAACTTTACATTTCAGATGAATCCCATTTGAATTTCCTCTGACTTAAAACAGACCTGATTAACAGATTCCTGATTGTTTTTTTTTAACTTATGTGTTTGGCAATTTTGTGACATGACTACTCATTCACATCATTCCCTGACTCTCCCCTTCCCCACTGTAACTTCTCTCAGGTAAACACCCATCCCCACACCCCCCCAAATTCATGGCCTATTTTTATTTAATTATTGCTGTTATATGTATGCATATATTTAGGCACACATATAAATATCTAAATGTGCCAGCTTAGTCCGTTTAGTGTTGCCTGTGTGTGTGTGTGTGTGTGTGTGTGTGTGTGTGTGTGTGTGTGTGTGTGTGTGTGTCTGTGTGTGTGTGTGTGTCTGTGTGTGTGTGTGTGTATGTCTGTGTGTGTGTGTGTGTGTCTGTGTGTGTGTGTGTGTGTGTCTGTGTGTGTGTGTCTGTGTGTGTGTGTGTCTGTGTATGGGGCTGAGTACTTGGTTAGCCAATAATGGTTGATGTTCATGCCTGGGAAAGATGAAGAGTTACATATAATTAATGCCTGCTGAGAAACATCTTTTTACTATGATAGCCATGATGTTCAATAGCTGGTAGATATCACAAGATATATTCATATCACCATAGTGCCCAGGGTCATAGATAGAAGGAAGCAGAACGAGCCAGTACAAATGCTACAGGAACACTATTGGAAGACTTTCACACAAGAATGGCCAGTAATTCCTTACCTAAGCCCTCAAGTGACCTAAACTCTCCTAGCTCTCAAATTAAAGGCATCTTCTCTCAGCAGCATCTAAATGTGCTGTATTTGCACCAGTGCCTACTAGGAGGGTGGGATGTGAAGGAGGAAGTGGGAAAGAATGGATTTTGCCAGCTGCAAAATACCACTCTTAGAAAGTGTAATTGCCTTAGAATCTCTCATGCTCTATGGAAAACATGCTAATTTGTATTAATTTATTGTTCATTGAAATAACATAATGAAAGCACTAAATATGACTTTTGTCGCCAAGGGCAAGGACCCTCAATACGCACAATTCCAGACTTATCCTTGGCCAGAATCAGGGAGCGTTCTTAGATTCCTGGTTAGGAATCCAGGAAGGAGCTCTAGTTACTGAATTCTTCCTAAAAGACCATCCCTGACTCCAGACTATACATCATCCTGTGACCCTAAGTCCAGTCCAGACACTAATTACTTCTGATGAACAGAACTGCATGTCTAGATTTTCATTGTGAAAATGGGTTGTATTTACTCCTCAATTTCAGCCTATTTCGTAAATGCTTTTAGGGACTCTTAGTTTAGGAATATTGTAGTTTTGGAGGCCACTGAGGCTGGGGACTAGGGCTCTCTCAAGACTTATTAAGGAGAGCTATTTCCTCCAAGACAGGAGATCTCTCTCTCTATGTGTGTGTCTCTCTCTGTCTCTATCTCTCTATCCCTTTCTGTCTCTGTCTCTCTGTTTCTCTCTGTCTCTGTCTCTCTCTGTATCCCTCTCTGTGTCTATCTCTTTGTCTCTCTGTCTCTCTCTGTGTCTCTCTGTCTCTCTGTGTCTCTCTGTCTCTATCTGTATCTCTGTCTCTGTCTCTCTGTCTCCCTCTCTGCATCTATCTCTCTGTCTCTCTCTGTCTCTCTGCATGTCTCTCTGTCTCTGTCTCTCTCTCTGTCTCCCTCTCTGTGTCTATCTCTTTGTCTCTCTGTCTCTCTCAATCTCTCTGTCTCTGTGTGTGTCTCTGCCTGTCTCTCTCTCTTTGTCTCTCTCTGTCACCCTCTCTCTGCATAGAGACATGACATAAGAGCTAGTCTATCTGAATCTGTCAGTCACCTGGGCACACACCACCCCTTGAGAAAACTAATTCATCTTAACCCACACTAAGGAAGTGGAAGGAATAATTATCCTGTGAATAAGATAATCTACTTACTCTTTCCAGACCCCTCCCCTCGTGTAGATGCTTGCAGAGCTTGCATGTGTAAGATGAAGAGAATGCCTGCTTTTCTGAGTTACTCAGAGGAGTGTACATTTTCCTATTTGTGCTTTCTATTTCTTTTCCCAAAACAGCATGCTTTTCGTGATGCCCTAGGTTTTCTCCTGATTCCTCTGAAGCTCCCACCCTTCTTCTGCTCTGTGGCTGCTTACCAATGTCATGGCCGGTCCTTCCTTCAGCCTCCTCTCTGTCCTCCAGCTGGGAAGATTTACAGCTTGTCTGCCCTACTGTTTTTCTCTTACACTGTAATAACATTGTCCTTGATTTTGTTTTTGGTTTTTTGTTTTAGTGTCTTCTCCTAATTTTGAGTTAGGAGACTAAGAACCCAAAGAGGAATTACAGATTTTCTGATAACACAACCACATTCAAAGACAGTTGAATATACTCATATTAAATGGCCTGTTGTAATTACATAATACATGAGCGTTACTTTTTCAAAGCAAAGTTGTCTCTTCATTGGCCTGTTACTCTTGCATAGGTGTGTTGTAGTTTCTTAATAGAACAATCCTGTGTTCTGCTCCTCCTGGAGAAGGGAGCACCCATGGTGTCACGACTCAGACTCTGACACTCTGACATTTACTGTATTTGGCTAGCAAGCAGAACTAAGAAATCAGAGACAGGAAGAGAGAAAAGTCTGAGTATTCGTTTATGCTTCTTCTTCTTCCCTGCCTGGCTGTGGTTTGAGCACCAACTGTTTTCCATTTGCCAAAGCCAGAGGACTTGCTGCATTAGTCTTAGCATTTGTCTAATTCTGTTAGAACCACTTTGACCTCACTTCATGTTCAGCTGCAAAAGCAGCTTCCCACCCATGGTCCCTGATGCTTTACAAATTGGCAATTCTCCTTTTCTGTGCAAATATAACACCTTCGCTGAACTTTATTCAATTAAGCAGTGCACCAACTCTGAATAAGAAAGTTGGAGAGGAGATTCAGGAAATAGGAGCAACGATGAGAAACTGAGAATTTTAGTTACATACCAACAAAGCAGCACAAATCGGACCATGGATAATGTAGAGGAGATGAGTGTCTGAGCTGATCCAGCAACTGGGGGATAAAGTAAAGATATTTGAAAGACTTTCATTTCTCTTAGTTCTAAGATTAGTCACAAATGGAAAGGGTCTTACTTGTCGTTGTAATACAAGCTTCTGGCAATGGCGTGGATGCAGGCAGGAAGCAGAGGAAACCCTACAAATAAAGCAAAACCAAATGAATGGGTAATTTTCCTTATTGATGAGGATTTTCAAAGAAGTCATGAACATGAACTTCAGAGACACCTGAGTAGCAAAAACTAACTATGCCTACGCTTACTGTGTAATTGCATATGTATAGTCAAGAGGAAAGTGTGACAAACTACCAAGTTTGAATATCACATATCATTTTAAATCAGCAAGATTCCAGAGATTAACACATTCTATGCTGCTTAAGTCACAATCCTTAGCAGAATTTTTGTATTCATATAATTTCCATGGGATGAAATTGGTTAATATTTAATGTCAAATGTTGGGAAATATTGAGACTTATAATTATTTCTATGGTAAAAGACAGATTCATGGTAAACCATTTTCTGAAGAAAAAAAGTGCTTGCTATACCAAGATTTCTGCATGTGTTGAGGCTTCTAAATCAGATCTTTAAAAAAAAAAAAAAAAACACTCAACACCACCATGAATAGTCAATCAAACACAGCCACAGCCACAGAACATGGGTTTGATTGTTCTTTCTTTCTTTCCTTTTGGTTTACAAGACAGGGTTTCTCTGTATGGCCCTAGCTGTCCTGGAACACATTCTATAGACTCAGATCCCCATCTCTGCCTCCCAAGTGCTGGGATTAAAGATGTGTACCACCACTGCCTGGCTTTTTTTAAAGATAGTTTATTTAATTTTATGTGCAGCTGATGTTTTGCTGGCATTCATGTCTGTGTGAAGGTGTTGGATCCCTTGGAACTGGAATTACAGACATTTGGGAGCTGCCATTGTGAGTTGGCCACTGGGAATTGCCCCCGGGTCCTCTGGAGGAGTAACTAGCTCTTAGCCTCTGAGCCATCTCCTCTAGGACCATATTCCTTCTTTATTTCGAGAAGAGGTCCTCTGTAGGAGACTGTCGTCACCCTCACTATGTAGCTGAGGATGGCCTTGAACTTCTGATTCTCCTGCCTCCATCTCCTAAGTGTTGGGACAGCAGGTATGCACCATGCCTGGTTTATGAGGTGCTGGGGATAGAAGCCAGGACTATATGCATCTAAGTAAGCACTCTACCAACAGAGCTAGATCACTATCCCAGATTTTGAAATTTTGAACAAGAGAATTCTTGGAAAGATGGTTCAGCAGTTAAGAGCACTGGCTCCTTTTCTGGAGGACCCAGGTTCAATTGCCAGCACCAGCATGGCAGTGCAAATCCTCTGTAACTGTAGTTAGAGGGGATCTGGTGCCCTCGTCTGGCCTGTGAGGACACTGTATGCATGTAGTACACTGTATACATAAATAGAAATATTTATACACATATGTATACAGTATGCCTATATACATTAAACAAACAAGCAAACAAAAAAACAGTAACAAGGGAATTCCATGGTCACAAGTCCAAGTGGAGATACAGAATCTGGTGCCACAGACAGGAAGGAGGTACCTTTCAAATTCCACAGTTCATCCAACATAAATACTTATTTATTTGAAAGAAAGCCAGGCAATATAAAAAGACATTTTTGGAAAATATATAATAAATTGAGTTAGAAGTTTTTGAAAATTTTATTCAGATGAAATGATATATATTTTTTAATGTTCTAAACAATTTTGGGGCTCACGGATTAAGAGCACTTGCTGTTTTTATAACAGACATGAGTTTGGCTCTGAGCACCCACAGTTCCTCAGAGCTTCTGCTCCAGGCAATCCAACACCATCTTCTGGCCTCTACAAGCACTGCATTCATGTGCACGTGCACATACACAAAAATAGAATAAAAATCTAAGAATACATATTAATGTATGTATATATTAAAAACAATAAAAACAACTTGTAGGAGGATCTGAACTTCTAAAGAAAACTGAAGTGAAGAAATATTTTCTAGAGACAATCAGAATGCACTGACAATTTGGTACACATATATGCATAGGTCTTTAATCTATCACAATATCTACAGCTTCATTTGATAAATAATAAAGAACTAAAATTTCTGTTTTATCTCTGGAAGTTAGTTCTATTAAATTCATTTACCATGTGTCAAATTCACAGACACCATTCCAATGACCTTAAGAAACACAGAGTGTGTTTTGTAGCTTGTTTTGTGAGTTACACAATGCCAAGAGAGTATGTGAAAGAAATGGATCTTTTGCATACATTTATTCAATTATTGATACCCCAAAATTTGACCATAAGATGACAGTTTAAGAAGATCTCAACAGGGCTGGATATGACAACACACATCTCCAATTCTAGTGCTCGGGAAGAAGACATAGAAGAATCTCTGTGGTTTCAAAGCTTTCTGATCTACCTACATAGCAAGTTCTAAGCCAAAAGATCCTGTCTCGAAAACAAAGATGAAAAAGAGAGCAAGAGAGAAAGAGTGAGGGGGGGGAGAGAGGGAGGGGGATCACAAAGGTTTTCTTGGTGGAACTTCAAAGCTATTTAGCACCTTGTCTCCATTTTACAAGTGAAAAGAGAGGACCTTCAGAAGAGTGTAGAAACCAGATCTTTAATTTGTAATTTTAATTCTCTTCTTCTAGTCACTATGAATTCAGCTAGAATGAGCTTGTCATTGAAATAGCAAAATATAAAAAAGCTATCACATTGGCCTTCTTGGACATCAATGGGAGGAGAGGCCCTTGGTCCTGAGAAGGCTCAATGCCCCAGTGTAGGGGAATGCCAGGACAGGGAAGCTGGAGCGGGTGGGTTGGTGAGCAGGGGGAAGGGGGATGGAATGGAGGGTTTTCAGAGGGGAAACCAGGAAAGGGTATAATATGAAATGTAAATAAAGAAAATATCTAATAAAAAAAAGCTATCATATCATTAATCAAAAAGAGACTAGAGAAACCATGAGCTTGTGACACTTGGCATATTTCAATTTATAGCAACTAGGAAAGAATGATTAGTAATAAGTCACGTGGCCTAAAAGCTAAAAAGCCGTCTTAATCAGATAAATAAGCAGGTAATGACAGTGGCACCTACCCCAGCCGAGAAAATAATACCACATCAAGTGCTGCTTCTCCGCAAACACAGCCACCACGATGAGTGTGTGCAGGTAAACGCCTTCACAGAGCATCCAGAAGTAGTTACAGCCCATCAGGTAGAGATGGATAAACTGAGACACTTTGCAGCTCACCTGTGAGGACGAAACAGTGGTTCCTTTGTTTACGAAATCTACATGTGAAGCAAGTCATCCAGTTTATTTCAGAAACCATGGGATTTTTCTGTCCCCCACACAAAAATGTGCACACCAGGGAATCTGAGTTATGCAGTGCTCTTCTGCATACTCATCCATGGTGGTTCTCAAGTTATCAACGATGTACTCTCTCAGTTCATAAGAATCATGTGATATTCCAAACAATTCCAAACCAAAAAAATATCTCCCTCAGCTTACTGGGTATCTGCGTTTCTAATGAGTTCAAGTTATTATTTATATTTATTTACATTAAATATAAACAGTAGACACATACACCATGGTACATCTGTTTTGATTTTGGTTGTTTTCTGTCAGAATAACTTTGATAGTCTTATCAGCACTTAATTAAACATGTATCAATCCTTAGTAAGTTTTGTATCCTTCACCCCACAAAAAAAAAACTTACTAAGTAATCTCTAAGTAACTACATATTGCCTAAATGTATGAAATTTTCATATAAGAATAAAGAATGGTGGTTTCGCCTCCTCTTTTTCTTGGATTCCTACTTTCTCCTCTTTTATATGTAGAAAAAGAAAGACATCCAAATATCAGATAAAGAAATAAAGAAAATACAGAGAATCTGGGAAATATTGATTCTTGCCTTATCGAAGTTAATAGGCTGTAACAGAATGTTACAATCTTTAATTTCCAATCTGAAATTCAATACATATTTAGTGGTTACTATAATTTTTTAATTAGTGTTATGTTAGAAACCAAGACCACTTGAAAATAAGTTTAGAGTTATAGATAGGACTTGAACTTGAACTATTATCATTTATACATATTTTATCAAATTCTTAAATATTTCTTGAGGCATGCATTGTAAATGGCCACACATTGTATAGATTAAAAAAAAAAAACTAGTAGTAGAAGCTGGAAAGTGGTGTCTCACGCCTTTAATTCCAGCACTCAGGAGGCAAAGGCAGGAGGATCTCTATGAGTTCCAAGACAGTCAAGGCTACACAAAGAAACTCTGCCTCACAAAAACAAAAAACAAAAAAACCTATATATGTAATAGCACCTTCCTTAAGGATATTTGTAACATTATTTCTTCATTTAATATGTGTGAAGAATGCATTTGCTAAATTTTAATTAATTAAAATTTAAATAATTCAGGAACATGTGTTTTACAAGAAACTCAAGTATCTTAAAAATAAAATAGTTTTAACTACATATATTTGCGTATATTTATGATGAATTTAACCCTCAATATTTATGTAGGTATTACATTCTTATCTAACTCAACTTGATTCTGATGTTATTTTAAAATTAATATAAACTATTATAAGGAAAAGCGTTTAGTACATACTTCAGAAAAATATTTCTGTGGAGGGCACTCTTAATGTAATTGGAAAATACTCTTTTCCAAATAATAAATTCACTTTATTTTCATTGTATACTTTGTCTATTAGATACATATCCTTCTGCTTCTCTTACATAAGAGTTAGAAACTCTTGCTGTGTTACAAAACAGATTCTCCTAGAAAAACTCATTCTTAAATGACAGAATGTCAACCAGTGTTTTATACTGCTAATTATGTTCTGGTCTGTTTCCTCCCCCAATGACTTTAGAGAGGAACACGAGCAAGATCAAACCACCAGAAAGCACATGTGTCAACAAAGGGAAAAACTTTAGAACTTTGTGAATTACCCTGAAAATACGCATAAAGCACACGCAAGCCTGCTATTCATTGAGCCATTTGGTGGAAATCCCTTTCCTTCTCTGATTTCAGTAATTAGATAACGTAATCCAGAAAACACAACTTGATGTGCTCAAGAGCACACACAGATACCACACACACAAACATACACACAAATACACACCACACAACACCACAACACATACACACACCACAACACACACACAACACAACACAATACAACACACACCACACCACAACATATCACACACACAACACACACACAACACACCATACCACACATATACCACACACATACCACACACACAAACACCACACACATATCCATATCCAAAACTGGAGGTTTTGCCACAACATCAAAGTAGGTGATTCTAAAAGTGTGAGTATTCTAATGTATATATATATATATATATATATATATATATATATATATATATATATAACTAGAGAATTCTAATATATATATTCAAATATATTATATGTAATATATATATATATATATATATATATATATATATATTTGAATCCAAGTATAGTTTACATACATGTTTATATCATGGACAATTTATATCATAAATTTTAGCATATATTTTTTAACTGTGACTTGTAGGAAGAAGAATGTATCAGCGCTTATTGAAACAATGATTGGTAGAACACGCTAACATTGTATGTTAATGGCGTTTAACATGACTGTAATACAAAGCATGTAATACAAAGCATCCTTGTCTTCCTGATTTTATTAATTTTTAATGGAAACTTGATAGCAAACATTACCTTAATTTCCCATTATGTATATTGGGATTTTTTTTTTTCATTTAAGTACTCAGATGTACAGATTGGTTTGGGTTGAACATTGTGTAGTCACAGTCTTATGGGCCACCAGCATCAGGAGTCCATAGCCAATGACAAGAACTGAAGCTTTGAAAGTATTGAAGGAAATTTACCTTCCTAGGCTGCAATACAGCTATGTTTCCTGTATGTAAACCCCCCAAATTTACATATACACTTATCTAATGATTCACATATTCCATATCAGAAACCGCCTCCCAGCCCATGTCTCTTCCTACTAACCCTCAAAGGTACAACCATGTTTTACTTACAGGATTTGTGGCCACTAAGGCCTGGTTATTGGCCACTGCCGTGAGGTGGATGATTGTTACAATCGAATTACAAATAAATGAAAAGAACAGGTTTTTATGCAATGTGATCCGTTGGCAACTTAGGCTCCTACAAGGAAAAGAAAGACAATGTGCTGAAATTACAAAAGCGGTTCTACATTTTAATTAAACATAAATTCAAATAAAGTACACTTTCAATTCATAAAGGTTGCTTTAACTTTGGAAAAATTATTTTGTTTATCCCAATTTTCACTTGATAAAATTTTAATTGGGGAAAAGCCCAGATGGAAATGAGTTGCTTTTATAGAGATGGGGGGGACCTGCCTCAGCAAACTCTGCATTAATTTCTCTTTAATTCTGAACACAATTAATATTTAATCTATTCTGCAAAAGACAGTTGAGATTCAGTGAAGTTACATAATCAAAAACATGCCAACAAACTTGGATACTTCAATTTACCCGAGACTCTCACACAGATAAAATGCCCCTAACTAAACTACACAGTCTGCTTTGTTTAAACAGTCCAGACTATTTTGTTGAGCTGATAATGACTATACTTGTAGCGAACAGTCATAGGAAATATACAATTGCATTTACACTAGCTACATAGATGAAAATTAGAAATCACTGAGGAGTATTGATTTGGTTTTGTAGACTTTTTCTGATTGGTCCAGATGTCCTCTAGATATAAAAAGAAGCTGACCATTTACCATTTATATAAAACAAGAAAGAACTGGTCCATGGAGTTCACACATAGATTTCAGGAGGGTGTCATTGTCATTAAATGAATCAGCTTTTCAGATTTACTCCTCAGGCACTCTTAGATTCTTTTTTTTTTTTAGTACATGATTTCCTTACCCACATTCAAGTGAACATTCCAGCACGTTTTTGTTCATGAAGCAATTGAACATAGTTTTATTTGGGATTCCAGAGAAAAATGATAAAATGAAACCTACTTGAGGCCAACTGCTGAATGGCAATGTTAAACACATGGGTAGAAATGCATGATACATCACTGCATTGCAGAAAATAAAACCTCATGTGCATTCTAGTAAAACTAACTCAGATAGTCTTTCTAGAGAAACCATCCTACCAAGAGGGAACTTGTAGAGCCCACCTCCAACAGAAAGACATGACATCAAGTGAGGGATGAGGTTGCCATCCCATAGTCAAAACTGTGACTCAAAATTGTTCCTGTCTGAAAGAACTGCAGAGATAGAAATGGAGAGGAACTTGAGGAAAAGAAAGTCCAGTGACAGGCCCAAAGTAGGATCCAGCTCAAGGAGAGACTCCAAGACCTGACACTATTATAGAGGCTATGGAGCACTCACAAAAAGGAACCTATCATGACTGCCCTTCGAAAGACCCAACAAGCAGATGAAAGAGTCAGATACAGATATTTGCACCCAACCAATGGACAGAAGCTGCTGACCTCTATGGTAGAATTAGGGGAAAGCTGGAAGAAGTTGAGGAGAAGGGCATCCCTGTAGAAGGACCAGCAGTCTCAATCTGTACCCCCAAGATCTCTCAGACACTGGACCACCAACCAGGCAGCATATACCAACTGATATGAGGCCCCCAACACATATACAGCAGAGGACTGCAGGGTCTGGGTTTAGTCAAAGATGATACACCTAACCCTCAAGAGACTGGAGGCCCCAAGGAGTTTAAAGGGCAGTAGGGTGGAGGTACAGGGTTGGGGGTGGGAGTAGGGGGTAGGTCGGGGGGGGGGCATCCTTGTGGAGACAGGGGGCAGGGAGGAGGTATGGGATGTGAAACAGTCAGAGGGTTAACCAGGAATAAAATCTGGAGTTGGAAATAAATAAATGTTAAAAAGAAAATTTAAAGTACAAATTTTCACTTCCCTTTACCTTAAAAAAAACAGAGTGTGTTGAAATTTAGAATTAGAATGGGGAAAACAATGTTTTCCATGTTTAAAAACACAGTTCAGACTATTTTCCTTCTGAAATGTATATAGCTCTGTGATTCTATATGTAGCTCCACTTTTATAAAGAATGAGGAAGTCAATGTAACCCAAACTAATGATTACAGGTTGCCACTGTGTGCTCAGTGCTATTAGTGAAGACTTAGAAAAATGTAATGGATGTGATAGTTCTCAACATGGATGTAGTTGAGACAGTCATTTAATAGCAGGCTTTTGCAACCATCTGTAATCCATCAAAATAGAAAGAATTACAACTCCTGGTTTCATACTACAGTCAGCGAACTTGATTTCACAGAGCATGGAAGGAATGAGAGGACGTCTCGGGCAAAGTCTGACCTACAGAGTATTGATGATATTTCACAGAAAATGGGAATTTTAGATAATTTTGAAGAGTAGCATGATTCTTGTAATTTATAGCAATTCAACACTGAGAAACAGACCTATTTTCAAAAAAATGGCATAGAAGTAACATGGTTTTGATTATTAACAATGAAGATTATTAATAATTATTAACAATAGAGCAGGCCTACTTAAGGCTATTCCTCCTTACAGTAACTAACACTGCTGTAGTTGTGAATATCAACCTACACAACTAAAGCCAAAGCTCTCTGCTTTCACAGTCCTGCTATCCAGCTGAGCTGTCAAAACTGTGACAATAAAATAGATCACTGTCATATCAGTTCACTGTATGCTATGAAAATATGCCCGACTGTCTAACACTTTGGCCTATTGCTTTAGTTTCTCTCATTTCTGCCTCTAAGCACTACACAGATTAAACAAGTGCAAACAGATGCTTATCTGAGATACAGCTTCTATCAGTCTGGTGAGGAAAAAAAGGACACAGATTTATACAGTAATTCATATTGTTTCTTTCTAAATATAGTCATTAACATATGTAAGTAGATTGGTGCAGATAAAAATCAACTTGTAAGTGACATTTTTAAGTATAATACGCAAATGAAATGATTTTCTTAAAGAAGCATGATAAAATTTTGAGATATATACATATAAAATTCGTCCTGGGGACTGCAGCATAACTACATAATAGAAAATGTGGTTGGGGAGTCTGGATTGTTTCCATTTCATGTTCTTTTATGATAACTGTTTTATACGATCATTTCAAGATGCAGGTTTGGCAAGCAGAGTTATATAGGCAGTTGGTGCAAGTATGCCAAAAATTCCATTATAACATGTGTGATTTCAGCTGTCTATTGGAACAACCTTAGCAGGTAGCATCAAGTCAGCACACATGGTTCTGGTGGGGGCTTCTGAAGCCTGAGCTCTCCTTACAGCATGCGTTTGAGCATGTTTCTAGCATCTAGTCTTCATATCCCTCATCTATAATAGAGGGGTCATCTTATCAAACCTTGAAGGTTATGTGTGACAAACCATGACACGTTTAGTACAACCTCCAACCTCTGGGGAACATTTATTGCTGTTATTTATTGTTTTCAGCATCACTAGCAGGTGATTAATTTTAATTACACAGCCAATCGTTTCTTGTACACAAATAGATGGCATCAAATTTTATCTCAACAATAAAGGAGCTAGAGAAAGGACTGAAGGAGATAAAGGGGTTTGCAGCCCCATAGGAGGAAGAACAATATGAACCACCCAGACAGATAGACAGACACACACACACACACACACACATACACACAGAACTCCTAGGGACTAAACCACCTACAAAAGAATACACATGGAGGGACTCATGGCTCCAGCTGCATATATAGCAGAGGATAGTCTTGTCGGGCATCAGTGAGAGGTGAGGTCCTTGGTCCTGTGAAGGCTCGATGCCCCAGTGTAGGGGAATGCCAGGGTGGAGAGATGGGAGTAAATGGGTGAATGGGGAACACCCTCATAGAAGCAGGGGGAGGAGGGATAGGATAGGGGATTTCAAGAGGAGAAACCAGGAAAGTGGATAACATTTGAAATGTAAATAAAGAAAATATCCAATAAAAGAAAAAATGAAGAAAGAAAAGAAAGAAAGAAAGAAAGAAAGAAAGAAAGAGAGAGAGAGAGAGAGAGAGGGAGGGAGGGAGGGAGGGAGGGAGGGAGGGAGGGAGGGAGGAAGGAAGGAAGGAAGGAAGGAAGGAAGGAAGGAAGGAAGGAAGGAAGGAAGGAAGGAAATTGATTAAATAATACAACAGTTTGTGTTTGGTTAGTTTCTATTGATCTAGTGAAATTCAATTACCAAAAAGCAAGCTGGGGAGTAAAAGGATTTTTTTTCAGTTCACACTTCCACATTGCTGTTTATCACCAAAGATAGGACAGGAACTCAAGCAAGGAAGGAGCGTGGAGACAGGAGCTGACGCAGAGGTTATGAAGGGGTGCAGCTTCCTTTCCATGGCTTGCTCAGCCTGCTCTCTCATAAAGCCCCAGACAACCAGCCCATGGACAGCACCAACCACAAAGGGTTGGGCCCTGCCCCATTTGATCGTTAAATTTTAAAACGCCTTGCAGCTGGATCTTATGGAGGCATTCTCTCAATTGAGGCTCTTTCCTCTCTGATGACTCTAGCTTGTGTCAAGTTGTATGTAATTCAATTAAAGAATTAAAAACCTATCCTGTTTTTGCTACAACCACAGGAATTTAACATTCAGAAGATAATTTCAATGTGGTGAAATGTCAATTGACCAAACACCATTTTCCCAGGGAATTCCATTGTGTCTATACAAATCTCCAAACCAGTGTGGTCACTACCATGGTAACCCAATTCTGCTGTTGCACCTTCAAAATTTGGCAGATAAGGTTGTCAAATATCTTGCCTTAATTTGACAATTAGGTTTGCTGTGTGAAAGAAAAATTCAACCTACTTTTCTCAGTATTAATAATAATCAGCATAAAGTAAAGAGGATGGGGCACAGTGGTACAACTGTAGCCTTGCCTGATGAGCATTGTTTTCTTATTCTAGTTTATCTCATTACTGGGGGCTCAGAACACTTCCCCTTTAAACCATTGGTCATGTATTTGAAAGGACAACTCATGCCAATCTGAGCACTAGCAGAGATAATACACAGAAAACAAGGAGTACACTAAAAGGATAGACTGTATTTTGATCATTTGTCTATTGCATTAATTTTTGCTGATCAAAATGTCTGTTTCGTCTGTTTTTTGTTTTTGGGGTGTGTGTGTGTGTGTGTGTGTGTGTGTGTGTGTCGGGGTAGACAGTCTCTAGTGGGCCTATTTGTGATCACCTAGATGTATTAAAAGATGTGTGTCTATTTTCATAGAGTGCTTAAAAATCTCTGCCTGGAGTCGGCCCTCTTCCATCATCCTTCCTTTCCCATCCTTGCCTATCAGGGCTGCCTCTTCAGTGCCACAGGTGAGTTTTGGGCTGCCCAGAGAGCAGTGTTTTCATGTGGCTAGCTGGGATCTTCTTATCTGTGAACTGTTAGACAAATGCTTTCCCTTGTCAGCTAGTGGGAAAAAACCATGGGGAGAGAAAACAGTCTCTTTTTTTAATTAGGTATTTAGCTCATTTACATTTCCAATGCTGTCCCAAAAGTCCCCCATACCCTACCCCCCACTCCCCTACCCACCCACTCCCACTTTTTGGCCCTGGCGTTCCCCTGTACTGGGGCATATAAAGTTTGCAAGTCCAATGGGCCTCTCTTTCCAGTGATGGCCAACTAGGCCATCTTTTGATACATATGCAGCTAGAGTCAAGAGCTCCGGGGTACTGGTTAGTTCATAATGTTGTTCCACCTATAGGGTTGCAGATCCCTTTAGCTCCTTGGGTACTTTCTCTAGCTCCTCCATTGGGGGCCGTGTGATCCATCCAATAGCTGACTGTGAGCATCCACTTCTGTGTTTGCTAGGCCCCTCACAAGAGAGAGCTATATCTGGGTCCTGAGAAAACAGTCTTTTGAATGTTTGTATTTCTTGCATTCCAGAAATAAGCAAAAGCATTTTAGAGTCAAAATCAGTAATGATATAGTCATAATTTATTGGGTTTTCTAATATATCCCAGGCATGTATGCAAGCAAACTAGACTCATTATCTTAACCTCTTAAAATAGCATTATCTTTTAATAAAATTGAAGAAAGTTATTCAAGGCCATCCATGTAGTAGGTGACCTGTTGAACCAGAAAGTTTGGAGGAAGCAATGAGTTTTATTTACTTTATATCCAATTAGTAACTATTTGTTGTTTATCTGCTGGCCACTCTTTCTAGATTCTGGGTAAACAGTTGAGAACTCCTCAGAGCAAGACCATAATATATTATTTTTATCACAGTGGGAAGCAAACAGACACATGAACTGTCATCATTCTTAATATTTGTGCTTTTCTTTAAAAAATTAAGACTCGGCTGGGCGTGGTGGCGCTCACCTTTAATCTCAGCACTCTGGAGGCAGAGGCAGGCGGATTTCTGAGTTCGAGGCCAGCCTGCTCTACAAAGTGAGTTCCAGGACAGTCAGGGCTATACAGAGAAACCCTCTCTCAAAAAAAAAAAAAAAAGAAAGAAAGAAAGAAGGAAGGAAGGAAGGAAGGAAGGAAGGAAGGAAGGAAGGAAGGAAGGAAGAAAGAAAGAAAGAAAGAAAGAAAGAAAGAAAGAAAGAAAGAAAGAAAGAAAGAAAGAAAGAAAGAAAGAAAGAAAGAAAGAAAGAAAGAAAAAAAATACTAAGACTGTGGTCAAAGTTAAATGGCACACTCAGGACTGACCCAACAAGGAGACAGCAGCAGGGACATGGATTTTAGGTAGAGAAGATGCCCTTAGTTAAGTCATGAATTTGATGTTCTGAAGAGGAGGAGGAGGAGAAAGAGGAAGAGGAGGGAAAGAAGGAAGACCAGAAAGCGTAAGGCAGCAGTGCACCCTTGCACAGGTGAAAAAAATAAAGAGATTAAGAGATTAACTTACAAAATATGTCCTTCATCCTGGAAGATTTCAGTCAATTGTTTTTATCTTTCTGCTTTCTACTTTAATTTCTAAGTATGTATATATTTATTTACTATATCCACTTTTCTAATTATCCTCATCTTCTTTAAGATCTTGGTTTTTTGACATCTGAGTACCTCACCTGCAAGAGTCGCAGTAGAGTATCTAGTCGCTCAAAGGCTTTGTTTCCTAACTTCTAAAATGATGATACAATTCTGAGTAGGGTGCAGTGTGCAAGGGTTAAGAAAATAAATTAATTATGTCTGCAAGACTACAAGACCAGGCTACACATATATTCACTTCTGGAATAATATTACTTTTATTACATGTTCTCTTTGAACTACAACATTTTAATGCATTTAAATAACTGTATAGTTCTATGGCAAGCAATGGTTTGCCAGCTTAATTAAAATAATTTTGTATCATTCTATATATTATTCTAATTTAGATACAATTAAATACCCTTTTGGTTTACTTTTTCAAAAAACTATATAAAATAAAGTTATAAAGAAATTAATATTTATAAAATATCAATAAACATTTATCTTTAATATATATATGTAGTTTCAAATCATACAACTATTTCCTAAAAAAAAATCCCAATTTTCTAATAGGTTATTTACTTATATTTCCATACATGAGACTCTCCTCAATTAGCCACTACCAACAGATATTTTAGAATTGAAACAGTTTTTATTGAGTAAAATCTACTACTTCTTGACCTGTGTTGCCCTTATCCAAATCTGTTACTCTAATGTGAAAATGCAATTTTATTACATAATTCAGTATATATTTTGAAGATTTTTTTGCAACTCTGACTCATATTATGTAATGCAATTGGTTTGATGTTGCACAACATTGAATAGGAGGAACACAGTTTTCAAAATCCTGATTAAACTACAACTTGGAGATAGACTGAGTGTGAGTTGATAAACAATACTAAGAGAAACACACTTAGGTAAACAATATGCAACGCTAAGCTAAAGGAAGCAGAGGGTGCATATATATGACATGTCAGTTAACCTAAGTACATAAAAGTTGCAAAGAACAAATAGATCACAACAGTTTGGAAAGCAAGGCTGTAGTGGGTGTGGGCTTTGACAGGCATGCAATCAAACAACTCTAGGTGATTAGGAACTCAGCCCTTGTCAAACTCCTGAACAGATCAAAGGCAAAGTCAAAAGTCAACAAATGAGTCACGTTCAAGTGATGGTTCTGGATTCCCAGTCAAGTTTACCAGACAAATTTGTCTGTGGGAAAAGACTCAACATAGGATTCCTTTGATTTTCAGCTATCTTAAAGGCCGAATTATATAAGATTTCTGTAGGAAAAGTATGGCTAGAAGGAAAAACGATACCTGCTTTAAAAGTTCATGACACTGATTGAAAGTATTTAGATGAATCTGAGAATAAAGGTAAGAGCTTGGGTCATTCACCTTGAAACATATACGCACAAAGCATACAACCATATCCATGAGCACTGTAAGGCTATCTCACTAAGTTGAGAATGCTTGACTCCCCAACAGGATCTCTTCTTTCCTGCTGTATTTTATTTGGAACTCATGTCAATAACCTAGAAAGATCATTTCTACATGCTTGAAAAATATGCAACTTGCTTTAAAAGAAGTTAAAATTAGCATGTAAAATTTCAGCAGAGATATTCTTTCAAGAAATCAAAGCAAATTTAAGGAGAAAACAAAAACAAAAAAAAAAAAAAACCCACATTTCCCTGACAAGTCAGATAGATGCTGCGTGCTCCTTTTTATGTGCAAGCCTTTTATCTGAGTTGAAAGTAAAAGGCAGGTTTGCTATGCTTTCAGCTTTTTGCACAGTAATTAAAACATAATTTGTAACTAATTCCAGTAAAGTTTATTTATTTTTTTTATCTAGAGGATTCTGCTTTGTTTTTCCAAAGACTGTTATGAGTAAGTGATTGCCTCTGAGAGCTTGGAAAACCCCAAAGTTATGGCTCTGTATCTCCCCCTCCCTTTCTGTTCTCTTTCTTTTATTCTCCTGCTCTGACTTTTTACTTTAATTGGCTCTAATATAAAACAAATCTATCTGGTGAAGAGCATTTCGTGTTCTCTGTTCCTAATTTAAAGCATAGATGAGTAGAGAATTGTTGCCTTCCCTGTCTAAACAAAAAATAACAAACAGTACCCTACATCAACATTGTGTATAGTTCTGGGTTTTTATGAGGGTGGGTCAGTGACCCTTGGTTACCAAAGTGGGGAAAAGAGTTTCTTCTACCAAAGACTAACTGAAGAAGGCTGCAATAGAAGGAACTGGGCTAAGAGGCAGAAGGAAGATGTTGGATTTTTCTCACACACAGTGATTTTATCTGAAACATCAGCTCCTCTAGAAATTGTTTCCAGGTTATTTGGCATGAAACTAATAATTTCTATCATCCTCGACAGTTGATGAACATGCTTCATGCAGCATTTAAACCTAGGAATTCCTGAGATGCACAGACTTTTTTTTTTATCTATAGTCTACCATCTTATTTTCCTTGGATACTTCTACAGATCAGAATTCAGAGTCCTGATCTAATTTCTTTCTTTCTTGATGGAGAAAATTAAGACTAGGAAACCTCAAGGAATTTGTCAGAAGTTAAAGATGCATGGACAAGTCAGTCCTTGATGGAAGCTGCAAAGCCTTTATGTCTTCATCCATCAAATGGTTATTGAGTGCCAATTTTGTGCAAGATACTATTCCGGGGCTTAAGATGTGTGAAGAACCAAAACAACAAAAAAAAAGTGGTTTCTGCTCTCCTTACTTGAGCATTTGTCATATTTCACATAAGGCCAATTTAATAGCAAAGGAAAAATATTTTTGTCTTGTTTCATTTTGTTTCTTTCTGTTCAAACTATAATTCAAGAATGTTCAAGTCAAAGGAAATAGCTAAGGCGAACAGAAAGATCACAGATTGAGAAGAAGAGTTAATTCTTTACTGGAAAATAAGTAAAGATAAGAATTAGCCTAGACAGTGTCTTATGCCTACTACTTTACATTTTCTACCTTTTGAAATTCTGCTCATCCAAGAAACATACTTTTCAGTGGAAATATCATATCACAAATCCCTGACTTGTGAGTCACATGGGTCCTTTCTTCCTTCATGTTCCTACAGGTCTTTGTAGCTCTGCATTAATACTTTTAAAAATTAGGGTGGACAGGAGGGGAATAAAATCTGGAGTGTAAATAAATAAATATTTTTAAAAATAAAAATTAAAAATCAGAAAAATTTGCTTGGTAAACATGCTGGGTAATTACAGAAATATAGTTAGTTTGTGTTCCCAAGTGAATTAGTAACTCATTGTTTTCTGGACAGTTCATAAATGCCAGGCACTGTGTGAGTCTATGATGTCTAACAGTTTCCTACAAGATAGAAACATTCCACCTAGCAGGGAAGCTCCTCTGGCAGAAAGGTAAACAGCTCAAAAGGCCTCAGGAAGTCCCTGAAACTCATCATGTTCACTAGGCCCCCTCCATGACAGCTTAAGCAACAAAAAAAGAGTTTCTCTCAGACCAGTTGAAATCAACCCTCCAAAGAAGATAAGCTGCAAAGAAGACTCTGAGATCAAACCAACTGCCTGGAAAAATCAGTAACCAGGCCAACTATGTGGAAGGGGTTTAGACCAAGTGAGGCACCTGGAAGGGAAACTCTCCAACCTGCTGAGATGCCAGCAGACTGTGCAATGCGCTCCAGGCTCCCAGCTTTGTGAGCTGTCACATGTGTTGATGTGGTCCTTGGTGATGCAGCCATCTGTCAGTCATTTCTGCTCCTGTCAGTAACTCCTCACCCATATTCCTTTAATTAACTCCAATAAAACTCACTGGTTCACCAAGTTAGACTTTAGTGGTATTCATACTTTGCTCTGTCATGAGCTCTGTATCTGGGGTGAGTAGATGAATATGTAGTGTGTCCCCAGAGAAAGTTCTGTTACACAACGGTCTACTTAAAACAAATGGCTCACTTTAAAAAAAAAAAAAAAGAAAAAAGAAAAAAAAGGAAAAAAAGAAAAGAAAACGTTGAGCTTACTTAAAACCAGAATTGGAAAAAAAAATAAATAAAAAATAAAAATAAAACCAGAATTGGGCGAAAAGCACACTATTAGTAAGCATTGATATGAAGATTAAAATATAGCCCATGCTTTTAAACAGTCTTGTTCCATTTATTTAAAAATTATGTGCAGATTCAAATGTGTGCTTGTCATACTAACTCACAATTAAAAGATGTTTGATAATTTTTAAATAAAGTCCAATAAATAAACAGTTCATTATAATTTTAGTATAAAGATTAGGTATAAGCAAAGTAATTATTTGCAGTCTTTTAATATTTTTGTAGAGGCCAAGAACCAACTTTCTTAAATTGTTAAATGATTCATTTGATTTAATAAGATTTTAATTATGTGCATTATATAACTTTTAATTTTTTTAATTTATTCTTTGTGAGATTCACATTATGTATCCCAATCTCATTCATCTCCCAATCCCTTCGTATCCATCTTACAACCTTGCAACCTCCCTACCCAAAAGAAAAAAAAGCATAAAGACTATCTCGCAGTGGACGCTGAAGTATCACAGTGTGTCCCACAGTATACCCTTCTGATCACACATCTTTGCTTGTGAATGTTCATTGCAATGAGTCATTGGTTTGGTTCGAGCCTCTGGCTTCTGCTATACACTATCAGTACTTGATCCGCTCTGGAACTCCTCTCAGATATCCTGTTGAGCTCTGTGTCATGGAGATCCTACAGCTTTGGATCTGCAGGATTGGCCCTCTGATGCACTCCAGCCCTTCATACCTGAGTAGATGTGGGCATGGGCCAGCTCAAAGCCCTGAATGTGAGCCTGGGTGGTAGCTGAGTTGGTCAACCTACCAGCTCTCCCACAGTCACACCACCAGGGTGAGACCTCTAGCACTGCCCTGGCTCGCTCAACCAATGCTGCAGTCAGAGAGGGGCTGAGCCAGCTCCCTCACTCTCATACCCTCAGGGCACCTTATCTGAGCCTTTGCCACCAGGGCTAGCTCTATTGTGCTTCCCAGGCAAGGTGCAGGGCCTGCTCCTCTGAGTGCTACAGCCAGTGAGGGTTGGGACAGTACTCCCACCCTCATGACCTTGGACCAACTCTCCTGCCTGCCAAGGAGTCAAGGTGGGGATAGGGCCTCTCTCTCACACACAGCAGAGGAACGACAGGGCCAGCTCTCTTGTGCTCATGCCCTTCAGGCTAGGTCAACCCCAATCCCATCACCAACTTCAGCTCTACCGCACTGCCTAAGCAAGGTTCAGGATCCTCTCCCAAGTGCTGCCGCAAACAAGAGATTGGGCCAGCCGTCCAGAACGCCTTAGCCAGTGAGAGGCCAGGCTAGCACTGCATAGCCCTTAGGCATCAGCATGGTCCAAGTAGCAGCCCAGACAAAGATGTCCACATGGTCTTTAGTAGTAATATGAGCCATGGAAATTAACACAGCCCCTTGCTGCTGGTCACAGACTCAGACATGGCCCTCAGTGTCAGTACAAGCCATAACTTCACCATGGTCTCAGATGGCAGGGCTGACAACTCCCATCTGGCTATTCCTCTCCACCCTCCAGTCTCCAGTTCCATCTCTCTGCACAGTGATTAAACCTGTCTGTTTCTCTTTTGCTCCCATCTCTCCAACACATACTTGCACATTGCAGTGGGTGGACCACATGGCTGGCAGGCTTCTGGGTGTCTTCCCCATCCCACACCACATATATCATTATTTTTAAGAGCAAAATTTTTAGCAAATATCAAGTACTTGTATTTATTACATAGTAATCTTTAATTTTTCAATTGTTTTTTTCCTAGAAACTTTTTAATTAGCCACATAATTTCTTCTTGAACTCAAAGATCTGCCTACCTCTGACTCTCAAGCACTGAGATTAAAAGTGTGCATTACCAACACCTGAATTCTTCTTTTATTATACACACTCTATTCCTAATTATTTAGACTCAAGGGATTATATTTATAACACTATAAATAATCTTAATCTTTTGTGACTTAGCATAATGAGCTACCTATTTACAAAACAGGAGAAGAGAATTAGGGACAATATGAAATTTCTGTTCTTTTGGGGAATGAGGTTTGTAGCTGCCTATTGTATCTTTGAAACTAATGTATTTTAAATAAATATATGAGTTCAGCTTTGAAAAAATGATTTCCATAGATAGTTTGGAGGTTTTAAGTCTTAATCTTTAAATGTTGGTTGAATGGTATTTACTTTTAGAATAAAACAGATGTAAGCAAAGACATCAAACACTAAGCCTGAAATTCTTTCAAATTCATATCAATGATAGCTACCCAATAAATTTCTTTTGCATGAAAATATTTTCACAAGTACCAGCTTCTGTTACATATTTTCACTTAAACATAGCTCACTCTAATTCCCATGACAAAACCCTTCTCTGGTCACAGACTCTTAGGCTTTGAAAGAGCATTGCAAGTCCTCAGTTCCAGCTACCAACCCAAAATAAGAGCAACTGACTGTAATATGTATGAATGTGCTCAGCATGTTGTACACGTGTGGGAACAAGCACAAGTACATGTGTTTGTGCATGTGGAGGCCACCGGTTGACACTAGACATTTTCCTCAAACATTCTGCAGTATATTCCTTTGAACCTGGAGCTTGCCATTTTGGCTAGATTGGCTGGCCAGCAGGACCATAGAGTTCTTTATTTCCCCAGCACTGGGATTAGAGGCATCAATTTCCTGCTCCCACCTCTTTACATGAATGCTGAAGATCCAAACTCAAGTCCCCATACTTATGTAGAGAGCACTTTACTGACGAGTCATTTCTCTGATCTGCCGTGTGAATATTCTTGATGGGTTAGTATGTGATTTCTGTCTGAGTGACAATTAGGTCTATTGATAACTACGAGTTCATTACATTTTGTTTAGCTGTTAAGAGGTTTTGACCTAGTCGACCATCATTGGGAAGAGAGGCCCCTAGGTCTTGCAAACTTTATATGCCCCAGTACAGGGGAATGCCAGGGCCAAGAAGTGGGAGTGGGCGGGTAGGGGAGCAGGGCGGGGGAGAGGGTATAGGAAACATTCGGGATAGTATTTGAAATGTAAATAAAGAAAATATCTAATAAAAAGGCAAAAAATAAGAGGTTTTCACATTAAACCACCTATTTCTCTTTGTTACTGTACACTCTCTATTCCTAATTATAATTATTTGTACTTAAGATGTTAAGCTCCTATCACTGTATACCCTAACCCCTTATAACAACATTCTTTGTACTGTTATGATTTGATCAACATAGCTATTGTTTCCCTTAATTTTCCAATCTCCTTGATAAGCCATTTATTATGACAGTGTTTCTCCATTGAGAACTGAATGAATGAGCCGTCTGATTAGAGATTTAGACTGATACTATACTTTTCCTGGTCCAGTTTGGCTTCAGTATTGTTTGCCTTGGCGGCCCCACTTGCCTCATAAGCCCAGTGAGCATTTATTTTATTAACTCTGGGACTTTTTTTTTCACATGCGGAAGTAGTATTAATTTTGCTTTTCACTTGTTGGGTACTTTACTGACATCTTTGCTAAATCAAAATTGCATGAAGGCATATGGCCTAGAATTCCAGGAGACCATTGTTTTCTTTCTTACTACTGGTTTTGGAATGCAATGTAATTGCTATTAACTTTATCGCCTTCAGAAACTTAATGCCCTTGGATGTTTTGGCTTATTACATTAAAAAATAGAGACAGTTTAATCTGAAGTGTCTCAGCTGGAATGGTTTTTAATTTAAAGAGATTATTATCTCTCAAATGCTTTTAAATTTTTACACCATGGCCACTGTAATTAATTACAGCTTCAGTAAAGAATTCAGGAAGAGTCCACTGAGAAAATGATCCAGTAAAATTCCCAGATATGAAGCATTTAACCAGGCTAGGGAGGCAGAGAAAATGATAGGCAAGATTCATTAACACTTTCATGTTCATGTAAGGTGCAGAAAAAAAAAAGAAGTACTCTAATGTTTGGAAGCAGAGAATAACAAATAAGCTCTGCATTTGATGCAGTTTTTTTTTTTAAAGATTGTCTACAGTTGAATAAAGTAAACTGATTTTTAAAAGCCATTAGAATAGCAGCTGGGTGTGGTGGAACACACCTTCAATCCCAACATTTGGAAGACAGATCTCCATGAGTCTGAAACTAGCCAAGTCTACATACAGTTTCGGGCCAGCAAGGTCTAAACAGTGAGTCCCTGATAAGAAATAATAATTTTTAAAGTTACATAGGACATATTTAGTAGTAATGGTGTCAGAGATGATTAAAACTGGATTTAGTGAGGATATGAAAAGGCCTATAAGGAGAAATGAAAGGGAGAATGGACTCTCAAATTATTGCTAAATTTCTGATGAATGCAACTGAGCTTCTGGTGATATCACCGGTGAAGATGGGTTAGTTTGTAAGAAATCTATCTTAGGTTTGGAAGAGCTGGATGCTATGAATTCATTCTGAGAATATTGCTTTAGGAGACTTTTGAATTGCTCTAGTTCAAGAAGCACAAAAACACATATATTTGACCAAGAAATTGCAAGGCTTTGAAAAATATAAAAGGTTTGCATAATAAAACTAAAATATATTGTAAAAACTGGGGCTAGAGAGATGCATCAGTGTCTAAGAGAATTTGCTACTCTTGTAGAGAATCCAGGTTAAATTCCCAGACCTATGTAAAGGCTCACAAATATCTGTAACTCCAGTTTCAGGGGATCTAATGCCTCTTCTGGCCCCTATGCATACAAGATTTGCCCATGGAACACAGTACACACACACACATATGAGAATTTCAGCCATTGTGGAAATTAGGGTGGCAGTTCCTCATGAAGATGGGACTCAATCTACATCAAGATCCAGCCATATCACTCTTGGACATATGCTAAATATCATTCTACCCCAGAGGCATTTAGTGCTCAGACATGTTCACTGTTGCTGAATTGATAAGAGTCAGAAATTGGGAACAACCTATGTGCCTCTCAACAGAAGAATGAATAAAGAAAATGTGGTACATCTACACAATGGATTTAAAAAATTTTTTTTAATGAAATCATGAAATTTGCAGGTAAATGGATGGAACTAGAAAAACATCATCCTGAGTGAGGTCTCCCAGACTGAGAAAAATGAATGTAATATTTATTCAGTTATATGTAGATATTAGCTGTTTAAGTCAATGATAAACAAGCAACAGTCCATAGAAACACAGAGATTAGTTATAGAGTAAGGGACGTGGAGGGATGAGGATTAAATCTTACTAGGAAAGGGAAATAAAATAGAGAGCTATGGACAAATGGGGGTGCTGGGATGGGAAGATCAAGTATGTATGGGGAGGGAAAGGGGGAGATAAAGGGAATATGGGGAGAGACAATTAAGGAAACCTGATACAGTAGGAACTTCCTAAAACATATACATATATCAAGGCAATCTAAATCAAATTGCCGAAGAACAGAGGAGGCAACCCCATCTAGCCATCTCTTGTCTCCAAATGAAGCTTCCAGTGCTGGGATTGATTACATCTAATTGAGTTGTTGGCCCAAAGTGTCTCATGGGAACCCCCAAACAATCCAGGCTGTTGTCAAGACTACAGATTTCTCTCCACAAACTGACAGCAAGGCCCCATTGCTGGATACAACATCTGCACAACTCATTGAACATAGACAAGTCAATATAGTGCCTACAGAGAACCTTCATCCCTATGTTCTGGGATCTTTGGCATAGGAAAGCATTCAGCATGTCACAAAAAGAGAAAATTAAACACTTGACTGACAATGGTATCCCTGCCTGCACAGCGTACTAGTGCAAGGTGGCATGAAGACTGTGGGCGTAACCAACCAATATCTGATTTGACCTAAGGCCCACTCCATGAGGTGCAGCCCATATATGACATTGCACAAATGACCAAGAACCTGAGAGTAGATAGCCCAGGGACCGAAGGCAAAACCAAATGTTCTTAAAACTGTTCTTCACATAAAAAGTAGCAATAATGACTCCTAATGACATTCTGCAATACACATAGGTCAGTGCCTTGTTCCGCCATTATCAGAGAAGCTTCTGCCTGCAGCAGATGGGGACAAATATAAGACCCACAGCCAGACATTATGCAAAGAATGAAAACTTGGAACACTAAGCCATAAATGGGATGTCTCTATCACATCCCTCCCTTCAGGGCTCAGAAAACTCTAGGTAAGAAGAAGCTAAAAGAAAGAGCCAGAGGTGATGGGGCATACCAAGAAAACAAGGCCCTCTAAATCAACATGATCAAAGCACATACTTTAATTTTATATGCCTAATAATTTTATAGAATTAGGATTAAGATAGTCCATTTGCACCCTGCCTATTTCATGAAACTAAAATAAAATAAAAAATACCCCAATTTACTTTAAGTATTAAACTTAATATTATTACTTATATTTTATATATATTGTCCTCACATGAGCTCACTATAAACATAATCTGAATTCACCACAGTTGTCAAATTAAAAAAGATTTAAATGTACTTACTTGAAGTAAAAAAATATGATGAGAGAGATGATCAGAGATGCAATAGATAATCCATGTCCAATTATAGTTAGGTAGAACAGATTCAGGGCTGTCTATAATTGTGTGGTAAGAAAAAAAAATGGAATGAACCCTGTATCTAAAAATCTACATATATATTAGATAAAATTCAAATTAATAGATTCTACTTTTAAAAGCACATGGAGAGAGATTTACAAACACTTGCTTGAAAACCAATAAATATTTTAAAATATGTAGATGAAAAATATCTACACAAATTTGCTAAATGTTATTAAAAACTTATAAGCCACATATTCTCTTATTTAAGGAATTAGAAGTCACATTGAATCTTTAAGATAATGCATTTATTGATCTAGTTTATACTGTATAGCATTATATATTCAAAATCGAATAATACTCAGTGGTTTAGTTTACTCAAAATTAAATACCTGATAAGGCTTTCTTTACCTATTGAGGTTTTGCTATTTCTTTTCACAAATTTGAGGCTCAGAGACAGATCTTGATATGGAAATTTAAAAGATCCTTTGATCTATATAATGTATTTTAACATTCAATTAGTTTTTGCTTTCTTTCTTTCTTTTTCTATTTTCTTTTAACATACCATTTATAGAGATTTTGTTTAATTGGTTGTTTGCTTGCTTGCTTGCCTGCTTGGTAGGTTAGGTGTTTGGTTGGTTGGGTTTGGGTTTGGGTTTGGGTTTGGGTTTGGGTTTGGGTTTGGGTTTGGGTTTGGGTTTGGGTTTGGGTTTGGGTTGGTAACTTAAACACCTCTAAATAGGCAGAGCATACATGATATATAACACAGTGACAGCTTGTGGTTTGAGTGATTGCACTATCCTGGCCTCTGGAAGAAAGTACACTTATCTCGTTTAGCACAAGAGGGTTTTCTTATCCGTGGCCATGGGGCAGATAAAGTGCCAAACAGGAAGCACATGTCACTGTTCACACTTTCAATCATACACACACACAACTGCAAATACATAAAAATATCGCAATCACGCTTTCCTCTGTGACCGTTGTCCTTAGCCATGGCTTTAAGTTTCAACACAGGAACAAGAGTGAGAGTGTCCTGCACAGCCAGTTAGACTGAGGAGCAGGGGGAGGTTTAAATCCCACTGAGCATATCCTGTTCGCCTAAGAACAATTTTTGAGGTAATTCTAGAATTTCACTAGAAATGAGAGTTTTCCCTTATATTACACTTTTAAGATATATTTTCTTTGGAAAATCAGAATCCACCCTGATTCTGAGGCATTGACTTATAAATGCACAGTTATCTAACAGGGTTACTTTCCTAGTGTAATGACAGCATTAATAGCAGTTTTTCCACAGGTTCTTTTTCATTATTCTTCTCAAATGATATTAGGAAACAGTTTTACTGTGGAATGGAACACTGCATTTTTTCTAGTACTGCATTGCTCTGATTTTAAAATGTAAGTCCAATTTCAACTCACGCTGGTTACATACCTTCACTTTCTCATGCGTGCTGTTATTACACAGGGTGTAGTTGGTCCATGTTCTATTACTATCCGGATGCCGAAACCAGTGTCCATCTTGGTCACAGATCTTTGTAACCTTCTCTTTAATAATAAAAAAATAAAATAAAAAGAGTTAAATAAACTTATAGTTTCTGTTCAATTTCCCCCCCTTTGGTTAAAGGAATTCAGTAGTAGAGAGTTAAAAGTAACATAGTTATATACTGCAATCTTTTGAGGCTATTTTGTGACAAGTTCCAAATGCATTTAATAACATGTCTTTAATATTTAATAACACTTATAAATATTAAATAACAATGTTAACTTTACAGATTTCAGTAAGATCTGTAATTAAATTCTGGTCTCTACCTGAAGGATCAAAATCCTGAAAATAGTCAGGGCAGTACTGCATTGATTCCGTCCCTGCTGCAACGTCATTCCAGCATAGCCATCCGTCCCAGGTCCTATTGCAGTAAAGGCCTGAGAGAGGAAATAAAAATGAAGGGTCAGCAAGTCTCTGTGGCTACTCATGAGTCAACTTTTTTGTTGTTGTTGTTTTGTTTTGTTTTTTGTTTTTTGAGACAGGTTTTCTCTGTATAGCCCTGGCTGTCCTGGAACTCACTTTGTAGACCAGGCTGGCCTTGAACTCAGAAATCCACCTGCCTCTGCCTCCCCAGTGCTGGGATTAAAGGCGTGCACCACCACGCCCGGCTAAGGAAGGCTTCTCAGTGCCTTGCTGGAAAGAAGTCTCCTGGAAATGAAGGTGTATAAAAGCCACAGTTGCTTGATTTGTGTCACTAAGTAATCACTACAGCAACTATTAAGGATTATTATCAATGGTATTCAAACCAAACTTAGATATGACTCTGCATAAATATTAGATTCAGTTTAATTTCTTCGAAGCAATTGTTCAATAAATCAGGCTATCCTTGGTGATTGTATTTAACCATGAGGCAGTGGTCAATTAGTGTCCCTGTATTAAATTTTTTAAACCAAAAGGTAAAGCATATTTTATTTAGAAACTATATTCTTTCCTCCCTCCCTCCCTCCCTCTCTCTCTCTCTCTCTCTCTCTCTCTCTCTCTCTCTCTCTCTCTCGTTTGTTTGTTTTGTTTTGCTTTTTCAAGACAGGGTTTCTTTGTGTAGCCCTGGCTGCCGTGGAGTTTCCTCTGTAGAGCAGGCTGGCCTTAAACTCACAGATCAACCTGCCTTTGCCTTCCAAGTTCTCAGACTAAAAGTGCTCACCACCACCGCAGGCCAGAAACTGTATTTTTAAGGAAAATATTTGAGCATTTACTAAAACAAATACCTTCTAGTCAACATTACTATTTTAACATTCAAACATGATCATTCTTTGTTTCAATCAATGTAAGGATAAAGAGGCTTTTGCAATATATTATATATTACATATTATAAGATATGCATAATAAAAGATATGTATATCAAAACAGCATCAATGTTCTAAAAATATCTAATCAAAAATTATAACAATCTCTAAGTCATCAAAATTAAGTTGAACATTGACTTTTACATGAAATATTTGGGTTTTCTTTCTTTGTTTGTTTGTTTTGAGACAGGGTTTCTCTGTGTAGCCCTGGCTGTCCTGGAACTCACTCTGTAAACCAGGCTGGCCTCGAACTCAGAAATCTGCCTGCCTCTGCCTCCCGAGTGCTGGGATTAAAGGCATGTGCCACCACGCCCGGCTTTAAAATGTGTAGCACAAGCTGGCCTCCTGCCTCTGCCTCCTTCAGCAAATCCTACCGGCGTGCGCCACCACAACCGGCGAAATATTTGTTAATAATCATGTGTCTATACAACAATCTTGTGACCATTTTAGCCCCAAAAGAGCCATAACAATTCTGGTATCTGAAAACCCTAAATAATTACAAACCTTTAAAAAGCAACTAAAACAACCACAGCTTTCTTTCCTGTCATCTTAAATAAATTTAAAATGTTTCCTATCATACATGGCCTGTAAAATAATTGTGATCTATAGAAGAATACTTGTATTTCTTTAGAAATTATATTATTCATGTCCAAGTTGCCATTAGAAAAGTCTGTGTGTGAAACACTTGAACATGGGTAGCGTGATGCATCACAATGTCTCTTTTTTTAACTGGGTTCTGTGGTTTCAGAGTGAGATAGATATCTTTAAGATAGATTTCAGACACACAAAGTATTTTTGAAAGGTAATTTAGTCTCAAGTATTTTTTTTACAAATTGCAAAATGCATTGTAAGGTTCTGAGATAAAATAAACAGTGATCCTGAACTTTTACCACAGAATTGTTTTATTGTAAAAATATTTTCCTATTGCTCAACATTATTTTTTAGTACTTAAGCCTTTATCTAGATCATTTGCAAAGAGTTAGTTCACTAGTTTTAAAATAATAATATCAAATAAAATGATGCCAGCTAACATAGAATTGGTATGCAGTCACATTCAAGTTTTATTAAACAAAGTATTTTATAAAAAGATAAATTTATAAGTTACATGAACTGATGGTCAATAGTTATTGACTTGTCTTATTTTAAATATATTAATATCTGTTAGTATTTTGAATAGTTTTACCCCTTCTAAAGGATCATTCTGAAAACTTCAGTGGATGAAGTATTTTGTTAGATTTTACTAAAAAGAATAAGTTGAGCTGGGCAGTTGTGGCGCCCACCATTAATCACAGAACTTGGGAGGCAGAGGCAGGTGTATTTCTGAGTTCAAGGCTAGCCTGGTCTACAGAGAGAGTTCCAGGACAGCCAAGGCTACACAGAGAAACCCTGTCTCAAAAACAACAAAACAAAAACATTTTATGAACAAAATCGCTCCCATTAACTATGGTTTTGTCATTTGGTTTTTTAATCTCACTTTAAAAAATTTTTCTAGCCAGGCAGTGGTGGCACCCGCCTTTAATCCTAGCACTTGGAAGGCAGAGGCAGGTGGATTTCTGAGTTCAAGGCCAGCCTGGTCTACAGAGAGAGTTCTAGGACAGCCAGGGCTCCACAGAGAAACCCTGTCTCGAGAAACAAAAAACAAAAAACAAAAAACAAAAAAAAGAATAAGTTGGATCATGTCATAAAACACATTTCACAAATGCATAATAAAATTTGTACATAAACCAGAAAACAAGCAACTAATTAATTTTTATTAGTAGACGTAAGAACCTGCACAGATAGCTTTCTTTTAATTACATGTTAGGTACATCTAGTGTTAGTTGCAGCTACCTTCTGCTTGTTGAATGGGGTCCTGCATGATCTTCTGGTAACATTCATATTGAGCCGTCATGATCTTGTTTCTAGTGACTCCCAAGTCTGTTTGGTTCACGCCTTCTTCCGACTCTGCTGAGATGAGAGCCTGAGGGAATAAAACAACAACGGCTTTAGAATGGTGGAATGGTTAGATTTCTTGCTGGTGGAAAACAGCAAGAGCAGAGGTGCTTGGATACAAAATGACTCTCCTAAGGAAACCCCCAATGCATTGTGTCTGCCAATTTCCTTAGTCTAAACTCTTACTGTGTCCAGTTTCAAACACCCTTCAGGGTGCTGCAGATGTCAGCACCGAGAGGCTCAGTTGGCTCCCAAAGTCTGTGGTACTTGACTGACAACAACACAGCCTAAACATTTGTTCTAAAACACAAACAGTTGTATCTAGAATCCCTTGGTGGTTTATCTGCTCTTTCAATGTCGATAAACTATGCACCACTACTTCCAGCAGCAAATGACATCCAGATACCAGGGAGTACTGGCCACATGGAAAATAATCAAACTTTGTACATTTGCAATGTCAAAATAATAATTTTTGCCACCTCACTGGGTGGCATCACATTGCCTGATTAGCAATAATACAGACGTATTTCCTGGTAGGCTTGAATTTCCTGAGAGGCTTAGAAAGCAGTCACCCTGTGAAGTAATAAATGAAATTCGAGAACATCAAAACTATTTTTAAGTCATTTGAATTTATTCTTTAATGTTGTGGCTTGAACCTAGTGCCTCATGTAGGCTAAGCAAACATTTTGCCTATCCCAGGACAATATTAGAAAAAAATGCACATAAAACCATTTTTTCTGAGAAAGTTTTGATAGAAACTAAGCAAAGTAATAATAATTCCAAATATATTTGCACACTGTCCATGAATGGATTCAAGAGAAGGGGTCACGGTTCCTTATATTACACTGTGCTGTATTAACTGGTGAACTACTACAGTGTTGTCTGCAGAGAACTCATGGTGACCCATGTAGCTTGCTGGCACACTTAACAGGTGCCATTAGCAGAAGAAACAGTTCTGTCTTTTGAAGTCTAGTCAGTTACCCAAGATAACATCTTATATGTGCAGACATTGGACAGCTTCTAGACTCGAAGGTGTTTTCCAGTGCGTATACTCTCAGAAATATGATATTGGCGGGGTTTTTTTTCTCATTTAAGTTTTCAGTACTTTTTAAATTTTCCTTTGTTTGAGTCCTTCTGAGGGTTTTGCTTGGAAACACCACAGGAAAGTTAGTTGCTGGCACAGAATTAGATGAGAGTGTGTCTCTGGGTTTCTTCTATGTATAAAGAGAAGAGCAATATTGATTGCTTTAATTCAATGCAGAGAAAAAGATGAAGAGAAACAAAACTACAAATAAGAAGTAACTATGAAGCGGGTAGCTCTTTGGGCTTTGTTAATCCTCTGGCTTCACATCTCTGGCACATGCATGTAAAGGTGCACATGGATGCGTGCACACATATGGAGACATATTTGCCCAAAATTTAGCATCAAAATCTATTTGAATGAGTGATTTATTAATGAATGAGTAAACCAATATAAAACGCAGTACGTCTCCTAGTTATTTTTAATTGATAAATGCCAATCAATTGGTAGATCAAAATAAAAATTTTAAAGACTAGAATATGATTTTTTCAAAGATAATTCTGAATCTATGTGTTTCTGTAAACATATTTTATGTGCTGTGTATATTTGTACTACTATAAAGCATCATTCCAGTATTTTTCCAACTTTATCACTTTTGAGTTTTGCATATTTGAATCCACTGATATCCCAACCTCCTTCCAAGGACCCAACAAACCATATTGGTTAAAAAGTTCAAAGTATAAAAAAAATACTAAAAGGAAGTGGATTATTGCCGTATTAATTGGATATAAAAAATGAAATCAACTTACTCATCAACAACTACTTTAGCTTGTCCTTATTAACTTTTACCAATAAGATGCATGTTGTAAATAAAACATAGTCATAACTAATGAATAAATATGTAGGGTGAGTACTTACCATATTAAGAGGCAAGAGAACCAGAAAACATAGTATATGCTTTTTATCCATTATTAGAGTCCAAATGAAATGTGCTGTATGTTCAAGCTATAACAAAAATGAAATAAATAAAGTTCAATACTCATGAAACTAACATATGCTTCAAAAGAAAATATCTGTTATAATTCTACCCGAATTCTAAAACAGATTTTGAATCACCTAGGAGACACATCTGTGAGGAATTATGCATATTAAGTTAGTCTCTGGGCATGACTGTGAGGGATCATCTTACTGGGTTAGTTGATATGGGAAGACCTTCACAACTGTGGACAGTAGCATTCTGTGGCCTGGGATCATGAACTCATTAAAGAAGAAAAAGTAAGCAGAATGGGAGCAGCCATTGCAGCCCGCTTCTTGTAGGCCCAGAGTGACCACATGGTCCAAGTCTGTACTGTGCTTGCTTTCTTTGACAACCTGACCTAAACCTTTAAACTGTGAGCAAAGATAAATCCTCTTTACATTTGTTTCCTCATAGGTATTTTGTTAAAATGATAAGAAAAGTAATTAATACAGAAATTAATCAGAAAATAAAAAGATTCTCAAAGTCTTCTACATTGTGGAAATAAAGCTCTGGGGTTGAACAGTAACATGCATATGTTAATCTAATATTAGATCACATTCTAAGCTGGTAAAAAATGGCCTCTCAAACACCATCTGCCAGCTGAATACTAAGAAACAGACTCTGTGGAACTGATGTCCCTAAAGCCTGCTTTCTAACACACTAGTTTTCTCGTGGTTGCCATGATATAGCCACTGAACATAATACACATTTAAATTGATATGTAGCAATATCAATTTTAAAGGAAACCAAAAAACTCTTCAGTAGATATTTACCACTGAACAATGAACTTGGATTGAATTCTGTCAGAAAACAAAGCATAGCTATTTTCAGAATAAAATTAGGAAGCCCCTTTCCACGTGACCCCAGGTCTTCTGCTTTTTTGTGACATATATTGAGAGCGCTCCGTCACTCTTGTGATTGAATATGCTCCGCTGGTTGCCCGCTGTGACTCACCTAGGTAGCTGCTGCAGCTGTTCTTGTCAATCATAAGCAATTTTCTGATTTCTCTTCTATCCGTATTGTTTCTCTTCTATCAATAAGCAACCTGTGACCTTGGATTTGTTTTTTAATATCTTAAGAAAAGTATACCTGAAAATCAGGAAGGATTCTATTAATCTTACATCTTAAAAAATAGTGCTAGATTGAAAAATGTGAAGCAAATTTTCTGCAGTTTAGTAACTAACAAATTGATTATTTTCCCTGGGACTAAGCCACCAACCAAAGAAAACACATGGTGGGACTCATGGCTCCAGCTGCATATGTAGCAGAGGATGATCTAGTTGGTCATCAATGGGAGGAGAGGCCCTTGGTCCTGTGAAGGTTCTATGCCCCAGTCTAGGGGAATGCCAGGGCCAGGAAGCAGGAATGGGTGGGTTGGTGAGCAGGGGGAGGGGAGAACAGGTAGGGGTAGGGGGTTTTTGGAGGGGAAACCAGGAAAGGGGATAATATTTGAACTGTAAATAAAGAAAATATCTAATAATAAAAAATTTAAATGAATAAAAAAATTTTAATGATATTTTAGTTGTTAATTAGATTTCACCCCTGGAAAATCTAATTTCCAAATACTTACATACACAATTGTCTCCAGACTCAAATCACATTTTCTCCTGAATATTGTCTTCAAGAATTTCTTAATTACAAGGGTCATGACCTAAAATATGGATAGATTTAAAATAATTTAATATGATGTTAACAAGACATAATTATTTCCATAGGAAACCGAAATTTTCTAAGCAATACCTCTACTAAAATTAGACATTCTTGAGTTATTCTAATTTTTAATGAACTACAGAAGTGATACTGAGAAACATAATCTTTAACCTGACTTTTAGAACCTCATCCCCACCCCTGAAACCAGGAAGGATACACATACTTATTTTATCTATCCCTGTATTTTATTTTTAAACATGTTGATATTTGTAAAATAATTTAGTATGCATAACACTTAAATATACAGTAGATTTTTCCCAGTCCTGCTCAATTAGTAGCTCAGTAGCATTTACTTTATTTCTTTTTATAAAAAAAAATTATCAAGTATTGTTGATTTTCATAATAATGGATCCACGTGTTTGAATCAAATAGTACTTGATTCAAATGATTGTGTGATACAGCTGAGCTAATCTGTCCAGAAGTCAGAACTACTCGAGGCAGAAGAAACATGACTCACAAATTTATGACTGAGCATTGGACTAGAAAGTCTGGTTGCTGATGAGATTATTTTCTTCAGTCAATACGTTGCTTATACATTGAGTAGATGTTATTTTTCTTTTTCTTTATTTTTCCATTAATTAATTAATTAGTTAGTTAATTAATTAACTTTATGTCCTGATGAGAACTTCAGTTCCCTCCTCTCCTCACAGTCCCTCACTCTCACCCCCATCCTTCTATACCCTGCTCCCTTTCTCCACAGAGGAGAGGAGACCTTCCATGCATATTAACCCGCCTTGGCATATCAAATCTATCTGATTTTTCCCTTCTTAGTGAGAATAAAGCATCTTCCCTTGGGCCCTACCTGCTACTTAGCTTCTTTGGGTCTGTGGATTGTAGCATGGCTACCCTGAAATTTATGACTAATATCCACTTTTAAATGAGTATATATCATGTTTGTCTTTCTGGGTCTCAGTTCCACACTCAGGATGATCTTTTCTAGTTCCATCCATTTGCCTGTGGATTTCATGATGTCAATGTTTTTAATAGCTGAGTAATATTCCATTGTGCAAATGTACCATTTTTTTTGTTTATAATGTTTGAATATGTCAGTCACTACATGAAACTTTTCAATATAAATTATAGATTATAGAAAAATACAGTTGGCCTGGAATTTTCATATTTCCTGTGAGTAAGTAATTTTCAAAGTAGTTATATTTTCAAGGAAAATGTTTCAAGGCCTAGTGATGTATGCCTTTAATCCCAGGATTCTGGAGGCAGAGGCAGGCAGATTTCTCTGAGCTCAAGGCCAATGTGGTAACACTGGGAGTTTGAAGCCAAACAGAGCAGTGCAGTGAGACCCTGTCTGAAAAGAACATAATCAAAACATCTGTCTTGAACATGAATTTATGTGTTTTTTATTGGTTTGTTAATATATTTTCTTTAGGTAATTATGACTTGAGTAGATTTTTCTGTATTTCTTAATATCTTTGTGTGGTTTTTACAAGTGCTTTCAATCATTCTGCTGTAAAGTAATGGGTGTGGGTTTCTAAGCTTGTCAGTGAAGCTTCAAATATAATTCAGAACCAATAAAAAAATAAAATAAAATTTAAAAAACAGAAGAAAGCAGTTTTCTGGGGTGAGAGAGATACATGCATTGCATTAAAGGAAGACAAAGATTGCATGTAGGCTTTTCAAAGCTCTTCTTATCATGGCAATGATAACTTATTAGGATGTTGGTTAAGGAAGGTCGATTACAGCAGTATACTATCCGTCACAAAGTAACATGTTTCATCTGGAGCTGGGGACAGTACGGAGAACTCCAGGTTTCCTGGAATTGTTCGTGAGTTAATGATTCATTGGAGCCCAGGCAGTTTGACCTATGACCCACTTCCAGTCTTACTGTATTGCAGTTATTACCTGACATAAAAGCAAGATGTCAATACTTATGTGTTAGATTAATAGGAACCGAACTTTATAGATACTGTATACTATACTTGGGTGAATATATCTTTCTTACCTTTACCTCATTAGTTCAACCCGTGTCACATTACTAATAATGATTAATTTTACATCATTTTCTCATTCAAACTATGGAAAGACAATTCATTGCTCTGATTAATATTTAAATTGTAAGTAAAATTATAAGTAAACAAATTATAAGTAAAAATTATATTTGCAAGCCTCTATTTTTGGTGGTTACATAGTATCTGAAGTAATTAAGTATTAAAGAATCTTTTTCTAATAAAGTAAATAAATAAAAGGCCAGAAGCATGGCTGAGAATGTAAATCTGCTTCCCACCAAGACAAATGGCCTGATGACTTACAGGGAAAATGCAAGAATAAACCACTGCTAACAGTCCTCCAGTGTCTGTCCATATGTCATACAAGTGCCTCCCCCACCACAAAAACACACATACAAACGAATAGGCAATATAAAACACTAAATAAACGGTTACAGAGCTAATGCAAGAGCTATTTTCTACGACTGGCTACCCTCCATAAAAATATTAGCTCACAATTTTTTCTATTCATTCTCTGCTATCTCTAGTTTGCCTTTCAGTATAGCGTCCAGATGTAGCAAATTTCTGTGGAACCTCAAACTTGTTTGTTCTCAGACATCATACTACTTTTTATTCACCTAGGATAATTGGAACATTGAAGAATAGAACTGAATTATTTTATTTATATAAATTTAAAGTACTAGACCTACAAAAGGTCCTCTGAGATCAAAGTTTAATCTTTTTTTCAGCAATCTCTTGCTGTAGTGCATTCTTACTGTAAGTCTTCTATTCTCCTTTCTTTTGCTGATATGGCTCTTCAAAGACGGAACTTCTATCTGGGTCATCGGGGCACTTTCCTGACTGGAAGCTCATAAATGTTTACTGAATACATGAATAAATGAATGAATTAACCAACAAAATATTTTAGAAAAGCAAAGTTACTCTTAAGAATTTTTACCTTAAATAGCAATTATTATTTCTTATTTTAGAAAGCTTTTTATTGTGAGGTTATTCTAACGGTCTTCAACCTGTTCATATCTGATATGTGGCCTGATCAGATATCCTGCATCTCCGGTATTTACATTATGATTCACAACAGTAGCACAATTACAATTATGAAATAGCAATGACATAATTTTATAGTAAAGATTTGAGGTCACCAAAACATGAGGAACTGTATTAAAGGGTTGCAGCATTAGGACGGTTGAGAACTACTGATCTACATTGACAATGAAATTCTGATGATAAAATGCTCATACAAGCACCTCTACTTTTTTTACAAAATAAGATGATGAAAGCGATTTAGTCTTCAAAACTGCAGGTGCCAGGGGGTCGAACAAGCAGTAGTCCACTAAGTTTGGACTGCATCTAGATTAAGCAAATTTAAAACACTGGGAGCAGCCAGGTGAGGTGGCACACGCCTTTAATCCCAGTACTCAGGAGGCAGAGGCAGGCGAATTTCTGAGTTCAAAGGCAGCCTGGTCTACAAAGTGAGTTCCAGGACAGCCAGGGCTACACAGAGAAACACTGTCTTTAAAAAAAAAAAAAATAATAATAATAATAATAATAATAAATAATAATAATAAAACACTGGGAGCTATGTTTAAAACATAGTCCTCTGCCTGTATGTAAAAATATATATGAATCGGAATATAAATAAACATTATTCTGTTTGGGAAGCAGACTGGTTTAACAAAACAGTGCTTTGATGATTTCCACACACGGTGAGATTAAATTTCCTTCATTATGTCCTGGGTCTAAACCCTTCAAGGCAAAGTGCTTCAAAATCATGTTTGGAGATTCCCCAAACACAACATTCTACCCGACACTGCTCTTATTTTTGTTGTTATCTACTAGATTTCAGCCTCGGAGCTCTAAAAAGGCATCTTAGTGAGAGTTATCTGAGCAGTTGCCAAGTCATCTTGGCGGCAATAACCAAAGAATTAGTCTGCGAATAGCTCCACTTTCTAGCTTTCCGTCATCGCGCCGTCCTTAGTGATCTGGAAAACATGCTCCGAGGGAAAAGGCTGCGCTTTCCACTTGAGTGCCTCATTCAGTGGAGCAGGCAGATCAACCCCTGTCTCTGTCCAGATTACAGAAGCAAGTTTGTGTGATAATCATCCATCTCTTAGTGGACACTTGTTCTCTCCACAAGACTCAACCGTATCCAGTCTATGGGGTCATTTAACTCATGGCTGTCACCTGCTCTTACAAGCACTTCTCTGAGTGTCCCTGACAATGGTCACAAGCAATGGACTGGGGCAATGGAGCAATCGCTCCTTTTGCCCTGGATCTTTTAGGTTAGTCATAGATGGACCATGGGTGGGTAACTAGATAGCACCATGGCAACATAACTGAAAGTCAACCTAGATTGTGTCTCATATTGGTAGATGCAGTTGTTAAGATGATTCCAGGGGAAGTACACTGACTTGTATCCCTTTTTATGACATTGATTCTTCTCACACTTCTTCTGACTGATTATCCTGCAAGTGTTTGTTTACATCTAACCCATTTAAATGCATGTTTTTATTAAAATGCATTCCATATTAATCAACTAGTACTCTTAAGCAAGTGATCTTTCTGATCTTAACTTACTGGCAACTGAATGAGCCACTATGAAACACAGTAAGTAGTTTTCTTTCAAATTTGGGGATAGAGCAAGTCAGTGAAGGGGGTTCAGCGAAGCAGTGAAGGCTCTTCCTGAGTACAATCCCCACGTGTCCTGTGGCTTGTTTGAAAGACACTCATCAGGTTTGAAGAAGCTACCATTTACTCTCAACGGAGTCTGTAATCACAACGGCACTGGGAAGACTCCTGCACATTTTCCCCTTTTGGCTTACAGTCTCAAGGATTGTTTATGAATGATTCCTTTTCCCTTCTCAAAGTTAAAAGGGCTGGAAAATTTGGTTCTTTCAAAGCAGTCTTCCTTAAGTACAAGTAGAACAATACAATCCTGTTTCTAAATACTCTCCTCACTTGCCTCAGCAACCATCAAATTTTCAATTTATTTCATCCCAGAAAGAACTTTGAGAAACAAAAAGCGTCCTCAAATGCAGATATGTTTTAAAACCCGGATGTCTAGGGTTGAAGAGATTAGGTAAGTAATAGAGAGCTTGCAAGACAAGCTTGTGCAAGACACAGATTTGACTCTCAGTGCTAAATAAAAAAAAATAAATAAAAGCAGAAGTTACTTAAAACACAGCTGGCTAGCCAGTCACTACATTATATAATGTACCCTTCTGATTTTAATTTTCAAACCAGCCATGTGTTTGCTTCTGAAATAACCTTTTCCGTCTTTATAAAGTTCGTGAATTTTGAAAAAGACCCCGCCCTTAGCTGCCCATATAGATACATATATGCATATGTATATATGTTAATCAGTATAATTTGTCAGAACACTAAAATGCAAATGTTTGCGTGCTACCTGAAAGCTTGCTTATTTTTTCACATATACTGCTTATTCTTATTCACATATGTGTGTGTGTATATATACATACATATATATGTATATATACACTTTACATTTGTTTTTTGTTATAAGTTAATTCTTAGTTGAGTTGCCTAATCCTAATATTGAAAGAGTATGTTCACTCTAAGGGAAAAAAATAGCCTCCAACTTCTATTCCTCTGCTTCTTAAATATCCTGAGTTATTTTAGGCACAAAGCCATATTCTTTTTCTTTGTTTATTTACCCAGTCACTACAGAGCTGCCAACAGAAGCTCCTTTTCCCACACATATCTTGATGCTTTAATATCCTAAACTGAAGCTTTGCAAAGATCAGTTATGCCTTAACTAGCACATGCATTCCCTTCTTGTAGTACATCAGACAAGCCATTTCTACTCTGTCAACACAAAAGATAAACATTATCCTCATCCTTCACAGGTTAGAATTCCTTTTTCACAGTCTTAAAAAAAATCTATTATAGAGGGGAAATGTTAATGTAAATGTCTCAAAACATGATGTTTTTTCTTTTATCATCATTACTTTTTTGACAAAACTTAAATCTTTACAGTAAAATTATTATTACAATTTACCAATTTGCTTCACATACAATATAGTCATTGATAGAGATGTGATAGTCTAAGGTTTTAATGGTACAGCTGAACCTGGCCCAAGATAGCCTACGCTGTGTTAAGACAAATCCAGTAGAAAAGTTAGTGGGATCTCAAAGGATTGTACCAAAGACTTTAACAGCCCATTGTCATTGCTCTTGATTACCCTCCAGATATGATGGTAAAACCCTGCTGATGAAGATCACACGTGCCTGAGTGACAGAACACAGAGAAACCAAACTGATGCTGACTTCATGCCAACTGTCTAGCTTTCTTAGCTCTGGGAATCACAGCAGCATAAGAGAAAGGAAATTATCAACCTTACCAGCTGTGAAACCTGTGAGCTACAAGAATGATTGTCCTGGCAAAGCATGCCCACTGGTACAGTAGTGGCAAACTCCTGCCTGGTACCAAACTAAGTCAAAATGTCATGACTATCTAGAAAATAATATGATTATTAGGCTAAATGGACACAGTAATAAACTGTAACCCCCTCCCAAGTTCTTATCTTTATAACCATATAGTAGTGTATCTCTCAGTCCTCAGCAGGAGAACTCGCTTTGCAATTAATGACTATTATTATACAGACTCACTATTAGTCAACAAGCAGAGAATGAGAGACTGGGAAACTCAACCTTGAATGGAGTATTTATATCTCAACCCTACCATTAAGAGGGGTTTGCAAGAAATAGCAGGCAGGAAAACTGTAAGAGCCAGAAAAGGTGAATGACGATCAGCAAACAAGACAGATCGCCATATGAACTGATTGTGACAGCATGGAGAAGACCTGCACCTGCTCAAGCTAACAGAATCCCAGAACGGAATGGAGGGAGTTGGCCAAGAAGTTTCACCACTGTCTCAGTAGCTCTTGGCAACTGATAGCATCTGGCAGAAAAAAAAGGATGTCTTTATAGGTGTGACCCTGTGTGGTTGACCTCACTCTGAGGGTTGGCCCCATACTCAAGAGTGTTTGAGAAACACCAAGTGGGTCAATAGGGAGACAGAGAAGGTGGGAGAGAAAGAGGAAGGAAGGGGAGAGGTTACAGAGACGGAGAGAAACAGGGAGAAAGAAATTGAATGGGCAAGGGGATGGGGTGGGTCTGAAAGGAGATTGAAGAGGAATGCTGAATGTGATCCAAATGTACTGTATTGATCAAATAATTCATAATACTATTTTCAAAAGGAACACTTGCTGTTCTTTCAGAGCTCCTAGGCTTGCTTTCTTCACCCATATCAGGCAGCTCACAAATACCTGTTACTCCAGTTTCAGGATATCTAAATCCCTCTAGCCTCCTTGGGTACCTGTATGCATGTGAGAATCATAAACTCACACAGAAGACAGACAGACAAAGTTAAACAAATCATTTTAAAATGATGTATATCCCTAAAATCTTAAAACAAATCTCCTGACACTGATTTTGTCTGTTTGTTCTTAATGTCTTAGAAATATTCTCCTTGGGTCTCCAATTGCTAATAGTTCAAGACTCTTAAGTTTGAATCTGACAATTAAAATGGAACATTGGGCTATATAAGAGTAAGCCTACATAAACTGAAGTTCTAGCAATCTTTTTTTTTGTATACAGTTTATGGAAATAGTATCATATATATATATATATATATATATATATATATATATATATATATATAGAGAGAGAGAGAGAGAGAGAGAGAGAGAGAGAGAGTATAATATATATTAACTTTATACAATATATTACTATAGTAATATATATAGTATAATATATATGTGTGATTCTACTGAAGTTAGAATGCTGTATATATATGACTTTAAAAACAAGGTGGCTATGGAGCCTCCTAATTTAACTCTAAGGCATGCTGGGATAGCCTTGAATGACATTGAGTTCGAACACAAGGCAAAGAACCCCAGTGGCTGACTTGCTTATCTAATGAGCATTCCAGGCAGAACAGCTGAATAGCTGTTAGAGAGATTCATTTGTGATTGGGTTTGGGATTTCATTTTACACTCTGGAGTATTTACTCATGGGAATAATCTTTCCATTGTGGGCATAATTAGCCATTTTCCGGTCATTTTAGCCACACTCTTTTTATTTGAAGAGGCAAGTGGCCAATATCAGCCAGATTAGTAAAAGGTGGGAGGGAGCTTAAAAAAAAAATGTAGCTTTGTGCTTGATGGAAAGCTCTCCACATCTGATGAGGAAAGAATTAATTGAAGTAAGATGTGACTGAACTCAGGTCAGGCAAGCAAAACCTCTGATTTAGGCTGTGTGAGGCATAGTTATATAGTCAGAGTTACACAGTCAGAATTCTTCCTTCTAGTGATTCTCAGAATAGCACATCTTCCAACTGGAGCTACACAACAAGCAGGGCATGGTTTCAGAACATTCTGACGTACTCCTTTACCGCACGTAAAGTTCAGAGCAGAGGAGGGACAGTCAGATAAGCACTACGCACTGCAGAGAAGTCTATGACATTATCAGAACCCTTGAATCTGGCACATTTAATGTCAGTTACAGTTCTAATATTCCTCATCAATATGAATACAAAACTGAATTTTAAGTTTTGTTATTTTGTTTTCTAAACATTTTTGAGGAATGTTATTGGAGTAGAAATTTCAAAGATTTTAGAACAAGAAAGCTCACTTTTCACTCTGGCTTGACTAGTATGAAATTGTTACAAAATGAGGTGACTATTTCTTTCCACCGAACACTCTAGATATAAAAGGACTTTTTTAATCAAAGTAAAAGATTATCATTCCTTGCCTAGTATATTCTGTACCCTGGAAATAATTCTTAGCTAACACTTTTAAATCCTATGGAACTATCAAGTGAGTGTTAAGGGGAAGTATATGTTCTCTGATGATCAATACTTAAAGTATGTCTGTGGAATATGTTAATATTCAACACAAAGAGTAAACCTTATTATTCTCTGAAGAAAGTATTTAAGGCCATTTTGTCTTCATGATTTAGGAAATACTCTTTTAGACTTGACATCAAAAGGAAGGGCAAGTCACAATGACAAAAAATAGATTGACTACATCAAAATTATAGATGCTTGTGTACAAATGGCGCCATTGTGGAAGAAAGGTTCTGAGGGCATCTCAGTGGTAGAAGAGTGAGCCAGAATGAGCAAGATCCTAGATTCAATGTACACACACACTCATACACTCTCACACACATACACACTCATATACTCACACAGTTACATGCATACACACTCGTACACACACACTCATAACTCACACACACACACACATTCAGACACACACACACATACACACAGGAAATGAAAACAAAAAGGCAACCCAACACAGAGGGACAAATTTGCAAATCACATGTGTGATAAGGGATCTTTAATACAAAAAGAATTTTTACTACAGAATAATAATAATAATAATACTTCAATTTTTAAAGGCTAAAGGATCTGAGTGATGACCAATGAGCGCTATGGTTGGAGGGCACCACAACAGAAAGAACTGAATTAAAGGGTCGCAGCACTAGGAAGATTGAGGAACACTGGTAATGAATTCAAAGTCAGCGAAGATATATATGAGCAGAGGGTAAAAAGCCCAGCTCTCTAGGGATAAAGACCTAGAAACACAAGGGCAAGGATACAGGAGCGAGCCAGGCAATGTGACTGAAGATACAAGGCACTGTGAGGAACTTGGGATGCTCAGGGAACTCACCAGCGGACACTTGGGTGTGAAGCTTTCGGTATCCGCTGCACAGGCTCTCTGACACCCTGGGAGCTGCTGTAATTTTGCACATCCCAAACACTACTTAATTTAATGATCAACTCCTGGGATTATGTCTGGGTTGTGATTTAAAAATAGACTTTCCAGTGTAAAAGAAGTCGGCAGGAAGGGGCTCCTTGCTGAATTAAGCTGTGTTTAAGTGAGAACCGCCACTGCGGAACAACACGTTCCCTGTGAAGATGGCAAACCGGTTTCAGAGGCTCTAACCTTTACGAGCTGCTATTATCAACCCAATTGTATGTTTTTTCCTGTTGCACAAACATGTTCCCAAAAGACTTTTAAAATAGCTTTCTTTCCTGCTAAAACGTTGGGCCAAGCACTTTTTCTGACTCGCAGCTCTAAGTGGACCAGGATGTGTTAAAGGAAAAAAAAAAAAAAAAAAAAAAAAAAAAAAAAAAACTGCCCTGTCACGCTTGACAGGTTTAATAGGCCTTAACATCATTGAAATGTTTCCTAACTTCACAGCCTCCTGGCTCTTTCTGGGAATCTTCCCATAGTGTGTCCTACCCAAAACAAAACCTATCCGGAAGAAACAAACGCAGCACTTCCCAACGCCCCACCCCCACCCCCTTTCAACCCAGGCATCCAGGGAAAAGTCTGTTCACCCAAGCACGGTTTGCTCCAAGTGAAAAAAAAAATCAAAACAGAAAATACAACTTGTTTGTAAACACTTAAACAACCTAAAAGAGGAAGAAAAATTAGGTGCTATTTTTAGACCCCGCACCTTGAGGCCAAATGAGGATGTGCTCTTAAACCCAGGAAGTGAAGACCAGCCTGGAAAATACGTCTTCAATAAAGAAATGGACGCAATTCTCCAGAACTGGTTTTAAGGTACTTGGTACTTCTGAAGATATGTACTAAGTCTCTTTTTCACTTTATCTCTTTTTAAATATCTTTTGTTGTTTCTGAAAAGCAAGAAAACACATGCACGAACAGGCTGAATCTGTCTGGGCTGTTTCGAAAGACTGCCGCGTAGATATCTCTCTAACTACAATGCAGAGTTATATCACCAGCTACGCGTCCGTCTGCCTTCCACACAGTTTCCTTGACAAAAGCCTTTCTAAACTACAAAACAATGGCAATCTCAAAGGGAAATAGATGAAAATAAGCAAAAGATAAACACTATCTAACCCATATTTTGGTGATGGCCATGCCTGGGAAATTCTATGAGGCATTTTGGGGCAGGAGTCAAAATGATTATGTAGACAGTATGGCAATTTGGCATTTAAAACCCAATTAGAAATAACAGTATAAGTGTTGTATTTGATGGGAGGGCTATCAGGCCGACACTAGAAGTGAAAAACAGGGCAGAGAGTACAGATTCCATGTAGAAGGCTGCAGGGACATTTGCTAGCAGGGGACAAAGGCGGTGTGATCTGTGGCATCTCTCCAGGCTTCTGCAGTTGTAAGACAGGAGCAGCAAGCACGTGCATCATGAGTACCTAGAGGAATCGTGGAGGGCAACCTCCGTAATCACCAGCTGAAAACAGTCCCTGGGAACTGTTGTCTGGACAGCAAGTGGTGGTCTCTCCCCGGAGCAGAACGGTATGTCCTGGCTCACTCTGTGATTGGTCACAGTTACAAGACTTGCAATGTCAAGTCGAATTATGTATAAATATATATATATGGTTTTTGTTTTTTTTTTTTTTTTGGTTTTTTTTTTTTTTTTTTTTTTTTTTTTTGGTTTTTCAAGACAGGGTTTCTCTGTGTAGCCCCGGCTATCCTGAAACTCACACTGTAGACCAGGCTGGCCTTGAACTCAGAAATTCGCCAGTCTCTGCCTCCCAAGTGCTGGGATTAAAGGCGTGCGCCACCACCGCCCGGCATGTATGAATATTTAACCGAACAAACTGTCTCGGCCTTTCGTAAAGTAAACGTTGTGGTTGTGGGCCCCTGAAGATAGTGGAATGTAAGACATTCAAGAGTAAATGGAGAGGAGAGTTGTGTCTGAGTCATTTGTTTCTAATCAAATGCCTTGGCTGTGTGCGCGTGACGCAGCTGCTTTTCCTTTTTCTTTGTCTTTTTTTTTTTTTTTTTTTTTTTTAGATATTTTCTTTATTTACATTTCAAGTGTTATCCCCTTTCCTGGTTTCCCCTCCGAAAGCCCCAAACCCGTACCCCCTACCCCCTACCCCTGCTCACCAAACCACCCACTCCTGCTTCCTGGCCCTCGCACTCCCCTATACTGGGGCATAGAACCTTCCAGGACCAAGGACCTCTCCTCCCATTGATGACATTGATGGCCATCCTCTGCTACATATGCAGCAGCTGCTTTTCACTTTGTCTGTTTGTGCCTTTAAAAATACATATTAGCCCTGTCTTTAAAAGCAGTAGTAAATGGTAATGTGCAAGTCTCTCTCTCTCTCTCTCTCTCTCTCTCTCTCTCTCTCCCCATCCCCCCCCCCAGGAGGACTGTATTATTAAGGAGGGGAAGTCTTTCACACTTTGTCACAACAGACTGAAAGGGGCCTTCTGAGTCTGCACTATCAACATTTGTTTTTGTTAGCTTCATCCATTCCTGGATAAAGAGGAAAGCCAGAAACAATGGAGGTGACAGATAATGTGGTCTGTAACTAATGGGAGGGTTTTAGCTCAAGAAATATCAGTGTAAAGAGATGCAAGGAAACTGGGTCAAAGGGAAGAAAAACCTGTACCACTTATGTTTAAGAGTGTGTCTGCTGGGTTCCTTTGCAGCTGAGAACTAGGGAGTAACTTAGATATGCTGTTTTTATGTTCTTACCTGTACTGTTTAAGACATGCATGTGTCTGTACACGGGTGTGTGTGAGTGTCTCTGTGTGTGTGTGTGTGTGTGTGTGTGTGTGTGTGTGTGTGCATATATGTTTGTGTGCTTTCATCATTGTATACATTCTAATGCTGCCTGTGTTCCTATTAAATGGTGCCAGTGGGTGGCTGTAAAGCAGATAAGATTTATCACCATCATTTATGGAATATCTTGGGAAAGTTTCACAATAGACCCCACTAACATCCCATTAGGGGCAGAAGACCCTGATGAGAATAAAAGCATCACTTAATCTGAGATGACTTTTTAAGTTCTGGAATATTCCCAATAATTTCTTGTTCCATAGTATCATAGTGTGTTTTGATTAACTTATGAAAATCATTTGTAGGAAAGCATAATATGACAGAAAATAATCAATTTATGCTTTAAACATGTTTTCTGTGGAATAGACCTGTTAAAGAAAATCATGGAGGATTCTGGTTTTGCAAGAGGAAAGGGAATTTCCAGTAAGGAAATGAATGCAACAAGAGTTTTGAAACAGCAAGGGATATTGAGAAACTAACCATTATTCATAATTAATTTATTAATTTTTATCTATTGTTTACAAAGTAAATATGGTCATGCATTCATTGGTATTGAAAAGATAACTGTTTGAAAAAGGATACAGCTTTCTGACTTTTGTGTATGTTTTCTGTGTGCATATTTGTGTTTATACATATACATGACTTGCTAAGATGTTTCACCTTGTTAATCTGTAACATAAATAAGAAAAAGCAATATACTTGCTAAAGAAAACCTTTGAAGAACATAAAAACTTAGTAGACAAAGTAAATCCTGGTAACCTGCTTGTTTTCTATTGAGAAACAGAAGGGGTGGATGCAAATGGGGAGGGAGGGAGGGAGGAACTGGGAAGAGTAATCAGGGTATATGATGTGAGAAAAAAAATCTATATTCAGTAAGAGAAATAAATAAATCACAACAATCAAATGAAAAAGTCTGAGAAATTTCAATTGCCTATTTCTATTAATTCATCTGTAGCATACATTCAAAATTTTAGAGATACATTTTTCTTATTAATCCTAAGCCTATGCTGACACTGACTTTCACATCATAGTAGAAGAACCTCAATAAAAGAATGAGAAAAAAAAATTATTATTTGGCATAAGGTAAGGACTGAGATAAGGCTTGGTATAAATATGTGGAACTCTGCCATTACAGCTGTCTTTAGCAAAGACACACCTCTAAGTAACAAGTTATGTGTAAAGAATCAAAAACCATTAGAGTATGAAGAAACCCAGGTGCTAATTTTAACCAAGCCCAGGGATTACAGTGGAGACAGATGGCGTCTAGAACAGATAACAGACGTGGTCCTAAGGCGTTTTGAGCATGGTACAAAAGATTTCCTAAGGATCCTACCTTCATGTGCTGTTCTAATTCTGCTATTGGACATTTATATATTTAGTCTATGAGCAGTACCATCCCTCATTTGGTGGGCTCCATTTTCCTTCCTCTTTAATTCAGATTAGGATATGGTACCTGACTCTTAATGTACATTGACTCTTTTTCAAGTCTATTGTTCCAAGTAAAATCTATGGATAATCACATCATTATAAACAAAGTGTGTATAAATGCAAATACATTAAATATAAAAGTTTACGCTAAAAACGGGGAGCCTACAGGAAACAAAAGTTACAATTTAATACTTAACACAATTTTCTTGTTGGTAGATGTAGAAAAGTGATTATTTTTTTTTTTAGCTTTTGTTTTATAGGTAACATGAGTTTTGTCTTCCCGGGGCTTTAATAAATATTCTGAAAGAGATTTGCCTTATATTTTAAAGATTATTTGGAACATTATTGAAAAATAGAGACCAGCTATAAGACTCAAAGATGTTCAAGGCAAGAATCATGCCAGTTTTACTGTTGTTATGTTTTAGTGTTTGGGATTAGGTTCAGGGGTTCTTATGTGCTGGGGGAGTCCTCTGCCACTGAGCTACAGCCTCAGACCCAAACTGGGTTTTCTACTATGTGTGAAGTTTTTTTTTTTTTCCTTATAAAAACTAAAGACAATGAATGGCAACTCCTGCTTGCTCTTCAGAGGTCTACAGGAGGCCTGCCTCAATTGAGGTAAGCCTGGGAGACACAGTGAGATCTATGCCAGAATGACCAACAGTGAAGGCCATGTATCAAAAGAACGAGACAGACAGACAGACAGACAGACAGAACACCACCCTCACGCACCCAAAAAAAAAAAAAAAATCCCCACTGAGCCCAATTCTTTTTTTTTTTTAATCATTTAAATTTTATTTAATTAATGAATCATTTAAATTATCTTTTCTTTTTTTTTTTCTTCTTAATTGGTTATTTTCTTTATTTTCATTTCAAATGTTATCCTCTTTTCCATCACCCCCAGGAAACCCCTTATCCCATTCCCCTCCTCATGCTTCTATGAGGGTGTTCCCCCATATACCCACCCACTCCCACTTCCCCGCCCTCGAATTCCCCTACACTGGAGCATTAAGCCTTCACAGGACCAAGGGCCTCCCCTCCCATTGATGCCTGACAAAACCATCCTCTGCTACAAATGTGGCTAGAGCTATAGGTCCCTCCATGTGTACTCCTTGGTTGGTGGTTTAGTCCCTGGGAGCTCTGGGGGAGGGAGGTTTGGTTGCTTGAAATTGTTGTTCTTCCTATGAGGTTACAAACCCCTTCAGCTCCTTCAGTCCTTTATCTAACTCCTCCATTGGGGACCCTGTCTGAGCCCAATTCTTACACTAAAGTATCTGGGAAGTGAATATATGACCTTCATCTTCTGTCAAAAACCCCGCCTGCTGCAACTGTTTTTTGTTTTGACTCGGGATTATCCTATTGATAGGTACATATAAATATGCATGGTTTAGAAAGCAACCCATAACCTTTTAGTAAAAGAAATGAAGTAATTTAATCACCATACAGTTGGAAATAATTATATTCCTGTGATAACTAAAGACACCAAGATGAAGGAAAATAAGAGAGAGGGGTTTTTTTCCTCTTATTGTTTTTATCGAATTCCTCTTCTCTATAGTCTAGATAGTAATCTAAGCAATTTTGTGGAAGTATTACATTTATTTGTTACAAAAAAGTAGCAATCGTGTTTATGGGATTTATAAGTAAATGACTTCAGAGCATTGCCAACAAGTGTTCTTGCTCAAAGGTCTGGAGTCGTTTCTGTCCCTGGCATCACTATCTTTCTCCCAAGACTGTCATGGGGCTGAGTGGTTTTGTGAAGGGATGTTTTACATGTGAATGCCTTAAATTGACCCTGTTTGCCCAATAATGATGGATAATTGCCTTGATCTCCCTGGGAAAGTGTTTACAACTTTTTCCTCAGTCCTCTGAGTCAGCTTCTAAGGCTTGTTTGTTGTGACTTGGTCATAACCTTCGTGGAGAGTAAGGATGTCTCTCTGGGACAACAAAGAGATGCTGGGGTCTAGCATCTGTATGGAAATACGTATTTTCTGACAGTTTCCTTCCTCAAGTATTAGGAGAGTTTAGTAACTTTAAGCAGAAGAGATTCAGCAGCAGATGTTTGACTTTAGAGTCAAGCAATTTGAATGATGGCCTACCCACGGAGGACAGCGACACAATAGTGCTCCAAAGCAGGATCCACACACTATGACATGATTTATTGAGACACCAGTAGGCACCTGACAGAGGACAAGGTATGAGCAATGCAACAAGAATTGAAAGGAGATAAGATAAAAGTTCTTGATAAGTTGTCCTGTAGAGACAGTATAAATTTGAAGCACAAATTTAAAGTTGCAAATGAAGATAAGCCCTATGAAGGGAAGCGATGACCTCATACAGTGGCTCAAGGGATGATTTCCCAGAGGAAGTGGTATTTCACTAGACATCTGCAGTTAGAGGATAGTTGTTGAGAAACAGAAAAGCAAATGGCTCCTATCAGAGGTGGGTGGGGACAGAAGGCAAAGGAGTAGGCGCTATGAGACAGGTTGTGAAGGCAGGTAGAGACCTGAAGACTACACTGAACTTAGAATTAGATAACGTGCCTAAGACTCTGGTCTGCGCCCGGTACCACCTGCAAACATCTGGTTCCAGCAGAGAGAAATATTTGGTTTATGATTGTTCGTTAAATGTCAGTTGCAGCCGGGCTGGGTGTAAGGGAAGAAAATTATTAGAATGAAGAAGCCTTCTGAAGAGTTTGGCTTTTGGAAAGGAGAAGAAAGGGGTTTAGTGGTAGGTGTGGGAGGACCTGTGGAGTGGAGTTTTATTTTTAGATAAGACTGACATCGACGTTTTACAATAATAATGGGGGTGTTGACTATACAAAAGACATTTAGATTTCTCCAAAGACTAGAAAAAACTAGGATCTCGAGCAGACTTAGGAAAGACTACCTTGGCCAGCTTTAAAAACTGGTACAGAGGAAAGCAGGGTAGCAACCCTGGTGAACTTGATCTTACAGAAACAAAGCAATAATATTCTGCCTACTCCCTCCTTTTGTAACACTGGTTGTGGAAAGCACAGAGATATTGCAAAACTTGGAGCCCATGGAATACAGGATTGATTAAGCCAAGTAGGACCCTTGAAGAAGCAAATACCAAGTTTGAGCTAAGAATAAAGTTTGCTGATTTGGGAAAGAACACCTTTCCCACAGCTCATAGGAAAAGAACTTTATAGACAGAGAGTAGGAGATGGAGCCAGGGGCCTTCAGGGGGGACAGGTTAGAGACCCATGGCTCCTGTGGACATCTGTAGTCTAAGTATTTTGTTTTGGGAATAACAGCACTGTAGATGTGGGATTTATGGCTTTCTGATTAGATGATTTCTGTGTGGTAAATCTTCCTCTTTCCTTAAGCTAAATGAGTAAATATATATATATAATTTTGTTTGTTTGTTTGTTTGTTTGTTTTTAAATGAGCAATATATTGATTTTTATTCTGGTGTTTGTTTGATAAAAGAAGGGGTGTTTGAAGTAATTACCAACTTTAATTACTGATAAAAATGTAAAGAGCAGAAGCTCCTTGATAGTTCAAATTTGTCTATTTCCCCCCCTCTTAGAAATCATGCCCTTCTCTCTCCTTGGACTCAACAGCCCTACAAGTACTGAGACTACTGCACAAAGTACGTTAAGAAAATGGTTTTCAAGGCAATGGGGATTTGTGTGTATGATGTGTGTGCATGTGTTTGCGCTGACATTTTTTGCCTTGCTCCTGTGACGACAGAGCTTCCACTAACCTGGAAGCAGTAAGCCCCAATGTTCCTCCTGTTCTACTCCTCATCATGCTGGGACCCCTAGGAGGTGCAGCCATACCTGGCTTCTTAGATGAATACTGGGATTAGAAGTCAGTCCTCTGCTTAACCACCAAGTGCTCTTGCCCAATGAGAGCATTCTCCCCCGACTCCAGTGTTGGAGATTGGTTCTAGGGCTTGGAATTAATTCAGCTCCCAAAATCGGTGTTCAAAAGCTGAAGCTTCTTGACCCCAAATGGTTTTTGATCAGTCAATAAAGAGCCAACGATCAATAGTTGGGCCGGTAGACTGAAGCGGGACCTTTGGATTTGCAGGGTGGGGATGGAGAGGAAGAAAGGAAGAAGGAGACATCACCATGACAGGGAAGTAGAAAGACCAGACATAAAGGACCACTGACATGTGAGAATCAAGAAAAGTGGCCACACAAGCCACCTCCCCAGTTGTGTTTGGAATATCAGAGATGAAACATAGATTTTAAAAGATGTTAACTCAGGAGGATTGGAGAGAGTGTTTGCTAGCAGCGGGAAGGATTAGAGCTGCCCAGCCTCTGTGTGTGTGTGTGTGTGTGTGTGTGTGTGTGTGTGTGTGTGTGTGTGTGTTTCATTCACTAATCCAGAGGGCTCTGGCTGGTGGCTGGGAGTGCAACCTGCCAGAAGCACAAAGCAACTTAATCAACTACTGCTAAACTCTAGCATAGGCAATCTTAAAACAATTGAGAGGAACTCGGCTGTAATAGTTTAGGATTATGTAATGTTGATACTGATATGTTAGCATGCAAACAGGATTTCAGTCCTAATACTGTCATGTGTATGTCACACTGAAACAAAAGAAAGAAGAAAAGGAAAGAAGAAAGAAAGAAGAGAGATAGAGAGGGAGGGAGGGAAGATAGGGAGAGAGGGACTGAGGGAGGGAGAAAAGGGGAAACAAAAACATTGCAATTACTATTAAGTTGAATCTCACTCATGTGTGTTAAGATAGCAATAAAGGTCTATTACAGACAAAACAAAGTCCTAGTGAAGAGAACAGTATCTGTGGTTTGATAAAACCTAATATCCTACTTGGGAAGGGTCAATCATTGGACAAGAGACCACCTACCCTTGGGAGGGCCTGTCCCTAAGCCATGCTAAGGAGATACACGGTGTTTTTCCTTTAAGGGGAAACTGCACGTTTCTTCCTAGAGTCCCTACCCGGAACATGGTAGATAATTGAGCTGTAGAGATGGATGCAGCTTCATATACTGGCCCACTTCTCTAAACTATTTAGAATGTATAACTTTTCTTCTCCTATCTATTTTCTAAGCATGCTTTCTCTCAATAATTTAGGCATCCAAAGATAAGGACTCAAGCCTCAATACCCTCAGGCTTAGTGTAAAATAGAGTGGGTAAATTAAGTATTGGTTCACAGTTGGTGACACCTCAAAGTATTTGTTGCTCAGTAAGTTTCAGGAAGTACTTCTACATAGAACTACTTTTATTGATTATTTTCTGTCAATTAGCATGACTATGACTAGAATGTGTGCTATGTGTACTTTGTTCTCTGAGAATTTGTAATCTGGTCCAGACGACAAATTAAACACAGTGAACATTTAATGACAAGAGTTCTCCTATCTGCCTGGAGTGCACTCCAGTACCACCAGTAGATTTTCTCATACCTGTACACAACTTTGATAAAGTTTAATTCATGGTCATTGAAAATAAGATCAAAGTAGTTAATAACACAGAATATGGAAAAATTATAACAAAATACTGCAATAAAATTGATTGACAGCATTGCTACCCATGTGCTTTGAGGAACATATGTAGAATAAAGCACAACTCAAACACAAGCAGTGAATGCTGTGACTTCTATCCTGATAAGCATGGCAGTTCCTACCAGATTAATGTGCCTCAAGGCCCAGTCACATATGTAGCATGATATGCTGGACAAAGGGTCGATTAAAATCCTGAGTTAGATGGCACAGAGCCACGCAAGATTCCATCATGCTACTCAGAACAGCTGCACAAGGGTAAAATGTTAATCATTTTTCTTTGCAATGTTCCATTTCTCTTGTCTCTGGATAACTGAAACCATGGAAACGGAAAGCCATGGCAAGAAGGGACTTCTGCTTCTTAGTCTGTGCTAAAAAGACTGATCGTTCTAAGGTTTTATGTTTGTGGGGCTCTAAGATGACTAGAACAACTTAGCCCTGAAACATAAGTAGAGGAGTGAGAAATTAGGAGAGAGAATAGATTCCAAATAGAAGAAACAAAACAAGCAAAGGCATAAGACAGGAGGGAGCAAGGCACGTTGTTATACTACCCTGATAACGGCAATGCATTCGTCCATGTTCTCATAAGAGGAAAGCAAGAGAATGCTGTTAGGCTCTAACAATATTTAAATCATTCTTATTAGCATAGTAAAAAGATAAAAGAGGGTTTTGAACACCCCAGATAATAATATAAATTATTATACCATTCAGCAGTTTTTAATAACTAATGGCCTGATCTTTAAATACTCCTTTTACTCAGCCTCTAGATTTGTGTGTTGGTGGTGAAAGAATGGTCACACAAAGAAAACTGTGGTTTGTGTCTCCATAACTATGAAATACCAGTGAGGGTAATTCAAAGCTGCTTTGCCAACACCTGGATCTGGAGGAAGTGGGGACCGGATAGTTGCAAGACTGAAAATGGGCACCAGATGAGTATAGACAGTGCCTGAAGATGAATTGTGTTGGATTAATCATATAAACTTCTGTACATGTCCTTGTCACTTAGGAAAGATAGTTAACTCTTCTAAACTCAATGCTTACATAAATAATAATGATGTCATGCTCTATATAATATTCATGTGTTCACAAAATAAAAGATCAGCCAATAATGAGCTGAAACCGTTTTCTAGCAAAGTATAAGCGTTCGGTGAGTGTTAGCCATTGCTGTAATGAAAATTTAATATTGGATATAGTTAGTTGCTCCAATCCAGCAGAAAGGATGGAAAGCATTATATCTAAACTGAGAGAATAGTGTTATAGCGTTGATTTATATAACTTGTATGCAAATTTTGCCTATGAGAAGGAAATTTTCCCACCTTGCTTTGAGTATAGGAAAGTTGTATAATTGCACTTGCTTACCAAAGTCAATTAATATACTTTCACTCAAGGAATTTTCTGGATTTCTCAATACTACTCAACTGTTTTACACAGTAGTAACTTTAAATAACAAGATTATAAACGTGAGCAAATTTTAAACATACTGCTAATATCTTTATGTAGATCACAGTCATCTCAAAAAGGGTCTCATTGAAAGTCTATCCTGTATTGAAAAAGCCCGTAATTATCAGCAGCCTACCTTATAAGAGAATGAGAAAACTATTTTTTTATCATTATAAAATAGATAATACTGCCATGGTGGAGAGGTACACACCTTTAATCCCTTGAGAGGCAGAAGCAGGCAAGTCTCTGTGAATTTGAGGTCAGCCTTATTTACAAAGAGAATACCAGGAAAGCCAGGGTAAAAAGGAAAAACCCTGTCTCGAAAAAACAAATAAAGATATGGGTAAACAAATAAACAAATAAATCCCTAGGTCAAACGACAGATGTGCAATTGGCTAAGGATGTCGTCTGCCTGCAGCTAACACAATAATCTACCCCCTCGCACTTTTGTTCACATCCCCGGGGCACTGAACCTCCTAGAAAACATGAAATGCAAAGTGTTCTTTTTATTATTATTATTATTATTATTATTATTATTATTATTATTATTGATTAACTAGTTGGTTTAGTTAAAAATAGAAAATGGCACTGTGGAGACACTCTTTGATTAGTATCACAGGTCACAGGCTTGGGGGCAAAGCCTGAAGCTGCAAACATCGGAGTGCAGCATATGGAAAAGAGGGTTTGCTGTAGGGCATCCATCTGAGTGTGAGCCCGTGAACTGATGGAATCAGGGATACAGGAGAGAAGAGACTTCCACTCTGGACACATGTAGATGAATGTCTTCTAAAGGTTGGGACACTGACTAAGGGTTTAAGCTGGCAATGTATGTCACTGAACTTTTCAACAAAAGCTTTTCAATGATACCCTAGAGAACGGTGAGCAGGCCTCAGATCAGTTCCCCAAAGTGTGTGCATGGATAAGCGGATGTAACCATAAACTAGAAGTACCAAACAAAACAAAACAACAAAAACAGAGGCAGTATGCCTTGAAAATGTTGAGAAACAAGACAAAAATAAATCCTTCTGTATAATCTGAGGGAAAAACACAGATCTGAAGCTCATGAAGACACCCTGCATGCTGGGTCAGCATCTCAGGATGTCTATGGCAGGAAACTTGCTGTGTCTCTGACATTGTTTTCTTCCTACCACAAAGAGATTCTAAACTGTGAGGATTTTTTATATATAAAATATTGACTAAGAAAGATTTTAATGTTTGATATGTCAAGAAAATATGTTGTCATTGACTATAGTCCCCATACTGTGACCATACCCTAGATACACGGAAATTTTTATCCTGTAATCAGTGTCTCTCTAGTCTTGCCCCCATGGTATCACCTCCCATTGGTTAGAATACTTAGGATGAAATCCATGAAAGATGAGAAAGGATGTGTCAACATGGCGAAAAAGAAACCCTTGCCCATATATAGCTAATGTGGACATTATGGAAAATAGGGCTTCCTTAAAACAATAGGAATAGACAGCTATTGGATGGATCACAGGGCCCCCAATGGAGGAGCTAGAGAAAGTACCCAAGGAGCTAAAGGGATCTGCAAACCTATAGGTGGAACAACATTATGAACTAACCAGTACCCCGGAGCTCTTGACTCTAGCTGCATATGTATCAAAAGATGGCCTAGTCGGCCATCACTGGAAAGAGAGGCCCATTGGACTTGCAAACTTTATATGCCCCGGTACAGGGGAACGCCAGGGCCAAAAAGTGGGAGTGGGTGGGAGGGTATGGGGGACTTTTGGGATAGCATTGGAAATGTAAATGAGGAAAATACCTAATAAAAATATTTTTAAAAAAACAATAGGCCCCTCCTTAGAAGTGGGAACAAAACACCCTTGGAAGGAGTTACAGAGACAAAGTTTGGAGCTGAGATGAAAGGATGGTCCATGTAGAGACTTCCATATCCAGGGATCCACCCCATAATCAGCATCCAAACGCTGACACCATTGCATACACTAGCAAGATTTTATCGAAAGGACCCAGATGTAGCTGTCTCTTGTGAGACTATGCCGGGGCCTAGCAAACACAGAAGTGGATGCTCACAGTCAGCTAATGGATGGATCACAGGGCTCCCAGTGGAGGAGCTAGAGAAAGTACCCAAGGAGCTAAAGGGATCTGCAACCCTATAGGCGGAACAACATTATGAACTAACCAGTACCCCGGAGCTCTTGACTCTAGCTGCATATGTATCAAAAGATGGCCTAGTCGGCCATCACTGGAAAGAGAGGCCCATTGGACTTGCAAACTTTATATGCCCCAGTACAGGGGAACACCAGGGCCAAAAAGGGGGAGTGGGTGGGCAGGGGAGTGGGGGTGGGTGGGTATGGGGGACTTTTGGTATAGCATTGGAAATGTAAATGAGCTAAATACCTAATAAAAAATGGAAAAAAAAAAAGAAATGCAACTTAAAACTGCTTTGATATTTGTCTTAGTCGCTGTTTTATTGCTGTGAAGAGACAGTATGGCCAAGGCCACTTTTATAAGAGAACGTTTCTAATTAAGAGCTTGTTTCCAGTTTCAGAGGTTTCATCCATTACTATCACAGCAGATGAAAGCTACATCCTGATCCATGGGCTGAGAGAGAGAAAAAAAAACAATAGGAATAGAACTCTTCTATAATCTGGCTATTGGGTGTGTTCTATGGATATGAAGTCTGCAACACTATTTATAACCAAGATATGGAACCAAATTAAGTACACTTCCAACTGTTGACTGGCTGAGGAAATGCGCTGCACATACATGATTTTAGCCATTAAAAAAAAGGAAGTATCTGCGTTTAAAAAGACATTGATTAACCCAAAGGATGTTATACTGAGAGAAATGAGCCAGGCACAGGATGAGAAACACCATATGGCCTCAGTCACGTGGAATGTAAAATAGTTCATCTTACATACCTGGATGGTAAATTGCAGTCCCCAAAGACATTGTGGAGTTGATGGAGTTGGTGGTTGGGGAGACAGTGGTCACAGGGCACAAAATTAGTTACAGACAAGGAATACGTTCAAAAGGTGCATTGATTGGGCAGCATGCTGATTGTAATTAATGGCAAGATTAGGAATCCTTGAAAGGTGCTATTGGTGTTTCCACCACAAAAAAAGTAACTGTGTAAAAAGATTCATGTGCTAAGTGGCTGGATGTAGTAGTCTAATGCCATGTATATGTGCTTCAAGATATCACACTGTACATACATACAATTATATCTGTCCATTTATAAACCAGCCACGATACAAGCTTTAATGGTGGTTGGCTTATAAACAATGGTTATGTGAAGCATTCTGTCCTACTCATTTGTGATTATAAATATCTATAAATTTTGAAAGGCATAGAGCTGTATCATGTGAAAGGTAGAGACTATTTCCTATTTCTTACTTTTTGACAGTTTTACTAGGGTTAAACCTAAGGCTTTGTGCATCCTGGGCAAGAGTCCTACCACTGATCTCTATCTCCAGTTTTTCTCTTCTGTCTTTTACTCTAAGATGGAGTCATGATAAGTGACACGGTCCATAAGCTTGAAAGTCTCCTGTTTCACCCTCCCCGGTAGAGTAGCTAAGATTACAGACCTGGTCCACCAGTCCTAACTCTATATATTCATTTGCATATTATCTTAGTAATGAATTTAATTAAGTCTATGAGTCTAATTCCTTCATTATTTAATCTAGTTAACATGGTTACTAGATAGAAGCCTCTTAAGGAGCAATACTCAGTGTTGCCCTCTGTCCTACGTTCCAGCATATGGATGCACAGACACACACAGGCACACACATGGGAGCGGAAAACAGACTTGTTTGTCTTGTTTGTTTGCTTGATTGATTGATTGATTGATTGATTGATTGATTGATTGTAACAAGGTCACTTTGTGTAGTCCAGTATATCTGTGAATTTAGATTTCCCTGACCCTGTTACCAAAGTGTTGAGATAAAAGTTATATGCTACCATGCACAGCTTTAAGAAAGATCTTAAATTGATATGTTTGGCACATGTGATTATTGACAAATATTGAAGAAAAGCTTATTTTTGAACTAAGGTTATATTTTCTCTTGTATCTGAAATAAAGTGCATTTAGTTTATAGAATCATATGTATTTAAAACTGTGTCAAGGAAGTTTTCTTAAAAACTAATCTATGTGCAAAGAGAAAGTTATGTTCCAATGATCTACTCAAAGGAACATGGCAGAAATAAAGAACAAAACACCAACAGCAAATAAAGTAACACCAATAACCAGAATAAATGAAATGGAATATTTTAAGCCTGGATAATTTTTCTGTTTTGTTGGATATCAACCCAAATTTGAACAAGACTGGGAAAGTCTCATGATGCCTATTTTAGAGTGAATTGATGCCATTTATTCTATTATTAAACCTAAGTTCAAACAACTGTATTGTGTGTGTGTATGTGTATATATTCACATATATATATATATATATATATATATGTATGTATATGTGTGTGTGTGTGTGAATTTTACCATATAAAAGACAGAATACTAGGGAGCTAGACAGGTGGATTAATGATTAAGAGCACTTGTTGCTTCTGTAGAGGACTTGGATTCAGTTCCCAAAACTTACATAGTGGGTCATAACTATCTGTCATTCAAGTTCTATGGATCCAATACTCTCTGGGATTCCTGGATACCAGGCATGCTGTCTTGGACACGTGGTGCACATACATGTAAATAAAACATTCATACACGTTTTTTAAAATCTAAAAAAAGGTAGAATAGCTGATGATAATACTAGACTAGAATATAAAAATGTTCTGACTGCAATGAAGTGGATCTTTCCAATCTATCGCTATGAACGTGACCAGGAGCTGGGGCTTGGCAGTTCAATCTTCAGGCAGATTGAGTCATAGTTTTCCTTTCCTTTACATCCAAGGTCTGGTTCTCATTGGAGGGAGGTTTTAGATTCAGCATATAAACAGCTGCAAATATTTGTCTTTGGTTTTCCTTTGTGAGATATCTATAATAGTCTAAGAAAGTAGAGCGCATTTAGCCACAGCAGGAACTTCCTGCAAAAATATAGTGAACAACTCTGCCCCTTTTATAAACATACCCTTTGTTTCTTCATAGGTTCTAGAAATCTCTCAAATGTTTGAAGTAGAAACTTGCTCATCTGAACAGAAACATGTGTGTTGCATCTGTCTTTACTGACCAGTAGAAATATAAACAATATTTTTAAATGCTAGTAGGACTCTATACATTCACGTAACATGCTGAAGGCATCTACTACTAAGGAGATGAATTACACAAAAATTGGATAATCTTTGCAAGACATAGAGGTAGCACAGCAGAGCTAGCTGAAAGTGAAGAATAACTAATAGAGCTATAACCCTAATAGATATCCATGAATTATAGATAGTCAGGTATGTAGCTCTAGTACAGCCTGTTCCTAGCATGTGTTAGGTCCTGAGTTCAACAACCAGCATCTATATAAACAAATATAAATAAATAAATAAATAAATACATAAATAAATAAATAAATAGAGTTATATTTTATTGTATTCATTATAGCATATTTTAGAAGAAAATATTTTATCAAGATTGACATAGTTGATAAAAGATATTTAACATGCTTTGACTGAAAGATTAATTAAGGCCAGATAGAAAATAAAATAATAATAACTGTTTATTCTTGACCAATATTTATATTCATATTTCCAAGACCAAGATTGATTATTTAACTTCAAAATAACACTAAGTATAGCAGAATTAACAAATAATTCTAGTGTTCAAGCTAAAAGAAAAGCCAAATGGAAGCTAAAATCCAAACAACTTGGTTACTATAATTTTGTAATAATTACTGAACAGAATTTTTAGGCAATATGATCAGGATAAACTAGTAAAGGTGTGTGAAACATGAATCTTAAATTTGTGGGAAAATATCTTAGATTCAATTCAAATTAGGTAAAGATTTAAACGTGAAATATTCCTAGAAAATATTTAGAAATGCATTATCATTGATATTTTTACCATTTTGTGTCAAAAGACCTTTGAGCAAGATTATTAAACATCAGTGATAGCTATTATTAGGTCCCTTTCAAAGTATAATGTAGTCAGAGAGGTTGCTCTTTGTCCCCTTCTATCTCTCATTAGTCAGGTTTTGGAGTGTGCCAAGTGATTGTGTAAATTAACCATTCCAAAATGCTTGGAGCTAGAAGACCAGAAGTGTGACCATGTTGTTATTAGTTAGAAAGAAATGCATATGCTGATGGGTTTTCAGCTCATCTTTAGGACAAAGGATTTTAACAGATATGCCAGATTCTCAGAACTGAGGAGGACTTGAAAATCTTGCAGTGTCATCTGCTTGCTTTACAGACTTCAGACTTAGAATATAGGAGCCAAGGGAGTTAGTGAATTACAATATGTTCCACGACAGTGGCACTGAGCTAAAACCAGGCATCATGTCTCCTTGGTCTCAGCTTTGGGCTATTTTATTAGACCAAAACAAAACCATCATTGATTCAAACTGATGAATGGAAGTCAATTCCTACTTTTAGTTACATGTTTCATCGCCATGGTGATGATATTTTGAACCTATTAGTTGCTGGATTTTAAATTAATTTGCACTTTAAAGTTAATTGTTAAAATAAAAATAATTAGAAAGGCACATTTAGCATTACACACACACTACCATGCTCAATAAGTCATATGGGATGAAGCAACTGAAGAGACAGCAGTTTAAATTTGTACCTCTCATTCCATTTCTTCAAAACTACTAAATACATGCTACAATTTTCACATTGGAGTGATATTCTAAAATATTGTATAATCTTCCCTGATGCCAAATTATGATACACACATTGGGAAGCCAAACCCAGTTATTTTCTATTAAAAAAAAATCTCCTCTTACAGGTTCTTCCCTGCTATCATTATGAAGCAAGATTATAAGACGTGATTTGGCGTCACATCACATTGGGAATATCAGGAAGACAAAGGCAGCTAGCTGTCACATACATGTTGGCTTTCGGTGCACTCAGACCTTGCTGTGAGGAACACTGAGTCATCTGAAATGCAGGGTGTAGAGGAAGCTGACACATTAAGGGACAGAGCACTCATGAGTTCCCAAAGACAGGCAATGGGACAAAGGACAATTACACATGCTCTATTTTGGGACCTAGTTGGGAATTCTTTATTAAGAAATGCACAGCTCAGAAATAAGAAAGAAAGAGAAAGAGAGAGAGAGAGAGAGAGAAAGAGAGAAAGAGAGGAAGAAAGAGAGAGAGAGAGAGAGAGAGAGAGAGAGAGAGAGAGAGAGAGAGAGAGAGAAAGGAACCATCTCACAAAACTTTAATAAGATAACACAATTTTACTTTCAGTACAATTATTATACCTTCATAGGAAAATCATTTTTGAATTATTAAAAAAAAACCTTCAGCTTTACCAAAAGTAAGTTAGTGTAAGAAGATCTAATTAAATATTATGGGGACTGTCAGGTGCAGCAAATAGATGCTTAGTTATTTTATTTGCCATAGCACTACAATGACTGACACATCTGTCTTTTTGGATGCACCAAAACCTATGAAGCTTGCTGTTCTTTGACAGAATAAAATTCAGTGTTTTCTAAGGATTCCTAAAAATGGTATCTGGAATACTGCAAAATAGTGACGCAGCTCATATGACTGTTCTTTTATTTATAATTAAGGTGCCCTGTGTATTCTAATTATAAGAAACTTTTATCTCACCCCATTCACAGACATGATCTAACAGTGATTATGTGGTTGAGAAAAATAAGAATCCGCTGAGAAGCACTTGAAAAAATGTACAATATCCTTAATCATCAGAGAAATGCAAATCAAAACAACCCTGAGATTCCACCTCACACCAGTCAGAATGGCTAGGATCAAAAAATTCACATGACAGCAGATGCTGGTGAGGATGTGGAGAAAGAGGAACACTCCTCCATTGCTGGTGGGATTGCAAGCTGATACAACCACTCTGGAAATCAGTCTGGCGGTTCCTCAGAAAACTGGACATAGTACTACCACTAGATCCAGCAATACCTCTCCTGAGCATATACCCAGAAGATGTTCGAACATGTGATAAGGACACATTCTCCACTATGTTCATAGCAGCTCTATTTATAATAGCCAGAAGCTGGAAAAAACACAAATGTCCCTCAACAGAAGAATGGATACAGAAAATGTGGTACATTTACACAATGGAGTGCTACTCAGCTATTAAAAACAATGAATTTATGAAATTCTTGGGCAAATGGATGTATCTGGAGGATATCATCCTGAGTGAGGTAACCCAATCACAAAACAAGTCACTTGATATGCACTCACTGATAAGTGGATATTAGCCCAGAAAGCTACAATACCCAAGATACAATCTCCAAAACACAAGAAAATCACGAAGAAGGAAGACCAACGCGTGGATACTTCATTTCTCCCTAGAATACGGTATAAAATATCCATGGAAGGAGTTGCAGAGACAACATTTGGATCTAAGACAAAAGGATGGACCATCCAGAGACTGCCCCACCCGGGGATCCATCCCATAATCAGCCACCAAACACAAACACTATTGCATACCCCAGCAAGATTTTGCTGAAGGGACCCCTGATATAGCTGTCTCCTGTGAGGCTTTGCCAGTGCCGGGCAAATACAGAAGTGGATGCTCACAGTCATCTATAAGATGGAATACAGGGCCCCCCAATGGAGGAGCTAGAGAAAGTACCCAAGGAGCTGAAGGGGTCTGCAACATTATAGGTGGAACAACAATATGAACTAATCAGTACCCCCCAGAGCTCGTGTCTCTAGCTGCATATGTAGCAGAAGATGGCCTAGTCGGCCATCATTGGGAAGAGAGGCCCCTTGGTCTAGCAAACTTTATATGCCCCAGTTCAGGGAAACACCAGGGTCAAGAAATGGGAGTGAGTGGGTAAGGGAGAAGGGTGCGGGAAGGGTATAGGGGACTTTTGGGACAGCATTTGAAATGTAAATGAGGAAAATATCTAATTTTAAAAAATGTGGGGAAAAAAAGGATGATATCCTCCAGATACATCCATTTGCCCAAGAATTTCATAAATTCATTGTTTTTAATAAAATAAAAAGGAAAACAAAGAATCCTATACCAAGCAGACATTAAGTTCAAATGAATGACCTAGCTATATTATCATATTTAAAAATCATCTCTAGATCAATGTAACATGCATATATTAAATGACTTTAAACTTAAATTATATCATTAAATCACTACCATAAAAATATGACACATTTAAAATTAGCTTAATATTCCTAACCATCTAGCCCAAGACACACAATTATAGGGTTAAATCTACTTTGCAATGTCCTAAGACACTAATTTTGAGTTGATAGGTGCACACAATTCCACCTATATCAGTAGTTTATTGGGTTGCCACTCAATGTTTTTATTCAGAAGTAAACTGCGCAATCTTCTGTGGAATTTTTGTCCCTATACTTAATGCATTCTTAATACCCTTGACTTTATTGCCAATCCAAGATGTTACTTTATATATTTTGTTGAAATATATGCAATACCTGAGTGTTAGACCATCCAAAGTTTTGACAGTTGGTAGCACAAGATGTTGCTGTATCATCATAGGGCCCTGGATGACAAAAGAAGATGCCTGTGAATTTGCTAAAATTGTAAGTGGAAAGTGGGATCATACAGAACTTAACCTAAGAGCATATACTAGTGTGGTTCTCTGTCAAAATACTCAGTTTAAATGGTGGGTTTGAACGGGAAGTTCAGAGGAGATACATCTGTCTCATTTAGGTTACCATTAAACTAGCCCAGAAATGAGAAGGGGAAAAAAAAAAAAAAAAAACACTTTGTTTTTGTTTTTGTAGCTTGGCAACATGTCCTTATAACAGGGTCACTGAGGGACAAAACATGGGGCCAGGTGTTTCCTATTGCTTGAGATCTCAGCACTAGAAAGAGGTAAAGTCTACAGGAGTGTAGCTGTGCTCTATAAGTTAAGGACACCATAGTCCATTCCTGCTAGAGCTACTAAGGAGAAAGTTTACCAACAGTTAGATCGGTAAAGGTCCAGTGGTAGTAAGTGCAGCAAAGAAAAACAATGCGAACAAATGAAGTATAAGGAGAAGACTGTGGCTATCGTGAAAAGCCTCCAAGGACGTAGTGTTAGCCTAGTTGGTGAGGGAGGCAGGCTGCTGTGACTGCCCTAGGGAGACGTTGGTCCTACATTGATGGTTTGAAAATGGTTCTGAGACAGGAATGACTTAGCTGGTGTGAGGCATGGGTAGAAAGTTAGCATTGTCAGAGTGGAAGGATTGAAAGCAAGTGTAGTCATAGATCTGATCTAAGAGGAACCCAGAGACATTTAGGGCCAGAAACGAACTTGTCTCTACTGATAAATAAACTGAATGCATATGTTGGCTTGTATACATCTTTCCAGGTCGAGTGAACGCTAACAGTTAGGCGAGATCATTATATATTTTTCGCTGCTTTACATTCATACTGCATTAAAATTTACTGAACTTCAAAGATGTCAAATTTGTGTTCTGTGATGTGTCTACCTCTCACTGTGAGCTGAGAAATTTTGTTGATCCTGCCCTCATGATCCACGAATCTACTGCCATGCTTTAATGATCATCTAGGCCGTTGTCAAGTATATCTATAAAGTCAAGGCAAAAGCTTACGTGAATGCCAGGGCCAGGAAGCGGGAGTGGGTGGGTTGGTGAGCAGGGGGAGAGGAAACCAGGAAAGGGGATAACATTTGAAATGTAAGTAAAGAAAATATCTAATAAAGACACATTCAAACATATTAAGAAGACTATTTTTTAAAACATAGCATTTTGTTAGCAAAATCTTATTTTAATTACCTTGTAATACTACTCTATAGATAAGAAAAATGTATTATGCTTCCATAGTTTCTATATATAATTGTAATCTAACTTTGCTATTATTAGGATCAAGATCTGGTTATATTAAGATTTACTTAGCTGTAAACCAATGCTGTCTAAATCTAGAATTGGGTTTTTCTAAAAATGCTTTTGAAAAAAATAAAAACTCCAGCCTCAGGCTTTATTGGCACCCATATGGAATTCAGCAGGTTCAAAGTTGAAGTTTATTTTGAATATTTTCCCAACTTATTAGAAAAGGCCGCTGGAAATAGAAACAGCTGAGGAATATTAGTGGTTTTTTTTTCTCAGTATAATTCTAAAATTTTCATTTTTTAAATCCCAAAGTGACCATGGAAGAGTATTTTAAACCCTTGGATAATTAGGTCATGAAACCAGTTACCCTGGTTATCATAAAGTTAAATATGGAGTTAACTTTGATTGATAAATATCTTGCATATATGAACAAAACTGTGGTGTATAAGTTGCCATGTGCGTACTTTAAGTTTAACACGTATTTATTTAATTGGATGGGTGTTTTGTCAGTTTGTATGTGTATCGTGTGTGTCTAGTGCCCTTGGAGGCTCAAGAGCTGGAGTGACAGACGGTTATGAGTTATCATGTGGGTGCTGGGAATGGAACCTGGGTCCTCTGGAAGAACAGCCAGTGCTCTCAAACTTACATTCATTTTATATGATAGCTGTACATATAGTATACATATAGTACCAAATAGTGTTGTAAAAGTAAGTTAATATCCAATATGAAGTATAAAAAGTATTATTACACGAACCTCACAAAAATATAAAAAATAACTAGATTAAAAATAAAGAACTAATTTTTATAAATAAATAAAAATTTATAAATAAGCAACTAGTAAATGGAATTAAAATAAACTAGATCTTGAGAACATAGAAAAGAAACACAGGATGTACACATAGCAAATAAGCTTTCATCATAAAATGTTTCCATTATTTAAATCAATGTTTTGATATTAATATGAAGACTTTAAATAAACTAAAGAGAAATAAACCTACACCTAACTCTATTAGGAGGAAATCAAAGCCTTGAAGAAATAAATGAGATAAATTCAGCCTATGGTTAAAAAGACAACTATGTAGTTGCCAAATTGTGACTCATGTGAAAACACAAATTCCAGTGCCTTCCATAAGGTTTTAATGGATAAGAAGTTAGTATTACAACAGTGGGGAAAGAGGTACATCCTATTCAGATGATCTGTAAGCTCCATAACTTATTTTCAGTAGTTAATAAAATTCAGCTATATAGAGAGGATAAGTATCAACCAATGATTGATAGGTGATGGATAGATAGATGATAGACAATAGAGAAATCATGATAGGTGATCCACAAAAAGTGGCTTAGTCAGTTCCTCTAAATCAACTAATTATTACCTAATTTGAAGCATATGTTTAAGAGGAAAATTTTTATTATTTTAACAAGCAAATTCACCATGATTCATGACCAGAGAAATGTAAATCAAAACCACAATGAGATATTGTGTTACACCCTCCAGAGTGGCAAAAGTTAGAATGTTTGACAATACACAGTTTTGGAAAGGCTATGGTGCAATAAGTGTCTCATCTACTGTTGGTGAGAATTTAAATAGGGTCACTATTATGGATGGCTTAGAAATATGTCTTATAAATCTTTTCTCTAAAAAAAAAATCCATGCAGTTTATGGGGAGATATGTTAGGGACTGTTTATAACTTCATGGCTTGTAAAAGTCAAATGTTGGAAGCAGCTCTAACATTCCACAGAAGAAAGGATAGGTACACTCCGATACAGTCATGGAATGGAATACTGAAGTAGTGTTAAATAATATATCACACAGCAGACTCTAACGCTGATGTATCTCAAAAACTACAATGCTATGTAAACAAAACATTTGCCAGAGAAAACATGATTGTGCTTTCATAACAAAAAATAGAAACAGTAAAACTAAATAATATATTACTTAAAAAGGTTATGCCAGGTAAGTGATCTTCAGATAACTAGAGCCTAGTATAGGGAAACAGTTTACAGGGAGGACTAAATGTGTAAATCAGTGATGCAGGAACTTGACGTTCACACCAGGTTCTAGTAAGAGGATGCTTACTTAAATGGGAAATTTATTAGTCAGGAGGTGGTGGCACACACCTTTAATCTCAGTGCTCGAGAGGCAAAAGCAGATGAATCTCTGAGTTCGAGGCCAGCCTGGTCTACAGAGTGAGTTCCAGGGCAGTCATGGCTACACAGAGAAACCCTGTCTCAGAAAAAAAAAAAAAAAAAAGATGTTTAAGTAGGATATTTATAATAGATACAATCTGTAAGTGAGACACAAAGTTTAGAAAGAAAACTGTATAGAATATTGGTGTAGTATAACTGCAGAGAATTGTGTATTTTGAATCTTTGAATCAAAATATGTATGGCAAGAATACAGGGTGGGGGGAATGGCTTTGACTCTCATAATGCAAACAAATTGAATCTTTTTCTTCCTTTTACAGTCAAAATGTTACAATATTCATGAGAGTTCATAAGTATCATTATAAGAATTAACTGTGTACTTGGAATTTAATGAGTATAATTTACTTCTCTGAATTCTAGCCATCTGATTTTGTTTTTAAAATCTACTTAATACTCTGAGTCTTCTAGGAAACTAGTAATAGAATTTTGGGTTACCAATGATGAAAAACCCTGAGTCTAACCAACCAATGTTTGGTTAACCCTGTCTGACTTAAGAACTACCCCATAAGAAGGAACCCATACTTGACAATGCTTGGGTGACCAAGAACCAGAGACTAGATATCCCCAGAGGCCTTGGGTAAAGCCAAATACTACTGGCCAAAAAAAAGTAACAATAAAGATTCAAAAACAACGAAGTAACAATAAAATGTCTCCTAAAGATATTCTGCTATACTCATAGATCAGTGCCTTATTCAGCCATCATCAGAGAAGCTTCCTCCTGCAGATGGGAACAAATACAGAGGACCACAGCCAGACATTATGCGAAGAGAGAGTCCCTGGAAGGCATAGCTCTAAATGAGATGTTTCCATCAAATCCTTCCCTTAGAGCTGAGAAAACCCTGTAGAAGAGGAGGCAGAAATACTGTAAGAGACAGAGGAGATGGAGAACTAGGCCCATTAAATGAACTGAGCAAGGTTCACATGAACTCAGAGACTGAAACGGCAAGCACAGGACCTGCACAGGTCTGCACTAGGTCCTTTGTGTATATATTATAGGTTTTAGTTTAGTACTTTTATGGGACTTCTGAATGTGTGGGCAAGTGGGTCTCTAATTCTTGTGCCTTCTCTTGGGGATCTTTTCCTTCTGTTCCATTGCCTTATCCAACTTCAATGTGATTGTTTTGTTTTATTTTATTAAAATTTATTTTGTTTTAAAATGGCAAATAAAAGAAAATCCCTTGAGTTAATGTATGCTTTCTCATGTATGTGTGCATATATGTGTGTGTGTGTGTGTGTGTGTGTGTGTGTGTGTGTGTCCCATCATATGCCTGTTTCTGTGTGTATGCATCTGTGTATGTATGTATGAGTTTTTACCTCTGAGTCCAGTAAAGGCAGAAAAGTTATCATGTAAATTAATAGCAAGTTTTTGATACTTCTAAATTATATGATTCATAGAGGGAAAATGTGTGCCTGAATAACAATGTTACTTATTCAGAACCAAGGCTTAAAAAAGAAAGTCTTCTATATATCTTTGGAAATATTTTTGGCATTTTGGTTTGAATGCTTAGAGTTTTTTTAAAAGATGACTACTTAATTTAAATATGTAATTTGTTTTGCCCTCATGTGCTGTTATTGTGAGTTTGGACCTAAACATATCTTTGTGGTATATTCTCACAATCTGCAGGGTGTCAGTAAACAGAACAACTTCAGAACACAGTAGGAAACTTAAGCATTACATCTGATTATGTTGAACTACCTCATATTGTCTGATATGCTTAGTGAAAAGGACTTGAATTGTACCAAATAGCCCTGATCCTTCCAGTGTGATGACTAAGATATTCCAGTTTCTGAGATGCCTCTTCAGAAACTATCCTTAGGGACTGGACAGTGTCAACAGTTTAGACTCGATGACACCACCATTTAGAAGTATAGCTGTTATCTTGACTTGTTGAGTTCAATCCCTTGAACAAAAAGACAGTAAATCTATTTGCTTCTCACAACCTAATAGACACTTCTTGGCACTTACCTAGTGCAGTAACACTTAGACTTAACCCCAAGTACACAAAAACATAAGACAACAAGGTTTTTTTCCAACACAATTTTAGACCAAGAAATAACGCTTGATTATTAACTTTAAAAAGTACTCTTGGTAGCATCCGTCATCCATAGCCATATATCTATCTCACATCTCCCTGTCTTAAATGAGTGCTTTGAGATTGGACTTTTATTTCATAATCATTCTGGCAAGTAAAGTATGTCTTATTGAGCCAGCTTATCTAGCCTCATATTTTATCCCATAATTTTGCTCATTTAATTGAATCCTCCTTTTTTTAAATTGATTCATTTAGTTTTTTAGAATTTCATATGAATATTGTATTTACATCATTCCCCCTCACTTTTCTCCCTCCATCTCCTTTCACATTATCCTCCACTTATTCTCAAATTCATGACCTCTTATTTTTGGTTAATATTGTTTTACACACACACACACAAAACACACAAACTATACATATACATTTAAATATATATAAATTCAACCTGCTGTGCTCATTTAATGTTTTTTTCTGACTTTTATATTTCCTCTTACTTTCAATTTTTATTCTTGACTTGATTTTATATCAGACTTCACTTAGTCTGTTATAATTACTGTTAAGTGAAATATTCCAATTAGTGCTCCTGTAGTAGAATTTTAATCTAGCAACAAGACTGCTCTGGCCAGGGATCAAATCTAAAGCCCTTCTATGTCAGTGTGTTTCAACTAGAATGACACACCTTTAATCCCACTGGCTGGAATACAGACATGTCCTCAGTACGTACCTTTAATCCCAAACAATGAAGATGCGGTTATTGTAGAAGAAAGCAGCCATGTTTGAAAGCAACATCTAATTGAGGGGTAGATAAAGTAATGAGTCAGAGAAAGTTTGAACAGAATGAATCAGAGATAGGATACGCCCAACACTCAGCATAGAAAGTTGAAGTACTTAAGAGAACATCAAAATAAAGAGAGGCAACTTAATAAAGCAGCATGAAGGGGGCTGGGGGGATTTTTACCAGGACAGTCTTACAGAGAGACTGGTCACAGGTGTAGACAGAATGCGTCAGAGAATGAAAAGGAACCAGAAGATTTGAACAAATTGCTAGAGTTAATTTGAGGCAAAAAAAAAAAAAAAAAAGCAACTCAGTGGGAAGCCAAGAGAAGCCAGTTTAAACTGGTCAGTTTAGATTAGATAGTATGGAGGCTGGCCTGGACCTAAAGCAAAGAAAGAAACACTCAGAGCTCAGCACAAGCCATGTGGTCTCACAACTCGGGTACAGCTCTCATCCTTCCTTCATCCCTTCTTCTGAGAAAATAAAAGTGACTGTTACACGTCCCTCTTTAATTTATCAACTTCTACACAAGTCTCCGAGCTTGTCTTTCACTTTGTTGCAAGTGTTCTAGATTTCCCCAAAAGTGAAACACTTTAGGTTCTATTAAATGCTTATGGGTTTTAAAATATTTGACCAAACTATGCTATATGTTAAAGCTTTTCCATAACTATCTGAAGAGACTAGATCCCAACAGGAGTTTGTTGAAATGATTCTTATCAAAAATTGAAAATAACACTTGTTTTCGGGTAACATCGTGAATTACAAAATTGATTCAGATACTATCTTCTCTTTGTAGGCTGTTATTTAGTCACTGGTGCTGCTACCAACCTCCTGCCGTGGAGATGCTTCAGAGAGCCAAGGGAGTCCAGCATAAAGATGAGTCAAAATGTGCTGTGCCACGTGATTTACCACCCACCTTATGCTGTGCCAGAATTTCTCTCTGCAATGAATTGCAAATTAAAGTAATTATTGAACTATTAAAATATACAGCAAAGAGAAAGCACCCAAGGAGCTGAAGGGGTCTGCAACCCTATAGGTGGACAACAATATGAACTAACCAGTACCCCCAGAGCTCGTGTCTCTAGCTGCATATGTAGCAGAAGATGGTCTAGTCGGCCATCACTGGGAAGAGAGGCCCCTTGGTATTACAAACTTTATATGCCCCAGTACAGGGGAACGCCAGGGCCAAGAAGTGGGAGTGGGTGGGTAGGGGAGCAGGGCAGGGGGAGGGTATAGGGAATTTTCGGGATAGCATTTGAAATTTGAAATGTATATAAAGAAAATATCTAATAAAATAAAAAAATAAAATATACAGCAAATTTCACAGGTGTAATTCAGTATTAAATATTTTAATAGACCATATTCAATTTATAAGTAATATTCTGTTAGAGACTTTCATAAGAATTTGTTGCCTCTGCCAAATCTAGATGAAAGAAGAATTATTTCAGCACAGCGTTCTAAACATGAGTACATGAGAAACTCATTTGTTACTGTAAAGATTGGTTCTGGCTTGAGAAAGTGAAGTGGCTCTCCAAATCGAGAAATTAATCATTTTTGCACTAAAATTTCATTAAAGTATTTCTTTTCTTGTAGTTAATTTATTTTTAAGTACTCTTTGCACAGTTTAATATAATCCACTTGTTAGAAATTATTGCTATTTTGTCTTTTTCAAGTATTATCGATGCCAGGTTATTTTATTATTTCCTGGTATGTGCTACCTAGAATGAAGAAAATATGTTGCATGGAACTGCATTGTCTTATATTCATAAAAACTACAAAATAAAGCAAGCAGAGATCTTTACATTCTTAGAAACACATTAGTGAAGATTACATTTTAAAAGAGCATGGTTTTCTCTACACTTGATGATAATTTAATCGTAAATACAGTACTTGACAATGGCCATGTGAAGTGCAGTTGGGAAGTTAAAGAATTAAATGATAGAAAAGAACGGCAACAAGAAGTCATTTTGATTTTGATTTTTAGCAGTGCTTAGTCAGTGCAGAGCATAATGAATCCAGTGCAGTTCATTGTTTATGGTTTAAAACTCTAACCACTATTGCTACTAGATAATAAGGGTAAGATATGAGCTATGGTGTATGTTTTCATTCATTAGGCTCTGAATATACATTGTCTATGTTCTAATATAATGGACATCACTCTTTTTCCTCCATAAATTTTGTATTTATGAATTATATAAATATCTGGGCTCAGAGTAAATGCCGCTGAGCTATTACTTCATGAATGAATGGCTAGCTCTATGACTCTCAAGCAAATGAGAAACCTAAATTACAAAAGATTGGTTGTATTTTTATAACTTGTGAATTACATCAACTCAAAAATACATTTGGTGAAAGTCAAACATGGAGCATTGTGACAAATATTTTATTTAGTCCCTCTCTATTTGTGTGTGTGTGTGTGTGTGTGTGTGTGTGTGTGTGTGTCAGAGTCTGTTTCTGTACATATAAATGTATATTCTGAGTTTATAAAAAAATACTTTGACTTTAACTTTAATAAACCTACAATACTGTGCACATATGAAGGACGTTGAGAATTAGCATTCTTTAAGAGCTTTTGTTGATCAGTGTTTAAAAGCTTAACAGATCACAAATAACAGGCATATAACTCAATGCCTATTAGACGTCTTTCACTGTTAAACTAAATTTGCATTCTCCCACATGTGATTTTTCAAATGCTTGATGTGCTTTCTTTCATGTCCAGTGCTAAGGCTCTTTGCCTTTGTACATGACCTAGCTCCATTGTCCAGAAAGGCAGTAAGTAATGGAGTAAGGCTTTGTCGGGAGCCAACAGTTGGCAAGTTTGCCAGATTCAACAATAATTCTGCCAGTTCAGCCATTGTTTGGCCTCTTGTGGAAAGACTTCAACACTTTGTGTCAAAATACTGGGCTCCATTCTCATTTAACTAGTTGGAAGGTTCATTCCTTGGAAATCAAGTGAAACCTGAACGCCAGACTCATCCCAGAAAGCATCTTTACCGGTTTATCTTCCCTCGCAAAGACAGTGTAGGGGTAAATATTAGATTAACCTAAGAATAATAAAGGTAGTCATTGGTTTCCGAACATTTTCTCTATGGATATGTGCAGAGATTCTAACACATTCAGAACTGAAGCTCCAGTATCTAAAACCATGAAGTCAATGTACAGTGTTCTGTATGTAGACAGCAGCACAGAATCATGGAGCAACTTTAAGGAGCTGTGACATACAGGCATTTCTAGAAGAGTTTTTAGAACACTAGTGAAATAAACATGAGGAAGGAATGTGTTAAAGGAATACACAAGATTGGGGAAAAAAGTATAGCAATTATGCAAATTACAATAGATTGTTTGTTGCAAGGTGCTTAATATTATAGGAAAAGTCCAGTCCATACTACATAGCTGATGCGCACAAGAGGACAGTGGTGGGGTAAGGATTCAGTTGGTTTAAAGTAGTGACTTGAGCAGAGCTCACACAAAATGGCTACCATCAGTCATACTACAGGGAGGTGAGAGACTGTGGCATGTTGATATCTGGGAGGAGAACATTTACGTTCATTAAAGGAAACATACAGAAAGCTCGATCACATCTCTCCCTTAAATTTTTATTACATGAACTATGAAAGGGTTGCAAAACATGATCTTCAGAATATTGACGTTCAGAACTTGATGAACGCACTCGACTTTTCACATCAGTTTGAAAACCATACATTTAATGGGGATTCTTTTTTTAAATGCCAAGCTCCAGTATAAAACCTGTTAATTATATTATGTGCAATCTGAACTAGTGCATATAGTCCTAAAACTAGGCTGAATGGAACATGAGTTATTAAATATGGACGTACTGATTTTATTTTTTTTAAAAATAGATGTAGTTAAAAATAATTTTCTTAAGAATAGAACTTTGAAAGCTGATACCAGTAATTTGGAGAGGAAGGCTTTCAAATAAGATCTGTTCAAATCATAAGATTTCAAGTGTTGGAACCTTCAACGTATCTTAACATTTGTCTCATTTTTAGTTAATTAAATTTCTCATATTATTTTCCTCAGTTATACACTTTCCATATGATTTTACTATGCTATACTCCATTTTTTAAGTCTTAAAATGATTATAATATAGTTCTATGCTGTTTAACCATAGTACATATTACTATTTAAAGAACAAAATTCAATACAAATAAAATATATCAAAATTAACAAAGAGTTGTCAATGTGGTTCTCAACTTAAGAAGGCCTTAGCATGTGGAAAGCCCTATGTTGGTTTTAAAGACGCCTGGCACAGGGCCTCTGTTCTGGGCAACAGCCAAATGTCTCCAGAAGAGGAGTGAACTCAGTTTATTCTGCTGTCAGTAGTGCTTCTCATTTTGTCACAAGACCAGCGGCCAGTTGTTTAAGTGGGGTGTTGTCTAAAGTATCAGAGTTCAACGAGACAGATATCTTCTGTATCCAATACTAATCTGGATAGCTCTGGGCTGTACATGAAACATGAGAAAGTAACCATTCTGAAATAAGGAATCGAATGGATTCCACAGCGCTCTCATTGCCTGTGCCTGTGTTAAGGTATTCTGAACACCTTTGACCTATCACACTTTAGCAGAAAAGATTGTTTTTATTTAATTCCACTGTCAATGTCATGCAGGCTAATCCTAGTATCTTAAAAGAGATAACTATGTAATCAAATGTGTTATAATAGAAGTGTTCCCTGTGCGACTAAACCATGATGAGAAGAATACAAAGGGTGAAGTCTGCCTCAAAGTGTGCCGCCATGACAGAAGATTTTAATTTGGATAGCAAAGCAAATGGAAAAAAACCCTCTGCAGATGAGACTCGGGAACCACGCTCCATCAAACAGGAGGCTCTAGGAACGCCTTACAACTGCATTTTTTTAAAAATGTGTCTCTGTGAGTGGCATTCACTGCATGTATATTGTCTCTTCAGTTTTCACTATGTTCTCCAGAGGGTCAGAATTCACAAATACTCGAAATCAAGCTCTTACAACAAATTATCTTCAAATCTTTCAAAACCAGAATGTGTTTTCCATCTTGTTGTACAGCAATTCTTGAGGGATTTTAATACTTAAGAAAACATGTGTTTACCATTAAAAAGTAATTAGAAATATCTATTACAAGATAGTCTAAAAACCCAAATAACCAAAAAGACTTTTAATTACATAAATTGAGTTTACTGGGTCATCCACAATATCTTTTTTTTTTTATGTTAAGCTTCTATGGATGTTTTAATATTTGCTCAAATCTTCTTGATACTCTTGACAGCTATTATGAATTTATTTATTTATTTATTTATTTATTTATTTATTTATTTATTTTAGACAGCATCTCACCCTCAACCCATGCTATTCTAGAGCCTATTAGTTAGGCCAAGCTGGCCTCTAACCTGGGGCAATTCTCCCATGATGGCCTTTTACCTAGGTAAACCTCCTGTCCCAGCTTCTTAAGTGCTAGAATTACACATACATCATGCTTTACTATATTCTAAGTTAATGTAGAAATAGTGACTAAGACTTTGCTACACTGCAGGCTATATGAGGGCAGGATGATAATCTCTTTGAATACTCCAGTTGTAAACTACACTTGCGCATGCCCCATAGTACGAGTAAGCTATATTCTCATTGTCTGAGTGTTGGTTTTAAGAATAAGCCTGTGTACAGATTCATATTATGGCTTCAGTTGAACTTCAAAAAGACCTGATGATTTGTGAAATTTCTCAAGCATCTACTACACCCAAATATTCCACTAAGCATATTCCATGTATTTTCTCACATGCTTTACACTAAACATTATAGAGCAGTGTGGTTATTACTTAAAATGTATAGATGATGGAAGAGAACTAGCAAGTGGTGAACTTGAAATTCACATGTGAACGTTGTAGGCTACATGTGTGTACACAACATATATGAATATCTAAAGCAATTGAATTAGGTTGTTTTCCTTATTCAATAAAGCATATTGGGGTGTTTTTTTTAAAATATTTATTTATTTATTATATGTAAGTACACTGTAGCTGTCTTCAGACACTCCAGAAGAGGGCATCAGATCTCGTTACAGATGGTTGTGAGCCACCATGTGGTTGCTGGGATTTGAACTCAGGACCTTTGGAAGAGCAGTCAGCACTCTTACCCGCTGAGCCATCTCACCAGCCCTGGGGTGTTTTTACAAAGGTTTTTAAAATACAAATTTCATTGAAATTAAGTTCTTGAAGGAACACACATAAGCAGCCTGTTTTATAAAATACTAAACCTTTTATTCTTATTAAGCTAAGCAAGTCTATATTTGGCCTCTTATAATAAAAATAGCTGAAGAACTATTGATAACGGTTTTGTAATGATTAAATTATTTCTCCATAATTTAAATTATCATTTCCTAATAGAATGTTAATACTTCTCCCTGATACTTTTACCAATGTCCCAATTTTCTATTCAAATTATACTTAGAAAGTCGGTTAAATTGAGTTTATCTACACACACACACACACACACACACACAAAATAACTGCAAAAGTATTGGTCTCGGGTTAGTGTTTGGATACAAGACAAATTTTTACTAGTTTTCATTGTCCAAGTCATCTTTATCTGTTCAAAAGCACAGGAAAGATCTTCCACAGAACTGAGATGTCATAAGTACATTCTTGCAAACCAACCTGTTGTTTATTTAGCACTCCAAATGACGCTTTGAAGATTTACTAGAGTTTTTAAGGAAAATACAACTGGACTCAGGTTAAGCTAAGCCTAAATAGAGTAATAATGATAAGCTTTTTTACAATGTATGCTCTACAAAGGTAATTTCTTTTAGGTATTTTTTAAAATATTTTTTATTACGCATTTTCCTCAATTACATTTCCAATGCTATCCCAAAAGTCCCCCATACCCTCCCCCCAACTTCCCTACCCACCCACTCCCATTTTTTGGCCCTGGCGTTCCCCTGTACTGAGGCATATAAAGTTTGCGTGTCCAATGGGCCTCTCTTTCCAGTGATGGCCGACTAGGCCAAATGGTGTAGTGTTAAAAGGAACAGGATTTCTCTGAAAAACAGGTTTCATCCAAAGACTGTAATAAAATAGTTATGGTTTCAATATCATAGGATTATTAAATATTTAATTAATTTATTATTTTCTAACTTGGGCTTGTGTCATTTGGGCTGAGATTAATGTTTTGTCCTTTTTGTTGGCTAGAAGGTTAAAAATGTCACATTATTTTATTAAAACCATGTATCGATTTGATTAAACTCTTTTACTTTTAAAAACCATATTTGCAAACAGTATGTTAATGTGTTCATGTTACATAATACAAGGTTACATAAAGAAGCCACCTGTAAAAAGAAAAAGAAAGACAGACTGAGAGAGAGAGAAAGAGAGAGAGAGAGAAAGAAAGAAAGAAAGAAAGAAAGAAAGAAAGAAAGAAAGAAAGAAAGAAAGAAAGAAAGAAAGAAAGAAAGGCAGAAAGAAAGGTGTTTTGTACAAATATACTTTGTCACTGGGTAGTGGCGGTTTAAGCCTTTAATCCCAGGACACAGGAGGCTGAGGCAGGTGAATCTCTGTGAGTTTGAGGGAAGCCTGGTTTACAGAATGAGTTCCAGAACAGCCAGGACTACACTGAGAAACCCAGTCTTGAAAAAACAAATTTAATTCCTGACTTATTCTGAATTTTAGAATTTAAATTGAAGATGAGTAACTGGTACCCAGCTGATGAGAAAACAAACATTTCTCTGGGTGCAGTTTTGGAGTCCAGTCTGTGGATGAACTCTAAACATGAATGTGTGTGTGTGTGTGTGTGTGTGTGTGTGTGTGTGTGTGTGTGTGTGCGTGTGTGTGTATAACATCACAAGATAATGATTCTAGCAAACCCAGAAATCCTAACTCAGTTAACTTTAAAAATTAATTTTTTCTTTCCCCAAGATAACTTATTCATTTAAAAACTGAATTAATTTAAAAAGTATTGACATTATTTGGCTTGAACCAATTTAACTGGCAAATATCATAATACTAATTACTCATGAAAAATCATCACCTGGATTTACTGAGAAATTTCTGCTTTCCTAAGAATTGCAATGGAATACAATATGTATGCCCTCTTGTCAAATAAGTATTATGATATTATTATGACTTATATTCACATGTTTTTCATTGTTCCTGAAACATAACTTCATACTTATTCTCCAAATTTTACGATAAATTGTATTCCACCTATTGTTCCAGTTAACATCCAACTATGATGTGATATATTCAAAATTACACACAAATTTAAAACTAACAAAAGCGTTGAGTTATTTAACGTATTGTTTCTACTTCTTTCTCCAGTTACCTAAAAATTAAAATGGGCAAACTACGGGTACTTGGAGTTTGTGCAGCTGCCATTAAAGAAAGATTTTAGGCAGGAAGAGAATTTCCATGACAACAAATGGAAATGTTTCATAGGAAATGACTGGAAAACCTAGCTAGGATGCAGATCTTATTTGTAATTTCACAAAGTTTTATCTCTACACAATTGCATCAGAACACTTTACATATTAAATGAGAGTTTTAAATAATTTAATACTGTAGTACATTTCTTTGGTTAAAAAAAATTACATTCAAGAAAAAAAAAGGTGTGTTTAGTGTTCATCCAAAGACTGGACTCCAAAACTGCACCTGGAGAAATACTTGTTCTCGCATCAGTTGGGTACCAGTTACTTATCATCAGTGGTGAGTTCTAAAATTCAGAATAAGTCAGAGTGAAGCTGTACTGCGGTCTTGACCTCCTGTCTTCCATTAACACTATTGTAAGACGTCATTTACGTTAATGCTTTAAAAGTTTTTCTAGATCCCAAACAAAGACAAGAACTTAGGTTCTTGGACTATATTTGAATTCTGAAAAGGTGGCAGCACTGTACCTCTGAAAGCAGAATTAACTTGATTCATTCAAAGTTGTACATAAACCATGAAATGCATTTTTGGTTTAGTGAATTTGTTTCTGATACTCTAAAGGGGATTGTCTTAATTTATCTACAAAATTTCAAAACAATTCTGAATAAATAGTTACTATCAAAATGTAAGCAGAGATAAAACTGATAACATGTTATTATTGTACTGGCTCCAAATAGCCATCTAAATATATCGAGTTACAAATAGAACATTTTAGGTAAGACGTATTTCGGATCACGTGGGTCATGACTATTGTGAAGTCTGTGTTTTTAATTGATGTATTTAGAACTTGCCTAAGACTATACCCATTGATTTTTTTTGAAGCTACAAGGAAATATTGCTAGTTAGTTAAACTGATGTTGCAGATAAAAACATGGTTTGATTCTCAGACATTGTTTACTCATTTTAAAAGCCACACGTACTCTAGAAGGATACAAATTCCTATTTTAATGTTCTTGTTATTAACTCAGATAATTTCTTTGCCTAATGACCATCAATATTCATTGCCTGGCATTTTTCTGCTATAACTTTTGGTAATTAGGATTGTTTTAAATGATGCTACAAATATAGGTGAGAATATTAAAATAAATCATACAAGATGGTTATATGCTTTGAAACATTAATTCAATAAAAATCAGAAGAGTTTGTGGAGGTACTAATTTACAATAGTTTATTAATATAATACTTAATTTCAGAAAATCATCTGGCTTAGAATAATGCTTTTCAACTTCTGTTCCTATGAATGACACTGGGTTATTTAATGTGCTGATTTCGCTTCTTTCTCCAGTTATTTAATGACTATTTGTAACAAGTCCTATCTTAAACTCACCTTGTCTGTTTTTATACATCAGGGAACTCGGTAGTATAAATAAAAATAAAATAAAAACATAAATCAGCCGCAAAGCTTTTAAAAATTACAAGTGTACAAATTAATGTTTCAATTACATTGAAAAACATGTGGAAACTGAGCCAAAAATCACTGAGGAGTTACTCAGGATGAGTTTGTAATATTTTGTTTATTTGCCAGACTACTAGAAATTGAGCTCAGAATGCTAGCATTGAAAGGCATCTTGCAGCTTATATTTCACTTAAGTAAGAAAACGTAGAATTTAATAAATTATGCTAATAAGCACAATTTTAATCCAAAACTGATATCTCCCATTCCTTAGCAATAACCTGTGATGCCGCTCTGACAGCCACTTGTTAAGTAGGCACTAGCTCCTTAGATTCTCAGGACAGTCTGTACTGTGGCAAGAGAGACCTGCAGCTGCTTCATCTCAGCATCATAGCTGAAAATCTAATTTAATTCCTCTGCTTAATGAGCTAATCCACTTGCTTATCGTGCCTCTGTTTATGTATTTATGGAGACTCCTTTCACACTCTTCCCCCACAAGTTTCCAGTATAATTGAAGTAACACAACTCTAAGCTTAAGAGTTTAAAAACCATGAAGTAATGTAGAAATCACTACATTTTCTTAACCCTGGGCAGTTGTGGGGTTTATGGTTGGTTGGTTGTTGGTTGGGTTTTTTGTTTGTTTGTTTGTTTGTTTTGTCTTGTTTTTGTTTTCCCCTTACCTTATTTGTAAGACACCCATGATCTTAATACAGTGGAGACAATTCATGAACACCCCCCCCAAAAGAAAAAAACCCAATACAAACAACAACAAAAACAAAGGAAAACCAAAAATGGGGTATTTACACAAATCTAGCAACAAAGAACAATGAAAATTCCATTGGTTCCCTAGTTAGAGGTGTAAATGTCAAAAGAAGCGGAAAGCAAACAGAAGTCCAAGCCGGTGGCTTTTCTTCTTAATCCAACTTTGTGTTCAGCCACACAGGAAGACTCTGGAACCCCATAGTCTTCTGCCATCCCTTCCTTAGAATACTGATTATGTGGAAAATTTAAAGACCCTTCCTGGGGTGCAAATGTTTTCCAGCTGTCAGGACTTGAGCTGGTAGTACAACTAACTTTAAAAAGGCATTGTTTCCTGATTAAGGTATTTGTTCAGAAACTTGCCTTATAGCCCGCTCACATCGTTAATAATTGGTAAATTTATTTTCTAAAGTATCACTGTAAATACTCTTATGCACTAGTAGTACATTTTGTATGCATTCTGGAGTAAGACTCTCTAGTATCCCTTTGTAGACTAAATGAAGCGGTTTCAACATTATTTCAATGCCACTTACTAAATTCTTGTTAGAAACATTGTCATAATACTTAAGAATAGTGCTGAGAATACATACGTTTATTTTGAATAATACACTTACCTGGCACAGCTCCTAAGGAAATTCTGTGGGAATAGTCTCAGGAGGGAGTTTGATTTTCTGAGATACTGCACAAGAGTTTCCCGGAGGCGAGGTGTGGAAAGCTTTGCAATGTGGTCCTGCAGGCAGCGTGAGGTCCAGGCAACAGAGCCCGCCGGTCCTAAGGCAGAAGTGCACGCTGCGAAGAGAGGGCTTGTTCTGAGTAGATGGGGAGTGTTGTCAGATTGTAAGCGATCAGCAGCAGAAGGGAAACATCACAGCTTCCTGTTACATCACCCCGCCCCGCCTGCACTTAGTGTTAGGTTACTTTCTTTCTCAAATAGCTTACCCCAGGAAAGGAGCAGCAACTCCCTTCTCACTCTGACAAGAGCAAGAAGCAGCCTGAACAGACAGAGATCCTTTGCTGTATGAACACATTGTTACCAGCAAAAGCTGGCTGCCTTTCACCTAGACTGAGTTCTGTTAGAACTTGCTGCCTGGGATTTGAAGGCGATCTTGGTGTAAAAGAATCAAAGGAGTTAGGAGTGTGGGTGTGTGTCGAATTAAGGTTCACAGAACAACCAGGAACAATTTATCAGTCACATCTTTTTTTCTTAAATGTGCATGGAATTTTGAGCATCAGAATTACTAATTCGGACTCAATTTTGAGCACTAATATCTGATGCAACTCCACAACCAGTTTTGCATGAGAAGATGAACAGGCTTCGGGCTGTCCTTTCTAGGAGTTCCTGAGTTGTATGTCCTGTAAAGCCAGACTGTGTATAGAGTATGAAATCATTGTACATACTTTTAAATATCTGACATAATTATATCATTTTATATAATCTAAACATTATACTAGTTGTACCTCAAAATAACCTTCAAGGAAAGGTGGCTTTAGTTTAACATGATACTATGAAATAATTTCATACAATAAATGAACTTCAATTTAAAAAAAAGTTTTCCCTCTAAACATAATTATATCATAAAGTAAGAAATCATTGCGTATGATCAGGAAAAAAAGCCTATAAACCTGAAATATACTTGTTAGTTTTATATAATATGATAAATTATGAGATTTGGCAATAATCATAACTCCTGAAGCCAGACAGCACTAAAAGTCACATGATCTTTGCATCAAATGTCTCACGTATAAACTGGAAAGGATGGATAAAATAATATAATTTGTCTGTTTAAACTTTGAATCAACATATTTTATAACATTTAGAAAATGGCAAGTTCTAACTAGCTACTACAATCTTGCTGCTTCACCTTGGAGGAACAGACGAATAGCGAAGCTACTACAACCAAGTAGCAGATGAGGAGCTCAAAGTCCTAGCAGATGAGGAACCGCACTAAAGACACAGGGTGCAGAATCTCTGGATATCGTGTTCCTGAAAGACACCGCCATTTTTAAATGTTTCCTATCTTGATCCATGGAGGAGATTTATTGCAGAATCTTTAATTCTGTATATGGATATAGAATAGGATGCATCCGTTTAGAAATATGGGACATAATTGACCATCTCCATCACTGAAAATGGAAAGTCTGTGTAAGAAGCTGAACTACACAATGTAGTTTTAAGAGACGGCGATAAACTGGGAAGTTACTTTGTGGACACTTTAGTTTTGCTTTCTATAGGGAACTGTTGAATTATATTTTCCTGTGCTGTTTCCTTCAGCTCATGGGGTGAAAAGTCAGCATTATAAATCACTACTGCCTCCTAAAATAATAACTCATTAATCAGAAAAACAGTAAAACACATTCTTGGGTGAAACCACAGAGTTCTGATGTGGAGTCGCATGTTGCACAGGGGCTCAGGAGGAAAGCAGTAGAGAGTAATCATGTCCCCTTGCAGATGTTTATACTCACTGGGACAATACTGACAGAACTTTTAAGTATGATGTTTACAGCTTAAAGTTCAGGCAAAACAAATACTAGATTTTAACTTCTAAATGATCATCATATATGCTCCTGTATCCATTTCTAAGAATATCTGACCTCTGAGACACAGACTGGTGTATACAAAGCTACATACATTTCCAGTAAGTATTAAAGCATTAACATGTTTTTGATTCACTCATTGGATTTGTTCAAACACAGCAGAGTCTTAGTAAGTAAAGGGGTTCGTTCTTTTAGATGATGCCTGAAAGATCACAAGCCGGCAATCATTCTCCTGTATAATAGATATACATGGTGCTGTTGTAAATGGGAAATTTAATACAACCTGTAGTGTTTAGTATAAATTATTGGTTGTGTATGTAGGTTTATGGCTGTGGTGCATGAAGAGTCTGGATAATTCTTGTTAGTATCATACATGTGTCTTTCATAGAAAGAAAAGTAAACATACTTCCCAATAATAAGGTCATTAAAAGTTACCACGTTATGAACATGAAAAAAATATGAATACATGCTATAAGGACTTTGGGGAAGCTGGACTGTGCTGAGACATGTAGAAACAAGTGAAAAGATTGAAGAAACTTCTCAAGTGTGTGCTTTAGTATGACACAAATGTTTGGATAGCTATGGTAAAGCTAAATGAAACTGTTTCCAAAAATCAGGTGATTCCGAGCCAATGGGGTATTGTTAGTACATTCATTCAGTCTTATGTATTCTACGTGTGTTTTACATTGTCATCTTTCCCCAGAACACACTGAAGCTACTTAAAATTATCTGATTAGTGGTGATCAAGTTTGTACTTTCAGATGAACACTAAAAATAGTTCTTTTTCAGGAAATTAAGACCAAATAAGAAGTGTCTTCTGTTTTGACCATTTAAAAGAGAGTGGACAAAGCATAGAAGAATGCTACCAGTATAACCATACAGGGCATAAACCATGCAAAATGCTCCCACGCAGAGTACTCCCACTCAGAGTGCTCCCATGCAGAGTACTCCCACTCAGAGTGCTCCCATGCAGAAGGCCCCTTTCAAAGGTTCCCACTCAGAGTGCATCCATGCAGTATCTGTGTTTCTGTATAGTGAGTAATGATGCACAGATGAAACTCATTTTGAGGAACAGTGGCATTTGTCCACGTTAAAATGTTACTGCAGGACCTGCAGCCTCCATTGTGGTCCTTTATGTAGCTCAAAGGTAACGAAGTCTCTAAATGAAGTGATGGGTTCCCCTGATGAGGTGGGCCATGCCTCACAAGGCAATTAATCAGGAGGATGCTAATTAAAAGTCTTATGTCCACATGTTAGACAACCTCAACCAAAGTCATGTGTGACAAATTTAGGTTTCTGCTGACTAAACTGACCACTTGAGTTTCTATAGCTATGCCTAGAAACACAGATCTTTAAAAACAACCAAAACAAAACACTATCACATGGAGCATGGTGTAGATAGCTCATTCCTAGTAAATGTGCTAGAGTCATCAAAGAAACTATTTTAAAAATTATTTTGTGAAAATGTTGTTACAATATTCAGAAATAGCAATTCTTTTGTGTTTTTAATCATGAAAAATCCATTATTTATTTTTAAATAATTAATGTAATTAAAATCTAATGTACTCTAGCCCCTATAAGAATTCGCTATTTGAGAAGCACATAATTCTTATGCACTTACATCAAAAAGAAAATTTATTAAGGAAGTAAGTTGACTTCATATTGTACTATTTTACCTAGGAACTGTTGTTAGGAGTTTTTCCAAAGCAAAGGATAATTAATTGCATTTGGTAAAACAATTTTTACTCCTGAGAGTGAATATGCCACTACTGCAGCTAAAAAACTAATTCTGCTATATTTATACAAATCATTTATCAAAGGTAAATAATAATGTTTTAGTGAGTTTTGCTGTGCGTCAGATTTTTACAAGTGCAAAGTGTGAGTTTGAAGTGAGCAACCTATGCCTGTCATCCACACATGGAATTAAGTGCTTTCATGAGCCTGTAGTATTTCTTATAGTATTTCATAATGTCTTTCCCCAAGAGAGTCAAATTACATCAGAGTCGGCCAAAATTTTATCTCTCCACAAAGCCTGATTCTTGTTATGTCTTGGTGGGTTTGAACTCCTGTGGGAACTTGTCCGACTAGTGGTGTTCCTGAGAATCTGAAGACAGACTGCTGAGAGAAGAAAGAGTAGGGACTGGCAAACAGGAAGGTGGGACTTCAATGTAACAAATGTAGAAATGCCTGGTTTAAGAAAGGTGGAGTGGGCTCTGGCCATAAGCAGGCTGGGGGGAGGGGGGCCTAGTTTCTCAGTTCTAAGGGAGCTCTCCTTCCATGCTCAGGAGTGTTCCTGTTTGAATGAAAAGTATATATGGACCAGTAGTAAATCAAGACCAAGAATTAACGTGTGAACGGTTCATTTGAGACACAGAAATACCCTTTCCAAGAAAGATTTAAAATAATTCTATTTCTGGAACAGAGTTAGGTCACATTGAAAATGATGCTTTCTCCTCTCATGGCAGCAATTTATACTGGGCATGATATGAAATGCTTCATGTTTTCGAATACTAATCTTGATTGTGAAAATGAAAGTTTTTTTAATTTAAATTTGCATTTGACATCTTGACCCATGGGTCATTTTGTAAATGACTAATATATCTAAAAAACAAATTAATCACTCAATTCAGAGGCGACAGATAATTTTAATGTTTTTCAATACTAGGAGACACTGCTATTCACCCTACTGTCAGTATAATTTGGGAAATTATGTGTCTTTAGAAATTTATGATTTATCCTATTTTCTTCACACTTTCATTCATTTTATTTACTACCACCCCGTTCTCTAGAATATAAGTATTTATAACTATAAAATGATTGGTAATACACATAATGCATAAATTAAAGAGTAACATGATGCACTTTTGAATGAGACTCTGAAGACCTGTGGGAAGATACGGAGTTTTGTGGTAGTTGAGGCATTAGATATCTGCAGTCTTCTCCTGCCACCTAGTGTTAACTGTTCTCAAATCATAAAACCTGACTTGTTGGCGGGAGTCAAAGTCCTATTCCTTTTTCACTCTCAACTAGAAAAGATATGATGTGCTCTCGCTCGCTCGCTCGCTTGCTCGCTCTCTCTTTCTCGCTGTGTATGTGTGTGTGTGTGCTCAAATACGCACACGTGCACACATACACACACCAAATGCCCAATGTAGGACTTCTAAACAGCTGATGAGGACTACAAATCAGATTTTCAACAATTCCTAACACACTGGTAAATGTCCCTCACCTTCTAACAAGCCAACTTCTTTTAAGTTTGCAAAGTATTCATTCAAAACAATGTGACCAAAACTTAAACCTGAGTTAACCTTTCCCAAAGACTGTATTTCGTGCATATTCATTATCTCCAGGATCCAGCTCTTCAAAAGTTTAATCACCAGAAAGAAGTTTCTGAATAGTCACCCACTGAGCACAAATCAATTGATCGTCTACCAGGTTAAACAGTCAGACTGCAACTAGAATACAAAATTTGCCAAAAGAATCATTCTCTCCTCTTGAGATTTTGCTTAAAACATTCTTATTCTTTGGAACCTTTGAAATATTTACACATATATCTGATATAAACTGATCATATCTCCCCCTAACTCCATTCTTCCCACTTCAAGTCTCCCCTCTCCTTTCTCTCTCTTTTAATAACTTATTGAGTCTAATTAGTGCTGCTCATATGCACATGTCTAAAAGGGACATCTTTGGGATATGGGAATCTATCAGTGTCCTTACTCCTAAAGAAAAGTCGCTCTCTCCCGGCAAGCATCTACAGTCAATAGTGTCTCATCCAGGTGTGGGGGGTGTGGTCTTTCTCTTCTACCATGGTGGAATGATGACTGGCTTGATCTGGTGCAGGTCTTGTAACCATAGCTTCTGTGCGCTCATTGTGACAGCCATGTCATGTCCAGGGGACAGGATTTCATACAGCTTCTCCAGTCCTCTAACTTAGTCCATGTTTCCTCTCCTCTCCCTTGACATCCCCTGAACTTTGGCCAGTAGTGGGGGAAGTGTCCAATATATACGGGGTGAGGTGAATTCCTGCATTGATGTGTATTGTTGATATGGATACCACCGGGTTAAAGACCTCGATGCATGAGATCCACGGGAAGGGCAAAGCCTTTCCCAAGTCACACTCAGGGAAACGATAAAGCTTTCCCCCGGTGAGTGTGCTGTCATCCACGGTGTATTACAAAGTCTGAGGGAATGTTGAAAACTATTTCACTACCTACTCATCATCTTCCTGGGGTGTCTTACCACCACCCTCCCCCATGGTCAATGACTGATCGTCTTCCAAAGAGCATTATTGTTCTCCTCTTTGTCTATGAATCCAAATGGCTCCAAACCGTGAGAAAATAGAGCGTCTCAACCACACACACAGGAGGCCAGAGCCTCTGAGTTTAATAAACGTTCCCCCTTGACCATGGAGCTTTCTTGGATTTTTTTATTTATGATAAACATATGGAAGGAATTTTGACACAGCATACTATTTGGAACTAATTTCTGTGTCTTGCCTTTTTATATTCCCTATAAAACTAAGGCTGTTGGTGTTTGTTAAGAACCAATGGGGAGCATTTAGTCCCTATCGTTCACTTTAATAGAATGATTGTAAATTTTGATCACTAAGCTTTCTTACTCATGATTTTGGCACATTTGTATCATCATATGCTGATTTATATTTTGCTGGGGGATTATTCATGAAAATGTTAAATTTCATAAAAATATATTCATTCATTGAAACTAATGTTTAAACTTACTTTTTAAATATTTTTTCACTATATTAAGTAAGTAACAAATATTATTTAAGTAACAAAACTATTATTTGGTAAACATCTGCTACATTCTCTTTCTCTTTCTCTCTCTCCCCCCCCCACCCCCTCTCTCTCTCTCTCTCTCTCTCCTCATTCACCTTTTTTATCCATCTTCCACTTTCTGCCCTGGTATCCTTTTATAAAATAAACTACTAGAAACCAATCTATCCCAGTCGCTCTTTTTCAGTGTTCTGAGTAACACTGTCTAGGAAAGTGACTGTGTATGAATCATTCAAGGACTACTCCTGAGTAGGAGTAGTGGGAAGATAAGGGATTTTATGCAGCAGAGAGGATGCAGGAAACACAGGTGTTCCTCTGAGTTCAAATCAAGGAGTCTAGAAAGAATGGAATCCCCAAAGAGTATGAAAATAAAAACAAACACCAACTTCATAAAAGTAACATAAAATAAGAACCACTGGTAGAAAAATCAGCGCCCTCTAAATAAGTGCCAGAATTAGCAACATTTTCTTCTTTCTTCTGTTGTGCAAATGGACCCAGTGCTACCTAAACAGTTTGAGCTGGAAGCATTTATACAGTGTATAATTTTATAATTGGTATTTAATATGTTTAGTTTTATACAATAATTGACGTAATTGTTGACGGAAATGTAGAAAGCTTCAGGTTTTTTTTTTTTAGTTTATGTGTGCATGTGTATCTGTGCATGCATGAGTGAGTGAGTGTGTGTGTGTGTGTGTGTGTGTATGTGTGTGTGTGTGTGTGTGTGTGTGTGTGTGTGTGTGTGAAGTGAGGGCAGGTGCCTGTGGAGCCCAGAAGAAGACAGCAGAGCACTGGAACTGGAATCACAGATGGCTGTTACCTACCCAAGGAAAGTGCTGTCCTAGGAATTCATGTCCTATGGATAAGAAGTAGCTACTCTCAACTACGCATTCATCTCTTCTGCCTTTTCATGGTTTCTTAAGGCGTTGTGTCCTATCCTCTTTGACAAGTAAAAATAAAATCACACTGTACGATTGCACTTTCCTAACTGAACGAGATTATCAACAAGTTCTACATAAGGAAGCAAGTGCAGAGTGGCGCAGGGGACAGTAAGGGGGACAGTCAACATGATTGCTCAGGATGAAAGATTTTATTTCTCACATTGTTAAAAATTAAAATCATTCGAAAAGGTTTAGACTGTCAAGGGTATGTAATGTTTGTGATCATAACTGGCGAAAATATATCTTCTAATAGATGGTCACCAATGGAAACAAGACACTGGTTTGTAGAAGAATAAAAATCACAGTAGAAGCACCGTATAGGAATATTTAGTGAAACTAATGTAAAAATTTAATGTGCTTATATCTTAGCACTAATTAATGCTTTCATATACAACTTTCACGAAGGGCGCCTTTCTTCTCTGAATCTTAACTACTCCTTTTGACTTGTTTTTGATGAGACCTACGATAAAAAAAAATAATAGTAAGAAGAGAATACATAAAAATTTGTCTAAAATTCCCTAAATTAATTTGTCTCCATATTTTTGTAAAATAACCTATTTTGTATATGTACATATATTTATTTAATGTATTCACTTGACATTTAAATCTCAGTCCCTCCTCCCTCCTTTCTTCTCAGTCCCACCCTAAGAAAGTCATTTTGCATGTATTATAGTCACCAAGCCTGGGTAAGTATAGTACAATTCAGGTAAAAATGCATGATCGCCTTCATAAAAGGATAGATGTGGAATAAACATTTGGTTATTCAAGTAATATTTTATTTAATTTCTATGTTCTTTTTATTGTATTATATCATTATTATACTTGGGGGGAGCAGAAGGACATTAAGGTTTTGTGTATTAAAAGAGAACTTTCAACCACACATGGAGGCTCCTGCTTTGATCCCAGCACTCGGGAGGCAGAGACAAGCAGATCTCTAAGTTTGAGGCCGGTCTGGTCTTCAGAGTGAGTTCCAGGACAGCCAGAGCTACAAAGAGAAACTCTAACTCAAATTTCTTAAAAATAAATTCTTAGGTCTTAAATGTTTAAGAAAGAAGCTTGAGGCAGAGAGCTGGCTCAGCTATTACGAGTGTGCACTGCCCTGGCACAGGGCTGACTTCACTTCCCAGCGTTTACCTTAGGAGCCTCATAGAGCCCTGTCACTCCAGGTCCAGGGACCTGATACCCGACTTGGACTCAGCAAACACCTGCACACACAGAGCACCCATATACAGATGCACACACATACACATAAATAAAAAAGTAAAAAATCTTTTAAAAAAATTAAAAATTTTGAACCTGTTGTAAATGGATAATTTGTAAAAAAAAAAAAAATGCAGAACAGTTATAGCTAGCATACCTACCAGCATTATCTAAGTTTAGTTGGTGGGAGAATAGTCATTAAGTCATTATATTACTTCCTATAAGTAAGGAAATATTTATTTCATAAGTATTTCATGATTTTAGCATAATTATCATTCCAAATATCAGTGATTTAATGGGAAGCATGTCTTTCGTACCTGTTTTACATGATCTCAGACATCTCCTTCTGGTAGTAAAATTATTATTATTTCCCCCACATCCAGTGTAGTTAAATCGGTGGCATTTCCCAGTGGCTGAATTGTAGTAGAATCTTCTCTCACTGGCTTTACATAATCCACTGTCTGCTGGTTGAAGACACCAGGGACGGCCACGATAATCTAATAGATAGATAGATAGATAGATAGATAGATAGATAGATAGATAGATAGATAGATAGAATTTTAAAAATCAAGAAAACATGTTAAGTTCTATGAATAGTAAATCTGAGCCTTCTTATTAGTATTCCTTGCAGATTGGCTTTATGGCACGTCTTCTGAATAAAGCAGAATCCTACAAAGATTAAAACACTGCAAAGCCCAAGGGTTTCAATTCCCAGAATATGGTTAAACAAATTAAAACGTCCATAATACCATGATTTTTCTCCAAGGAATAAAACATAGCACTTTTGATAAAAAGAAAAGCCTGTGGTTAGTATTTATGTGAACAAACTAGTTATACACAATTAAAACAATTTATCTTCTGAAACTTCAACTATGTATTTATAAATACATACAAATTAGTTTATATGAAATAAAATTTTCATTTTTCCATAGTATAGTAGGACACTGGTTTGGAATCGATAGCATGGTCTGTCAATGGGACCAGCAAACATTCAAAAACCGAGACCATGCAACTCGGGTAATAAGGACAACAGCAGCAGTGATGTTAAGTCTGAGGAGAAAACCGGGGGAGCTTATTAACATCTTTTTAAGTTTCTTTGATGGTTTCTCTCAGGAAGGACATGCCAGTACTTCTCAGCTGTCCAGCTATGCTTGATGGTTGTAAATGGAAGCTGAATGTAAGGTGTTGGATGGTATTGAACTATGGAGGAAAACTTTAGTGGCCGTGGTGATGGTGCGATGTCATACAGCACATGCAAGGAAAGACTGACAAACGTTCATGAGCAGGAGACATGACTGAAGAATCCAACGGCCAACAAAGGCAAGCAGCTGTGCAGAAGGCAAGCGGCAATCTTTTGGTACATAAACCCTAAATGGAAAAATACTGTAAAAGAGAAGAAGCAAAATGAAACAGCATGTAAGAAAAGACTTAGTCTGATAAATGAAGTTTTATCATCTCCTGCCTTCTAGACAGATAAGTAGAAGCCAGAATGTCTGGCTACAGCAACTGACATTCTGAGTAAAAACCTAGAAGATTAGGGAGGACTGCGGGTGATGGAATGATGCATAGGAGAGTTAGCATCAGATGGAGAATGTTTAGTTTCATTTAGGTCGTTGGCTAAATACATAGACAGCACTTCTGAAAGGAACCCTTGAGCTCTTTAAACAATGTCCACAGAGTGCTAGTCTGCTCGTCTTATACTCTGCTACCATGCACCTTCAAACGTGAATGTGCTCCATCAGAAACCCAGGTTAAGAACATGTGATGGGAATAGGTTCTAAAGTTCCCAGCACATGCTAGCATTTTCTTTCACAAATAGTCTGAGGAAGTAATCCTTTTTTTTTTAGATGCTTTAAAATATTTTTATTATGTTTTAATTTACATAAAAGTACCTCATGTTCCTCCCCAGTTTTCTCCTTCTAGCTCCTCCCAGCTACACTTCTTCAAATCCATATCCCTGCCACTTTCAAGTAGATATTATGAGGAAGTAATCCTAAAGGTACCAGAGAAATGTTGCAGTTGGCTTCTCCTATTGTCCAAATAGCTCCAGTGGGCACCCCGTGTTTGCTCACCACGCCCCAGTTTAAATTTGAGTAGTGAGCACCTGTACCACCTTGGTGTCCTGAATCTCCAAAGCCACCACCCATGTTCAGAGACAAAGGTGGCCAACTAGAAGCAAGTGAATAAAACTGATAAACAGAGAAATATATTATTTGTTTTATGTTTTTCCCCAGAAAACACCACATATATTTCATTACAAATTCTGTGTAGAATCATATGTAATGTACACATTATTTTGAGTTAGTGTTTCCTATACAAGATAAGTCAGTCCGTGGTAAGTTTCAGAAAGTGTATCTTAACAGAGCGAGATCTATAACTGTAATGTTAATTACGATGTGTTAATAGCAGTGCCCATGCTAAGGTCTCTTATGTCAGGACAGAAAGAAATTTTCATTCCCTGAGTACAACGCCTTCTCCACTTAACGGATGCAAGTTAAGCTTCATAATCAAAATCAAGCATGTTTCAAAGTGGAAAAGAAGCTCATTTGACTATTGCCCCTACACTGGAGGTAAGAAGACAGAATGTTACCAGAAACCAAAAGCTTACATCCCAGGTGAAAACTAGAACCAAAACAGCCTAGATTTCTAGGGGAATACAAATTATGGAGGGTATGCTACAGGTATAGTAGGCACACGGGCTCTAGCTTCTCTTTCTCTAACTGCATAATAATCCAGAAATATGAAGAAACCAGCGGAAGTGGGTTTAATGCAGTGCAGGACAGCGGAAGTCCGGTTTAATGCAATGCAGGACAGCGGAAGTCCGGGGTTATGTGAAAGCAGGCACTTGGGAGCACAGGTGCATCAGGAGACGCTTCATTACCAACTTAACCATCCAAGACATCACATTTCTGCTCCCTATACGCCGTGAGCTCTGTATAAAGGGTCCAGCATGGTTCTGAGAGCTGAGGTCAGCGTGCTTATGCACACCCCATGCCTCTTCATCTCCCCAAGAATGACCCATGACTGCTGTTTGCTTATCTCACTGTTAGTCCTGACACCACTCCCTGTCTACACAGGTTCAATACAACATACGCCATCCATAATCGTGTTCCTAACGTTGGGGAGAATGCTATTTTCAGAGTAGACTGCAATTCGAAATTTACCACTAAGTAAGTTTTTATACTATGCAAAGTTAAGTATTAAAAGACACAAAATGATTTTTGTTTTGGGAGCCTTTCAATAAGGTATTTATTTTTCTAGAACATAAACTGTAGATTAAATTGAAATGGATTCATTGTTTTTAAGATTATTTTAGTTCTGACCACTATTTAATTACTTTAGCATACATCATAGGTTTAAAGAAAAAGCAGACAGTTTCTGCGGGACGTTTGGAGTCCTTGACTCCAATTAAATTTCAAGAGGTAAGAAAAGGAAATATTTTTGTACCCCATGAAAAATATAAGTTTGCCTATGTTCAAATTAACAAATTTATTCTAGACATAGGTAGACACTCACCTATTTAAATTCCAGATATTGATAATCTACAATAAAAGAAAATATGTTTTGAAGTAGTTGCATACTGTGATTTTCTGGTCTACATCATGATTAGTGACAGAAATTTAAGACAGAATAAAAGGACACTAACCTGTCTGGTTTCTGTTCATGATCCAAAGGGACTTTAAGAGCCAAATGTATTCTATCTTGATCCCGCCATCAAAACCAGGTTGAATGGATTCCATCTAGAAGGCTTTTTTGAGAAATTTCACACCAAACCACCTCCTTTTCCATATTTTTGCTAGAAAACATTACTGTCTAGGGTGACTGCTAAAATACCAGGAGGTGGCCCAGGGTCCAGTTTTCAAGTAAATTGTTTTATGTAGATTTACTTTGTAACTCATACAGTAAACTTTATATTTAATGCACTAAGGCTTTATTGCAATACCTTATCCCCACAATATTTTCCTGTGTACATTTTTATTGCAACAAACAAAATAGCGCTTATGAACCACTGCATGGCCTGTGAACTTGTTTTCTTCTGAGCTTTTTTTTTTGTGGGAGAATTGATTAAGAAGTTTTTCCTTTTTTTAACCTATAAGTTGTACTAACAAGAAATATAATTTTATTACAACTTTTATGAAAATTTAAATAATACAAAACAAAAATATGAAACAAAACTTCTGCATGATTCCCTTTCTCCAGTTAAGTTACTATCAATGATTTGGTAAATGTCTTTTGCAAGTACAAACTATATATACTACTCTACATATTATTACTATCCTTAATTGCTTGTGAATGTATATTTATATCTTGTACAGTTATACATCCTTTAAAATATATGCATATTTCATCAGTTCTATTAAACATCACTTACATAGAATCTAATGCCTTTGATTTTAAGATGAACTATTTTGTATACTGCCTAATAAGGAAAAACTGACTATATTATTGTATGCTATCAGTGATAGGTTTCATCATGGTTACAGTCATATTAAATGCTGAAAAATGTAGCAGAGGGTGGCCTAGTCGGCCATCAATGGGAGGAGAGGGCCTTGATCTTGCGAAGATTATATGCCCCAGTACAGGGGAATGCCAGATCCAGAAAGTGAGAGTGGGTATGTTGGGGAGCAGGGCAGGAGGGGAGGGTATAGGGGACTTTCGAGATAGCATTTGAAATATAAACGAAGAAAATATCTAATAAAAAAATTGAAAAAAATTTTTAATTAGAAAAATATATTAATTTGTATTACATGTCAAGATACCATATGTGCATACATATGGAACCACGTATACAAAAATGAAAATGATATATGTTATTAATTGTAAAAGTACTGAGAGACTATGTTATAAATGATTTCTGTAAATAAAGTTTTATCGGGTTGTACGCTGAGAAGTTTGCTAAGCTAAAGGTCTACGAGTAAATGTTTATATTGGTAAATGTTTATATTGAACATATTATATGTTTTTGGACACCTTCAGCAGAAACTTACAGTCTTTTAATCATTTGCTATATGATAATTTTTTAAGTAAAATAAAATATATTGACAACTCACTGGGGATTTTTTCCTGTATATCTGATTATGATCAATTTTTACTGCTGTTCCCTTTTTTCTGTATGCTTAATGTTCCTAAATTCTAATGCTTTTTACAAAATAAAAATAATTGACTAGATTATTAATTACTAATAATTCCAGTTCCTTAAAGTGATAAAAGAAAAACCCAGAGCAGACTGAAACGTGCTGTGGCTGGTAACAGACAGTAAGGCCTGCTTTACAGAGAACACGTATCCTCTCACTGAGTGTGTGACCAAAGAAGAGCAGTCACTGAACTAGCAGGAACCGGTGCTCCATTCGACATGGGAAAGGGGCAAGGGCTGCTGGGCAGTTACTCTGAGGATTATTTCTCCCTCCTTGTGTGTACTGGGTCACTTAGCAGAGGGTGAAGTGTGGAGATTGTACAGCCAGGGAATCTGAGATTGAAAGGTCATAGGACAGACTGTAAGAAATCTCTCCTGGACAGGAGAGCCTGCACAGATTAATGAGGAAAGAGAGAACCTAAGTAGCTATTTGTTTGCTTATGTCAAGATGCTGACTAAACCATACCCCGAGCTCACTAAGTTAGCTGCGCTCAAGAATTTTTTTCTTAACAAAAATGGCTTTAGACAATGACAATTAAGAAGTTTTCGTGAGCATACTTTTTTCCACTTAAGTGCCTTATTAGAAAATATATGTTTGGTGAAAATATACTTACAATCAGTACCATCACACGAGTGCTAGCGTTTTCATCTTAATGTATTATGCAGAGGGGCTGGAGAAATGGCTCAGCAGTTAAGGATAGCTGCTGCTCTTACAGGGAACCCACATGGCCATTCATCTGCACTTCCAGGCCAGGAACTGCTGTCAGCTGCCTCATGCAACGCATACAGAGATGTGCAGACATACATGCATGCAAAACTCTCATACAACATACAACAAAATAAATAACTGTAAAAACCATTCCATTGAGAACCCTAGGAAAGGCTATCGCTTGTGATTGCTGACATGTGTACCATAGACCTTTCATCTTCTGGGCAGCAGATCTTTCCTGCTCTTCTGTATCCAGACCAATCAGAAATCTTTTTAGATTATCGATATAATTTTTTCAAGATAGTTTTGGGTCTGGATACATTTGAAGCAACTCATTATGTGTGAAATGGAAAAAAATAGATTTAAGCAAGATGAAAATTTAATGTTTATCTAATATGTCAGTCAGTTTTAATCAAAGAATGGGATTCTAACAATCAGAGAAACAACAGGCTGTGGATACAAAATAGTTCCAGTTTATCTGGGGAAGTATTTTAGAAAGTCTACACTAGTTAAAGAACAGAACACAACAAAGAGGATGTAGACTGCAAATCTGGGAAAACAGATTAATATACACACACAAAACCTATGGGCAATTGAGGAAAGCTGTCAGTGGGAGGAGTGGTCTTCCCCAGGAAGACTTAGCAGCAAGTACCTTAACCCTGTGACCTGGGACACCGGTACTCACATTTGAAATTACAACTTATTTGACTCTGACTCTGTCCTGCCATACTGTCTGTAAGGTCTCAAGCCAGTTACTTACCTGAATCCTTCACCTATCTGGCAAAAAAAAATCTCCTATTTTCATTCTTCCATTTCCGGGTTCTATTACAATCCCTTCAGCCAGATCATCAATTTTTGATAAATCTCCCTAAAGTTAGAATATAAATTTATACCTCAGGTCCTAAAGGCGGATAGATAAGTGTTTTAGGCCTCCAAATAATCATAAATAAAATCAAAAGACACAAAAGATGAAATTTTATTTAGTTAATTATGCTTGAATTTTGCAAGCACTGCATGTTAGCTATAATGAATCAAGCTTCCTCAATCTAAGGTTACAACATTAGTTGTACTAAGACTATAATCAAATATGCATTAACAAGATCTTTCAGTCACAATAGCTTTTATGCCTATAAACCTAAAGTGAGTTAGGGTTACCATCATCACCACCAAAAATATTAAAATCAATAATCTTGTTAATGGCAACCCAGAGGGTAATGTTACATGCTACTGTAGTGTTTTAAATACTTTATGACATAGTGTATTCCACGTGTAGCAAAGAAAGAACTAGAAGCTAAAGGAAACTGCATGCTTTTTTTTTCCCAAGGGTACAAAACCAGTCAGGAAACCAAAGAACTGGAATTAGCTCAAACTCCATTCATAAAGCTGATGTTCTTGACCAGTATGAGACATCTCTCCAAAGCTAAATAAGAAATCCTGCTAGACTGACTGGGCAAAGAGCTGATCAGATCAAGTTTGTGAAACTTCCTTATTTCTCATCTCCAAATCCCTTCTTCTCTTAATCTCCAATCAAAACGACCTGAATGTGCCTCATGCACTGTCACACACAAGGACTGATGCTCATCAAGTCTGAACAAGAGGAGAGACTTCAATGAAACAGACAACCTAATAAGGAGGCTGGAAACCAGCCGTGGGGGCAATAGTGGTGAGCCAGATAGCTTCCCAACCTCTAAAGCCAGATCATTTGATTGGCACGTTCAACCTGGCCTCATTCTAGAAATCACAAACCTGGACCTTTGTTTCTGGGATCAGATGCACAGCAGTGAGCACACTCCTGGCATTCAAACAGTTGGAAAGTCAGAACACAGCCCTGTGGTGCTGAGAGGGTTAGAGTTGGGGGCTCCTTACTGAGTAATTCTCACCTCAGTTCTGAGAGCTCATCTGATCTTCAAAGAGAAAAGCGACCCTCAGGGAATTATGACTTAGAGTATCATAGATTTTCCTAAACTGAGTCTTATCCCTCGTCTGTCTTCTTGTTGTCAATACAAAATTCATATTCCAATATGGATTTTCCTGCTCTCTTAAGAAACAGAAATCTTAAAAAAAAAACTAATAGTATAAATTAGTACTGTATTAATATGCAAATAAGTTTTGGTTGTAGCTTTATAATTGTCAAAAACTTAAATTTCTATTATTTTATTCAGTACATATGTTATTTAAAAGAATTGGCTGACAGAGTGAAGTTGTCCATTTCATCTCTTGTAAAAGGATCTGTTGATGTCTGAGGAGTGTTTCTCTGGAGGGCTCTGCCGTCTGGGACAACGATTGTCTTTGACTAGACTCAAGATAGTCTGTGACGAGATTTACTAGGTAGGTAGGGTGCTGTCTGTGATTTTGGCAAAGGAAGTGCCACATTCTTGTTTCTTGCCAGCATTCTTGACAGGAAGTAGAAGGCCTGGTATGAGCTCTGCTAAAGCTGTCTATTTATGGAAACCCAACTTGCCAGAATGTCAGCAGAAGCTACCAGATTTACGATGCAGGAATACGTAGATTGTGAGATAGATCCTATGCTTCTCAGTGAGAATACATTTGAAGGCCACCATATTTGTTTCAAACTGTATGTGCTTGTTGATGAAATGAGTGCCCACTGCACTCGTGACTTCTTGGGGTATGCATTTAAATGTGCAATTCCTTAGTTGGTGGGGTATATTTTCTTCCCAGAAAACTTAAATGATTGCGAAGTTCCTCTGCATGTAATCAATATCTTCCAAGAGAACGTATAGGTGAAAGCATTCTATTGCAGATCTCTAACATGAACCCATCGGTGATGACATTTGATTATTGAATAGTTCCTCTGCCAACATCACTCCTCTTCCAGAAGGCCAATGATTATGTGTATAATTACAGGTGTTTACTTCTTTCTCACCGTTTTCTGTGAGTGTAGAGTTTGGCCCTGGGTTAGCTGTTAGATAGAGTCAGGAAAGAGTTTCAAGTGGCCACAGGGTCTTCTTTATTACATCTAGTCATTCTCCCTGGCCCTGGAGGCTGGCATGAAGCAGGACGGCCCTGGCTCAGTGCTTAGGCGCTCCTTTCTCAATCAAAGACCAAGTGCTGGAGACTGAGTTAGCAGTAGGCTGTTGAAGTCTAACCAAAGATGAGTTTTTTCAAAATATCATAAAGGTGATACAGTACCAAGGCAGCTGTTAAGAGATGATGTATAGAAGCAAGGTGGGCTGTGAGAATTTGGAAAATAATTAACTTTTCTCCAAGAATGATCAGGTAGGTCTACCCACAAAAACCCGGAACCAATGTGACTGGTCTTTCTTTCCTAGTTGTAAGTTTACCAGTTAGACATAGTAAAAGATTATGTTAACTATGAATGTTAATATTAAAACTTAATCAATAATAAATATAAAAGCATCAAGTGCTATGTAAATATTATGAAATAAGCCCAACGGCAACAAGTAACAGAATATACTATCCAATCCTAAAGACAAAATAGAGTACGTGAATGTAGACGGAACTCAGAAAGCCTTGGTAAGTATAGTCAGCATTCTTCCAACCACCATTTGTTTCTTCTTTTGTAACTGCAGATCACAAAATTAATAAATAAAAAATATAAGTCATCTACCATACGCTTGACACTGAGATAAATGCTGGAGCACAGGCAGGCTATAAATTGTCATACTCAAAACCTTGTAGCATAGTCACATAAGCAAAGCAAGCACACCAAGTGACAGCCATATCAATGACTGGTTGGGTAGCCAGAGCAAAGGCAGAGGAAGGAGGTCTCTGCACAGTAGTGAAACCATAGATAGGAAGAGTGGGCCAGCGAATATCAGTTTCAGGGGGGTGATACATAGAATATTCTATGGAATGAACATGGATAACATGATTATGAATAATTCCAATGGGAAGAAAGTCTTATATTTAAAAGTTAGTTTTTAAAACTCTGGAGTAGGAAAAAGCTAACTGAAAACACTGACAAATTCAAACTGAGAAATAAGGCTACATTAAAGCAAAGAATGCATAAGTGCACATTTTCTACATGCTACATACACAGAAGCCCTACCGCAAAGCACATTCTAAACGACATTAAGAAAAATGATACTCTTATAAGATTAAATTACTTAAATTGATCAAATGTCTATAATTTAACATGCCCCTCAAATAATAAAATCATTATTTTAAAAAAAGATAATTCTAACACACACACACCTTCTATTGATATATCATAATATAGTAATAAAATAATAATAATAATAACAATAATAATATTCTTACCCCGACGCCTGGGCACTTTGGGAGACTGGGGAACCACGATGTTATTTACAGTACTGCGATCAGTTACAGTATTTCCATCAGTTACGTAGTCACTCATCTGTACCTCATTCACTGGGGAAGGGGAGTGGACTGGGTAGAGGATAGAAGCCATAAGCAATTACTATCTGAAAACACAACAGAATTTCATATCTTGACAGACAAGCAAATGTAACTGTTGTGTCAAAAACAGCAAAGTTGTTGCAATTGAGTTCCCCTGATGCTCTAAGCCAGGAAACAAGGACTTTTAAATACATGTGCAAGGTAAGATTCCCATTAGTAATTTTGTAGCTAGTGACTGAAATCCTGCAACAGTTAATACATAAGGTTTCCTTTTTCTTATTTTTTATGAGTAAGTATTAACCCTTATATTTTATAAGAATAAGAGATTTCAGCATTCCTACCATTTTGCTGAACATGTTCTGCAGTACTATGAGGAAAGTTAAGTACTTTAGCTGAAAACATTGTGAGATTCACAGTAACTGTAGAGATGTGTTAATTCTCTGTTTATTTCTGTTTGTTTGTTTGTTTGTTTGTTTGTTTGTTTGTTTGTTTGTTTAAACACAATGGTGAATCTCTTTCAAACCTAACTTCTGTTTGCCCAACTTAAACAGAATCTGAGTCCATTCTCAGGGGATCCTCATTTTAAGCGATACCTGCATATGCACCTACATGAGATGAGAAGGGAAGGTACCTGGATTCTCACAGATCTTCTTGCACTCATCCAAAGTTTCAAAGTTGTTGCGGTTGCCCAGGCAGCCACCGTACACGAATCGTTCACACTGCTTTGTCTGGTTGTTATAAAGATACCTCTTCATGTAACCTCGGCAGAGTCCAGGGTCCTCTTCCAAGAAGCAGAAATCTGGCCTTTCTAGAAATTGCAAAGTATATCAGAAAGAAATATTTTTGTTTTGTAAATCATTTAGTTATTTTAATAAAATTCATAATTAACTTACTTAGAAAAATCAGTCTTAAAAGCTTAAAGACTAAACTAGAAGGTATTTTTATATCTCATTAAAAGTAAGTAAAATGACTTTGTTAAAAACTGAATCATTATCTATCTAGCCATTTTGGTGATGAAAGTATATCATACATTTTTTTAAAAACTGATATTTTAGCTTTAAGTTTCTTATATTAGAGTACAGTGAATTCTATCAACATTTTCATAAGCCAATAAAATAAAGATACTGGGTTTTTTGATAATGCAATGACCTTCTATAGAAGTACAAAGTATTATGGTAAGTTTTGCTTTAATGATTTCTGTTGTTTATTAAGAAACAGTCTACTAAAGTGTCGGGAATCGCTTGGGAAGGAGTACGTGTTACTTCATTAGGAATGCTGTAGGGACTTTAAACTTTGGAAAGGATCTGAGAGGTACGGAAGCTGCCCTAGCTATTCTTGGAAGTTCCTGAATTCTTATGCTGGAATTAATATCTGCGCCCAATATGGCATGCTCCACTGTTAGGCTTCTCCCTCCCTTTCCACCCTTTCTTTTCTTCTTCTTCCAAGCATTGGACTGAACCAACAATGTAGAGGCAGAAAGGAAATACATGTTCAGGGATTAGAAGGGCTTTTGCAAAGTCTAAAACCCTTTCTTTGATCATGCTCCAAAACAGGCTAAACATAGCTGTCACAAAATTTTTAACATTATGACCTACATAATAATCTCTGTCTGCATGTGCACTGTTTAGAGAACTGGGTCAATGTTCCAATGTATTTCAATCAACATCTTACCACACTTGAATATTTTAAACAAAGTTGCAATTCCTCCATTTTCTCCTGTAAATGTATTTCTGTGGTAGTAAAATGAACTATAATACCCTATCGTGTCTTAAAGCCCCTTGTTTTCTATATCAGGAAGTCAATGCTCACAGCATTCTATTATCAAAAAAAAAGCATGTATTCCATGCCCTTCAGATACAGAGCTCAGATTCCCTTCCTTTTGCATGTACTGAGTGATGGCATTGATTGCTACTGTAAATGGAGGCTCTATTTTTAATTTAAAACTCTGATGAAGAGCATCATATTGCTTTCCCTGACTGCTATGTAAATTTATAATTTATAATTATTAATTTATAATGATAATTTATAATTTATCAGTGCTCTTCTCTCTTGTTAACAACCATTAGTACAGGAGTTTGAGTTGGAATTTATATTTCTTTGATAACTACTATTGTGTAATCATTCCCTATCATATTCTTGTCCTTTAACATGAGTGTCCTTATGATATGTAACACTTGGGAAATTTCACAGATGTTATGGGATATTAGAGAAAAAAAGTTTTGTAAACTTTTATATTTTTAGGGAAAAAAATGAAAACACTCCTTTGTCATGTGAATTAGTTTTAGTATATAGTTTTTCTTGAAATTTTAAATAACCCTTAAAATATACAAAATGTATGAGTAAAAAGTTAATGAAGTATATTGCATATTAAAAGCAAAATTATAATAATTTATGCTAATGATCATGATTAATAAATTCTGTATGGAAGTTAATTTTACCTGAGATACCATCAAATTGTGAGAATTTATCTTACAAGAAAGCTGAGAATGCACAGGTATTCTATATTTCTTAGTTCTACTATTTAAAATATTATTAAAATAAAAAATAAAACAGGATTATACATAAGCTAATTCTCCATGTTCGTTACAGTTTCATTCTTTTGGATTGGTGTACACACTAGTGATAAATGGTACTCAGTTATAATTGACAAAGAATGTTGATGCAATGGTGTGGTGGCACACGCCTTTAATCCAGCACTGGGGAGGCAGAAACAGGCAGATCTCTGTGAGTTCAAGGCCAGCCTGGTCCACAAAGAGAGTACAAGACAGTCAAGGCTGTTACAGGGAAACTCTGTCTTGAAACACCAGAAAAATCAATAAAAGTTGATGCCACAGAAGTTATAATGTTAATTTCTGTGCATGCCCACACATCAGGAAATTGCTTAAGACTAATCTTTTTTTTCCTGAGGTATTGTCTTGACTCTTCATTCTCTTTTGATTCCTTTTTGATATCTTGTGATAATGTCACTATCATTAAACCTGGGAATGGATTTGTCCTATTTCTATGCTAAGAAGCCATAACACTACAGGATTTCTCTGTAAATCTCTTGATGTCCTGGAACTCGCTCTGTAGACCAGACTGGTGTTGCAGGATATTTGATCATACTGTGAACCCTGAGGTTATGTTATTTATTGAAAAAAAAACTGTTTTTAGTTGTGGTGTGGCTCAACCTTAACACACACCTTGAATCCAAGAGCTTTCTGCTTGAATATTGTAAACAGGATTAAATAGAGTCAACCATAGGTCAAGAGATGGAGTAAGCCACCAGTGGCAGGAAGTGAAGACAGGATTATTAAGAAAAACCATGGAGAGTAAAAGGAAGTCAGGAGGATGGAGAGAGAATAGGGACATTTAGTTTGAAGGACATTTTTTGAGACTGCAGAAGAGAGGGGCATACCTTGTGGGGTATTGGTTCAAGAGGAAGGTCAGGATCATTCACTAAAATTATACAAGACCCAAGAGAACTGAAGCCTTTTGCAAAGACTGACTTCAGCTGTAAATGGAATAGCATCGGATTCAGAAGTCAGACAAACATTAATTGAATCTTTGGCTTTTGAAACTGCTAATTCAGAATGCAAAAGAGTGATTAGGTCTTTAAAGACAAGATCAGCATGAATAGATAGATGGATTAGAAATGCTGCTGATATTGGATCTTACATTTATGATGGTACTCTGATAGGAGAAGTAATTTCTGAAAGATTTTTAAAAATCAAAATGTCAGATGTTTTAATTATGGTAAGGTCATTTGAAAAGGGATTGTAGGCCAGGTCTTCTTAGAAACAATGTTTTTTCTAAAAAATAACCCAAAAAGATGGCCCAGGTTCAGGAATATGCAGAAGGTGTGGCAAAGGCCAGTATTGGATTAACGAATGCAGATCAACAAGAGACAGGCAACATAACTCTTCGCTATCAGGAAATGCCCTATGGGTCCTCCTGTAGACCCTAATATCAAAATTGACAGAGCCATGAAAAGACTTAATGCCTATTTTTAAAACAACACTGTTCTGAATATAATAAAGAAAGAGAAGCTTCAGTAGATAAAACAAAAAATTCGAGAGATCAGTAAACAAGTATTCCTGCAAACTGCTATAAATGATGAGAAACCAAAGCTATGAATGGCATTGGTAATGAAGATTTAGTAGACATGGAAGCAGATGTAACAATAATTTCACCAAAATCTTGCCATCCAGATCGGCCTCTTCAGGAGGTAAATATTCAGCTTATAGGGATTGAACATTTATCTCGGCCCAGTATATAGGGCCAGAAGGAAAATTAAAGCCATATGTGGCTAATACAGGCATAAATTTATGGGGATGTAATCTGTTCCAACAATGGAAAACACAGATTAACACTCCTCCAATCTCAGAAACAAGCCATAAAATAAAGAGTGCTTCTGAGAAAAATATTAAAAATTACTATCAAGAACAGTTGCAGACTCTTCAGGCTATACATAAGCAGGACCCACCAGCTGTTGGTCTCTCGACGATACCAAGTGCTTTACCTTTAAAATAGTTAACTGACAAACCTGTGTGGATGGAACAATAGCCTGTGACATCAGAAAATAATAATTTACCAAAGGCACATTGCCTTACTGGCAGAAAAGTGAAAAATGGGTTTTCTTAAACCATGTGTCTTAATTTCATGCTGGACTGTTAGACTGTAGATTTCCACATGGCCCACGCCATCTTGGACGTTTTAGCTTTTGAGTTTTCTTCTTAAATAAAAAGGATATTTTTGCTGTTTGTGCTTTTAATAAAACACAGTTAAGAGATTTAAAATGTTTGAAGTAAATTCAAAGTGTTACTACTGTTCCAACTTCTTTTCTGAATCTCTAAGGAAGGGTTGGAGTGATTTGGAGCTAAGATAAAATGTATTTTCCTAGTGGATCTCTATAAATTAGTTGTTTCCTAAACTATGGAGTTACAGTGAACGAGGTGGTGGTGGTGGCACAAGCCTTTAATCCCATCACCCAAGGGGAACTCAGATGCAGCTCCTAATTAGTATGTTTGCACACTAAAGAAATCATATTTATAGATTATTATAAAAACCCTCTACAGGATTACTAGAAAGGCATCCACTTTCCCATGGGGACAGGAACAAAGAGCAACTTTTGTGGCTGCCAGTCAGCTCATCTCCATGCATGCAACCCGGACAAAAACTGCACCAGAGGATACCCTAATCATGGATATCATACTTCTGGCTGAATTGGCAACTGGAGCCTCTTCATGACTCTCCACCAACATTTGCCTGGTGACTTATAATGTGAATACTGTCCATATACAGAGGATAAATATCCTCTCATTGAGAACAAATCTGGACATTTTGTGAGGCATGGAGAACGTTATACTCAGTCATTCCCAACAACCCTATGGTCATAAGGGAACCCCTTACAATGATTGGACGGCCTGTAGATTGGATCTGTTCAAAGGCAGAGTCCTTCACAGGCTTGGCCATGGAAGGAAAGGTCTTATACTGGGACTGGTATATGAATTCCTTCATGACCAGGATATGGTAGCAAAGGGGTCTGGGCCTTCCCACACTGAGGAAATAGCTCAGTTGTCTACATGGCTCACCCCTCCCCCAAAGAGGCACCTACTGAACTGTGGGTACTGACAGAATGGTCACAACATTTGACTAACACACAGTTTACTGATGGTACATCAAACACTGATGGGCCCAAAGCTAATGGAAAGTGGCAGCCTATAGACTGGGGAATGGAACGCACAGTCAGTGTAGTACCATTGGCTGAGACAAACAACTAGGAAAGCAAAAGGGAAATTTCTATCTTCTCCAATTCGTGGTGTGTGCAATGGTACAGCTATATGGTCATCAAAATGGAAAACCACTAACTGGCAGATAAACGACAAAGATATCGGGTCCTGGGAGGCATGAATGGAAATGGAAATGGCAAAACCTAGCAAAACTTAGCAAAGACATTAAACTTTATGCAGCCCATACAAGCAAGACAGATAAAACATCTGAAAATAATGAAACAGTGGACGCATTGTCTTCGTGTTTAATTAAAACTAGAATATTAAAATTTTGCCAGGGAACAAATTCAAACTCAGTCAGCAAGAATGGTAGATTATATATCTGAGAAACTTGAAAGTTTACCTCTAACACTAAAAACAAAGGGGAACTGGAGAACCAATTAAACCACAACAACCCTATGAGAGTCCCTATCACAAGGGATCCGTAGCCCATAGCCCGGTGGTGGTTCACCACTTTAATCCCAGAGTTTGGGAGGCACACACCTTTAATCCCCAAACTTGAGAGGCAAAGGCAGGCACATAAGAATTACAGTGATTTAAATCTAAAAGCTGCTTTCCAAAGGCAGGCTGAGGTTTAAAGTGAATGTCCTTTGTGGTATAAAAATAAATTTACTTAAAGCTTGAATTTATATATAAAGCAAAGGGGGAATATAGCTATATTTCTCCACATATACTATGATACATTTAGTTTCAAAGTTTCAAAAGAATGTTGTTTTTTTTTTTTTAACTTCAATTGAAAGATAATACTTTTTCTGTTGCCAAAAACACTTTGCCCTGGGAAGGATATAACTGACCAAAAAAAGAAATCCCCAGAGTTAGGATTGGGTAGGGTTTTGATTTTATCTTTCCAGGAGAATAAAAGCATCCAACTAAGGAAGCTGGAGACCACTAGACAAGAGAAATGTCTGAGGAAACAAACGAGATCATCAACAGAAAAGGTCCCAAGAAAAAGAGTACATTGGCCAAGTGGTTTGGCCCACTTCTATCCGACCAGCCTGAAATCCCCGTTAGGAGCCCTGAACCAGTGCAGGCACCCATGCCACCATCTTGCTGGAGCAGCCAGGACCAGGAGTGGGGACAGCCTGGGTGCGCACTCCCTTCTTTCCGCCGCCATGGTTGAATATTGTAAACAGAACTAAAGAAAGTCAGCCATGCATTTAGAGGCAGAGCAAGCAACCAGCTGACAGGAAGTGAAGACAGGATAATTAAGAAAAACCATAGAGAGTAAATGGAAGTCGGGAGGATGGATAGAGAGTCGCACTGGAAGTAGATAGAATGGAGAAAGGACATTTAGTTTGTGGGGGATTTTTTTTTTCCATGTGAGAAAAGAACATTCGTTCTGGAACATCGGCTGAGGAGGAAGCTCAGCTGGGTGCTTTCTCTACCTCTCTGAGCTAGCAGGCTCTCACACCAGCATCTGGCTCCCAATCCTTCATTGGTAAAAATCGATTGAGATTTTGTTTAAAAAAAAAAAAAAAACAGACTGGCCTCGAACTCAGAGATCCACCTCTGTCTCCCGAGTGCTGGGATTAAAGGTGTATGCCACCACCACCACCACCTGGATATTTTATGCATTTTTAAGTTGAATTCTACTAAGTTAGGTCTGAAGATTTCCAATTAGTGAAGGATATATTCAACTGATTCCAAAGGGATGGGTTAAAACGTGAACAATGTAAGTGTACCCTAGATTCTTCATCTTCGCTTCCTTTACATAACTTAATCTTTTCAGGATTTCCAGGATTTTGAATTAAACAGCTTGGTCTTTGGATATTTTTCTATTCAGTTCAAATATAATAAACGGTAACTGGATTAAATCTATTTCTAGGCCTCTATCAAAGTAAGTTGAACTTGGTGATTGGCATATCCCTGGACTATGCCAAAGAAGCCAATAGTGCAAGACTCTATTATAAACACAAAACTGAAAACAGACAGAAAAAAAAAAAAACGGAGCTTGGTTTTCTTAACACAATCATACTATTATTATAATAAATCTTTTGAAAGAGTTAGATCTAGTAAAAAAAAATCTTCATTCAAAAGAGTATGTGCACAGTAAATAATGATGGCGGCAATTATTGTTAACTTATCCATGCTCACTTCAGCATACAGAGCTGATAACAGCTCAAGAGCATACATCTTTTCAATGACATCTACTAAAGTCACACAGTGCTGAGATTAACAATGGCTTAGTAACTGAAGAATGAGACAATCAAGGGTTTAACCATTATCTGCATGGTATTTAAAAAGCCTTGTGAAAAAAAAAAAGCCTTGTGGCTCTTGGGCAGTGGTCTTCATCTTCCTAAAGCTCTGACCCTTTAATACAGTTCCCATACCATAAAATTATTTCACTGCTACTTCATAACTGTAGCTTTGCTACTGTTATGAATTGTAATATAAGTATCTGGTATGAATGATATCTGATATGCAGCTCTTGTGAAAGGGTCATTTGACCCCTCTGAAGGGGTCACGACCCACGGACTGAGAGCCCTAGATGCTTTGCTCTAGATGCAAAGCTCATGGCCCATGGAGCCTTCCCAATGAACAGTGTCTGTAGTGTCTAAGTTTTCAGTTAAGAAAACATTATCTCTGACGTCATGTGGATGTAAAGAGAACCCCACCAGGGGTGTATAAGAACTATCTTAGATCACTGCTACTGATTGACACGTAAGTGAGCATTTACCTGCTCCAGATGCTGCCTTCACAGCTGTCTTCTCATAACCTGCCAAAGGAAGGATGTGAATCAGTGGCCGTCATCGACAATGTACTATTATGACTTGATCTTCAACTAGGACAGTTACATAATCCAATTAGCATTCTCATACATGCCCTAATGAACCAAGTTTTATAGAGAGAGGTTATTTTAGCCAGTCATTTTTGTTTCCTTGTTTTATTATTGTTTTTACCTATTATGTTAGTGCATATCAAATGCAAGGTCTTATAAATGCTATGCCAAAAAAGTCTACCACTGAACTGAATCCCCAGATCCCACTGCCGTTTTCTAAACTTGTTTTAACTGATAGATAGAAATGTAGAATTATACATAGCAATGGGGTGTTATGTCATATTTCAATTCACTGTATACTAAGTGATGTTTAAGTGAGGCGAGATACATCTACCCCCTCAAATATATATCAGATTTTTTTGTTGAAACTTTTTAAAACTTTTCCATGCAGCTTTGGGATGCATAATATTGCATTGCATGTCGCTCCCCTACTATGCATTAACACCAGGTGGGATTACAAATGGTAAGATTGGCAATCATTATCAAAACGTTATAAAATTATGATGTGACTGAGAGTAAGAATGCCAATGAAGTTTAATCACACATTATATGCTTTATAGTCTTTCAGCCATATATTCAATGCCAAAGCTAGACCAGGTAAAGTTTACATGGGAGGGATACAATTTTGATGTTTTTTTGTAGTATTACAAATTTTTCATATAAATGACTCATTTCTAGGTCAGTTTTAGAAACTCTAAGCTTACTCAAATAATAGAAGTTTATATGTGATAATACATTTATCCTTAGAGCCTAAGGGTCAGTTCTCTGACTCACTATCTTCAGAGAAAAGCGTTGGAGGAGCATGCTGCTTATAAAGGTGCAGCCAAGTCTATAGGAAAAACAACTGTTTCCTGACTGCCCAGCTCCCAGGTAGGTACGCTCGCTGCATTAATGTCATTGTACCTATGAAAGTCTTCCATGGACTATGGGTTTCTTCCCTTTGCAGTATAGATAATAAATGAAGCTTCATAATTTTATGATAACTGGTAGGATGAAATCAAGAAACAACAGTGGGCCAGAAACCTAGAAATGTAAACAGCAGGCTTTCCTGGGAAATCACATTGTTCTTCTAAAATTATTGAATCTGCACTGAGACCTCAACCACACCAACTCTTGTGCCACAGGCTTCCCGGAAACCTACCTGGTATGCATGTTTTCTTACACTCTTCCAGGGTATCAAATCGGTTCTCGTTCCCTTCACATCCCCCGTATATAAATTCTTCACATTGATGAGTATACATATTGAAAAAATAACTCCTTATCATTGCTTTGCATGGACCATCATCTGCCTTCATTGCACAAAATGTATGTAGCGGTTTCATTGACCCCAGCTCAGAATCTACAAGGTAAATTTTAAAACATCACGTGTGTAGCTCTCTCCCAACACTATGATAACATCCTTGCTGTTGTTTTGCCAAATATACAATTTCCACCGTCAATTTTTAAATGAGAAAATTAAAACTGAAAATTCAGGTTATTATGGGTTCCATGCAAGTAACGACCTGAGTGAGCGAGCCTATATGTTCCACGTGTTTGATAATTTATATATGATCTATAAGGAAGGCACTTGAGGCTTTAAATGGCATAAACCAATTTGTCCTTTAGAGGGCAGCAGTGCTCTGTTAAGAGACAATCTATGAGCACTACTGTAAAACATTCTCTTCATTCACCATTATTTTAAATACTAAAACATGAATGGACATCACGTCAAAGTTCTCACCTAAAAATTATTTTAAAACAAAGTGTAAATTGTACATAGATGATAATCTAGTAATAAATCCATTTTTTTAATTCCCTACAATTTTAAAATGTGAATTTTTGGAAAATATTTTACATACATTTGATCTAGGCTACTTTCAACTATCTTCTTCCATTTGCAATTCATTACTATAGTTAAATATTAATTAATATATTCTGGCCATATTTTAATAAAGTTATGATTCTAACAAAGACATTGGAATGTTCCCACTTATTTCTTCCTTTTTTACTTATTTACTTGTTTGCGAACATGCTTGCAGGTATGCATAAGTGGAGGGGTGCACATACTCCCTGACTGTCTCTCTTCAATTGCAATCTCTCACTACCCTAGAACTCAAAAGGCACGCTAGGCTGGCTGGCTGGCTCTGGGGACACCGGGCCTCAGGAATCTGCCTTTCTCTGGCTTCCCACTACAGGACTTACAGACATGCACCGCCAAAGTCCAGCTTATTTTTACATTCATTCTGGAATAAAACTCAGTTCCTGGTCTTACAAGTCAAGCTCATTCCTGTCTCCTCAGCCCCAATCACCTATAGTACTGGTAAAATCAGATATCTGTGGTGTCAAACGTCAAGTTGACTGAATCAAGAGTTATCTGAGAGATGGCTACTGAGCAGGCCTGGGGTATGGCGGGGAAGCACTGATTGATTCTTTGACTCCCACGCTCTGGGCTGAGAACTAGACAGTGTTACCGGAAGGAGAGCTAAGCACAGATTTTGTCGTGCTTCTCTCTGGCTGACTTATATCAGCTCTTGCTTACTGAAATCGTGTGTGTGTGTGTGTGTGTGTGTGTGTGTGTGTGTGTGTGTGTGTGTGTGTGTGTGTGTGTGTGTGAGTGTGAGTGAGTGTGAGAGAGAGAGAGAGAGAGAGAGAGAGAGAGAGAGAGAGAGGGAGAGAGGGAGAGAGAGAGAGAGCGTTTCTGTCGGTATGTGTTCAGGAAGACACAGAGCCCAAGTTCAGCCTGCTATTTAATAAGTTGGCCACAAGAGGGAGACAGTGTACCACAAAAGAGTTGTTTCTTCAGTGCTGTTGATGTAGTTACAGTAATTACCGGCAAACTTTCCTCTGAGTAATTACAATCTCATGGAACTTCGTTATAAAATCATCTAATGATCTCCCAGCAGTGATGCCAGACACCTTTAATCCCAGCACTTGGGAGGCAGAGGCAGGCAGATTTCTGAGTTGGAGACCAGCCTGGTCTACAGAGTTAATTCCAGGACAGCCAGGGCTACACAGAGAAACCCTATCTCAAAAACAAAAACAAAAACAAAAAGCAGATCTACTTTTGTAGATGTTCTTTGTGATGCAGGTTTTATCAAGTTGCTTAGACTTATACGTGCAGATGAGAGAACTGACTCTCATATGCTATTATACCAGGTATAATTCACAATAATAAGAGTAAGATTATCACAGACCTGAAAGGCTGAGATTTCACCCAAATACTTGGACTAAACAATTCAATTTAATAAAGTAATGTCTGCTCAATAGCACTCTAAAAATTGCTTTATAAAGCTGGAACTCATTTTTGATGAAAATCTGGTGCTAAATTCATAGCAACCACGTAAAGACAAAAACACTATCAACTTTTTATTTCGTTATTACCTTATTTCTTTAGAATTCCCATATTAATGAAGTTACCATAATTTTATATCAGTATATTCTATGCATTGATCTTGTTGCTGTTCACACCTAAGCAGGATGTCCCAGACAACAGGAAGACCTCGGGTTAATCTCGGACATCCACAGCCATCCACTCTTGGGAAGGTGTATGCCTGTCTTGGTTTTCATTTATGGGGATAACCTTTTTGAGTATTAAAATTGTGCCCTGAATACGTATCTATCAAGAACTGGGTTGTTATTGCAGATACAACAATATATCGGGCAGCAGGCCCTTTTAATGACGCTTGCAATCACTAATTTACAATAATTACAATAGTAATTTATTGAAGAGCTTACTAAAGAGCGAACAGCAGACTACCTCAGGGAAGGAGTAAGGATAATTTTTCTTACACTTGGAAGAGTTGAGAATAATGTTTTTAAAAATAAGGACTATCCTTCTGTACCCATGAAACTAGAACATTTGCCGAATATTATAACAAGAATCTGATCCGAGGTAGCCAAAAAATAGAATTATAATTTACATTTGAATATTTGTGATTGAGTGTTTATATTTTGTATCTCCTAGCATAAGGGTAACAATCTGGTTTTCTTCCCTGTGTCTTGGGATGTCAAATAAAAAGCTCAGTGAAATACAGAATGCTCAAGGGTCACGGGATGCCTGGGTGATAGCGTGTCCCTCCCCTGGAGAGTGTTTGTGGATCGAGGGCCAACAGGTAGCTTACTAAGGGTCCCATGCTGCGTGCCTCTTGGTATTGTAAAACTAATTAAAAATTAAACAGAAATAAAACAAACCTAGATAAGACTGTGCAACTAGTTGATCAAAAGAGTGTCAAGTCTACAATGTTAAATCAAGCTGTAGCTAGCTGCAGGACTCCGCCCTCTAATCCTAGCCCTCTGAGACTGAAGCAAAAGCTCATAAGTGCAAGGAAGGTCAAGCTGCACCGTATAGTTGGGAACCCTCCATGACACTGTGGGGATTTAAGACTCTCCTCTCGGCTGCCATCATTCCCTCCCTCCCATCAACTAAGGCATCAGGCTCAGGAGTTGGGTTTACCCAACCTTGTTCCTGGGGAATACACTGGACAAACTCACTAGAGATGAGAATGCATACATGAGACTCTAATATATGTTAGAACTACACTATAATCTGTCAAATTGTGAATATTTCCCATTATCAATAACTTGAGTTCTATCAATAGTTTTGTGCAAAGTGTTACTGTGGGGGAAATATATAAATCTACAATGATATAACCACTCACATTTTTTTCATTATTAATATTCTTATCTCACACCTCATGAAATTGGAACTCCAGTCCACACCAATCCCTTTGATGTCTGTCTATTCTCATCTCAGACACTGTTATCTTGAACACACTGGTAAGAAGGAGAGGGTGGCTGGCGCTCAGGTTTATAGTTCTTCCCTTCTCTGGCTTCTCCGAGCTCAAAGATAAAACCGTGTTAGCAAGAATCTCCTTCAGACAGTTCTTGCAGTATTTCAGAGCTAGTTCGGAGCTTTACTGCTTACCTAAGACGCCTCTCTTGCTGAAATGACTTGATTTCGGGTAGTCTAAAAACTAACACACACAATACAAAAATTGTCTTAAGAAAATTATCACTTTGGTTTTTTTGTTTTTAAAAAAAAAAAAAGCCTAAGGGGGCTAGAGAGATGGCTCAACAGCTAACAGAGGACCTGGGTTTGACTCCCAGCACCCAAAACTTTAATTTTGAATATTAAAACTGTGTTCTTTATCTATCAAGCTGGGTTGTAACAGGCTAAAACACCAGTTTCAAGAGACTCAATGCTCTCTTCTGTCTTCTGGGGACACTGCACACGCATGGCGCACAGTCGTAGATGCAGGCAAAACACACATACACATATAATAATAAAACAAAAGTTAAAAGTATAAATTCTAGCTTAGTGAATTTCATACTAAGTTGAGAACTTTGACAAGGTAAAAACTAAAATCAACCTTTGCAATATTTTACCTGTGTCATCAGCTTCCTCAGACAGAGCATTAAGAAACTCGGGAACAAGGCTAAGCAACAGACACACAGTGGCCCAAAAGGCATATTCTTTCTTCATTTTGTAAGTCATTTCTGAAATACAGAACACAAACATGCTTAATAAGCAATCAGTGTGGCTGCATCTGTAGGCTAGCAGGGTTCTCAAAAGCTTCCGGGTGAATTTACTACGTCACATGTAATGCATCTCCCAAGCTGCTGACAGTTCTAAAGGTCACCTTTAAGACATGAACGTGAAGCATCTAGGGTTACAAACACATCTGAACATGTAATAGCATTCAGCAGGAGGCCATCTTGTAGCCTTGAAAACACAAGGTAAACGGAAAATGTTTGAGAGATGGGTAAATGCAGGTTGATATGAGTTGGTACTATCTCTCGTATGTGGAAATAAATAGAAGTACTGGTGGGGAGGGAAGGTCAGAATGATGGCTTGATGCTGTAAATGCAACCTAAAATGAATGAATAAAAAAACTGGTTCGGCAGGCAGCACATACTAGCTGGACTGAGGCCCCTGACATGTATATACAGCAGAGGACTGCCAGGTCTGGCTTCAGTCAGAGATGCCACACATAACCCTTGAGGGACTAGAGGTCCCAGGGAGTGGAGAAGTGGGGGTGGGGGGATCCTCTTTGAGAGGGGACTTCGGGAAAGAGGAAGGAATGGGATGAGGAACTGTCAGAGGCAGACCAGAATGGGGTAACAACTGGACTGTAAAAAATCATTAAAGACCCATGGAAGGAGTTACAGAGACAAAGTTCAGAGCTGAGAAGGAAGGAAGGACCATCCAGAGACTGCCCCACCCGGGGATCCATCCCATAATCAGCCACCAAACCCAGACACCATTACATATGCCAGCAGGATTTTGTTGACAGGACCCTGATATAGCTGTCTCCTGTGAGGCTATGCCACCGCCTGGCAAATACAGAAGTGGATGCTCACAGCCATTTATTGGATGGAACACAGGGCCCCTAATGAAGGAGCTAGAGAAAGTACCCAAGGAACTGAAGGGGTCTGCAACTCTATAGGAGGAACAACGATATGAACTAACTAGTACCCTCCAGAGCTGTGTCTCTAGTTGCATATGTAGCAGAGGATGGCCTAGTAGGCCATCAATGGGAGGAGAGGCCCTTGGTCTTGAGAAGATCATATGCCCCGGTACAGGAAAATGCCAGGGCCAGGAAGCGGGAATGGGTGGGTTGGGGAGCAGGGCAGGAGGGAGGGTATAGGGGACTTTTGGGATAGCATTTGAAATGTAAATGAAGAAAATATCTAATTAGAAAAAGTGTGAAAAATGTAAATAGTAAAAAAATCATTAAAGATTATATATAATATTTTATATGATTTTGTATATGTACACAAAATATTATATATATAATTATATATAATATATTACACACATATATGTATATATAATATATATACTAAAATAATAAAATACCTGCTTATTATACTTGTTATATTAGTATGTTTTTAAAAACTGGTTTGGGTATAAACAGGTTGCACTTTCCATGCCACTCAGCAACTTTGCTTTCTTAGTCAGAACTCTTATTTTCCAATTATTTTGTTGTTCTTGACGTCAACATTCTGAAGGCAGCTCTCAACTTTGTCTCTCTTTCCTCTTGCTTTGGTCCCTCCTTCAGAAGGAAGCATTGTCACAAATCCCCTCCTTGTCTCTTGTGGTATTTGTTTGAGAACTCCCGTTTCCTAACCAGGTTTTCTGCGAGATAAGCACTGAGTAGCTGAACACAATGGACCCCAGCCACTCCCTCCCTGCAGCTCATCAAGTCACCTTTCCCTGGTTTAAGGAGTTGTCCGCCTTTAAGACAGGCAAGTGATGAGCCAGCCCTTTTGCAGCCCGAGGGAAATGGATTCCCGTAGGAAGTGGGACATTTCCTGTTTCAGAAAGATTTAAAGATCTGGATCTTAAAAGGAAAAGAAGTTGAAAAACATGTAGCTTTAAAAAACAAAATACACACACACACACACACACACACACACACACACACACACACACACACACACAAAGACTTCCTCTTTGCACTCAAAGGGGAAAGGAAACGATGCCGGACCGGGAAAGGACCGGGAAACGGGATGTTGAGGCTTCAGAGTCAGCGCAAATGCGTGATCTACAGCTACCCCTTCAAATGCCTGTCTTTGTATCATATACGTTATTGTCTCAATTTTTACTTCTATAACAGAATAACTAAGACTGCATAATTTTTAAGTTATAGAAATTTCTGTCATAATTCTTGATTCCAGAAACTGCCAAATCAGAATACTGACAAATAGAAAATACATAAATATTCTGAGTTCCATGCCAGCCTGGTCTACAGAGTGAGTTCCAGGACAGCTAGGGCTACACAGAGAAACCCTATCTCAAAAAAAAAAAAAAAAAAAAGAAAGAAAGAAAGAAAGAAAAGAAAAAGAAAAAGAAATAAAAAAGGCATGGGTGGACTGAAATACATGAATAGTGAAGTAATGTGTGCCCATTGAAAATGTTACAAATTTATAATTCATACAACATACCTCATGCCATTATGAGAGTCTGATCCACACATGTGATTATAAAGAGTATTTCTACTAAACATCTAGGTTTTAATTTGATTTTTTTCAAATACTTTCGGAGACGCTTTGATTCCATTTGGTTCCACGGGAAGTCCGTTGCAGCTGTGTTTTGAATGTACTGGGAGGTAAGGTTTTTGTCTGCCTGGTTCAGAATGCCGGCTTAGGTAGAATGCCTGCTAAAAACTCAAGAATAGAGACTCTACGTCTACCAAGTTAATCCTATTTAAAGGCTGCAGCTTAAAAAAATCACTTATTTAGTCATCTAGTCTGTGCTTGGTTCCAACGTAGTCAAAACCAGCTTAGATGAATTCGGTCAAAATGTCACTAACCACGTTCCAGACAATGTGGAGCTACCTGGGCCTAGAAGGACTGATTTGTATTAATCTCAGAAACAGCTAGAACCAAGTGACTGAGCACCATCAGGGATCTCTAATCGCTTTATTCTCTGTCTCAGGACAGCCTCTTCCTTTTTTCCCCTCCACACAGCATAGAATATGAGCCTCACCATTCCTGGATTCTGAGCCATTGAAAGAGTTCGGCTACTTTCTTAATACACCAGGTCCAAACAGCCAGTAAATAGCGCTGGCAATTTCAATTTGTAAACACTGGAACCTCTCACTGGAGTTCCTTTAAAATGGGACACAGTGGGGACCTGCATGGATTTCATGAACTGCAAACCTGACTCAAATGATGCTAAAGCTACAAGGGATCTGGCATAAGCAAAGGCAATATCCAAACCATGACTGATCCTTTTTTTATGAGAACGTATGTATCTGTGTCTGTAGTAGCAGGGTGGGGTGAGAGTGGCAGAAGAGGGTGGGGGAGGTCATGAAGCTGGAGTTACAGGGGCTTGTACGCAGCCTGATATGGATGCTGGAAGGCAAACTCTGATCCTCTGAGAAAGCATCAATGGCTCTTAACAGCCTAGTCATCTCTGCGGCCCCAAACAAACATGGCCAGGCTTAAAATAAAAGTATGTGTGTGTTGGCATAGAGGATAAATAGATAGTCCTTAAAAGAATGGGATTCTTATGTAAATCGATGCATTATCAGATACATAGTTTACCAATATGTCCTTGGTTTCTTGCTTGAGGTGAACTGAATGGTTTTGTCCCCCATTAAACCCCCAGGGTGTGCTGCTTTTCCCAGAACAATACAACTAACTTGTTACTAGACTCTCAGAAAAGACTGTGGTAGCAGTTTGAATATCTATCACCCAGATGAATATGTTTGTGACCACACTGATGGCCAGAGGACTCAGAGATCAACATCTTCCTGTGCTTCAGTCGTGAGACTGTTACTGGAATCAGTGACACTGTCTGAGTGTCAGCCATCAGACAACAAGACCCCTATATACGTAGAATACAAGGCCTCATGGAAGCAGACCTTTACAAGCTGCTGAAGACATGGCCACAGTTGAAAGAGCATTAAATATACCCACTCCACTCCTGTGATCCCAACTTCACCCAGCTTTCAACATCACCCTGGATCTCAAATTCAGTATGTGATTTAGTCTTATTATGACAGATGTTGACAAAAAATACCTCAAATCTAAAGTTATGACAGAAATACCTGAAAACACTGTTATAGAAAAAAATGCACACAGAGCCCTAGCCTCTTCCTTCTTCACCCCATGATCTTCCCTCTCCAGAAATAGCTCACCAATGGAACAAATCAGTGTGTTTCCATCTACAACTTGCGGATGCTGTTACACATGTATATACTGTAATATTCTGCATATGTAAATAGGAAGCATATGTATTGTGTATAGATTTTTTAAATGTGCGGTTTCATTGAGGAAGCTTTCTCTTGGAATATTAAATGATAAATACTCAAAAATCCTCACAAAACCAACATCCCTGACTGTCACACGTAATAAGGCATGCCAAGAATATAGGGGGACTGACGTTCTTTTGATTCATATTCCTCTGTTTTATCCACTTCCTCCCATCTACATCCATTTTAGCAGACAGCAGAGTGAGAGGATGGGAGGCCTGCCAGTGTCTGAGCTATTATTCAGGGATGTATATTTAACCTAGTAAAAATAGAGACGGATTCAAGACCCAAACTGGTTAAAAATATACCCATCTGTCCCCAGAACAAAAACTTTACTATTAAGATGACAATATTCCTCAGTGTAGTCTACATATTTCATGTAACCTCTATACAAATCCCAGGTAAATTTTTTTTGTCAACATTGATAAGGAAATCTTAAAATTCATGTAGAGATTCTAGCTATTTACCACAGCTTAAGCAATCCTATAGAAAAGCAAGGTTGAAAGACTCATACTTTTTGATCTATGTGGGTGTCTTTGTCACATGAACAGATAAAGAAAATATGTCACGAGGCTGGAAAGATGGCTCAATGGTTAAGAACACTGGGTGCTCTTCTAGAGGACCCAGGGTTGATTCCCAGCACCCCCATGGCAACACATAACTGTCTGTAACTCCAGTTACAGGGGATCTGACACTGACATACATCTGTGTGCTAAGACGGTATTAGCAAGCAAAACACCAAGGCATATAAAATTTAAAAAGAGAGAGAGAGAGAGAGAGAGAGAGAGAGAGAAAATAAAGAAGAAAATAGGCCACATATGTATAATGGAGTTCTTATTCATCCACAAAGAGTGAAATCAAGTCAGTCCCAAGAAAACGGATACCCATGAAAACCATCGTGTTAAGTAGACGAAGCCAAGCAAATGCATAGAAAACAGCAAGGGCAGCCTAAGAGCAGGATTAACAAACAAGGGGAGGGGGGCTGAGTAAGGAGTGGACAGGAAGTTGCATGGCGGGTGGATCTGGATAAGTGTTGACATATGTATACATGAAATTGACAAAGAAAATTCCACTCGTTGGCATATTCAATGTGCTAATCATATGCAAAAGGTGAAGACAACTCAAAGCTACAGTAATCAATGTATTTGGCAGCTGTATGGATTCATGGAGAACTGAGAGAGTCATTAAGCAGATCTTTGTCTACAAACAACTGACAGTGTCAAATATTTCAAGACCACTCAGTAGGGAAATGTTTATCTTTTCAGCTAAAGATGAGGTGCTCAGCTCTAAATGAGATATCTATAGCAAGGCCCTCCCAAGACTACGGGATCCTCATGGAAGTGGGGGGGGTGGGATTTGAGGAATAGCTTTCTAATACATTCCTCGTGAAAAGGATTACTCATGAATGGACATGATACAACTAGACACTCTCGGGTCTGGTCCAGCATCCCTGCAGTGAAGCAGTGTATACATTGTCATCTGTAAATTATCTAGGAAATTCATATATTAATCTTACACATGAGCCGCTGTGTTGATGCATGTATTTAATCACAGCACTCAGAAGACAGAAGCAGGCAGATCTCTGTGAGTTCAAGGCCAGTCAAGTTTACAAAAAACGAGTTCCAGGACAATCAATACTACACAGAAAAACCCTGCCTTGGGGATAGGCATGGGGACAGTACAAGCTTGCTACTAATTAAATCTGAGCTTCCTGGTGTATCACTTCACACATATTGTTGATCTTTTAAAAAAACTTTTATAGGCTGGACAGACATGGTGGAAAAACGCCTTTAATCCCATCCACAGAGGCAGGCAGATCTCTATGGCCAGCCTGCTCTACATAGTGATTTCCAGGACAGCCAGAGTTGAATAGTGAGACCCTATCTCAAAAACAAAGAAAGAAAGTTTCATGATGAATATATGTTAGTGAGTACTTTCCTATATCTAGAAGAAGAGAGATTTTACTTTGGCTAATTCTTCACACATGGTCTATGGATGAAAGGCATAAGAGACAAACCTGACTACTAGAAAAGGGGAAACATTTTGGAGAAACATCTTCTGGGTTCACACGATTTTCTCAGCAGCAGTGGCTAATGCTGTTTTCTCTGTGTGTTTATTACTCTATTCACACAATTTGGCTGAGCCTGGTTGGGGGTGGGGGGGGGGTCATACCCACTAAACCACAGGAGTCTGCTTTCTTAAACTATGTGCCTTTTTGTTTGCTGCTTCTCAATTTTGGTGAGTTAGCAGCACACTGATGCCAAGGACAATGAAGGAAAGCAATCAGTACAAAACTAAGGTGTTTGAAGGGAGACGGGTTATATAGCTATTCTCATAATTGTCTCGGGTTTTTTCCTCTATGTTCGGTTTTTGTTGTTGCTGCTGCTGCTGTTGTTGCTGCTACTGCTGCAGCTGCAGAGAGAGGCTGCCTTGACAAATCTTTTCTATGTTCTGAAGTTATCTGAAGTTAAGCAGTATTCTCATCTGAAAATTCCAGAACATTTATAATAACTAAGTGCGGTAAATGAATTGTTAGCAATATTTTCCCCCCTGAGGTCGTCAAGCCGCATTCCCTAGTGTAGGAATGGCTTGCCTCAGGAAGAGGTCTGTGAAGCAGGGCTGTAGTCTCAGGAAAAGAGTATTTTCTGAAAAAATACATTGTGGGAATGCAAACGTTTGGGTAATCCTCCAGGGAAGAGCATGACTGAGAGGCTGCACGTTTGCCACATACCACAGAGCAGTGAGTCCACACGGGGCCTCATTTATCTCCTTGTAACTTCCCTGGGAGCCACATTCCTAGTGCACATGGTCATCGCTTAAAGCAAGATGCGAGCATCAGGCTCCTTGATGACATAGAATTTAAATTGAGCTAAATGGAGCTCTTGCTATAAGATATAGATAAATGTTAACTTTAAAAAATGATACTAGAAGCACAAAAAACATTTCCTATATAACATTGTACCTTTTTTTAGTGATGTCTTCAGAGGGATTTCCTGCCTGATAAGCTGCTGTATCTTGATATTAATGCTGTGTAACTAACCAGGCAGGCATGCTGAGCTGATGCTTGCTGTACGTTATGTACATTCCAATATCAAAAGCCTAGATGGCGAGGAAGAAGCAGAAGGGATCCCGAAAGACATTTGTCTGCGGCACTCTTAAAAGAACTAAGATGTATGGAACAGGTACCAAATTTTAACACAGGAAAATATAAAACTAACAAATGTATTATTTCTGTCTCTGTTTATTTCCCTTGAAATACTATCTTAAACTGCCTGTTGCAAAAGAAACCTAGGCAGTATCTGTTACAACAGGATAAAATCTGGTTTCTCTGATGTGCTAATGCTGTAAGTAGAATGTATTAGGTAATATAAATTACACAGTGATTATTATTATAATTTTTAAAACTGAGAAAATGTTTTATTCTTCTAATTTAAACTCTATGCTTTATTAGCAATTACATTTACTAGTGAAAAATATTTCCCACCAATCTATACGAATAAATACAGAAAATCAAGTTTCAGCCCAATTCAAAGAAAATCTAAGAATTCCTCACCTACTTCCATGGAAATGGGGCAGAAGTTTGCCCAGTGATAAACCTGAATAAACAGACAAAGCTAAGCCTGACCTCCCCCCCAAAAAAGTTGTCAAGAGACTAGAAATGTGCCATGTATCATAATTTCTTTTTTCTCTAAACTTTGGGGGGAAGAAGAACCATAAGTGTACTCATCAAGGAGTCAGCTGAAGAGAAGAGCTGGACAGAGCGGATCCTATTGGGCTTGAGTCTCTTTCAAGCACCTGCCTACTATCCAGGTTTGCCTTGTCCGGCTTTAACCTTGTGTTGTATGTAAAGCTTGTTGAGCCAGTTTCGATGGCCTCCTGGGGGTGCACTTCTTAATCGTGCTAAAACCACAGCTTGTCAATTAAAACGGAGGTGACACAAATGAGAGGTTCCATTACTGAGCCTTTAGCATCACTTTGGTTTTCTCCTTTGTATCTTGCACGTGTGTTGGGGTGGGGGGGATCATCTTATCACTGTTTTATACAGGAAACAAATATATTGGTTCAAAATGATGAAATGAATTGTCAAAAAGAAAAAAAAAGTTCGCTAACTATAACAGTGTAGAATTATCTAAAATCAGTTCTCTATACAGTAAAATACTTCTCTTCAACTAGTATAGGTCTTTCACTTTTTATTTTACAATCGGATAGTCAAAAATACACCACTGGTGAGATTTTTAAATACTCTTATAAGTATGTTTGCAACTTAATGGATTTGTTTTAGTGAAAGTGACAAAATAAAAATCTAGAAAGAGGGTGCTAAGCTGGGTGTGATGGTGCACACCTTTAAGCCCAGCACTCAGGAGGCAGAGGCAGGTGGATTTCTGAGTTCGAGGCCAGCCTGGTCTACAGAGAGAGTTCCAGGACAGCCAGGGCTATACAGAGAAACCCTGTCTCAAAAAACCAAAAAAAAAAAAAAAAAAAAAAAAAAAAAAAAAAAAAAAGAAAGGAAGGAAGGAAGGAAGAAAGGAAGAAAAAGAAAGAAAGAAAGAAAGAAAGAAAGAAAGAAAGAAAGAAAGAAAGAAAGAAAGAAAGAAAAGAGGGTGCTAGAGAGATGGCTCAGTGGTTAAAAGCACTGACTGCTCTTCCAGAGGTCCTGAGATCAACTCCCAGCAACCACATGGTGGCTCACAACCATCTGTAATGAGATCTGATGCCCTTTACTGGTATGTCTGAAGATAGCTACAGTGTACTCATATACATAAAATAAATAATTCTTTTTTTCAAAGTCTAGAAAGAGGAGAAAAGATCTGAAAAGGGCAGTCATAATCTTCCAATGGAATTGTATTCCAAACCAAGTTACAGGACTTTTTTATAATGGATAAAATTTACGTTGATGGATGTAAAGTACAACATAGCATAGCACCTTCAGTACTTAAGATAGACAACTGTGATGATTTAGTCTGTGGCAAGTGGGAATCAGGCCAGTCTGGGACAGCTTTCCTTTGATATCATTCTAAACCAGGTAGCGTAGCTTAAAATTCATCTTCATAGGTAAAGGCAAAGAGATTGTATGTCTAAAGCCACAGAAGCTGATCTAGGGCTGCCATAACCAAACACCACACAGTGAACAGCTCAAACAGCGGGGAAGTGTGGCAGTGTAGGCTGCTGTTTCCTGTATTAATACTGGTCACTTTGGTTCCTGGAGAGGGTGCTCTCTGGCTTGCAAATATCCACTTCCTCTTCCCAAGGCCTCATTTGGCATCTTTACGTGTGCACAGAGAAAACAACCCCACGGGATGAGAAACACCACCTTACTTCTATTTCAGTTTAATTAACTCTTAAAACATGTATCCTCAAATATTGTCACACATGAGGCAGGGCTTCAACACACAACTCTGAGGAGAACTATCGTCAGACTATAGTAGGAATTTGTGTCAGACGCGAGAGGCACTAATATATATCAGTTGCCTGGAGACAGCAATACAACAGCAACCCCACAGTCGATTTTCTCAAACCAATGCTTTTTCCATAGCTACAGATTTCCAAGTTCTGTTTGCTCCTGCATTATGAAACTCGGGGCATGGCTGACCAGAGTTTATCATATCCCTAGTAGGATGTAGAAGACATGGGTATACGGAGTATAAACACTTTCTAGTTTGCCCATATTATCTTCATTCCCCACCTCACCCCAGCCTTTTCTATTTCTTCTTGGTGTATACATATATATTTCCTAAAGAGATGTTTCAAATAAATAAAGAGAAACTGTTGACCAATTCCCTTGCCGAGGTCTCATTGCCTCCTGGAATCTAGTCCTGACTTAATCTTTTGAACACGGGGAAAACACTGCTTCCTAGTCAAATTTCTCTTCAAATGTTGTCTTGTGGAAGTAGTTTGAACACAGAAGACAAATAGTTCCATAGATATGTATATCTATGTCGTCTTCATGCATGTATGCACGTGCATATGTATGTGAGTGTTGGGGGGAGGAATTACAAGTGTATGTGTATAGAAGCATGAAGTTAATGTTGGGTGTTTCCTCAATCTCTCTCCACCTTCAGGGTTCAGGAAGGGTCTCTCACTGAATCCAGAGCTCACTGTTTAGCTAGTCTAACCAACTTGCTGATTCCCTGATCTGCTTCCCACAGGACAGGATTGCAGACAGACCTCCACGACCACCCAGTGTTTATATGGATATGGGAGATTCAAACTTCTTCTTGCTTACAAAAGTTTTACCTGCTGAACTAGCTTTTCAGTTTGTTGTTGCTGTTGTGCTTTTTTGTTGGTTTGGTTTGGTTTTGCTTGCTGTTGTGGGAGAAAAGTCACCAACAGTCTTACCTAGATGCTTTATGAGACACCATAATGATTAGTCTGGCAAGAGATGCCTATTTGCGCAATATGGTCATGAATGGTATGGGGGTAACCAATAGCTTTCTAATTGGAATTTTCAGGCTCACTCCACAGGAAGAACTTCATGCCCAGTACTGTAAATCTTTGCCAGAGCATGAGGCTGAGATCGGCGTAGGCTCTGTGGAGAACTCACTACTATTATTCTGCTAAATATCAAATTACCTTCTAACTACTTATACTTACAAACATAGATTAGTGAAGCTTTCACCCTCGACCAGAGCAGATTCTCTCTTCTGTTATTAGAAAGAGTCACAGCTGGTAGAGTACAGAAAGTAATTGATGGCGGAGTACTCATCTTTAGATGAGACATCTACATTACAACATGCTCCCATGTTTGGGCCAAACTAGATGGGGGCTGGGGGAGGCAGATCATAAGAGCCAGAGCTCAGGGAAGACTGCTGAGAAATAGTCTTCTGGATTTGACAAGGTTTTTATACTCAAAAATCTCAGAGTAACTGTAGTTGCCTGCATAAGACCTGTACAAGATCAAGCCAGCCTAGCATAGTTAAGGAAAGAACTCACGACGCCCCACCTCAGCCTGAAAGGCATTGTTAGTGATGGTGGCTGAGGCATTGTTAGTGATGGTGGCTGAGGTATTGTTAGTGATGGTGGCTGGAGAGCTCTTTTCATGGGTTTGGCTAATGATAGTGTGATGGTGAACGCTGTTTACCGGATAAATTTAACTGTGCTGGGCTTGTAAAAAAAAAAAAAAAAAAAAGTGTTTTTAGCTTGTATAAGCTACAAGGAAGTTGCTCCTACCTTGAATGTACCTTATCAGCTGGCCCAAGATGGAGCACTTCCTGGCACAGTTGGACTATTTTTTAAAAAATTTTGATAGTTGCAAAATATTTCATTGCCTCAGCTATTCCTACAAGGTAATAAGTCACAAGACTATACAGGCTAACTGCTAAGCTTTGCTTTTTAATGAAAGGCTTGCTTGCTTGCTTGCCTGCTTGCCTGCTTGCCTGCCTGCCTGCCTGCTTGCCTGCTTGTCTGCTTGCCTGCTTGCCTGCTTGCTTGCTTGCTTGCTTGCTTGCTTGCTTGCTTGCTTGCTTGCTTGCCTGCCTGCCTGCCTGCCTGCCTGCCTGCCTGCCTGCCTGCCTGCTTGTCTGCTTGCCTGCTTGCCTGCTTGCTTGCTTGCTTGCTTGCCTGCTTGCCTGCTTGCCTGCTTGCTTGCTTGCTTGCTTGCTTGCTTGCTTGCTTGCTTGCTTGCTTGCTTGCTTGCTTCCTCGCCTGCTTGCTTGGATGGATGGATGGATGGATGGATGGATGGATGGATGGATGGATGGATGAGCCACCTGCTGGACGTTTGTTACGAAATCAAGCCTTGCCAGCACTCAAACAGAGTGAGTTAATTTGGCTCCCCAAAATTTTTACTTCATGGTTCTTGCCTTTATCCTCCGAGGGCTAACAATAGCTAGGGCCTAGTCTAGAAAATTTTCTCTGATTGGGTCCTGGCCAGTCTCTTTTTATAATAATAATAATAAGTCTAATTAACTAAAATCAAAATATGAGTCAGACTGGTGAATCTCTGAACAACCCCAGAACCTCTAGTTGGAGTTTGGATAGGACCTACATCCATGTGCATCCTGACAGCCCTAATTAGACTCAGCAATTTATGGAAAGGTTACAGGAGAGGGAGTGGAAAATGGATTTGATAAAATACATTGTATACGTGTATGAAACTGTCAAAAAATTATGTTACCACTTTGTCTCTAGACAAAAAAGAGGAGAGAGGGAGAGAAAGGTAGGGGAGGGAGGGGGAGGAGAGAGTTTTTCAAAATGATAAGCAGTAGTGAACGTTTAACACTTTCTTCTTCATAATACAAAGTATTGCCAATCCCTCACTAAATGATTCCTGGGCTGTTGTGAGCTCAGCCAATCAATTCCTGGTAATGTTTGCCTTTATGTCAGCAATCATTCCCATTAGACACTTGATTTAGCCTCACAGCCGGATTTTATTAACCAGATAGTGGTTATTATATACAAAATAGGCATGACTTTGGTTTGCAACATAATCACTAAGTCATGCATTGTCCTACATGTGAATGTTCACTGTTCAGAAATACCTATAATTCTTTTTTTAAAAAACCAAAATTATATTTATGAACTAAATATTACAAAGATGACCAGATATACCTTCATGTTTATTTTAGCCAAAGAAAATAATATTATATAACTAAGCAGTGTATATATTCGAGCTTGAAACTGCTTGGTAATGACAAGTAGGTGATTATGCAGGAAATAAACAAAACAATATTCATTTTAAAAGCTCGTCACATTCACAACAAAAAGTGTATTTGAAGATTACTGGTGGAGAGGAAGGGAATGGTGTTCGAGGAGAGATACGTGGTTTGACAAGAGAAAATACAAAACGGTTTGACAAGAGAAGATACAAGCCGGGCGTGGTGACACAGGCTAGCCTATGCCTGTCCCAAGAACAAAGCTTTAATCTGCACTCATCATGGTGATAAGTGATTGATGGTGATTGACTTAGATGTCAGGATATGATCATCTGTGCCTAGGGAAGTGGTTCTCAACCTTCGTCATGCTGCGACTCATTAATACAGATCCTCATGGTCTCTAGCCGGAAGATATTTCATTGCTACTTCATAACTAATTTTGCTAATGTTACAAATCATAATGTAAATATGTAATATGCGGCCCCAAGGTCACGACCCACAGTTTGAGAAGCACCGGTCTAGGGGGATCTGTGTGATGTATCTTGCTGGGTAGAAGATAGGGGGCTTTTTCTAAATGTTCCTTCATCTAATTTCACTATATAGAAAGATCCACTCAGAGTCGCCTTTAACTTATCCTATGATGTCATACCTGTGACTCAAACAGCTGCCACATGATGTTAAGAAAGACAGCTCTAAGTACATTGATTTACTGTAAATGATGAGAATGTTCTGGAAAGAGCCTGAATTCATGCTGAGGTAGCCAATCTTGAAATATCCTGCCTCTGTGTTTTGAGTCCAAGTAAGAGGGGCTAATAACTGGCCCCATTAATTTAAGCTTCTAACTAGCATGGTTATTTTTCTTTTAGGAACAAAATATAACTAGGCAATTGTTGTTTGTGCTTTCATAAACAAGCTATTAATCAATTTGTAAAAACATTTTTAGTTAGAGGCCGTTGAAGGTGATGAGACAATTGATAATTGATACTATATAGTGCACAAGGCCTAGCCAAGTCTTCTTTTCTTTAACTGTGTTGCAAGCCAGTGAGATGCGGCAACCAGTAAAGGCACTTGTTACACAAATACTGCAGTCTAAATTAACCCACTGAACTTAGGCAGAGGAGGAAGGGGAGACTAAGTTGACCTGTTTTACTTTTTCAATTTTCCAAGGTAAGGATTCCCTGTGTAGCCTGGCTGCCCTAGAACTCCATAAACCAGACTGGCCTTGAACTCAGAGATCTGGCCACACCCAGTTGATTTTTTTTTTTCTTTTTTGGTTTTCCAAGACAGGATTTCTCTGTATACCTCTGGCTGGCTGTCCTGGAACTCACTCTGTAGACCAGGTCTGACTCGAACTCAGAAATCAGCCTGCCTCTGCCTCCCAAGTGCTGGGATTAAAGGCGTGTGCCACCACTGCCCAGCTGATCATATTTTTAAAGACTCCCCTGCTCAAAAATTAAGTATGGGGAGCAATGAAATAAACCATTTTGGACCCGAAGAATGAATATTAGAACATGAAGCAGTTTTAAAACAAACCAGAAATGAAAGCACACAAACACATGGCTCCTGGCTCTGGTTCATCATCTTCCTGAGAGACTGACCAATCCAATAGTGAATCTTGGCCTTAGTTTGACTTGGTCTTGACTTTAGTTACAGAGGGTGTAATTTTCTGGAGAATTGCTCAATATAAAATTCCCTGATGTCATAATATGTCCATATTTGAAACTGTGGCCATTTTAAGGATTATTTTTTTTTCTTTTAGGTACAAAGTAGTTGACAGAAATGGTTTTATAAAATAAATAAGGCTCCTCTTGGAATAAAGATGCTAAACTCTTTAGATCATGTGGCTCTAACCACTTATTCATAATATAAAAAGTAAAAGTGGACCGGGCGGTGGTGGCCGCACACCTTTAATCCCAGCACTTGGGGAGGCAGAGGCAGGCGGATCTCTGAGTTCGAGGCCAGCCTGGGTCTACAGATCGAGTTCCAGGACAGCCAGGGCTATACAGAGAGAAACCCTGTTTCAAAAAACAAAAGCAAAACACAAACAAAGTAAAAATGGAAATCACTTCATGGGGAAAAAAAAAAAAGAGAATACTCTTAAGTTGCGACAAAATAGCATGGACAAATTGAGATGTTAAAAACGATTAAAAAACTTTTATCGACAGTGTGGTTATTCAATGTGTACTGCTAGAGAAGAGGACATTCATAAGTATCTGAAATATTCTGGCATATTTTATAGTTAAACCAAGACTTAGAAGACTTAGAAACCAATCCGGGGGTGGGAGGGCATATCTGGACCACAACTTCATTTCTTATCGGTGGCTAGTCTCACTGTAGACCAGGCTGACTGAAACTTACAGACCCACCTCACTCTGCCTCAGAGGGCTAGGATTACAGGAGTGCCCCTGCATCTGGCCTTTCTTCTCAGTTTGAGGTTGTGATGAGAGCAAGGGATAACAACTAGTGAGGGTGGGCAGGCACCATAAAAGGGCATTTGTCAGAATGCCCCCGCAGGGCACCAAGAGTGCCAACGCAGAAGTCTGCTTCCTGCTTCTGTGCCATCTCCCGAATGAGCACCTCTGCCCAGAAGCGACGGTGACATCGTGACTGACACTGAGCAATGCACCTGGACACCTTGTAGTTGGGCCAACTGGACTGGCCAGCACACCTCCACCGCACCACCACCACCATCTCCCTTGGGTTTCTTACCTTGATGAGTCAGTAGTCCTTAAATGAGATCTGGAGATGAGGTCCCAAAATTATACCGTCTTCAGAAGAAATCCGGAGACAGGTCCCGAAAGTGATACAGTCTAAAAATAATAGTTTAGAGGGTCTTAATTGGGTTCCGTTTCTCTGGCAGTTAAAGAAATTAAAGGCAGGAAATTTCAGAAGAGCAATAGAGAGAAGTAGGAGTTAAAGGCAAGCATCTACTTAGGGTGGGGAACACACTCACGCGTCAGACACACGGAGAAAAAGATTCTCTGTAAAGGTTGCTCGGGAAGCCGAAAACCCCAGTCTCTTCTCTCGAGTCCTGAGGTTTTAAAGCATTCGAAGAGTCTTCCTCCCCCACTTCAGGGTTGGTCAGTTTGCCGTTGATTGGTCCGAAACTATGAAACTGTGAAACTATGTGTGACATGTCCTCATCAGGTCTTGACCTTGTTGAGCCAGTCCCTCAGTAAGGATTCTCCCCTGGAAGCTTTTGTGTCAAAGTCAATAGGTGAGGAAGCTAGCCATTATCTAGCCACGGCCCTCTCCCTATCTGGTGCCTACCAGGAAGTCTGTCAAACTTTTACCCTAATAGACAACAATACCCAGCTTCTGGTAACAGGAAAGAAGATGGGCGGCCACAGACTTCACCTGGAGCAAAGCACTGCCCCAGGCTCACCCGAGGCCTGGGTCCTGCCCAAACTGTGGACACTGTGGGATCCTATTCTGCCCTACTCTGCCTCTCTAAGGTAGTTTTCCCAAGTTCCACGGGAAAATCTCTTAGACCGTCTGGGTCTGGTGGCTGAGGGCTGATTGCTGCCCACTGTGGTTAACTGAAGACTTAACGCTGCCCTGTGTGTGTGGCTGCAAAACTCGGTTCACCTCTGCTCACAACAGATCACCATACTGACTGTTCAGGTGGCAGTTAAATCTGTCATTCTTAATTGGCCCAGAGGCCATTTGGTCTATACTTCCTGCTCAAATTTACCCTCAGACCTCTGGGGTGATGTTGACTGCGTGTTTTATCAGATTGGGAGCAGCAATCTGATAAATCTTAGCCTCTCACCTCAGGGACACAGCTGCTTAGTCAGACCGTTTCCTAAGGCCTTGCCTTCTCAGGGACACAGCTGCTTAGTCAGACCGTTTCCTAAGGCCTTGCCTTTTCCAGAGCTCAGGTCTCCAGCTGAGACAGGCAAGCTCACAGACACGTTTGCCTCGCTGACAGGCTTCCTGCTGAGAAAGATAAACTCACAAAAACAGATTTCAGTGTGAGAGCAAACTCAAGCCATCGTGTTGTTACTCAAAACTTGCTCTCTGCTGTTCCTTTATTCAAAAGAGCTTACTTTTTTGTGACTTTGTTCACTAATCAAACACCTATGCCTCAAAGTATTAGAGTTTTCCAGATTTTAAAAAAAAAAAAAAAGTTTAAAGTTTATGCAACTTGCCAAGGTCTGAGGAAGGGATTCAAAGTATGTGAAAATGATTTAAGGTGCGTGAAAAATGAGACTTTCAAGATGGTATACGATGTGAAGACTTCAGGGTTCACTCAGTGGAGTTCTGATGAATCTAGCCCTGGTAAAACACTGGCTACTAAACTTTTTAAAAACATCATAGTCACAGGCCCAAAATTGTTAATTTTCTTTAGTTGTTTTCTAAATAAAGGCACTTATCATTGTGAAAAAAACACCTCTGTTCTTTTGTTCTCTTCCCTGACAAGAAATCTCTGTCTTATTACAGATAAATAAATGTTCATGCTCCTATTATGCTAATAACTTTTCAAGCTTTGTTTTGCTAAGGCTCAAAGGTCTATTCCAACTGTTTACAGATTTTTGTTAACTGCTTTGCTACAATGAGTACTTCCTTGCAGAACACAGACAGTGGTCATTCTATCTAAACCTTTAACCTCTTTTTATATGCTTAAAACAGTTCATGCAAACTTCAGGGCTTCCATCTGTCATTGCTCAGAAGATCCCTTGCCACTGGTAAGCCAATGTAATTGTTCTTTGTCTCTCTCTTTAGGTTCACTCAGCAAACCAGACCCTGTCCCCCACCCCCACTCATACCCCCACCCCCACCTCCACATCCACACCCACCCCATCCCAGCCTGCAACTCTGGAATTCCAGCTTTCCTAGCCTGCCAGGACAACCCTCTCCACCTAAGAAGCAGCTACGGAAGAGAGACACTACATCACCCTTTATCATCAACAAAAGGCTGGAACTATTAGTTCTCTCAGCTGTCCAAATATACAGAAATGAGCTCAAGCTGGACCACAGAAGGATTTCTGGAGGATAAATAAAAGCCACCATGCCTCCGGAACTTTTGAAAGCAGTTCCCATCGGCCAAAAGTTGTCCTTTCCCTTACTTCTGGCAGAAGTGACAGATGGCTCCATTGACATATACCTACGGCTGCATATCACAGCCCATGCTGGCCTCCAAACTTCCTCTGCTCCTACTCACAAGTACTTTTTACGAATTTCAAAGCTCTCTCACCCCCCCCCCACGTGTGTGTGTGTGTGTGTGTGTGTGTGTGTGTGTGTGTGTGTGTGTGTGGTGTGTCTGTGTCCTTGAGTCTTCATCTCCCACTATTTCCACTCATCTCCCTGCTCTCCAGCTTCCCTAGCCCTGGCCATGTCAAGTCTCCTGGCCATGTTCGGTCTACTTCTTTTTCCCTCTGCTATGAACTCCTCCAGATGCCTCTGGCTGTTTGTTCATTCTTTCTCTCTCTCTCTCTCTCTCTCTCTCTCTCTCTCTCTCTCTGTCTCTCTCTTTTTCTCTCTGTCTCTCTCTCTCCTCTCTCTCTTATGCCTACAATAAAAACTTAACCATATCTTGGAACAATCATGTCAGCAGTTTCTTTACTGCATCCCCTCGCACACAAGAATGAAACCCATGCTCACAACACATGCTCAAAGCACAAACTGTTAGATTCTGTTAGATTATTTAAAGCAGCTGTAGAGAGATGGAAGAAGGAAAGACAGATAGGCTTGGTCTGACCTTAGGAGGGACCATGTTTATTCACAGCGAGGAAGGACTTTATCACTCACGTGTGCAGATGGCCAAAATGCCTTCAGAAGAAGATAGGATGAGGCCCCTTATAGGGGCGGAAATGACTTCCATTGTCCACAAGGGAAGCTGGGAAGTGTAGTCTTTCAGCAGGAAACTATCATTGTAAACTCTGAGACGGTATAAAAAATGCAGGGCAGGGGGGTTGTAGCTGTTTTTTGCTGAGGAGGGTGTTGCTGGAGTGGTTGGTTCAAGGTCCATTGAAGAGGGACTGCCTCTCTGGTCACGAAGCAGAGAGTCTTAACTTGATCAGCCGCAATGGAACATTTGAATTCATCCTACATTCCTGAAGAGACCTGAAAAATTATTATTAGAGGACTGTAAACAGACTATTTTGGTTACAAAGTAAAACCGAAGGGTTTTCCAGGAAGATTGAGGAGTAGGGAGGAGCTGAGGTGAGAGAGACAGAGTGGACCAGTGGGAGAAAGTGGCCATAGAGTGCATTCAGGAGGGTAACAGTGACTGGTCCCACTGCCACAACTGTTGCACCAAAATGAGCTGTCCAAAGTGGCAGAGAGCTACAGAGAATCAAAGGAAGGGAACAGAAGAAAACAACAGACGAATGTAGGGAATTGTGTCTGGCCTACGATGAAAGGGAGGAAGGCCTCTTTTACTTAGAGTTTCTCCACAGCACACAAAAGGTCTTTTTGTTGATGTATCAGAAACAGATGGAGCTGTTGTAGAGTGAGAGCTATTGGGAAAACTTCCGTGGGCCACTTTGTTTGGGTATAGGGAGAAGTTCAGTAAATATAATATTTAAAAGGCAAGGTAAAGACATAAGTGTGAGGGTAACAAAGAGGAAAGCTGAGATCCAGTGAAGGGCCAGAGAGGAGGAGCCAGAGCCCGCACACAGGAGGCCTGTGCTTGAATTGTTTCTGGTCCCTGGCTCTAGGCCCCATCTCAAACCAATTGGGATGTGTTGGCCTAAAAGCAGTGTGCCCACCAAAGAGAGCACAAATCCCACTGCAGTAGTCACCTCTAGTCCTCTTCAGCTTTGGATCACGACAGCAGTCCAGGAGTCAAGCTGGTCCTGAAAGACTTAAGGAAACCTGAGCTGGTGAGACACCGAGGTTAGTGGACACAAGAAGGCTTCATTCAGCTGTTTTTGTTCTGAGTCCAAAAAACAATGTCCAGAGTGTCAAAAAGAGGTATGACTTGGAGGGATGACCCATGGCCCATTAGTCCCTTTTTCGAGGTCACCTAAACTGCTTTGAAGGGCTTGGGGGCATCGATCTCTTAGTAACTGCTTCAAGGCTGACAGAAGAGCAAAGAAGGGACCAGCATGTAAGGTGTCACCAAAGAAGAAGGTCCATCTGAGGGGCCATGATATAACTTAACAGCTGGCAAAGATCCAGAACATAACGCAGGAGGTAAAAACTGTACAACTTTGTGCGGAACATTAACGAACAAAGTTATATGAGGAAAACTTTTACGTCAAGATTAATATGAGTTAAATAATGTTAAGCATAAAGTTGGCATAAGGTTAAATGCAGTTGTATGACAGCTGGACCATGTACCAGCGCTCAGGAGAAGGCAAAGGTATCTGTAGTTAGCTGTTTATTACAGAAGACTCCTACATACTGAGCAAGCACCTGGAAAGCATTATAAAACAGGTCCGTTAACATAACACCTGATGCAGAACACATTACTAATTTATTTAAAGATGCAGCTGCTAAAGTGGTAGCTCATGGACCTAATCTCTCCCTTCCTTATCAATCACTTATCCTTCCTTCTCATTACCTATTAGGATTGCACATCAATTTTATAGAAATTTACACGTGACTTAAATCTCCGCAACTCTCATGTTTGAATCTAATTCCTTATTTACAAGAAATTATACACTTGATAATGATGGGAAGGAAGTGTCTTAAACAACTTACTGCTAAAGAGCCTATACAAATTATAATGCCACAAAATAAAATGCAGGCTGATTGTTTGTCTCATGCTGATAATAATTGGCAGGTAGCATTAGCTTATTACACAGGACTTATAGATAATCATTATCCCAAAGATCACCTTTTAAGGTATTTTAAAATCTTTTCTTTAAACCCATGCAAATGACCTAAAGTTCTACCTCTAATAATCTTATAGAGATTTCTTATTAATGCTTTTATATATGGCTCTTCAAAAGGACAAGGAGCATATGTTTATTTATGAATTCTACATCATCCACAAAAAAGATTGTACCCACCACTGACTGTACCCTTAACAGTCTGAACTCACCATAATCAATCAGCTTGTATTATATGCTTCTCAGCCACTAAATATGTTAACTGGCTCTGCATGGTTGTTTCTCTTTTAGAAACTGCAAGACTTAAACCCAACCCACTATCAATGTCATTTCTCTTGCTCCAGGTGTGTGTATACAACAGTAAACCCAACCTTTATTCACAACTCATGTTCGTGCTCATTCTAATCTGCCAGACTTGTTAACATCTGCCAGGTTTCAGCCTGGGATGAGATGGCGTCCTCCTTAGTCCTCTTACTTTCTTTTTGGGGTGTCCAAAATTCTCATAGCTTCTTCTACACCACTGCCATCTGCTGGTGGAATTTTATCTCAACGGTAAAACCTAATGCCATTTCACAAATATCTTTCATATCTCAGAATTTTGACATCCCAAATATGTTGATGTAACAAGTGAAATATCTTTTCTAATATGATTTTTGCTTCTGGTCATGGGGTGAAACAATCTCAGATACACCTTCTTCTTTCTAGGACTCCCATTACAACTAAAATCTGACCATGGTCCTGCTTATGCTAGCAAATGCTTTAAGGAATTTTACAATTTATGAACTATTAATCGTATTACCGGATTCCCTTACAATCTACAGGGCCAATCTATCATGGAATGTCACTATCAAATACTTAAATGGCATTTTTTTTATAAAAAGGGGTATATAGACCCACCTAAACCCCCACATACTATGCTATACTTAGCTATGCTAACTTTAATAAATTTTTTCACTTTAAAAAATAATGCTATTTCTGATTCCCAAAAGCATTTTGCCCTAGAGAAGTCGCAACCTAAATATGGTTGGTTGGTTGGTTGATTGGTTGGGTTTGTTTGTTTGTTTTGTTTTGTTTCATTTTGTTTTCAAGTCAAGGTTTCTCTGTGTAGCCTTGTCTGCCCTGGAACTCATTCTGTAGACCAAGCTGGCCTCTCAACTCAGAGATCTGCCTGCCTCTTCCTCCCAAGTGCTGAGATTAAAGGCATGTGCCATCACCACCCAGCTTAATTTATTTATTTTTTTAACTAAATGATTAGTCTAACTTAATCTTAAAGGCATGCGCTATCACCACCAAGCTGAGGACTGATTTTATGCTTTTTTAATTACCAGTCCCAGCAATGGTTATTGAACTACAAATAGAGATTTCAAAAGTGGCATGTATAATTACTAAAACTATTAAGATTATCACACACACACAAACACACACACAAAACCTTGAGCATAAATCAATCAAGAGATGGGTTAAGTTGAGAACCACAATTTTGCAAAACAGAACTATTACAGATTTTTTTTGTTGCTGCTCAAGTATAATTTTAGTTGTCAACAATTTCCTGGAATATATTGCTTTAATGTTTACCTCCAAGCTTGCTTCCATATAAATTGCATTTGTACTTAGCATGACTAACCATTAACTTGTATACCTTAGTTATCTTTAACAATTTACAATAAGTGAGTAACTCTTTTATCAGACCAGGATTTTATAATTGTTGGATTCCTGTTAAGTTTGACCCTTAAAATTGTAATTCTTGAGTTAATGATCTTTTAAAGATCAAAGTAAACTTTAACCCATAAATATAATCCACAGAAACTGGGAACTTCATTTTCCTGATCGTTTAAAATTCACTTTTTACAAAATTCTAGTTTTTTTTTTTTAATATGACTCATCTAAAATAGCTTAAGCTTGACAAAGATATAGCCATCATAGTTCTTATATGATCCAGTTTTAAAACAAACCATCTTAGTAGCCTGGTATTGCTTCTTTAGTCTAAAAATGGAATACAGTGATAAGCAGAGGGATACTTTTTTAGTCACCTTAATCCAAGTTGGTGCTTCCATCCTGATGAGATCACCAGACAAGCCATATAGTTGTTAGGATCTTGTTAAGTTTCAAGCCCAAGACCAGAAACTGAGGGGTCTATTTAACATATCAAAGCATACCTGGCCTCCAGGTTCTTTGAGCATCTCTGAGTCCCTACCTGTTAGAGGGTACAGCTGGAAGATCCTGTCTTCTACCCTGAGCTCTCCAGCCCAGGGGGGCTGGGCTGCCCTTCCCCCCAGAGCCTCTTTCCTGTATAATCCAGACATTTTGTTTACCTCTTTTGCTCCTCCTGTTCTTTTAGCCTACTGGCTACCTCACTTGGTTCCCTTCACTCTCTTCCCCTCTGCTTCTCCCCACATGGTTCAAGATCATGACCACTCTAGACTCTCCCAGGTGTGTCTGCCTGTCTATGCTCTCCCACATATCTGTAATAAGCTTTCTGCACCGCTGTCCCTAGGAGCAGACATGTCCTTTCGCTACCTTTTTATTTCTTTGTTTCATTGACCAAGATGCCTACAGGCCACACAGTTGTTATTTACTCCAAAGTGAGCCCAAGTCACCAGCCAAGATGGAAGGCATGCAAGTCCTGAGCGTGTTTGTAAGCCAGAGCCTTGAGTAAGATTAAAGTGAACTGTATGTTGGATGGGGGAGGTGCCTCAAGCCACGGTAGCGTTCTTCTGTCTTGTGGAATTATCCTAATCAGTTTAGGTATTAGAAATCGAAAGGCTTTGGGCCAGCAGTAGCCAGTTGTCCAGTGTATATTGAGGCCAAATTTGGATGAGAGTTGAACAAATGAGCTAGGTATGAAGTTAACTAAATGGAGCCTAGCTGGGTACTTTGGAATGGAGAATTTGAAACCCATAGCAGGGTCCAGGGTCCCCACCACAACCACCAAATCCTGAGTATCGTTTAGGCCCCAATGCTGATTCTCTCAGTGAAGAGAACACTCTTTATAAAAAGGTCTCATGAACTTTGCATCCTGCATCAATAGAATCTATCCTCATGATTTATTGTGAAGGTCGCAGGTGCTTTGCTACTTTGCAAGGGAGTTTCCAAGTAGCCATCCCTGAAGCTTTGTTGTGATAATTGTCACGTGGAGATTTTCTCCAAAGTTTTACTGTGTTTAAACCTGTATAAAAAATAAATCATGAGATCAGACGCTGGGACTTTTTGAGCTGGTGCATGCTTAAAACGACGATGAATTGGTTTTCAGTCACATCAGTTTCCTGCCGGCAGTGACGCTTGCAGGGACCCCCCCACACACACACACACACACACACAGGAAATGACTTCTGCAGTCCACAAGGGAAGCTGGGAAGTGTAGTTTTGCACGAATACATCTCAAGCCAGAGCACTTAATTTTGCTGTTATAACTTTAAAGACTTCCAGAAACTAAAGACTTCCAGAAACCAAGACTTTATTGTGCACACACACACAATTTAAAAATAAAATACATATTATAATTTTTTAAAGCATGTTCAGCCAGGCCAGTCTAAATCCAGACCTTTTTTTTTTTAAGATTTATTTATTATTATATCTAAGTACACTGTAGCTGTCTTCAGATGCACCAGAAGAGGGCGTCAGATCTCATTACAGATGGTTGTGAGCCACCATGTGGTTGCTAGGATTTGAACTCAGGACCTCTGGAAGAGCAGTCGGTGCTCTTAACCACTGAGCCATCTGCCACCATGCCCGGCTTATAAATTTTTAAAGAAAAAATTATTACAAATGGCATAATTCTGGGTTTAAACCTCAGATACACATCTTACTGTTAAATGTAAACCTTAATTAATTCTATCTCAGCATCTAGCATGGTGTTTGACTGGAATAAATCTTCTTCCCAAAATGAGGGTGAGTGTGAATCAGGAGACCTTAGCATCCTATCCTGTCTGCCTGATAGAATGTACAGTGGAATGTAAATAAAATGTAAAGGAGGCTGGGCAGCTCTTTGTTAAGGAGTTGTTCTGAGCCACCCATGGGACTACAGGAATACACTGAGAAGCATTGCTTCAGCCATTGCTTAGACGGCTCTGAACACTCCCATCAGGGCACCACTTTTAAATATTAATCCATTAGAATATTTTCTAATCCCTACAATTTGCTCGGTGCTCTGGAATGGGCTGGGGGGGTGAGTCTGTAAAATACCAAGAAGTATAGAGTCTATTTGAACCTTAAAACTTCCAGAGGAGAAAGCACGACTCTTGAAATAGCTTTTCACAGGATCACAACTACAGAAAGAGGTAGAGAGAGGGCAGCAGAGACCTTTGGGGCAAAAAGGACTCTAGAAATCATGGGAAAGTCTTCGCCCTCTAGAATGCCAACCCAGAATCAAACATCCCCAAGAGACCATCCTAGTTTCCCCAGTTTGCTTTGTGACCTAGACAAAGCATATCACCTCTCTAGTCTCTGGCCCCCAAACTCTAAAATGAGGATAGTCAAACCCAGCTCTCAATGCTGTTGTAAAGTTTTGCTTTGCTTTGATGTGTGTGTGCGTGTGTGTGTGTGTGTGTGTGTGTGCGTGTGTGTGTGTGTGCGTGTGCATGTGCGTGTGCGTGCGTGCGTGTGTGTGTGTGTGTGTGTGTGTGTGTGTGTGTTTTCAGAGTTCAGAATGCAGAGGTGCTGAATTCAGCGGCAAGGTTGCCTCGGGGCAGGAGTGAAAACAGAACAAACCCTAGCTCCAAGTTGGGAAGATGGGAGAGATGATTGGGGAGTTACATAAATAAGATCGGTTTAAATAACAAACCCTGTGTTATGACCAAAATAAGGATATAATTTCGTGGTAGTGTGTTTATTCTCTCTGAGCCTCATACAGGGTAACCTGAAGGGTGGATGAGTCAAAGACCATGAATCTAGATCCTGTTCACTTTCCTGCTTCCTCGGTACAGGGAAGGCTGACTCTCATAATAAAGTGTGAGAGGTAAGATGTCTCTTCCATGCTGAAGTGTTGAAAACCCTGTGGGCTGAGCCCCCTTGGGGGGGGTGGTCACATATCAGATAGTCTGCATATCAAATATTTATATGACCACTCATAACAGTAGTAAAATTACAATTATTATGTAGCAACTAAGTAATTTTATAATGGGGGGGGGCAGTACAGCATGAGGAACTGTATACAAGGTGGCAGCATTAGGAAGCTGAGAACCACTATGGCTGGAGTGATTCTTCTGCCTCACCCTTGTCTGCCACAGAGCATTTATTAGCCCAAACCCCTCCACGAATACACATGAGCGAGACACAGAACGTGGCTGTGTGAAGAGAGATCGACGATCTGAGTGTTATTACAGCATAGTTGAGACTGTCTCAATACAGCAACAGGAAAGAAATAAAACAGAAAGCGTGTTTGATGATAATGATCTAATGTGATAGGATTCATAGGCCAAAAAGGATATTAAGTTTTATAATATTATTTTATACTCACTAAAGGTTTGCTCCATCAAAATGAGGTATCACACATGACATCTTATGAATTTAAGTGTATAAACTCAAATTTTTATAAAGAAGGAGGCCTGTTTAAAAATAAAGAGATGACTCAGTCAGCAAAATGCTAGCTATGCCAGAACGCAGAGCTGAGTTCAACGCTCAGAAACCATACAAAAAAAAAAGCCAAACATGGTAGCCCATGTTAAGAATTCCAGTACTGAGGAGGTAGAGACAGGATGCCCCCTGGATCTCATGGTCCATCCACCTAGACAACTGGATAAACTCCAAGCCAGAGAGAGATCCTGTCCTCAAAAACAGAAGAAGAAAAAGAAAAAGGTTTTTAAACTGCATGACACTGGAAGAACACCACCCAAGGTTGACCTCTTGGCTTCCATACGAATGCTCATACAACCATATATCCATGTACATGTACATGAATATATACCAAAAAATAAGGAAAACGTGAAATCACATGAGAAGTCAAGGGGTTTGAGCAGAAAAAAATGATTTTTTTTAGTGTTTTTATTCTTTGAAAGTTTCATACATGTATACAGCATATTTTACTATCTTCATTTCCAATACCCTCTCTCATACCCCTCCCTCTTCTGCTGAAGCCCTTCATCACCGGAAGCTCCCCTTTAACCTTTACGTCTTTTTATGTTTAGTTGCCCACTAAATGTCATTATGCCTGCTCACACAAGCATGTAGGATGATAGCTACTGGAGCATGGGCAATGTTTCAATGGGCACACCACTAAGAAAAGTGACCACCTAGCCACCATGGACTGACTTCCTCAGGAATAGGCAGGGCCTCGAGCATCGCAGCGTCGTGGCCCAGCCACTATGAAGTGTTGACGGGCCAGTCACGTGCAGATGCTCTGTAGGGGAGAGGCGGAGGGGAAGCACCGCTGCGCGAGTCGGTGATCGCAATCGCCATCTTACATTCCGAAGACATCTTTTTGCGGCACACCACCTTTTCCTCTGTCTCTTACATTGTTATCATCCTTTTGTCCGTGTTCCTGGAGCCTGGGAGGGGTGGTACAAATGTCCTATTTAGAGTCAATTATTGCAGTATCCACTTCTTTTTGGTGCTTTGACCCGTTATGAGCCTGTGCATTAGCCTCCACCTGAAACTCTAAGAGACTCCTCTATAGAGAAGTTTTAATCTATAGATGTAAACATGAATGTCAGAAGGCTGCTTATCATGTCCATTTAGTCAAAACTGGTAAGTTCTCCTGTAGGGCACATGACCTCCGCAGCCTTAACTAAGCTGACAATACCAAACTCTTAAAACTCCCTCCGATAGAGCAGGCCTCAAGTTGAATCAGAAAGCGATCAATTACCTTCATAGCCAACATAGCAACTTGGAGCACTATGAAAGCTCTTCAGCAGGGAGGAGGTCTCCAATTCTGACACAGCTTGATCTTTCTGTGTTCTGTGTGCAAAGTGTGTGACTGGTACCTTCAGTAATAGAGTTGTATAATCAAGTCCCTAGGGGCAGCCAACAGCAGTATTTTGGGAACCTCTGGAGCTTCCATGCCTACAGCTGGTAAGAACATATCCCACATTGGGGTTTTCATTCAGTAACCTATAGCTACATAGAGCAGCATTGGTATGAGAGACTATTAAAGGGTCACTGACTTTTGAATTTTAAGTAGACTTCAAAGGGGCCTGTGCAAAAGCTGGAGTGATGGCTCCACAGTTAAGAGCACTGGTTGCTCTCCCAAAAGACATGGGCTCAATTCCTGCTCACAAAGGTCCATAGCTCCAGTCCCACTGGAATTGGTGACATCTTGTAGCCTCTGTGGGCACTAAAGGCATGTGATACACAGATATATACTCAAGCAAATACTTATACACATAAAATACATAAATAAAATGTAAAAAAGTATTTGAAGGCAGATACAAGAAAACTGTAGCTGGCTATTGCAGTCGCTTAGGAGTGATGGGTAGTCCGGTCCCTACAGAGATTATTAAATGAGTATGGAATGTGAGAAGAGAGATGCTGAGAACAGCAAAATCTGGCCGAACGGCTTGGAGGGGGGAATAGCCAGACACTCATTTGAGAAAAGTCTTCAAAAGAACTGCTTTGCTGGGAAAAGCAATGGTTGAACTATAGATCTAATAAATTTCCTTTGGGACACATCTAAGCAAAAGATCAAGGTTGGTAAGTCTAAAGTTCTCAGAAATAAAAAAAAATCTAGAATGAAGATAGAAATTTAGATTTTGTCAGCTTATTGATTATATTTAAGGCTGGAAGATGATCTGAGAGCACCTGAAGTAAGAAATCCTACATAGAAAAGAGATCCTGGCCAGTATCTGCACTCTGACACTTCATTGAAATGAGAGGGGTCAGAAGAACTCTGAAAGAGGGACTGAAAGAGTTGTGGATTTAAGGAGGAAAGGTAGGAAAATGTGCTCTTTGGGTGACCAGTGGGAACGTTGTCTTAGAAAAGCTAAGACAACTGTGTCAAATGCTGCCAACGCAATAAGATTTTAAAATAATATTAACTTAAGAAAACAGAATTCTGATTAGAAAAGATTTTAGGAAAATACAGGTTTTATATTGTGGTGAGAATGAAAGCTTATTGGAGTAGGATTAGAGAATAGAAGAAAAAAAACCAACAACAGCAAAAACTAGAGACAATGACTGGGAGCAGCCATAGAGGAATGTAACTGCAGCTTAATGCAGACGGCACATGATCAGTTGCAAGCACAAGGATTTGAGTTTGATCCCCAGAACCCACATTAAAGGGGTAATGAATATGGCTGATGGCTCCTGGAGCAAGGGAGTCTGTTGTCTTTAATGGTGTGGCCCTTGGATCCATGGATAGTCTCACATCCGTGAGCACCGGGGCAGTATAAATTGGACTCCACAGATTGTTTAAAGGAGAGACAGACAGACAGACAGAACATGAAGTTCAAAGGATGAAGAAGTAGATCTGGAGTTATCATGGAGTATGATCAAAACACGTATGAAAGAATCAAAAAATTAAAATAGCATATAAAAATAATAATATAAAAAGATGGGCATGGTGGTATAAGCTCTTACAGCAGAGCTAGAGAGATGGAAGTGGATCCCTGGAGTTCCCTGGCCAGCAGCTCCAAGTTAGTGAGAGATACTGTCTCATAAAACAAAGTAAGTAGGGCCAGAAAGTTGACTCGTTGAATAAAGATGCATCTACCAAGACTAACAACCTAAGTGCAATACCTGGGACCCGCATAGAAGAAGAAATGCAGACCATGGCATGCATGTACACACACACACCCATACGCATTCATATGCACACACATGCACTTGAACACAATACACACACACACACACACACACACACACACACACACACATACTACATACATAGGTAGTATAAAAAGCACCTAGAAATGAGCCATGAGGTTTTCCTCTGGCCTCCTTGTGCACACACAACTGTTTTTACCCTTTACCCCCACTTTAGCCACTGCCTCTGTGTATGTGTGTGCTTGTGTATGTATGCATGTGTATGTGTTTCCAGTAAGAGAAATAATCCAATATGTATGCAGTATTTGCATATTTGTTTATACTCAAGTGGATAGTGGGAGAGTCTTGGTTCCCAGACCTTCTGTTCCATCAGAGTGAGAGAACATGACAAGCTTGTGACTGCTTCAAAGAACAAACCACAATCCATCTGACGAAGCCTGCAGCCTCTAAGCCAGTCCCTGAGAACGTCATGCTGTGAACGTCAACTGATTAGAGAAGCGGTTTATGATACCACCACCTCACTACCACGCTGTTTTATATTTAGTTAATTTTTCCTGTCAAAGACTTCATTGTGCCATTTGAAGAGCTGAGCAATACCATGGGGTTTAAAACAAGAGTCCTCCTCAGCCTACTCCTCCCTCAGCCCAGACACCATCCCGACAGCCACTTTCACATCCCCCGTTTGTTTCTCTTCCTTCGAGTCACATGCTTATAGGTTTCCTAAGCAGCTTCCCGGATTTTAACTTTTGACTTCAGAATAACAAAGACTTGGCTGTATTAATCTACAGATCACACCATAATCACTGTATCCCTCTCTATACTCTCAATAAAGTCACAGCAAAATTCGCTAGTATTTAACCTTGCGCTACTAGCTATAATAATGTAATTTACAGCTAAGTCACTTGGTGTGTTATAATTATCTTTTTTTGAATCGTTTTTTTTCTTAATTGCTTTGGTTCACATTTGCTTACTGTCATATGTACCTGCAATTAGTGCGCAATCTCCAAACAGAACTAAAACTTCCATCTCCACACAAATTCTCCCTTCATTCAGTGTTAGCTACAAGCTACATACGCTCTAGGGTCCTGCCGCTCTGCCTCTCTCAGGACTGGACCCTCAGGATGAGAATTCTGTCTCCTTCTTCCTCTTTGAATCCTTTCTGTTACATCTAAGATCTTCCTTTTTATTTCTCTGCAGTGTTCTGAGTCAGGATGCCTAAAAGGTACATTTTTATGACCTAGTACCTATGAGGGGGAAAAATATTTTTTTTTTAGTTTGTTTATTTTGAGACAGCGTTTCCCTGTATAGTCCTGGCTATCCTGGAACTTGCTCTGTAGAACAGGCTGGTCTCAAACTCTGCCTGCCTCTACCTCCCAAGTGCTGGCTGTAAAATCATGTACCATCACTGCTCAGCAAAATTCTTTTTTTTAATATGGTATTTTAATCAATTTTTGAGAATCTCATGTATGCATGCAGTATATTTCTCTTATATTCACCCCCACGCTCCTAATTCCTCTCATATCTACCCTCACTCCCATTCCAACTTAATGTCCAGATAGAAACATTATAGATAGATAGATAGATAGATAGATAGATAGATAGATAGATAGATAGATAGATAGATCGAGAGAGAGAGAGAGATCATTTTAGAGATATAAAACTTAAGAGTTTAATATGTTTCCTGTATACCACTGAAATGTAATTTTCTGTTTCTGTCATGTGATGTTTTGCTGAAGCAGACCCATGAGAGAACTGGGGGTGTTTACAGAGAGTATAAGTACAACCCAACAGACAGTGACAGGGCACTTGCATTGCTAGTCATGCAATACTTTGTTCGTCTCACGTCTTTGCTGATCTTCACTGCATTGAGAGAGACACAGGAGGGAAGTTCTCTGAATTTTAGCTGGTTCCCGTTCCAGCTGACTTGTGCCAATTCGGCGGGGGCCTGGGTGTTTCTGCTGGATTGTGCCACTGCTGCTGACTTGTGTTTGGAGAACTGGACTGTTGGTATCCTGACAATGGAGATTGGAATCACCCCAAAGAACAATTTCTAAACAAGTCCACATCCCCTTGTCCTATTTAACCATCTCTTCTCCCCTACCTTTAGACTGTGGGCTAGAAAGAGGAGGTTGAAGCACTTGAAAAAACTTATTAAGGTAGGTTTTGAATAATCTATGCCTATATACCATGGCCATGGTTGTCTGGAGACTGGTAGATCTAACAGGAGCCACACCTTTAAAGAAGACTGACTCTCCTTCCCCTAGAAGCTATCAATTGTCACTAGCTTCTCAGCTAGGGATGGAGTTCGCATGCCCCTCCATGTTCCATATTGGAATTTTGACTGGCTTGATCCTGTACAGATCTTTTGCAAGCAACCATAGCTTCTATGAGTTCATGGGTAGAACAATCATGCCTGGACAGAAGGCTTCGGTCCTCTCAACCATTATTTAAACCACATATGCTTCATAGTTTTACTGAATAGAGAGAGCATTTTCTATTACATGGTCATCAGAGCTAGTGGTAAGAAGTACAATCTCATTCACACTTATCTGTCATCTTGTCTGTGATCTTGTTTCCCCAAAGGATGCTCTACCAGTTATGATCCCTTGTCATCTGGAACATTGCCACCATGTGCTTTGAGATGATTCTGTTGTCACGTGCAACTCCCTCCAGTCAGTGAAGTCATAAAATCTGGAAACGTGTCCTTTTGTTCTGTAAGTTTTTCTTCACCATCTATGTTAATCTTTTCTCATTGGTTTTCTAGTTTTCCTATCTGGAATTCTTTTGCTTTCATTAATTTTTTTTTAGGATAGCTTACGAGGCAATGGGTTTCATCGTGGCATCTTTTTACATACTTGTTACTATACTGTCATTCATTTCCCACTCTCATCTCACTATTACCCACTTTTCCCTTCAGCTTGTTCTATTTAAAATATTTTTAAGCTCAAGGACAATTTTATTAGAGTTTAAAAGACAAACGATAGGAGAAGCAATGTGTAAATCTCAGCAGCAGCAGCAGTCTGGAGGAGAAAGAGAGAGAGCTTGCCCTTTGATTTAGGTATGGAAGTCATCAAGTAATCACAGGATCATAGGGCAAGGGGGATTGAATGGATAGAAGGACTGAGGAATCCCAAAGAACAACAACAAACAAACGTAGGCTCTTGCCAGCCAGTAAAGAAGAATAGAGCAAGAAAAACTGGACCTTTCTGAGTCAGGTTTCAGAAAGGCAGGCAGACTAAAGAACCTCATGTAGCCTCTGGAGCTAAACTAGGAGCAGGGAGGAAGGAAAGGCACAGTATTTCCTTTACCTCATTAGAGGGATAATTATTCCTCCCATCTTTTCAGCAATCTACCTAGAATGCTCACTATTCTGACATTAAACCTCCGTGCCTAATCTGCTCGTTCATTCTCTTATGCTTTCTTTATCCTCGTCCATTATTTTATCACATGTTTTAAGAATATATTCCTGGTTTTATTCTGAAACTCTACTAATATAATTAATTTTGTATCACATTACTAAGACGTCAATGTCTTTTTGAATTGTGCCTTGTTCCTTATTATGAGTACAGTATTTATCTAGTCAATCAACAATATTTACTAGCAGACTCACTATTCCAGTCAAGAGTTCCAGGAGTAGAAAAATAAACAAGTCCTTGCCCTCATACAGCCCACATTCACAAGTGACAGAAAGTAATAAAGAGCTAATAGACATAATGTATATTATCAGGATATAATAATCCTATTTTAAAAAAAATTTTTAACAAAGAGTGGAAATAAAAAGTGAGAGGAAATCTCTTGTTTTTCACATGATGTTATAGTACAGCAGTCTTAACGTTCCCAATGCTGTGACCCTTTAATACAATTCCTCATGTTGTGGTGACTCCTAGCCATAAAATTATTTTCATTGCTACTTCCTAACTATAATTTTGCCAATGTTATGAATCATAATGTAAATATCTGTGTTTTCTGATAGCGTAACAAGACCCCTATAAAAGGGTCATTTGCCCTCTAAAGGGGTCAGGCAAGAGCCACAGGTTGAGAACTCCTATTAGAGCATTTTGAATTTGTATCTCTTTCTTTGTTGACTTGGCTTTATGCTTTATTATATCTACTTTCTCCACAAGGAAGAGTTGGCTCTGTGCTCATTTGTAAGAGTGGAAACACAGCTATCCATACTTCAGCAGGGCTTCTCTAGCTTGGAAGTATGAACAACGGCAGCTGAGGGGGTTCCCCCAGCCTTTGAGGGCGCAGGATATCAGTGGTTTCCTTCCACTGGTTGGTGATGTCCCTAGGGAGGATTCCATGCTCTGCCTTGACAGTTGTAGGCCTGGCCACACCATCCCAGGTATGCAGCCCAGGGGAGCTTCTTTTGCAATGTCATTGGTCCCCATTATCAGTCTAGCATCTGATTTCTGCCATCAACTGTGTTTGATGTCCGAAGTCCAAAGATCCATGGTTCATCCCCTTCAGAGATAAAACTTGCTCCAAGGATTTGCTGTGGTCAGGAGAAGCACCTAGGTAGGATACAATCACTCATCAGTCAATTTTCTGCCTGTCTTTTGGAGCAGCCTAATTCTACCACTGCTACTACCTCAGCACCTGAGTCATTTGGGGTTCTGAATGGAGCCTTAACTAAAACCTTGCTGGCTTCTCTTTGGTCCTCTATAAGGACTGAAGAATTAGCATTCTTTATGCTCTTTGTCCTTGTGGGTTCATACCTTGTTGGTTGGTTATTAGCCAGGTTTGTTCATTGTTTTTTTCTTTTGCTAACATTGCCAAAGAGTTGTGAAATATAACAGATATAAATTCACATATGCAATTTCCCACATTTACCTTGAATAATTAATGGCTTTGTGTCAGCTACTCCAAATTGGTGTTGTTACAGTAAAGGTAACAATTATGAACAACTGTGTTAGTCTATGTTGCTGCTGGGTATAGTATGGAAAATCTGACCTATCATAAAGAGATATGGCCCTATGGAATGTGGTTTTTCTTTAAAAGATAACTTGCCACAGAGGTGGACATGGTAATATACAGCTGTGTGTTGACTGCCATCACTCCAGAAGCTAAAGCAGTAATACAAAAGCCAGCCTGAGCTGCATCATCCCAACAACTGATGGGAACAGATGCAGAGACCCACAGCCAAAAGCTAGGCAGAGTCAGAAGAACCTCTCAGAAGAGGGAGAAGAACAGTTATAGGAGCCAGAGGGGTCGAGGACACCATGAGAACACTGCCTGTAGAATCAACTGAGCAGGGCTCATAGGGGCTCACAGAGACTGAGGCAACAATGTATGGGTCTGAGCTAGGTCCTTTGCATATACAATATGATTCTGTAACTTGGTGTTCACGTGGGATTCCCCGCTCTGCCTCTTTTACCTGCACTGAAGACCCTTTCCCCCTTACTAGGGTTGCCTTGTACAGCTTTGACAAGAGAGTTGTGCCTAGTTTTATTGTACTTTGTTATGCCATGTTTGGTTGATATCCCTGGGAGAAATCTGTTCTCTCTCTCTCTCTCTCTCTCTCTCTCTCTCTCTCTCTCTCTCTGTGTGTGTGTGTGTGTGTGTATGTGTATATGTGCACACATTCACACGTGTGTGCGCACATACCAGCACATGTGTGTGCATGCACATGTGTGGTATATGTGTGGATATATGCATATATGTGGATGTATGCGGACATTCATTCACATGAGCACATATGTACACACATGCAGTGCAGAGTCTACTAGTCAATGCTGGGTATCTTAGTTCACCTTTTGTCTTAAGACAGGGATTCTCACTGAATCTACTGCTCACAGACTCAGCTGAACTAGCTGGCCAGTAACCCCCGAGACTCTCTTGCCTCTGCCTCCTCAGTGCTGGCATTACAGGCACATCTGGCACACCTTATGTTTTATAATTTTTTGATGAGTACTGGGGATTCTAACTCGGGTCCTCGTGCTTATGCAAGAATCACTACATCCCAGCCCTGTTGACATTCCTAATAACTTTTAAACAAGAGTTGCATAAATTATGGACCAGGTAGGTTCTAAGAGCACATACATAACAGAAACCTTGGGAAGACCCAAGAGAGACAAAGAAAGACATATATAGTCAAAAACCAGAACATTCACCAGAAAAGAAGACTAATTGGCTTAAACAAGCCATTGCTTTGTCAGTTAAGAATTAACAAAAATAACAGACAGTGATGACACATACCCTGAATCACAGCACTTGGGAGGCAGAGCCAGACAGATCTCTGTGAGTCTGAAGCCAGTCCGGTCTACAGAGTGAGTTCCAGGGCAGCCATGCCTGCACAGAGAAACCCTGTCTCAAATATATGAACAAAGAGTGGAGTTCATTTCAAAATCATCACTGAGCCCCCTAATAGATTTTATGAATATTTTAAAACTGTGATCAGTGCGGGAGCCCTAGGATAAATGATAATAAGCCATATGAGTCACAGATAGCAAGCAGTCACCAGTTCACTGTCAGACTATTTCTCTGCTGATTCCTATCAGTTTCTGAGAAATAGTTGCTCTACTTTCTTTTTCTATGGCCCTGACATTGCTGTCTTTCAGTCTTTTATACCATCCAGGCTTGGTCTCTTTCATGGGCAAGCTTGCTTGGATAGACCCAAGACACAACTGAAGTTTCCTTCATTGCCATTCAATATTCACTCCTCTTTCCTTACTTATGGGTAACACATTTTTTGTGAGCATCAATGTAACAGAGCAAAATATTATGTTCTCACTTTTCTTATAGGTGACCCTAAGTTGTGACCAACTCATCTTAAGAGGAAGTTGTCAAGAATAAAATATAGTTCCTCAAATGTTGCCTCTTGACATTTTGGGCTAGGAGTTATGGCGGTACACTGAACACTGTGATATATATATATAGGACTATCCCAGCACTCTGCCTATAACATCATCCTTCTATCCCAAGACATGGCAATCAATAATGTTTCCTTGGAGATGAAGATACTGCTTAGCCATAGAAGGCACTGGATGCTCTTCCAGAAGACCCAGGTTCACTTCTGAGCTGCAACATGGTAGCTCACCACTGTCTGTAACTCCAGTTCCAGGGAATTGGACATCCTCTTCTGATCTTCAGGGACAGTAGACATACATGAGGTATGTAGACACACATGCATACAAAACATCCATACACACAAGTATTTTTTTAATGTCACCATGGGAACACAAGAGATAAATCAAGTACCTACAAAGCACATGATCTTTGACAGCCAACCTCTAGACCTGTGTATAAATTTCTGTTGCTTAAGGTATTGCTGATTGTGTTATAGAAGACCTAGCTAACTAATATCCTACAAACTCCATAAAGGCAGACATTATAGTTTTACCTAAAGAAGTTGCACAAGAAATGAAAATGAAGCGAGTCTTTGTCAGATAAATGCTACATGTCAGTTACAACATTCAATGCTTTGCTATATAACTCAACACTTTTCCCAATTATGTTATGATATTTAGGTGTCATTATTTCCATGTTATTGCCTAGGAAAACAAGGTTTGAGAAGACAATGATAACCTACTCTGATGTGTCTTCAAAAAGATTCCAGAGCACTCTCTAGGCCAAAAAAAAAAAAAAAAGGTCTGTGAATTGTGATGCTTACTTTCAATTGTCAACTTGACAGGATCTGGAAGAAATTGTTTACCCTTCGATCATGCCTGAAAAGAGTATGCAAATTAGGCTAATTGAGGTGGCAAGACCTGTACTAAAAATGGAAAGCACCATTCCCTTGCTTGGGTACTAGATTATCCAAAAGGGAGAAAATGAGCTAAGCATTTCATTTGTCATCTCTGCTTATGATTATAGGAGTGATGGGAGCAGCTGCTTCGAGCTCCTGCTGCCTTGACTGACCTGGATGATGGACTGTCCCCAGGAATTATGAGGCAGAAAACACCCTTCCTCCTTCAAGTTGATTTTGGTGGGCATTTTATCAGAAAAAAACAAAAACAAAAAAACAAAACTAAGACACTAATGTTCCCTAAGATAAAATTATTTCCCCTGGATGAGAGTTCTCCGGTACATGCTATGCAATGAAAACCAATTCAAATCTGGAACAACTAATCTAGAGAAAACTAAGTACCTTCTCCATCATGGAAATATAAGTAACATCTAATACAAATAACTTGCTGCTGGGTAACAAGCCAGCGTCCAATTATCTCAGCTTTCTGAGAACTCATGGCTACTTGGTCAGTGCTGGTGACACTCCCAACATTCAGTAAGCAAGTCTTAGTTGCTAAGTAAAAGTGGGTGTTATTATTCCAAGACTCTTCTCCAATTTACTCCTCCATCTTCCAAATCCTTGGCTATCAGAGCCTGTGTTAGTCTGTTTAGACTATTCTAATAGAATACACTAAGTTAGGGGCCTTATAAAAAATAGAGATGTATTTCTCATGGCTCTTGAAGCTAGAAGATTAAAGACCACATGCAACCGTGCCATGCCATCCTCTGGGTCACAGATTACTCACTTGTCATTGGGTGCTTACATGGTAGAATGGACACAAGCCAGCTCCCCAGTAAGGGCAATAACCCTATATATGAGGAATCAGTCCTAGGGACCTAAGCAGAGGATTTAAGATTTCATCATACAAATAGGGGGAGATATTGGCACAGATGTTCAGACAACAGAGTCTAAGTGCAAGTCAGGGTATTTCCTTTAAAGCACAAAAAAGTTATTTGTTGAAAGAGACATTGCTTTCTTCTAAAATCCTAACAAGCCACATTGCCTCCCGTCTTACTGGACACCTGCTGAGTTCTAAAGATCCTAAAAGAAGAGAGGGCTGAGCCTTTGCCCCTGAGGAACCTCGCTTCTAGCCCAGCACTAGCAGTAATCAACCCCCATGGCTTTCAGATCACCCAGTAAATAGGTCAAACAGATTCTAAATTTTATTCCTTGTGATTTACCAAGACGTCCGCTAGGATAAGCAGTGTGATGTGTGTGGATAAACTAATTTTTTATTCCCTTAAGGCTGTCTACTTACATAAGAAAAAAATAGAAACAACTTTATTTGGAGATGTTAGAGTTTAAGAGATGCGATTTATCCGAGGAGAGTCATGATGGTAAGTGACCCAGGCTAGGATAGCCGATGAGTGCTAGACCCCTGAGTGAAAGAGGAGAGTAACTGGGATTCAGTCTCAGAATATCACCCATAGGTGTTTTTTTTTTAATTGCAAAAATTTTAAATAATTATCTTTCTTACCCATGAGACCCAAGATGTCAGTTCTACTTGTTTATTTGTTAGGTTGGTATCTGCCAGGTTCATCACTATTAAACAAATAAAAAAGAGAAATAAATGTCTAATAGTAATGAACCTGACAGATTCCAACCTAACAAATAAACAAGCAGAACCAGGAATGGGAAAAACTGGCATCTTGGGTCTCAGGGGTAAGAAAGAAAACTATTTAGAACTTTTGCCAAAAATGCTTTTCCCAGGTCTAATCATAATTAGATAATTTTTAAAAATATATAAATATGCATAACTAGAGAAGCACAAATCATGCATTATGTAAAAATCCACTGGTCTGGATTATTCAAAACTTTCTTTGTGTAAAAAAATTCTTTTAAATTAAAGTAGAGTAAATATAGAACTATATCAGGCTCTGGTAGAGCTGCATGGTGGAGAACTAACCCGGAATTTGTGGGACCCTCAAATCTGATCCCCAGCACAGAACTGTGGAGAAGGAAGAGACTCTTAAGAGTAAGAAAAGTCAAAGGGTTTAAATTAATGAGTATGAAGGCATTATCAGGTGAATTTTATGTTAATATAGGCTATATTTTAATGACAATATTTCAAAGTCAAAATTTTTAGGACTTCTTATACAATTAAGGCTATGTAAAAATGTCTCATTTCGCTATTCTTCTTCTGTTTGCCTTTGCAACAAGATCTAGCACCATGTCTGCCTGAACACTGCCATGCTTCCCACCAATAGACTGAACCTCTGAACCTGTAAGCCAACATCAATAAAATGCTGTCTTTATAAGAGTTGCCTTGGTCATGGTGTCTCTTCTCAGTAATGGAAACCCTAACTAAGAGAGAAGTTGGGACCAGGGACTGGGACATTGCTGTAATATTCCTGACCATGCTTTTGTTTGAAGGAATGTGGATTTTGGAGCCTTTGGAAGGCAGTAAGATGCTCTAAGTGGAGCTTAATGAGCCATCGTTGTAGGAATATGGAAGACATTGGTGTTGAGGGTGATTTGAACAGTGGTGACCTGGCTCAAGAGTTATCAAAGGAGAAGAATATTAGTATGTAGCCTAGAGACTGTTCTTGTTATATTTTGGTGAAGAATATGACTGCTTTTTGTTCTGAAGAGTCTGCCTGAGGTTAAGGTGAAGAGATTTCAGTTAATTGCTTTGACAAAGGAATTCTCAAAACAGCCTGGTATAAATTTTGTTGTGTGGTTACTAAAGTATCATCTTTGAAGAACATTTTTAATGAAAAGGAGCAAACTGAGAAAAGAAAAATACAAAACATATGGTTCAAAGAATAAAGGGGCACCAGGAAGTAAAATTGAGCTGAATCCTATGTTCAAGGAAATAAACAGATTAAGGGAGTGGTGACCTCAATGCAAGGTCCCACCCTGCTAAGCTTATTGTTTACGCTTTTGCAGATGAACAAGGGATTTGGTTATTGTTCCCATTTGGACTTTTAATCTGAAATGAACTACAATCTGGAAACAGAGAGCACAACTATGATCCAGATCTTGAGCCTTCTGATCCCAATCTTGAGGAATAATGGTCATAAAAAACTTAGGGCCAGGAATGGTGGTGCACACCTTTAATCCCAGGAGAAAGTGGCAAGCAGATCTCAAGTTCAAGGCCAGCCTAATACAGAGCAAGTTCCAAGTAAAAAAAAGCTTAGATCCAAGCATTCAGGAGACAGAGGCATGCAGATCTCTGAGTTCAAGGTCTGGAACTACAGAGCAAGTTCCAAGACAGCCAAGCTTAGGCAGTGAAGGAGTTGGAAAACAGAAAGCTGGTAACAGAATAAGGGGGACTATGTTCCAGCTCCAGTAAGCAGCAGATCTTGGCAGCTTTGGCCATGTGGCTCTGGCTTTAGAATCAAGAGTAGGAGACTACTGGGACAATTGATGCTGGTTAGCTGGACCTAAAAAATTAGTGTTGATTAATAAGACACTAGCATCCCTGAGGTGAAATCTTCTGGGAAGTGTTTTCTGAGAGCACAAAGAAGCTGTTTTCCAGAGATAGCCAAGGTTGTAACTCAGGCTGCTGCTGCACTTGGTAATGTATAAGAATCACGCAAGTATTTCTGGTTTTGAAGGCATGAAGGGGTCATGGAGAGGAGCTGAGGCTTGGCACTGTGAGAGGCCACTGGTACAGCCTCACCCCACAACTGAATGGATCTTGCAAAAAAGTTGAGACTTGGCACCATTAAGGGAGAGAGGCTATTTGTGAAGCCTAGTTGCAATGAGAAATCCCAGCATATTAGTGATGCCAATACCATGGGATGACCATCAAGAACAGCAGCAGCTGTGAAGTGGAGTCAACCAGAGCCTAGAGTGCTCCAGAGGGCAGAGCCGGAGAAGTGACCCAAGCCCTTTTGAAAAGTCCAGAAGCTCGTGTGTAGATCTCAGATGATCAGGAACAGGAAGCTGTGAGGTTGAAGTTGCCTTGGAGACCTCAAAATGTTAGAGATGCAAGATCCATGGGTACCTGCCGAGGAAAGCTGCTAACAGGAAGTGGTACCAGCCCAGGGGAAAGAAGTTTGTTGTGATCAATAAAGATGAAAAGAGGTGGAGATCTGAAGACCACTTTGGTGGTACAGATTTGAAGTTTGCCCAGCTGGTTTTTGGCTTTGTCCATTATTCCCTCACTATGATGTTTTGGAATGGTAATGTGTGTCTTGTGATGTTTAAGGTATGTGATCTGCTTTTTTATTTTTACTTTAGAGGGGACTACAGTTAAGTGACTGATTGAATCTCAGAAAAGACATTGAACTTTGGATGTTTAATACTGTTGAAACTGTTATAGACTATGGGACTTCTGAAGTTGGTCTAATGTATTTTGCATTATGCTATGGTATGCATTATATTATGGTATGGCCCCCATAGATGTCTATGTTTGGACAAACCTATAAGGGCCAGGGAGTGGAATGTGGTGATTTGACCAGGAGTGGCACTATTAGGAAGCCTTGTTAGCGTTAGTGTGACCTTGATGGAGGGAGTATGTCATTGTGGAGGTGGGCTTTGAGACTCTCCTCCTAGCCATGTGGGAGCCAGGCTTCTCCTGTTTGCTTTTGGATCAAGATGTAGAATTTTCAGCTACTTGTCCTGTATCACATCTGCCTGGACGCTGCCATGCTTCCCACCATGATGATAATGCACTGAATCTCTAAACCTGTAAGCCAGCCCCAATTAAATATTGTCCTTCATAAGAAAAAAAAAGAATGTCTCATTTCTCAGCATTTTAAGAGAAAAACATCCTAATGCTTGCTTCAGCTTACTTTGGAGTGAGATATAAATACACAGACTCCAAAATCCATATACAGAAAAATAGATTTCAAAATAGAGTGGGTTGGCCTGATTGCTGCTTGTATTCTAATGCTAATTTGGGCCCCCAAAACTGGTTGCCCAGAGATGAGAGAGTCCAAGAGGCTAGGTAAGTGACCCTGCCCCCAGTTAACTGTGATTGGCAAATAAAGATGACCACAGCCAATAGCTGGGCAGAAGAGACATAGGTGGGGTTTAGGTTTCCCAGGCTTGGCACCATGAGGAGGAAGAACATGCAGGAGAGAAGAGAAAAGAAGCCACCATGGGATAAGGGTCAAGAGACCATGGCCCTGAGGTCTGCCCTATTGGAGCTAAGAGCAGCCCAGATGAAACATAGTAAGTAGTAAGTAATAACTTGGGGTTATTGATAGGAAAGTAGATTCTAACAGCAGGGAGGGTAGGCAGCTACCCAGCTATTGTGCTAATTAAGGCTTATTGTAAATATAAAGGTGGTGTGTGTGTTTTTTAATCCAGAAACTCAATAACATAAAGCAAGGTAGAAGCTCCCAGCTGGAATTTAAACAATTTCTACTAGACAAAGTGGAGCATGTCAACCTCCCAGGCAAAATGTCCACTAACACAACAGTAGCATGGCTGTTATGGTGATAGCCAACCACTTTACAACTGGATAAGGGAGACCTGCTCCACAGAAGAGAATTTATGCTTGCTTCTGTGAACCTAGTCTATATTCCACGATTGAGGAGGCCATGGACCCTAGGGGGGTTTACTCTAGTTGATTTGTTAAGTGATCATGTCATCAAGCCACCTTCTAAAAAATTGTATTTATTCACATAAATTAGTACTCTCAACCTCAGTCTGAGGGTCTTCCTTTTGCAGTATACAGCAGTTCACACAGATTTACAACAGTTCAAAATGCTGAGAATATGTGACTGACTTCTTGCTCATAAATGGAACGTCTACATTAAATCCCACTTCTACCACTAAAAGTCCTGCAAGAGGGATCAGAAAGAACATAATTGCTGGGGAATAGGGTAGAATGCCATGAGATACTGTCTTATACGCATCACACAGTTACCACACTCATTAACTCACACCAGCTATGGTTACCTGCACAAGATCAAGCCAGGAAAAGTCCAGCATAAACAGGGGAGGGGCTCACCAGGCTCCGCCCCTAGCTGAGGACCATTAGCAGATGGTTGCTGCTGAGGGACGGAGGGTCATTTTCTTTGGACTGCGGCCTCTGGTAGGTTCATGCTCTAGTGCATGGACATAGAGGCATGCTAATTAGACTCAGTTGGTAATTTAAAAGGAAAAAAATTGGGGGCATGACATTGAGATGGAGACATGTTGGGAGTGGTTTGGGGAAAGCTGGAGGGGGGAAACAGTGAGTAGGTATTATCAAAATGATCAGCAGTGTGCCAACTGTGGGAGGTGGGCTTCTCAAGTCCAAAGGCATTCATCGATGTAACTCCGGGTGGAAGGGCCATGTGTGCTGTATTCATCTATTAAAATATAAAAGAATAAATTACAATCTTACTTAAAAATTGTAAATAAAGCCAGACAGTAGTGTTGCATACCTTTAATCCCAGCACTTGGAAGGCAGAGAAAGGCAGGTCTCTGAATTCCAGGACAACCTGGTCTACACAGATCGAGTTCCAGGACAGCAAGGGCTGCACAGAGAAACCCTGTCTCAAAAAAACAACAAAAATAAATAAGAAACAAGCTAATAAAAATATGATATACATATAAAATGAAATACCGGGAAACCATTAAAAAGAAAATAGTTCTGTCACATGCCACAATGCAGATAATTGTCTGGTGTTATGTCAGGGAATAGTTAGTGATCACCAAAAACATACACAGGAGCCAATCTGATGCAACTCACAGCAGGTCTTTATTCTATTCGAGCTAGCACCCTCCCCAAAGCACCACAGTTACACAGGATGGTTTTCGCGGTTGGGGAGCCCCTAATGTCTATGGGGCAAGGCTTTATAGTAAGCAGCAAGCAGGGAATATGTGTGCAAGCATCTAATTGGAAAGCTCTTGTGGCCCTTAACATAATGGGCTGATGAGGGAGTCATATAAACTTAACTTCTGCCCCCTTCTGCATTGGTGGTCATTAAGCAAGGGGTAGGCTTGTAACCTCGGGGGTGCACATTTGTTGGGGGAATAACCTGGAGACACTGGTCTTGTTGAGGGTGTAACCTGGAGACTGGAGCTAGGCTCAGGTTTTGTTGGGGGGGGGGGCAACTTGGAAACTAAAGCTAGGTATCAGCCTGTTAGGTTACCTGAGTTCAAACTTAGGTCAGGTTCTCTGAAATGGAGTCTGAATTGAAAAGATTTGTCGTCTCACTGGGACATTAGGCTGGGTAAATAAACCACTGACAGAAGACAAATGCTGCAGGAGCCCCTCACAACGACAGAAACAGAGCACAGAAAGTCACTGCCGCAGCTGAGGAAAAGAGAAAACCAGGATTTCTACTCAATGGGGTGTATCATTCTTGCAAAACGAAGAAGCTGTAGAGATCTTCTGCTGCTGATAATGTGGACATACGGAACATTGTTGAACCATATGCTTTAAATTGGTTAAGATGAACTGGGAATGTACATCGCAGTGGTACAGTACTTGCCTGGGACACACAAGTTCCCGGATTCAATCTCTTTCTTTCTTTCTTTCTTTCTTTCTTTCTTTCTTTCTTTCTTTCTTTCTTTCTTTCTCTTTCTTTCTTTCTTTCTTTCTTTCTCTCTTTCTCTCTTTCTCTCTTTCTCTCTCTCTCTCTCTTTCTTTCTCTCTCTCTCTCTTTCTCTCTCTCCCTTCCTTTCTTTCTTTCTTTCTTTCTTCCTTCCTTCCTTCCTTCCTTTCTTTCTTTCTTTCTTTCTTAATGTAAATCGCAGTGGTACAGTACTTGCCTGGGATACACAAGTTCCCGGATTCAATTTCTTGTTTGTTTGTTTGTTTGTTTATTTCGGGAAGGGGGTTGTCTGCATGTAAGTCTGTGCACCACACGCATGCCATGCCCACAGAGACCATAAGAGGACATCAGGCTTGCACTAGAACTGGAGGTGCAGATAGTTGTGAGCCTCCCAGTGAGTGTTGGGAATTGAACCCTGGTCCTCTGTAATAGTAGCCAGTGCTCTTAGTTGCTGAGGCATCGCTCCAGCCCTCAGTGCAGGTTCTTTATTGCCCACCAGAACTAGATAGGCTTCTATTTCTAAGGACATGACATATGTTAGTTGCAGGACATAGAGAAACCAAGCTGAAACCTAGTTAAAATCTTCTCTCCTATTTAGCATTCATAGTGCTGGAAGGTGCTATTCGGGCTACAGAGGAAGAAAAGTCACTAACAGCTTTGCTCATCTGTGATGCATGTGAACTCTAAAACCAACCAAGAAGGCACAATAGTAGCATGGCTCTTATGGAGAAACCAGTTGATTTCTATTGGGATTTTAGACCCATTCCACAGAACTGAATCATACCTGGTACTATAAACATGGTTAAAACTGGATTCAATTTCTGATCTCATCAAAAATTAAATAAAATTACGACAGTTGTGGTACCACACACCTGTTATCCCAGCACTCTGGAGACCAAGGCAAGAAGATCACAAGTTCAAGCTTGAGCTACACAAGCTGCTCTCATTGAAAAAAAAAATTGGGTTAAGAAACTTAGCAGGAGAGAGATAACTCAATGGGTAAAGTATGAGCAAGATAGATACTAAACATCACCCACTGGCCTCCACACACGTGCATATGCACACACATATGTGCACACACACACACAGATACATAATCACATATAAACATAAGGATGTGAAGGCCAGCCAAGGCTGTATAGCAAGACCCTGTTTCAAAAATAAAATAAAATTTAGCAAAAGAGGAAAGAAATCCCTTGGGCATTTGTCTTAGTCAGGGTTTCTATTCCTGGACAAAACATCATGACCAAGAAGCAAGTTGGTGAGGAAAGGGTTTATTCAGCTTACACTTTCCACATTGCTGTTGATCACCAAAGGATCTCAGGACTGGAACTCAAGCAGGTCAGGAAGCAGGAGCTGATGCAGAGGCCATGGAAGGATGTTACTTACTGGCTTGCTTCCCCTGGCTTGCTCAGCCTGCTCTCTTATAGAACCAAGACTACCATCCCAGAGATGGCACCACTCACAAGGGGCCCTCTCCCCTTGATCACTAATTGAGAAAATGCCTTACAGCTGGATCTCATGGAGGCATTTCACCAACTTAAGCTCCTTTCTCCTTGATAACTCCAGCCTGTGTCAAGCTGACATAAAACTAGCCAGTACAGCATTAATGAAGCAGTCCTTTGGCTGTATCTGTACAAAAGTTTTCAGAGAAATTAACCTGATGATGAAGAGGCATTCTAAATACAGATGGCACCATCCTATGAGGTGAGCTCCTAAGCTGAATAATAATGGGAAAAGGAGAAAAGCCAGCTGAACACCACCGGCATCCTCTCCCTCTCTGCCTCTCTAAGTAACTGCAGATACAAAGGGATGACATAATACTTCCTATGGCATGCCTTGCCACATGACTTGGCTCAAACTGTGAGCCAAGACAAAACTTCCTTAAGTTGTTTTGTCAGGCGTTCCTAATAGTGACGTGAAAAGTAAGTGATGATCGCTGGTGAGCACTGTACTTGCTCTGTGTTTGTAACTACACTTCTAGAAATTAAATTAAAAGGATATAAAGACTATACTTTCAGGGATCATTTCTATAGTTCATGCAGGCAAATGGATAGAACTTGAGAATATCATCCTGAGTGAGGTGACTCAGTCACAAAGGAACAAACACAGTATGTACTCACTGATAAGTGGATATTAGCCCAAAAGTTCGGAATACCCAACATTCAATTCACAGACCATATGAAACCTAAGAAGAAGGAAGACCAAAGCGTGGATGCTTCAGTGCTTTTTAGAAGGGTGAACAAAATACCCACAGGAGGAAATATGGAGACAAAGTTTTGAGCAGAGACTGAAGGAAAGGCCATCCAGAGACTGCTCCACCTGGGGATCCATCCCGTATACAGCCACCAAACCTGAACACTACTGTGGATGCTGGGAAGTGCTTGCTGATAGAAGCCTGATATGGCTGTCTCCTAAGAGGCTCTGCCAGAACCTGACAAATACAGAGGAGGAAGGTCAAAGCCAACCATTGGACTGAGCTTGTGGTCCCCAGTAGAAGAATTGGAGAAGGGATTGAAGGAGCTGAGGGGGTTTGCAGCCCCATGGAGGAAGCAACAGTGTCAACAGGCCAGATGTGGGAAGCCGCCCCCACATTCGCCGTCACAAGATGGCGCTGACATCCTGTGTTCTAAGTTGGTAAACAAATAATCTGCGCATGAGCCAAGGGTATTTACGACCACTTGTACTCTGTTTTTCCCGTGAACGTCAGCTCGGCCATGGGCTGCAGCCAATCAGGGAGTGATGCGCCCTAGGCAATGGTTGTTCTCTTTAAAGAGGGAAGGGGTTTTCGTTTTCTCTCTCTTGCTTCTTGCTCTCTTTTCCTGAAGATGTAAGAATAAAGCTTTGTCGCAGAAGATTCTGGTCTGTGGTGTTCTTCCTGGCCGGTCGTGAGAACGCGTCGAATAACAATTGGTGCCGAATTCCGGGACGAGAAAATCCGGGACGAGAAAAAACTCCGGACTGGCGCAGGAGGGATACCTCATTCCAGAACCAGAACTGCGAATCAAGGTTATAAGGTTCCCGTAACACAGACTGTTGAGAAGGATTCAACTGCCGAATTCAGAACTCATCAGCTGGGGAACGACGGTGATAAAGGTTCCCGTAAAGCAGACTGTTAAGAAGGATTCAACTGTATGAATTCAGAACTTTTCAGCTGGGGAACGAGGTAAGTCTGATCTTGAACTTTCTAAGGAAATTCAAGACAGTCTATCAGAAGTAAAGTGGAAAATGGCTTTACAAGTTATGTTTGGCCTTAAATTTTTTCTAGTGTTAGAAGCCCTTTTGTTCCTTTTCACATGTTATATAGTGCTTAAGATAGGGCTGAAAATTCTAGAGGAAATTCAGGACAGTCTATCAGAAGTAAAGCGGGGAGAGAGAGTAGGAGCAAGGAGAAACGGTAAGTATACAGGCCTTTCCAAGGGTCTTGAACCCGAGGAAAAGTTAAGGTCAGGTAGGAATACCTGGGGAGAGATTAGAAGGAAGAAAAAGAAAAAAGAAAAGAAAAAAGATCGATTAGCGGAGGTCTCTAGGAGAAGGAGCCTGTGCTCTGAAGAAACAGACTGGGAGAAAAAAGCGGCTCATTATGAAAGAAAAGGATACCAGCCGCCAAGTAAAGTGCTAACTAGTCATTCAAGAAAAAAGCCAAAAGCGGCTGGCGAAGGCCAGTTTGCTAATTGGCCTCAGGGCAATCGGCTACCAGGTGCACTCCCGCCCTATGCGGAGTCCCCGCCCTGCGTAGTGCGTCAGCCCGTAGTGCGTCAGCAATGCGCAGAGGGGCAGTGCGCAGAGAGGCAGTGCGCAGACTCATTCATTCCCCGAGAGGAACAAAGGAAAATAGAACAGGCATTTCCAGTCTTTAAAGGAGCCGAGGGTGGGCGTGTCCACGCTCCGGTAGAATACGTACAGATTAAGGAAATTGCCGAGTCGGTTCGTAAATACGGAACCAATGCTAATTTTACCTTGGCGCAGTTAGACAGGCTCGCTGGCGTGGCACTGACTCCTGCCGACTGGCAAATGATTGCAAAAGTCGCTCTCCCTAGTATGGCCAAATATGTGGAATGGCGAGCTCTGTGGCAGGAGGCGGCACAGGCGCAGGCCCGAGCAAACGCTGCTGCTTTAACTCCAGAGCAGAGAGATTGGACTTTTGACTTGTTAACGGGTCAGAGAGCTTATTCTGCTGAACCTGATAAGAGGTATCAATGGAAGATCTTACCACAGGGAATGTCCAATAGTCCTATAATGTGCCAGCTTTATGTGCAAAAAGCTCTTTTGCCAGTGAGGGAACAATTCCCCTCTTTAATTTTGCTCCTTTACATGGATGACATCCTCCTGTGCCATAAAGACCTTACCATGCTACAAAAGGCATATCCTTTTCTACTTAAAACTTTAAGTCAGTGGGGTTTACAGATAGCCACAGAAAAGGTCCAAATTTCTGATACAGGACAATTCTTGGGCTCTGTGGTGTCCCCAGATAAGATTGTGCCCCAAAAGGTAGAGATAAGAAGAGATCACCTCCATACCTTAAATGATTTTCAAAAGCTGTTGGGAGATATTAATTGGCTCAGACCCTTTTTAAAGATTCCTTCTGCTGAATTAAGGCCTTTGTTTAGTATTTTAGAAGGAGATCCTCATATCTCCTCCCCTAGGACTCTTACTCTAGCTGCTAACCAGGCCTTACAAAAAGTGGAAAAGGCCTTACAGAATGCACAATTACAACGTATTGAGGATTCGCAGCCTTTCAGTTTGTGTGTCTTTAAGACAGCACAATTGCCAACTGCAGTTTTGTGGCAGAATGGGCCATTGTTGTGGATCCATCCAAACGTATCCCCAGCTAAAATAATAGATTGGTATCCTGATGCAATTGCACAGCTTGCCCTTAAAGGCCTAAAAGCAGCAATCACCCACTTTGGGCAAAGTCCATATCTTTTAATTGTACCTTATACCGCTGCACAGGTTCAAACCTTGGCAGCCGCATCTAATGATTGGGCAGTTTTAGTTACCTCCTTTTCAGGAAAAATAGATAACCATTATCCAAAGCATCCAATCTTACAGTTTGCCCAAAATCAATCTGTTGTGTTTCCACAAATAACAGTAAGAAACCCACTTAAAAATGGGATTGTGGTATATACTGATGGATCAAAAACTGGCATAGGTGCCTATGTGGCTAATGGTAAAGTGGTATCCAAACAATATAATGAAAATTCACCTCAAGTGGTAGAATGTTTAGTGGTCTTAGAAGTTTTAAAAACCTTTTTAGAACCCCTTAATATTGTGTCAGATTCCTGTTATGTGGTAAATGCAGTAAATCTTTTAGAAGTGGCTGGAGTGATTAAGCCTTCCAGTAGAGTTGCCAATATTTTTCAGCAGATACAATTAGTTTTGTTATCTAGAAGATCTCCTGTTTATATTACTCATGTTAGAGCCCATTCAGGCCTACCTGGCCCCATGGCTCTGGGAAATGATTTGGCAGATAAGGCCACTAAAGTGGTGGCTGCTGCCCTATCATCCCCGGTAGAGGCTGCAAGAAATTTTCATAATAATTTTCATGTGACGGCTGAAACATTACGCAGTCGTTTCTCCTTGACAAGAAAAGAAGCCCGTGACATTGTTACTCAATGTCAAAGCTGCTGTGAGTTCTTGCCAGTTCCTCATGTGGGAATTAACCCACGCGGTATTCGACCTCTACAGGTCTGGCAAATGGATGTTACACATGTTTCTTCCTTTGGAAAACTTCAATATCTCCATGTGTCCATTGACACATGTTCTGGCATCATGTTTGCTTCTCCGTTAACTGGAGAAAAAGCCTCACATGTGATTCAACATTGTCTTGAGGCATGGAGTGCTTGGGGGAAACCCAGACTCCTTAAGACTGATAATGGACCAGCTTATACGTCCCAAAAATTTCAACAGTTCTGCCGTCAGATGGACGTGACCCACCTGACTGGACTTCCATACAACCCTCAAGGACAGGGTATTGTTGAGCGTGCGCATCGCACCCTCAAAGCCTATCTTATAAAACAGAAGAGGGGAACTTTTGAGGAGACTGTACCCCGAGCACCAAGAGTGTCGGTGTCTTTGGCACTCTTTACACTCAATTTTTTAAATATTGATGCTCATGGCCATACTGCGGCTGAACGTCATTGTTCAGAGCCAGATAGGCCCAATGAGATGGTTAAATGGAAAAATGTCCTTGATAATAAATGGTATGGCCCGGATCCTATCTTGATAAGATCCAGGGGAGCTATCTGTGTTTTCCCACAGAATGAAGACAACCCATTTTGGGTACCGGAAAGACTCACCCGAAAAATCCAGACTGACCAAGGGAATACTAATGTCCCTCGTCTTGGTGATGTCCAGGGCGTCAATAATAAAGAGAGAGCAGCGTTGGGGGATAATGTCGACATTTCCACTCCCAATGACGGTGATGTATAATGCTCAAGTATTCTCCTGCCTTTTTACCACTAACTGGGAACTGGGTTTGGCCTTAATTCAGACAGCCTTGGTTCTGTCTGGACAGGTCCAGATGACTGACACCATTAACACTTTGTCAGCCTCAGTGACTACAGTCATAGATGAACAGGCCTCAGCTAATGTCAAGATACAGAGAGGTCTCATGCTGGTTAATCAACTCATAGATCTTGTCCAGATACAACTAGATGTATTATGACAAATAACTCAGCTGGGATGTGAACAAAAGTTTCCGGGATTGTGTGTTATTTCCATTCAGTATGTTAAATTTACTAGGGCAGCTAATTTGTCAAAAAGTCTTTTTCAGTATATGTTACAGAATTGGACGGCTGAATTTGAACAGATCCCTTCGAGAATTGAGACTTCAGGTCAACTCCACGCGCTTGGACCTGTCGCTGACCAAAGGATTACCCAATTGGATCTCCTCAGCATTTTCTTTCTTTAAAAAATTGGGTGGGATTAATATTATTTGGAGATACACTTTGCTGTGGATTAGTGTTGCTTCTTTGATTGGTCTGTAAGCTTAAGGCCCAAACTAAGAGAGACAAGGTGGTTATTGCCCAGGCGCTTGCAGGACTAGAACATGGAGCTTCCCCTGATATATCTATGCTTAGGCAATAGGTCGCTGGCCACTCAGCTCTTATATCTCACGAGGCTAGTCTCATTGCACGAGATAGAGTGAGTGCGCTTCAGCAGCCCGAGAGAGTTGCAAGGCTAAGCACTGCAATGGAAAGGCTCTGCGGCATATATGAGCCTATTCTAGGGAGACATGTCATCTTTCATGAAGGTTCAGTGTCCTAGTTCCCTTCCCCCAGGCAAAACGACACGGGAGCAGGTCAGGGTTGCTCTGGGTAAAAGCCTGTGAGCCTAAGAGCTAATCCTGTACATGGCTCCTTTACCTACACACTGGGGATTTGACCTCTATCTCCACTCTCATTAATATGGGTGGCCTATTTGCTCTTATTAAAAGAAAAAGGGGGAACTGTGGGAAGCCGCCCCCACATTCGCCGTCACAAGATGGCGCTGACATCCTGTGTTCTAAGTTGGTAAACAAATAATCTGCGCATGAGCCAAGGGTATTTACGACCACTTGTACTCTGTTTTTCCCGTGAACGTCAGCTCGGCCATGGGCTGCAGCCAATCAGGGAGTGATGCGCCCTAGGCAATGGTTGTTCTCTTTAAAGAGGGAAGGGGTTTTCGTTTTCTCTCTCTTGCTTCTTGCTCTCTTTTCCTGAAGATGTAAGAATAAAGCTTTGTCGCAGAAGATTCTGGTCTGTGGTGTTCTTCCTGGCCGGTCGTGAGAACGCGTCGAATAACAGCCAGACCCTTCCGGAGCTCCTGGAGACTGGACCACCAACCAAAGAATACAGGAGTGGCCCATGGTGCTGGACACATATGGCAGAAGATAGCCTTGTTGGACATCAGTGGGAGGAGAGGCCCTCGGGCCTGAGGGTGTTCAGTGCCCCAGTGTAGGGGAATGCCAGGGCGAGAGGATGGGAGTGGGTGAGTGGGTGGGTGGGGAAGCACCCCCATAGAGGCAGGGGGAGGGGGATGGGATAGGGGTTTCCCAAAGGGGAGACCTAGAGAGGAAAACATTTGAAATGTAAATAAAGAAAATATCCAAGGGGGGGAATTAAAGTATATACATATATGCTTATAATATATTATGTACTGTCCATAAATATATGTACATGTTCCTTATAAAGAAACAAAAGCAACTGATTATGGTGAATCTGGAAATGTGTGGATGCTTTTACGTCATCTTTTCTTTTTTTCTTTAGAAGAGGAGGAGGAGCTGTGGATCTGTGTTCACTCGGATCATGTATCAGGGCCCACAGCCATTCTTTGATTACAGCATAGTTTTAAATTAAAGCAATGGTCTGTATGGAGAGAGAGCACTTTGACTAAGGCCACCCAGGCCCCTTTTCTCCTCCATGGAGGAGTTGCCCAACCTTGCTCTAAACATGAATCTGTTTTAAAACAAGAACCATTCCAGTCCCCGCTCCTGTTCCTAATGATGGAGAAGGAGTTCTTTTCCAAACTGTAGAGCAGCTGCTTGTGCCTGTGAGCCAAGAAAGGGCTGTAGAGCTGCTTGCATTGGGTAAACTTGTTTTACTACCAACACCCTCCCAGCAGGGAGGTTGTGTGACTGGAGATGTACAATGTCCCCACCCACACCTGCTTTAACACCAGTCACCAAGAATAATCTGACACTCGCATCACATCAGCTGGCAGGAGCAGTATGCCAACTGTGGAAGGTGGGCCTCGCAAATCCAAAGAGGCGTGCAGTGATGTAACTGAGGGTGGAAGAGAGAACTGTGGATAGTCTTTCAGTGTCATGCCATGTGCTAGGAGAAAAGAAAAGAGGATAGAAGGAAGAGAGGAAAGCAGAAGAGAAAAAGTCAGGACTGGAGTCAGCACAGGACATACCAAGACCAAGTTTTCTGCACAACAGAGATTTATTTACCCCTGAGGGACAAAGACAGAAGACAGAAGACAAAGATAGAAGGGAAAAGGAAGGAGGGACAGGGGAGAGGCATATTTGAATATTTGTCCAGAAGGAATCCAGGACTGTGTCTGGTTAGAGAAGAGACAGACACGTGGCCCAAAGGCAAATGGAAGGGAAAGAAAAGGGGAAACCCCAAGTTAGGATGAGCTGGTTTCTCTTTATTAGACAGGTTCATTGGGGCAGCCAAAAGGGGCTTTTGATTGCTAGACTTAACACGTTGATAGCTGGCCCTTGATGGTCAGCCTCAGGAGGAGGAAGTGGCCAAATTATGGAATGGACCTTGGTGGCAAGCTTGAGAAATGTAATCTGAAAAGGGAATAAGGGAAGGCAACACCTGCCAGAGCTGTGTTTGCCATACTCGCCCTTCAGTCACGTACATGTAAAATGGATAAATATCAAATTGTAAATGGTGATTATTCTTGAAAGACAGTTGGGGTTTTGGCTTGTTTATTTTTCTTAGGCAGGGATTTGCTATGTAGCCCAAGCTGACCCTCAGCTCCTCCTGCCTCAGCCTCTCAACTTCAGGGTTACCACTATGGCCAGCTCTTAGAGTTGATTTCCAACTCCAGGAAGAATAGAGTCAGTCCATCACTGAGGGGAAGTCAAGGCAGGAACTTGAAACAGCCAGTCACACTCACAGTCAAGAGCATATAAACTGAATGTATACCTACTTGCAAATGTTCTACTCCTGATCTCCTCGCTCAGTCCAGGGTTCAGTCCATGAAATGGTATTGGCCACATCCAGGGTGTATCTTCCCACTTCAACTAACACAATTAAGAAACTCTCTCTGGCATAACCATAAGCCAACCTAATCCATATAGTCCTTCCTTGAGACCTCCTTCCCAGGTGATTCTAGTGGGTGTCAAGCTGACAAACTAATCACCACAACCCTACTCCTTGTCAACCTGACACAGAAGCACTTAACTTTAAGACACAGTCTCCTACTCCTTGTCCCCAGAGGCCCATCTTTAATATAAAGCACAGTTCACATTTAAAAAAAACCCTACGATCTTGTAAAATTCCAACACTTTAAAAGTCCAAAGTCTCTTAATTATAAGGTCTATGGTGGTTTGAATACGCTTGGGCCAGGAAGTGGCACTATTAGGAGGTGTGGCCTTGTTGGAGGAAGTGTATCACTGTAGGGGTGGGTTTTAAGACCCTCCTCCTAGCCCCTGGAAGACAGTCTGCTCCTGGCTCCCTTTGGATGAAGATGTAGAACTTTAAGCTCCTCCAACACTGTGCCTGCCTGGGCACTGCTGTGCTTCCTGCCATGATATTAATGGACTGGACCTCAGAGCCTGTAGGCCAGCCCCAAATAAATGTTGTCCTGTGTAAAAGTTGTCTTGGTCATGGTGTCTTTTCACAGCAATGGAAACCCTAAGACAGAAGTTGGTACCAGGGACTGGGGTATTGCTGTAGTAGGCCTGACCATGGTTTTGTTTGGTGGAATGCAGATTTGGGGACTTTGGATTTGGAAAGCCATGGAATGCTTTACGTGGGACTTAATGGGCCTTCAAGTAAGAATATTGAAGACATTGGTACTGAGGTGATTTTATCTCTAGAGATTGCTCTTATGATGTTTTAGTGAAGAATATGGCTGCCTTTTGCCCTTGTTTAAAGAGTCTACTTGAGGCTAAGGTAAAAAGATTTTAATTAATTGCATTGAGAAGGGAAGTCTTAGAAACGCCCAGCATAGGAAGAGTCTGAGGAGGAGGGTGACCCCCATAGAAGACCAGCAGTCTCAGCTAACCCAGACCCCTGAGGTCTCTCAGACACTGAGCCACCAACAAAGCAGCATACACAAGTTGATCCGAGGCCCCCAACACATATACAGCAGAGGATTGCCTGGTCTGGCCTCAGTGGGAGAAGATGCATCTAATCCTCAAGAGACTTGAGGGCCCAGGGAGTGGAGAAGCCTGGTGGGAGTGGCAGGGGTGGTTGGGGACATCCTCTTGGAGATGGGAAAGAAGGAATGGAATGAGGAACTGTGGGAGGGTGGATGGAGTTTGGGGGAGGCGGGGAATGACTGGAGTGTAAAAAAATAAAATTTAAAAAAAAAAGGCACAGCATAGACTTTGTCCCCTGGTTTATTCCCATCAAGAACATTCTGATCAAACATAGCAAGCTTAAAAAGAAAAAAAGTACAAAATGTATGATTCAAAGAATAAAGGGGCAGCAAGAAGTAGAATGGAATTGAATCCATGTTCAAGGAGATAAACATATTAAGAGAGTGGTGACTTCGGGGCAAGATTCCACCCAGTTAATCTTATTGTTTATGTGTTTGCAATTGAACAGGAATAGTTAAGTCATTTTAGGCATTACTACCTGGTTATTGTTTTCATTTGGACTTTTTAATCTGGAATGAGCTACAACCCAAAGATGGAGGATACAATCTTTGATCCAGATCTTGGTTGGAATAGTGGCTGTGAAAAGCTTAGTTTGAGGCATGGTAGTACACCTTTAATCCAAGGAAGACAGAGGCAAGCAGATCTCTGAGTTCAAGACCAGCATGGTACAGAAAAAATTCCAATAGAGAATATAGATAGGTTCTGGTGTGGTGGTACATGCCTTTAATGCCAGCATTGGAGATAGAGGCATGCAGATCTGAGTTCAAGATCTATCTACAGAGCAGATTGCAGGAAAGCCAAGCTTAGGCAGTGAAAGAATTGGAAAACAGAAAGCTAGTGATAATGTAATAGAACAAGAGGGTTCCAGCAAGCAGCTGAACTTGCAAGCATCAGACATGTATCTCCGGTCTAAGAGTCTAGAATAGAAAGGACGACTGGGACAATTGATGCGGGTTAGCTGGAGCTTAGAAAATATTGATGATTAAGAAGAGATCAGCATCACTGAGGTGCAATCTTCTGGGAAGTGTTTTCTGAGAGCACAAAGAAGCTGTGTTCCAGAGATAGCCAAGGTTATACCTCATGCTTCAGCTAGACTTGGTACTGTGTAAGAGTCACCCAGACAGTACTGGTTTTGAATGCATGAAGGGATCATGGAGAGCACCTGAGGCTTGGTACTACAAGGAAGGACATTGGTGAAGGTGCAGCCTCAGTTGCAGTTGACAGCTCACTACTGAAGGGGTCGTGCAACAAAGTTGAGGTTTGGCACCATGAAGAGATCCTATGAGGCTATTGGTGAAGCCAAGTTGCAGCAGAAGACTCCACTGAATTGGTACCATAGGATGATCACCAAGAACAGCAGCACCAGTGGAATGGCCACTGCTATTCAACCAGAGCCTAGTGTGCCACAGAGGACAAAGCTGGAGACGTGACCCAAGCCCATTGAAGGAGCCCAGATCATGTGTGGATCCCAGCATTAGAACAAGAACCTGTAAAGTTGTAGTTGCCTTGGAGACCCCAAGATGTTAGAGAAATCAGAGCCATGAGATATTTGTCAAGGAAGTCTGCTAACAGGGAGTGGAAACAGCCAAAGAGTAAGAACTGTGTTGTAGTCAACAAAGCAGAAAAGATTTGGAGATCTGAAGAGCACTTGGACCTCAAACAAAGATGATGCAGAGTTTGAGTTTGCCAAGCTGGTTTTCTGTCTTGCTTTGGTCCAGTATTTCCTTATCATGGCATTTTGGAATGTAATGTATATCCTGCATGATGTTGGAGGTATATGATCTGCCTTTTTATTTTGATTTCTCAAGGGATTACAGTTAAAAGACTGTATTAAACTCAAAAGGGACTTTGAACTTTGGACTTTTAACATTGTTGAGACTGTTAAAGACTGTGGGACTTTGGAAGTTGGACTAAATGTAGTTTGCATTATGTTATGGCTAGGTATGGCTCCCATAGACTTATGTGTTTGAACAAGCCTTTGAGAGCCAGGGAGTGGAATGAAGTGACTTGAATATGCTTGGACCAGGGAGTGGCACTATTAGGGGGTGTGGCCTTGTTGGAGGAAGTGTATCACTGGGTGGGGGGGGGACTGAGGGGTTCCTAACCACCTGGAAGATAGTCTACTCTCAGTTCTTCCAGCGCCATGCCTGCCTGGACACTGCCGTGCTTCCTGCCATGAGGATAATGATGTTGGAGGTACGTGATCTGCTTTTTTATTTTGATTTCTTAGGGGATTACAGTTAAAAGATTGTAAGAATCTCAGGAGAGACTTTTAACATTGCTTAGACTATTATAGACTGTGTCAGAGCCTGTAAGCTAGCCCCAATTAAATGTCCTTTATAAAAGTTGTCTTGGTCATGGTGTCTCTTCACAGCAATGGAAACCCTAAGATAAGCTTCTATAAAATAAATAAAAACAAGTTATATAATTCCAACAAATACTGGCACAGAATAAACATTCTTATTGTAAAATGGAAGAAATGGGGACCAAGACGGTCACACCAAAGAAAACCAAACTTTAATAGTTCTGTACCCAGCCTTTAGGTTTATAAAGTAATAGTCAACCACTCTACAAAGGGCTTGGGTAGCCCCATCTCTCCAGCTTTACCATCTGTGGCAAACACAACTTCTCTCTTATGTTTAGACCTGCTCCACTTCACACCCTCAGCTTTCCTTGATGGATATTCTATGGCTGTGGCATCTCCAGTATCCTGGAGTCTCTGTTGCAACTTCATAGCTTCATGCAAAGTTCTCTCAGGCCCTCTGCACACATTCCCTAGTCTCAGATGATCTCCATGACACTCTCAGTCTTGAATCTTTTATAACCTCTAAATCAGTACCATGTGGACAAGGCTTACAACATTGGCAAGCTCTGTTGCCAGTTTGAAATACAGTCCAACTCTATTGGACAGCCGGTATACCCTCTGTGTGCTGACCTGCAGAAACGCTTTCTTGCTGTCTCAATGCAGTACATGAGGCTCCTCTAAAATGGTATTCTCTGTCAATCACAACCACTTTTTCAGTTCCAGCCTGAATGTTCTCTCCTCCGAAAATTTCTTATCCCAAACAAATCAGTCCATTATTTTTAAATAATGGACTTCACTCAAGATATCAGGACATAAGCAGAATAAATCCAGACACTTAGCCAAAATATTACATAAGTAGTTCCTGGTAGAGTCCCATGTTTCCCTGTGAAATCTCATATGCTGCATGGCCCCCACTGCCTGAATTTCTCTCAGCATGGTTTTGACTTCCAAATTCCCACCAGAATGGCTTATTTTAAGCTTTTCTTCCAGCACTCAGGAGTTTTCCTAACTCAAAGTCCCAAACCCTTCCACATTCCAGTCACAAAACAGCTCTAATGGTTTAAAAGCCACAAGGTCATGTCTTTCATAGCACATCATAGTTTCTATTTTAGTTACCTAACAGAGCATCATGAGCAAGGCAACTAACTTATAGAAGAATTAGTTTATTGTGGCTTACAGTTTCAGAAGGTGAGTCCACGACCATCGTGGTGGGAAGCATGGCAGCACTGGAGATGGAGCTGGCAAGTACTGGAGCAGTAGCTGAGAGCTTATGTCCCTGTTCATAAGGAGAGGCAGGGAGGGGGGGAGGAAGGGAGGAAAGGAGAGAGAGAGAAAGACAGGGAGAGAATAGGGGGAGAGAGAGAGAGAGAGCTAACTGGTAATACATGGACTTTTGAAACCTCAAAGCCTATCCTCACGGACATACCTCCTACTGGGGACCAAGTGTTCAAATATATAAACCTATGGGGACCATTCACACTCAAAATACTACAGTTTCACTTCATGCTGCTATGATAAAAACACTCTAACAAAGGCAATTTAGGGGAGAAAAGATTTGTTTTAACTCAATATTCCAGGTTAGAGTTCATCATTGAGGGGAAAACAGGTAGTCATATCACATTCATAATCAGGAATAGCGTTATTCACAGCAGATAAATCCTCAACTAGTCAAGATAATCCCCCATACGCTTGCCCTTATAGGCAAGCTCATCTGAATAGTCTCTCATTGACATCCATTCAGGTTATTCAATACTGTGCCAATCTGAAAATCAAAATTTACCATCACATAGCCTGTATAAATTTTCCAGATTAGACTACTGTAATTTGAATTATCTTAAGAAAAAATAATGATCAAGAAAAGGATTATTTACAGAAAGAAGCTCTGCTCATGGAAGAAAAGAGCTGATGATATCAATTTGAAGAAATTTAAAGCTCAACCTAGTTCAAAGGTCGGGAAACTGCAGCTAATAGGTGCAGAACAGGCTCCCCCGTTTTTGTGAAGATATATATGAACACAGAAAGTGTTCCTTTTCTGTGTAATAAGCAGCAGACAGAGCCCTCAAAGCCTACAAAGCCAGCAATCATATTGTCTGTCCCTTTATAGAAGAAATCTGACCATCTTGCGTTTGATTCCTTTGTATCTCTCATAGGAGTTGAACAATGTATTTTAGTATGCTGACTCCAAAATTCCAAATTTGAAAGGTTGGGGAGATGTCAATTATAATTTTGTTTTATGAGGCCTGAAAGTTTAAGTCAGCAAATGTCACATCACTAAGAAGGCCTTTGTTATTCACCAAATATCAGAATTGCTTTCAAAGAATTTACCACCATTAGATACTCTTATATAGTTATAGCCGCTCTGTTCCTTTAACACAAGTGCACATGAATTTCATCAGTTCTGTTTATCACTGTTTTTAGCCTTCCCTTGAATAAAGTGAATGTTCAATAACACTTAATGAAATGATGGATGATGGATAGATGGATGGATGGATCCATAGATCCATAGATGGAGGGGAAACTGGAAGACTAATATGGCCAAAATACATTGATTACCCTTAAAATTACCAAAGAATAAATTAAAAATATTGTATAAGTCAAAGTTCCCATGTCCAAAGGAAACCCAATATTGACAAGATCAGGGAATGCCACAAGGAGTGGGGCATTGCTTGTTTCCACTCATCATGAGTTATTAGCAGATTTTAAGTGAATTAGTAATTTCTTGATTCTTCTCCCAAACACTAGACCTCACCGTCCTCTTAAAGGCAAAGCCTGTCAATGGCCAGGCAGAGGGATAGATGGGAGGATGAGAGATTTTTAAAAGATTACATCATGTTTTGCTTATGAATACCAAAATAAGAAGAAAGCTAGAAAAGAATGTGAAACCTTTCTCCTTAGGAGAAAAAAGAGCATGAATGTCTCATGAAATTTTTTATTATGCTTTGTTATAAATCAAAACTACCTCCACAGGATACAGAGATCTTTTCTGTCTCCCCAAGAAACAGTCAGTAAAGTTGTCATTACTCATTATTCCTTTCTTACAATGGATTTGTTTTGGGGGATGTGATACAAGTTTCTGCTTCAAGGTGGGTGTAGGGTCAAGAGCAGAGATTACTCACAGTGCCCGGCTCTGCTGAGTTACAAGAATAGCCTATTGTATTCCGCAGCCCCGGAGTCCTTATCTCTGCTTAAAGAGAACAGAAAATGTGCAACCTTGAAATACAGAGGCCCATTCACTTTTGTAGGTGAAACCAAAAGAGCCTTGTACTGTTTTAGAAATAAATGAAGTCCCAGTTGGCTAGCGGATACCAAGGGAAGACAACAGCCTATTGAAAGGTAAATTCATCCTTTGTACAAATAACCAAACTTGAATACCAAAACTAGTTCGGAACTCACACACCCATTTAAGATGACTCTAAGCTTGGTGTAGTATGTCTCATTCCTTCAGCTGAAAGGTCTAATTGTCTTTGAGACAGCCTATATCTATGATCCTAGAGCCCCGTGTTTTACGTTGTTTCCACTACAGTTCCCTCTCCAGACAGATCCACTCTTCCTGATTAGTGTAGCCTTCAATAAGAAAAGACAATCAATTCTCCGATTCATCACCTAGAATGAATCTCCTCTCTGGAGATTCTGGCTTTAATCATCTCCAGACCCTGCTCTTCCCCACGGCCCCGGCAGTCACAGCACTCCTTTGCTGCCGCATCTTTCCCTGTGGGTAACTTTGTGCTGGTTTGAACCTCTGGGAAAGTCAAATCTACAGGCATGCCTTTCCCCTTTAGAGACTGCCCCCAAAATAAATACAGAGATCTACTTTCCCTCTCAGCCTGCATTCCACAGGCTTTGCTTCTGTTTACACTCGGGAAACTGTTTCCGGGATTTGTCTGGAATAGGCCAGTGTTTGCTCCACGGTTTCAGTAGTCACCTTGTCTCCCTCACGTCAGATAGGCAGGTCAGTCTGGACTCTTAGGTTCTTGAGAGAGTGGAGTGGAAACTTGGCAGAGTACGTACCTGACCGTTGAAAAGAATTGAGACACACCAAACAAGGATGAAAGGGGAAAAGCTTAACGTATTCCACTGTGCCAGGTTAACCTTTGTTCATGGTTTGGCATGTGCCTTGTATGCCTTTCCTACTACGTATGAGGAGAGAAGGAAATGGGAGTGGTTCCAAGGCCAGCCAGGGCGACAATAAAGATAAACACCCGCACACGGCTCACAATTGGACTGTATAATGTGGCAGTGAATGGGGTCACTAGGGAAGAAGCGTGTGATGTCACAGCACAGGTGGGGATGCCAGGCCTTCAGAACGCGTTCATGGCTATGTCCATGGTGTACCCTCTGTCTTCTCTAAGTGCGCTGCCGATCTTTCTATGCCAGGCCTCCACCCCAGATCCCAAAGGCATTTCTTCACACAAACAAATCTCCCTCCTGGCAAGCCTTTGTTTTTACACAATAATTCCTCATGAGGTAGAAAACTAAAGAGGGGCTGGTCTCCTCCCTTTTCTTCTTGGGGTCGTCAGTTCTTTTTTGCTTTATTTTGTTTAATGTTTGTGAGTGTTTGCCTTTCATGCGTACATGCTCACTGTGACTGTGCCTGGTGCCTGCAGAGACCAGTAGAGGGTCCCCTGGAACTGTCTATATAGACAGTCCTGAACTACCATGTGGATGTTGGGAACCAAACTTGGGACCTCTTGCAAGAGCAGCAAGGGCTCTTACTTGCTGAGTTCTCTCTTCAGCTCCAAGTCACTTGTTCCTATTGGCCCTGCCAACTCCTTCACCTCTTGCCCTAAGAAACCCAAGAAAACCTAGGTGTAAAAGCAACTTAACTTTTATTCCCCTGTTATAGCTGTTGTCTGGGAGGCTTACTGCCTCCATCTGCTAATCTAGGCCTAGAATGGTTTCAGCCTCTGAGACTTGCTGCAGAGTAAGGTTCCCCTTTCTGGTTCTTTCTGAACTCTGGCTGGCTGGTTCAACTCAGCTGTTCTGGCTCAAACTCCCCTCCCAGCTGACTGATTTAAACTGGCTTCTCTCTTGGCCTTTGAATTGCCTCAAACTAACTTTTCTCATCATCTGTCTCCTTCTCATTCTCTGGTTCATTCTGTCTTTACCTGTGCCTAGCTTGTTCTCTGTAAAACTCTACCCTGCAAATCCGCCTCCTCCTCCCTCTCTGTACTGCGCCACTCCTCTCTCAACGCTACTGCTCTCCACCAACTCTACTGTATTCCTTCACTGTACTCTCTTCTTCCTCTACTGTCTCTCCCTTAAGTAGCTTCCTGTCTCGTGAAAGTCGGACCTACCTCCGCATTCTGTCAGATCTTTCTCTGATTCACTTTCAAACATGGGTGCTTCCTTCTACAAACTAGCTTGACTTTCATTGTTTGGGATCAAAGGTAAGTGCTAAGGGCTGAGCCACACCCTAACTAGAAACAGGTTCAAGTATCCTGTAACAGCCAGGGATCGGAGGAAGAAGAGTGTGAGAGGTTGATATTCTGAGCACTAGGCCAGAATTGGGTGGAAACAGGGAAGTGGAATCCAGCCAGAGAGCATACCTGGGCAGCCACAACAAAAGGGTGACATTAAAGACAGAACAGACAATTCTTGGGCTAAGGCTTAGGGAACACAGTGGATGAGGAGAAAAATCAGTTCCAAATGACTTAGGAACCCAGATGCCTCACCCTAGGTTTCCCACAAAAAGCAACAGCTGGGATAAGGCACGATGCTGCATATTAGATGGACAAATTGGTACAAATTGGGCTCCTTGTGTGTCATCAGGGAGAAGAAAGGATTGTGGGTCAAATTGCAATGCCCAAATCAAAAATGCTTATCAAGTGGATAACAGGAAAGAAAGAGGAAGAGACAAATCTAGACAACAATGTAGGTGGGAAAATGAGCTTTAACTCTGTACTATATTCTCTCTCTCTCTCTCTCTCTCTCTCTCTCTCTCTCACACACACACACACACACACACACATCTTTTCTACTTTCTCATCTTTTCTACCTGAGCCAACAGCTACTCCATCAGAGAGTCACAGAAGATAGGACGAATGTGTCTGACCAGAAACACCTGCTTACCAGAGCGTTGTGAGCAGCCACGCATTCTATATGAACAACTTAGATGATGGCCCGTGAACCTAAGAACGTCTCTGCAAGATGCCATGGGATGCTGAGTATTTGTGTAGACATAACCCATCGTGTACCTCAGAAGAGCACGGTCGATTCCTGCCTTCCTATGAATATTCATCACACATTCTCTACTTCCTTTGTCCTAAGCTCTTTGACTACATACTTGGTTTCTCTTAATTTCTAGGAGGCTTTCTTGGTAGGTTGGCTGGTAGAGACTGGGTCTCATGTAGTGGAGAACTATCTTGAACTCTTGATTTACAAAGCCTGCGCCACCATGCCTGACTAGGAGAGTTGTTCTCACGTAATGCAAACAACCATAACTCTCTGACAGAAAGACTTTCATTTTGATTCTCATTTGTCTTTGTTTTTTAAGACAAACTTCCTCTGTGTCCCCCTGGCTGTCCTGAAACTCACTCTGCAGAGCAGGAATGGTCTGGACTCATATCATATCCTCTTGCCTCTGCCTCCCAAGTGCCAGTATTGAAGATGTGTGCCACCACTGCCTGACTTCATTCTGATTCTTGAGACACAGAAAACAAAGAGCTATCACATCTCCAGACCACTTTGACATGACTCGGATGTCTGTGACTAGATAGAAAGAGATGGAGCTAAGCCAGAGCAATTCACAGAGAGAAAGAAAAGAAGACACTGCAGATGCCAGGACATAGAGTCAGGAGCAACCACTTTGAGGAAGAAGGCTGCCACACAAAGAAGCATCGAAAGCCAGTCATAATGACAACTCTCCATTGTATCATCAGTGTATCCCAGGAGGTGAAGTTAGCAAGGCAAGCAGTACACCTGGAATTCTCTGAAGTTGTGAAATGTACAGGGCTAAGGCCCGATGGAAAACAAAGGAAGAAGAGTTCAAACAGAGAGCACAGAAGACAGGAGCCAGGTATGGATTCATTTGGGAACCCTGGACTGCTTCAGATTATAAATCTCTTGAAGCAAAAGCAGGGAGCTAAGCATGTAGACACTGTAAGTGGAAAAGTAAGAAGAAGCAAAGCTTGACAGTCGTGAGTTATGGCTCAAGTTTAAAACGAAATGTAAGCAGTTTGGACTGAATAGCATGGCTGAACTGAACCTCTCAGACAAAACTTCGGAGTCTAACTGCTCCATCCCTGATAAACGTCAAAATGAGAAAGGCAAACACGTCCATCAATGCTCTAGGGTGACCCAGGTATCTCCTGGCCTCATTTACAGATTTGGGGTAATTATTCTCAACAATAAAAACATCCCAGATTCCAGGAAACCTCTAACCATCACTCCCTCGACATTCTACCCAGATGCAAGAATTTAGCACTTAGGCTATTTTTTTTTCAATATAACAAGACAATTTCCTTAGCAAAGACTTTTCCTTTTGATAATAAATTCTCCACAGGCCACAGAGACACAGAAGACCAGCCAACCAAAAAACAGGAAGCAAACCCCTCTTTAGGTCAAGAAACCTAAAGAGAAGTGCATTTTTTTTCTTTTTTTTTTTTTTTTTTTTTTTTTTTTTGGTGTTTTTGAGACAGGGTTTCTCTGTGTAGTCCTGGCTGTCCTGGAACTCACTTTGTAGACCAGGCTGACCTCGAACTCAGAAATCTGCCTGCCATAAGAAGCACAAGCTAAAAGGACTCACTAGCCTTTGTTCTGAAGGCCCAGAATTCTCTGCCTCAACTTCAACCCAGTACTTGCCCCATGGCGAACTCTGTATCCTTGCTTCCTGTTCCTTCCTTAGGCCCTGGCCTCTGTGCTAGCTACATTAATCTCAGATTACAGGCCCCAGGATGACTTTGACCTTGGGAAGGTAGTGACGCTGAGCTAACAGTTTGTTGTTTGAGGGGGGATTTCCAAATGAAAACATATCCAAGGTCAATCAGGAAAATGCCAACTTGCAAACTGTCTCACTCTGCCAAACAAGGATGATATTTTTAAAACGGTGCTTATCTTTGATGTGATCTTCTGGGGGACCTGCTAAGGTGGGACCGAGGGAATCTTTTTCTTTTTTCTTTACTTTCTGGCCAAGTAAGCCTAGAACACTAACCAGATTCTCACCTACAATTTTACCTAAATAACAGCTGATTTTTTTTCATACTTTTCGATCTTTTTGTTACCAACGCAGAAGAGTCATATTAGGACATTTCCACATATGTATACAATGAGCTTTGAGCATCCTCTTCCTCTCTGCTGTCATTTTGTACCCTCTCCCTCTCCGTTTCTCCCCCCCACCCCCCGCCCCAGCCCCAGTCTTGTGATGCCCTTGTTTTGCTTCCTCCATCCAGATCCCACACATGAGAAGAAGCACGTGGTCCGAGTTTTACGAGTCTGGCTTCTTTCTCTTAGGATGACACGAGGTAGACACTTCCTCTTAGTAGTTCTACACAGTTTCCTGAAAACAAGGATATTTCATTCTTCTTTGAAACAAGGTACAATATCCAAAGAGGGTCACCATTGGGTTCCTTCTTCTCTGAACACACACTACTCCTACCAGAGGGGAGTCCAGTTCCTTTGACCCTGAATCCAGATTGCTCTTGTGGCTAGAGATAGCAAGTTAATTTACAGAATATCCTGTTTAGTTTCTTCTTTTTCAAAATAATGTTTTAATATAAATACACCCCAAATAATTCCATGAGCCCACTTATACCAAAACTTACTTGCTGTTGGTATGAAATATAAATATTACTATTCATCATATGCTTGATCTGATTACTCCTCCTGGAACCTGAAGAAATGATGTGCCAGTTGCAAGATCGTCATAGGGCCAGGGATACAAATCTGTGGCAGAGTGCTTGCCTAGCATGCATGAAGCCCTATTCTAAAATTTCCACAGTCTTGTTTGGTCAACTTCCATCTCTCTTTTGGAATCCTACCCTGAGACCCCCATACTATGAAGAAGCCCAACAGGCCATGGGGAAGGCTCACATAGAGAATCACTAAGTAGCAAGACAACTCCATGATCAGCAATGTACAGTGGTATGAGTGACCCGAAGGCTACACCATGAAGAACAGAACCATCTGAGCCCTGCATAAGCTCCCAGCCCATAGAAGTGTCAGAAACAACAATTGCTGTATCTTTAAATGAAAGGGAGGGAGCTGTCTTATGTAGCAACAGACAACTGAAATAACCTGGAAGGGCCATCTTGAATTGAAACTCAAGACTTGGTGGGGTCCTCCGTGGCATCTCCATGGAGCACGGCTACTCTGATCAGATCACCTTGTCCAGTTTCATTGTTCTTTTTCCTCCTTAAGGAGGCCCTATAACTTTGCAGTGCAGCTCACGGGATCTGTGGATAGCCAGACCTAGATCAGGACTCGGTGTCTCACATACAGCTGTGCAACCTTGATCTCCTTATCTGAAAATGAATGTCAATATTACTTATCTTCTAGGGGCGCTTAGGAGGATTAGAGGTTTAATGTCAACAAGCACTTTACAGCACACTCTCTGTATGACTTTACTTAGTGCTCAGCACACTCTAAAGAATTTTCCAATTTGTGTAATTATAGAATTTTATCTCACTTGCTACGTCTATGCAGTAGAGAAAGGTTTCTGTGAAGCCAAGGGAGCAAGGATATATAAACTCTCAGAGACCTGCTGTTTTTCATGGGGAACGCTTTGCAAGCCTGGAGAAACCCTGAGGTGCCCTGACTTCAGTCCCAGGTTCTACCTTGCTTTTCCACTCTGAAGCCCGGTGGTCACTGAGAGATCATAAGTGCTGAATAGAGGCCAGCCTACTGTATAAACTCTGTCCCCACGGCCACTCTATTATGATTCCAAAATTTCTCTTTCAAAAGTGCTTGGAGAGGGGAAAAAAATGGAGTTATGTAAAAAAAAAAATTACATGAAACAGAAATTATGTGGGTTATGGAATCAGACCATTCTGGAATCTAAATCTGGTTTTAGATTAACACATAAACTTGCCATAGTTAGTAGACAGGAAAATTACTTTAAAAAGTTAAACCCTTCTATGATTAAAACGTATATGGTAGAGTTGGAGAAATGGCTCAGCAGTTAAGAATACTGGCTGTTCTTCCAGAGGACTAGGATTCAATTCCCAGCATCCACGTGGCAGCTCACAACTTTCCAGAAACTCTATTTACAGGAAACCTGACACCCTCTTCTGGCACCAGGCATACATATGGTGCACAGACAGACACTCAATCGAAAACACCCATACACATAAACTTTTTAAGTTAAAAAAACAAACGTTCTATAAGCTGGTTCATAGCGGATGCTCATTTTATATCAGTCTCCACAGTTCCCGAATGTTAGCCAATCAGGGACCAAAAAAAAAAGGGTACTGACTGTTAAAGGGAATACACTGTTAGAGTGAATACACTGCTACCGAACAGGGGAGCACGACACAGCCAGCTACACCTCAGGCAAAGGGCTAATAGCTAGAATGCATAAACCACAAAAATTTTTAAATTTTTTTAATCAAAAAAAAATGGGCCAATGAATAAACAAGTAGTTCTCAAAAGATCGAATAACTTGAAACATATCGAACATACTTGGAAAAGTGTCCAACATCCTTAGCCACCAGGGAAATGTAAACTAACACTGCTTTAAGATTCCATCACACCCCAGTCAGAATGACTATCAAGAAAATAAATGAGAGCGCATGCCGGGCAGGATGTGGGAAAAGAGAAAGCCTTATTAACTCCTGCCAGTTTGCACAGTCACAATGGCAATTAGTATGGTTATTTTTCAAGACAAGTAAAATTAAAATTCCTACACGGCGCAGCTGTGCCATTCCTGGACATATAGGCCAAGGACTCTAAGTCCCACCGAAAAGATGCTTGTACATAATTGTTTATGGCTGAACTGATCCCAAGAACTAGGAAATAGAACCCTCATAGATGCACATCAACAGATGAATGTATATTGAGAGTGAAATAAGGTGGGATTTTATTCAGCCACAAGAAAAAGGAAACTTGAGATGGTGAAGGGGCTCAGTAGGTAAAAACCTTGCTCTCAAGCCTGGAGGCCAGAGCTCCATCCCTGGGACTCACAGGGTAAAGGGGAAACCAATTCCTCCAGCCTCCACATTCATACCATATCGTGTTTCAAACACACATGTGCATGCATACGCACACACTAAAAAAAAAAAAAAGAAAGATAAAGAATAACAAAATCATGACATTTGCAGGAAAACATATGGAAACAGAAATTATCTTATTATGAAGAATTATTATAAAGAATTCTGGGGCTGGCAAGGTGGCTCAGCAGATAAGAGCACTGACTGCTCTTCCGAAGGTCCTCAGTTCAAATCCCAGCAACTACATGGTGGCTCACAACCATCTGTAATGAGATCTGAAGCCCTCTTCTGGTGTGTCAGAAGAAGACAGCTATAGTGTACTTAGGTATAATACATAAATCTCTGGGTAGGAGCAAGCAGGGACTGAGCAAGCGGAGTTGACCAGAGCGAACAGAGGTCCTAAAATTCTATTCCCAACAACCACATGAAGGCTCACAACCATCTGTACAGCTACAGTGTATTCGCATACATAAAATAAATAAATCTTTAAAAAAAAATTCCAGATCCAGAAAGTCAATACCACACCTTTTATCTCATATGGACTGTGTATATGTGTCTGTCTGTCTGTCTGTCTGTCTGTGAAGGCCATGAGAGGAGATCATAAGAAGAGAGAAATGTCTTAAAGAAGCTAAGGGCTAGGGATGCAGTTCAGTTTATAGGATGTCTGCCTCGCATGCACCAAGCCCTTAGATCATCAGCATTGCATAAGTCAGGTACAAGACCCTTGCCTATAATCCCAATGTTTGGGAGCTGAAGTAGGAATATCAAGGTCATCCTAAACTATACAACATTTTTGAGGGCAGACTGAACTACATGAGACACTGCAAGAAAGTCAGCTGGTAAAAGGGACCGTGGGGCATAGAAGAGGGGCTGGAGGAAGGGGAGCCAGTACGGGGTAAGCAGAGGGGTTGGGGACAAGATTGAGGGAAGAAGATTAACAAATATCAACTATCCATGGTGGTCCCATGATAGAACCTATTACTTCACATACTAGCCTAAAAGATAAAATAATTTTAACTGTGTTAGCCTCCAGTGTCCGTGACATAGTTCTGTTGATTTCACCTGATTTCCCTTCCTGTATCCCCAACATCATTAGTCTTAATTCCTGTGACCTTCTGTCTGTCCTCTTTCCACGATGCAACTTGTCTCTGCTGGCCTTAACAAGCCACCTTTCTTCTATTTAATCATCCCTGTAATCCAGCCACTTCCTGACTGCTAAATTCCTTCACGGAAGCCGCGACAAAGACCCTTGCACCCCTGCCGTAGTCCACCTTAACCTCACTCTGTGGCACCACTATGTTCATATGTGCCCTCAGCTGAGCTCTTCTGGCCTTGAGCTGGACAGACACTGGGGTCTGCATCCGAGAAGAAAAAGGGCATGCTCTCATGTCCCTGGAAGCAAGGTCATGACCTTAAGGCAAAGATGAGCCAAGGGTTAAATACTAAGAAAATAATTAAATACGAAGAAAAAGACTAATCTAAAGCCTAAGACAGGAAAAGCATCCTCAGTGTGGGAGAGATGCCTGGAGAGACTGCAGTGCCCTTAAAGAGGACTCGGGCTCAGGTCCCAGCACCCACGTGGCAATTCACAACCACGTGTAGCTTCCGTTCAAAGGATCTGTCCCTCCTCTCTCTGACCTCCGAGGGCTCCGGCACACATGTGGTACACATATGTACAATAAGGCACACACTTACATACACAAGTTTAGTAAATAAGATTTGAATTAGCCTCATGACCGAAGCTGGGATCAAGTATTAGCTGAAAACCACAAGAGGTGCCTGGGAGCAGCACAGACATTTATTTGCTTAAAGACCCTAGCGGTTAACGCTGGCTCATGAGCAAGGCGAGAGAGATACTTGCAGATTCTTCTACACTCTTACGTATACCCAAAGTTAGCTGGGTACTTAGCTCCTTCTGATGATCATGCTCATATTCTAGTGCCTCACATTGACCAAGAAGTCACATCTGTATTGTCTCCAAATAAGAGATAAGCTTCCTTTTCGATACTGAAGTGTATAAGCCATTTCCCAGTACCAGTTCCCTCACCATATGCTGTTTTCTTATGAGTCCTTCTCTCTGAGGAACTCACATATCCACCAGCATACTTGTCAAGGAAAGGAGTTGAATTGTTCCCTCGGGGTGACATTCTTAAAGGCACTACCCATTACTGTTATTCAGAGGTCTCATCCCCCAACCAGTCTGTAGGCAGGAATCAGAGTTTAGGCCTTGTCCAGTCCTGAGTTTCCTGTTAAAGATTCAGGAATGTTTATTTACACATAGTTCTCCATCTCCTTAAATTCCAGACAGCAGGTAGCAGCTGATAAAAAAAGAATACCAACTATGTTGCTTCTACAAGGCTCAGGATTTAATCAAACACTGCTGCTCCCTGAAAAGGGGGCTTTCCCAAGCAATCCTGACTGGCTAATAATTGTTGAATATGTCATATGCTAGGCATCCTGTGAAGACTATTGTACACACAGTTCTTAAAGTACACAGTGCCTATTGCACAGATGAGGAAATGAGAAGCTAACTCGTCTAAGGTCTGACATGGTTCATCACTGATAGACTGAGATTTTTTTTTCAGCTCTTGTCAAAACCTGTGATCCACCAAGGTCCTAAAACCATGAATGTTTCATAGAGACTTATGTAACGAGTTTAGTTTTAGAACTGTTTCCAAAAACATCCAACGAGCTTGTTTCCCCCGTGGTTCAGATTTCTGTTAACACCATAAAGCCTTGAGTCCCTCTGGGGATTTTCCAATTTCTGCAGAGCATCTGATGGGCAACTTGGAACAAGAAAAAAGGAACAGAATAGGAAAATTCAAAAAAAAAAAAAAAAGTCAGAAAATGAAAGGAATCCTGCAGCCACTGCCTTGTCCCAACTTTCTTGCCAACAAAGAAAGTTCCAATTCCCTAAGCATCTAGCCTCTTCCCTAGCATCCTGGATCCTTTCTTCATGTTAGCTTGAGGTGGGCAGCTTCTTGTTTGTTTGTAGAGTTTCATGAGTTTCTTGTATTGTTTTAGGGTTTAGACCTGTTTGTCTCATTTTTTTGTGACAGTGTATCACATAACCCAACTGACCTCAAACTCATTTCATGGCAGATGATAATCCTCCTGCCTCTACCTCTCAAGAATTAGGATCACAAGCATATCATACCACAGAGCAGGAAATTGAACCCAGAGTTTTCTGCATGTTAGGCAAACACTCTACTACCAACGGAGCTACATCCCTCGTACTAACATGGAGTTTTCTTTCTGAATGGCACCAAATAATGAAATATTTCTTCTTCCAAGATAAATACAGTCGGCCTTCAAGACATGCAACTGTTATACCCAGCTCTCAGGAAGCTGTGGTCAGAGAATTTGGAATTTAAAGCCAGCCTACGATACAGAGAGCAAGATCCTGCCTCGAGTCCAGTGCATGGAAAAGCCTTGCCCATTCAGCTGTGGAATGGAGACAAGGAGGAGGGAAAGACCCTGACTCAAAAGAACTGATGTAGCAGATAAGCAGTGGTTATTGATTGAATATAAAACTCAGGAGAAGGAAAGGTGATATTGCTCAAAGAAGCAAAATTTAGTGTCTTTTTCCCCCAAATCACAAAGAGATCTTAAAACCTTAACTTTTCCTTGTGCAAAAGGAGGTTATTTGTATATTAAAAAAGACAGTATGTGTCAGTGTCTTCCTGATATTCATATTATTCATATTTAAGCAAGAACCCTTAGCTGTAACAACGCCCCTGTCTACTGTTGTGGTAAACCCTTTCTCTATAGGCCTCAGTGTTCTACTTCTCTTTTTAATTATCAGAAATAATGGTGGGTCCAAACAGAAAGCAGGGAGGAAGCTTGGTGGCAGATACCTAAAGTATAAATTACAATTCTATAGCTGTGGTTCTCAACCTTTGGACAAGACCCCCTGGGGTCCTTTCACAGGGGTGGCCTAAGACCATCTGCTCCAGGCAGTGGTGGCACACGCCCTTAATCCCAGCATTTGGGAGGCAGAGGCAGGTGGATTTCTGAGTTCCAGGACAGCCAGGGCTACACAGAGAAACCCTGTCTTAAAACAAACAAACAAAAAAATCCATCTGCATATCAGATGTTTGCATTACAATTCATAACAGCAAAATAACTGTTATGAAGTAGCAATGCAAATAATTTTGTGGTTAGGGACACCACAACATGAGGAACTATATTAAAGGGTCGCAGCATCGGGAAGGTTGAGACCCACTGCTCTAGAGGCAGAGGCAAGAAGATCAGAAGTTCAAGACCTACCTGCCGCTGAAGCTGCACAGTAAGTCTGAGGCCAGCCTGGGTTACATGGTCTGTCAGTTACTTTGTTCATTGCCGTGATCTGTCAAAAGCAACTTAAAGAGGAGAGGTTCATTTTGTCTCCCAGCTCACGGGAATTCAGTTTAGGGTGGCAGGGAAAGCAAGGCCACCCTGCAGTTGCTACAGTTGCTGTAGGGAAGCAGAAGTACAGTTGCTGTAGGGAAGCAGAGGTGCCCCACTTGCTTCCTTCTTTACACAGTGCCCTGGGATGGCATCCCCACATCAGTTAAGTCGATCTGGAAATACCATGCATACATACCCAGAGTTCTGCTTTCTGGGTGAATCTAGATCCTGCCAACTCAACAATCTTAACCACCACACACAAGATGTGTGCAAGAAACACACATACCACTCCAGCCAGGGAAGCAGGGAGGCTAACTTCCTATCTCCACCTCTCTCAGTTCTTCCAAATCCAAACCCAGTGTCCCAACCCCAGCTCTAGAGCAGACAGACCTGCTGCGACCTCTCTCCCCAATCCCCACCTCCAGTGGATCATACAGATCTTCCTCTCCAAATTTCCTTCCTCCCACTCAATGCTTCATCCTGACTCCTAACCCCAACAGGCCTTCTCTGGGGCCAACTACAGGTTACTTCAGCCCAAAGAGCAGATAGGCTAACTAGATCTTCACCTCTCCCTCAGTTCCTCAAAATTCAGTTCCCAATCCCAGCTCTGTAGCAGGCTATCTGTTGTTCTCCCTCTCCCTCTCCCTCTCCTCCCTCTCCCTCTCCCTCTCCCTCTCCCCCTCTCCCTCTCCCTCTCCCTCTCCCTCTCCCTCTCTCCCTCTCCCTCTCCCTCTCCCTCTCCCTCTCCCTCTCCCTCTCCCTCTCCCTCTCCCTCTCCCTCTCCCTCCCCCTCCCCCTCCCCCTCCCCCTCCCCCTCCCCCTCCCCCTCCCCCTCCCCCTCCCCCTCTCCCTGCCCTCACTCACAAGGGACTAAGCAAATCCTAATAGAACACCCTGCTTACCTCTCCTATGGATCAGCCCAACCAGGGTCCCTGCCCTAGTCCTTCCCCATTCCTAAGTGTCAGAGCTACCAATACCTAGAAACACATTTTACCTGGAACCTCCAGTAGCCACACCTATCAGGATCCCAGAATAATTTCCCGTTAGGCAACAAACAGCCACCACACTGTCTGTCCTACGACCCAGAGAGGACCACAGAAACCAAGAAGCACAGAAGCCACCCAACAAAGACAGACCAGAGAACAGCACTGTGGTGGTTTGTGTATGCTTGGCCCAGGGAGTGGCACGATTTGGATGTGTGGCATTTTGGAGGAAGTGTGTCATTGTGGAAGTGGGCTTTAAGACACTTGCCCTAGCTGCCTGGAAGTCAGTCTTCTCCTGGCTGCCTTCAGATGAAGATGTAGAACTCTCAGCTCCTCCTGCACCATGCCTGCCTGGATGTTGCCATACTCCTGTGTACTGGCTAGTTTTGTGTCAACTTGACACAGCTGGAGTTATCACAGAGAAAGGAGCTTCAGTTGAGGAAATGCCTCCATGAGATCCAACTGTAAGGCATTTTCTCAATTAGTGATCAAGGGGGAAAGGCCCCTTGTGGGTGGTGCCATCTCTGGGCTGGTAATCCTGGTTCTATAAGAAAGCAGGCTGAGCAAGCCAGGAGAGGCAAGCCAGTAAAGAACATCCCTCCATGGCCTCTGCATCAGCTCCTGCTTCCTGACCTGCTTGAGTTCCAGTCCTCACTTCCTTGGTGATGAACAGCAGTATGGAAGTGTAAGCTGAATAAACCCTTTCCTCCCCAACTTGCTTCTTGGTCATGATGTTTGTGCAGGAATAGAAATCCTGACTAAGACAAATTGGTACCAGCAGAGTGGGGTATTCCTGTGACAACCTGACCATGTTTTGGGGAGGACTGTGGAAGGACTTTGGAACTTTGGGCTTGAAGATCCATCTGTTGTTAAGAGCTCTGTCGGATGTTGTGTAGGAGCTTGGAAGATAATGTTGAGAACACTGCAGAAGATGGAGGTCTGGTTTGTGAAATTTCAGAGGGAAAATTAAAGACTCTTTTCAGGGCCATTGCTGTTTTGATTGTGAAGATTCTGTAGTTCTGGTTAGCTGGGGCTGAAGAATCAGCTGTGATTAACAAGATACCAGAACTACTAAAGCAAAAACTTTGCATTCCTGGGACTATTGATGCTGGTTAGCTGGAGCTAAGAAATTAGCGGTGATTAAGAAGAGACCAGCATCATTGAGGTGACATCTTCTGGGAAGTGTTTTCTGAGAGCACAGTGGCTGCGTTCCAGATATAGCCAAAGTTGTACCTTGTGCTGTGGCTGGACTTGGTAATGTGTAAGGGTCACCCAGGTGGTACTGGTTTTGAAGGCATGAAGGAGTTGAGCAGAGCAGCTGAGGCTCGGCACTGTGAGAGGCCATGAAAGGCCATTGGTGAAGGTGCAGCCTCAGTTGCAATTGAAGGCCCAGGACTGAAGGGGTCATGCAGCGTTTTGGAGATGCCAGTACCATGAGATGACCACCAAGAGCAGCAGCAGCAGTGGAGTACAGGTATCTGGATCCTAGAGGATGACGCGTGTGCTACAAAGGGCATGGCTGGAGAAGTGACCCAAGTCCTCAGAGGAGCCCAGAAGATCGTGAGTTGGATCGTGATTGGACGGTTGGAGATTGACTTTTGCTTTTGATTGTGACTGTGCCCTGATATTTTCCCTCTTGAAGGAAGAAACTGTTTTAGTGGAGCCCACAGTTGAGACTTTTAATTGTAAAAAGACTTTGAATTTTAAAAGAGATGGATATTTTAAAGAGATTGAAATTTTAAGAATATGTAAAGACTGTGGGACTTTTAAAGTTATTTAGATCTTGGGGATGAATAAGATTGTAAGGGTTGAGGCTTACTAGTGATGTTTTTGTGTGTCAAGTTGACAAGGGGTCAATTGTACTGGCTAGTTTTGTGTTAACTTGACACAGCTGGAGTTATCACAGAGAAAGGAGCTTCAGTTGAGGAAATGCCTCCATGAGATCCAACTGTAAGGCATTTTCTCAATTAGTGATCAAGGGGGAAAGGCCCCTTGTGGGTGGTGCCATCTCTGGGCTGGTAATCCTGGTTCTATAAGAAAGCAGGCTGAGCAAGCCAGGAGAGGCAAGCCAGTAAAGAACATCCCTCCATGGCCTCTGCATCAGCTCCTGCTTCCTGACCTGCTTGAGTTCCAGTCCTCACTTCCTTGGTGATGAACAGCAGTATGGAAGTGTAAGCTGAATAAACCCTTTCCTCCCCAACTTGCTTCTTGGTCATGATGTTTGTGCAGGAATAGAAATCCTGACTAAGACATCCTGCCTTGATAACAGACTGAAATTCTCAACCTGTAAGCCAGACCCAATTAAATGTTATCCTTATAAGAGTTACCTTGGTTATAAAGTCTGTTCACAGCAGTAAAACCATAACAAAGACAAGCACCTAGAATTACAATCTTTCCAAACCCAGATGACTAAACTCCATCTTAAAACAATTTATAACAACAGCCAGAATAAAATGTCTCCTGTAGAACTCAGTACCCCATCACAACAGACCCTGGATATTACAACAAAAATGGAAACACACACACATGACCTTAAATAGCCCTCGTGAATATGATAAAGGTCCTTAAAAAGGAAATTAATAAATCCTTAAAGAAATGAACACACAGTGATAGGAAGTGAATAAAAGAGTTTGAGGCTAGAAAGTGGTAATAGAATGAGTAAAGAAAGCCCAGACTGAGGGGAATCTAGAAGTGAAAAGTTTAGAAACTCAAACAGGCCCAGAGGCAAGCCTCACAACAGAAAGCAAAAGATGGAAGAAAGAATCTCAGGCAGTAAAGACAAAGTAGAGGAAATGGGTACCTTAGTCAAAGAAAATGTTAAGTCTAGAAATGTCCGCACACCACACACACACACACACACACACACACACACACTCAGGAAATCTGGGACATTATGAAAAGAACAAATCTTAAAATAATAGGAATAGAGGAAGGAGGGAAAACCCACATCAAAGGCACAGAAAATAGTTTCAAAACAATCATAGAAGAAAATTTCTGGACTGGAGAGATGGTTTAGCGTTTAAGAGCACTGACTGCTCTTCCAGAGGTCCTGAGTTCAAATCCCAGCAACCACATGATGGCTCACAACCATCTGTAATGAGATCTGATGCCCTCTTCCGGTGTGTCTGAAGACAGCTACAGGGTATTTATAATAAATAAATAAATAAATCTTTAAAAAAAGAAAAAGAAAGAAAGAAAATTTCCTAACCTAAAGAAGGAGATGCCGATTAAGGTACAAGAAGCTAACAGAACACCTAGATATATAAAGAACTCAAAAGCTAGATACAAGAAAACAAATAACCCAGTTTTAAAATGAGGTACAGGTATAAACAAAATTCTCAAAGCAGAAAACCAAATGACTGAGAAATACTTAACAATATAAGAAATATAAGAAAGCACTAACAATATAAGAAATGTTCAACATCCTTAGAGTATAGGATACAGAACTAGAAGACACAGGAAAGGAAATTAGGGCTGGAACAGGAGGATCTGGTGGGGAGCAAGAAGGAAGAAGAGGATGGGGAAGAAAATATGGGGGGACAGGTAAGGGCCATTTGAAAGGTAATCTATATAGTAGAAGCTTCCTAAAATATATGCATTTATAAAGGTATCTAAATGAAATCACCAAATAATGGGGAGACAGGGCCCCAGATAGTCTTCTTTTGTCACCAAATGAAGCTTTCAGTATTAGGATTGGGTTACATCTAATGGAATTGTTGACCACAAAGTCCCATGGGAACTCCCAAACAAGCTACTGTCAAGACTATAGGTTGCCCTCCACAAACTGATGGCAAGGCCCCACTGCTGAAGACCACACCTACACAGCTCCCTGGATGTGGGGATATTGAGCTGATACCTACATAGAGCCTCCATCCCTGTGGGCAATGATCTTTGGTGCAAGAAGGTACATAAACATCAACCCAGCCACAAATCCTTTGATCTACAATGCTGTCCAGCCTGCAATATATGCTAGGGCAATGGTGACACAAAGTTTGAGTGTATAACCAACCAACGTCTAATTTGACTTAGGGCTCTCTCCATGGGGTGAAACTCATACCCAACGCTTCTTGGGTGACCAAGAACCAGATACTAAATAGCCAGGGATTTAGGGGGAAACCAAATAGTACTGTCCTAATGTGTGTGTGTGTGTGTATGTGTGTGTGTATGTGTGTGTGTGTGTGTAATATATATTAGAACATATAAAATGTACATAACATACTAAAACACATAAATATTGCATATATATGTAATTTAATATTATACATTATTTAATATATTATTTTATACATATATAAAATAATATATATATATATAATTACTCCTACTGACATTCTACTACATTCATAGATCAGTGTGTTGTCAGCCATCATTAGAGATTCTCTCTCCTGCAGCAGATGAAAACAGATACAGAGAAACCAGACTTTATGCAAAGAGTGAGAGACTTGGGAACAGTTGGCCTTAAAAGGGATGTCACCATTGAATCACTCTTCTAGGGGCTCAGGGAACTCTTGGGAAAAGGAGCAGAAAGGCTGTAAAAGCCATAGTGGATGGAGAACACCAAGAAAAAAGGCCCTGTAAGTGACACAAATGAAGCTCATCTGAACTCACAGCCTGGGACAGCACACTCATGACCTGCTTGTGTGTGCACCAGGTGCTTTGTGTATAGATTATGGTTTCTTGTTTAGTGTTTTTAATGGGATTCCTGCGTGTTCGAATGAGTGCATCTCAGTTTCTTGTGCCTTCTCTTAGATTCTTTTCCTTTTGGTTTGGTTCTGTCTAATTCAGGTATGTTAGTTTTGTCTTATTTTATTATTGTCCCTTAGAAGCCTGTTTGTTTTCTGAGGAGAGAAAGAATTGGAGCAGATCCAAATGCGAGGGGGGCCAGGGAGGAACTGGAGGAGTAGAGGATGGGAAACTGTGATCAGGATATATTATGTGAGAAAAAAATCTAATTTTAATAAAAGGAAAAATAAACACACATACACAAAGGCAGACACAGAGAGAGGGAGGAGAGGGAGAGGGGGGGTGGGGAGGGGGAGGGAGAGGGAGAAGGGAGAGGGAGAAGGGAGAGGGAGAGGGGGAGGGGGAGGGAGAGGGAGAAGGGAGAGGGAGAAGGGAGAGGGAGAGGGAGAGGGAGAGGGGGAAGGAGAGGGAGAATGCAAAATGTCTTCCAGTAACTCTGTCAACTAATAACTTCAAAAAGCCACACTGCTCAAAGAAAGGTAAGCTCATTTAGCCTGCAGTGGCTAAAAGGCCTTCAGCTGAGGTGATGAGGTGGCTTAGCAGGATAAAGTTGTCCTCTGACTTCCACAAGTGAACTGAGACAGGAGTGTGTGTGCACTCTCACACACCATAACAATAGTAACACTGGTAATAACCGTAGCAGGTAATAGTAATAATAAAGCTTTGTTTTAAAACTTCTTTAAGACTACTACCTTAATAGACTTTTTCTAGAATATCTAAGGGTGGCGTTCAATGACAAACATTCCCAGGATTTAGAGGACTAGACTCAGGGGTTTATGTAGATTCTTTTCAAGGCAGAAAACAAGTCAGGATTAAATGAAGTCTGTGACTTATCACTGGCACAGGAAGGGATGGGGCAGGAGGCTGGTCTTGGCAAGTGAGCTATTTGTTGAGAAGAGACTACAGTGTCCTCGGGTAAGTAACTTGCATGGATCCATGAAGCCACCATGAATCTGCTTCTTGGTTTACAACCCTCTCCCTTGGCTTGGTTTCCCTGGAACAATTAGTGAAAGCAGGTTAAGTCCCCGTGGTTAAGCCATGGGGATATGGATGGTCTCAGTCCTAACATTCAGCTTATTATTATTCTTTAAACCAACTTGAAAACTCTATACTGTTCCCATGGAAACAGAGCTTTACTTCCTCCCACCGATGACACCACACTTGGGCTATCAAAATGAACTTTTTTTTTCTTCCTTCCAACGCTCTTAAGGAGACAGCTGGGAAATCATCTCCGCTGGAGAAGAGAAGAACTCTTCAGACTATGCAGAGACTCTGTGCACATCCTAGATGGTGAATATGTCATCAACAATCCCCCAAGGGGATTCAGAACATCAAGTAAAACCTGGAATAGCAGATCAATGCTATGGCCACATGGGTAATTTTAGGATATTTTTTAATTGAGAAAGACCAATTCTCCGGCCCTACATTTCCCTAGCTATATGTAACTCTCAGCAAGCAGCCTCCCTTCTTTGGGCAATTTTTGAGCTAGATATTCCCCAAGAACCTTTGACTGAAGTCTTTCGGGATTAGTTTTAGTGTTATTTATTTGTTCTTTGAGAATTTCATATGCATGCACACATATTTTGATCATATCGACTCCCTCTGCCCCCAACTCTTCTGGCCCCAGGAGCAACACATCCCCTCCCAACTCTACATTTTAAATTGTTTTTAAATAGCTTACTGAGTCCAGATAGTGCTGCCTGGATTATTTGACATGGTACCATTAATATGTTTTAGTTTTTTTTTTTTTTTTTTTTTTTTTGGTTTTTCTCGAGATAGTGTTTCTCTGTGTAACCCTGGCCATCCTGGAACTCACTCTGTAGACCAAGCTGGCCTCGAACTCAGAAACTTACCTGCCTCTGTCTCTCAAATGCTGGGATTAAAGGCGTGGTGGCACACGCCTGGCACATATCTTCTTTTAATAATAATAAAGTATAACAATGATAAAAGATATCCATTTGGGTGATTACCAGAACTACGCCTCAATACAGATAGATGGGTTAACCCCCTTTGCTTGCTTGCTAAGAAGTAAGTTCATTTGGCAGAATTTCAAAGGTAGGAAGAATTTAACCCAAGACTTCCTTCCATTGCAGCCTATTACCTGTCAATCAGGTTTACAACAAAGGGCCCACATAGACTCTTCCTATAACTAGAACCATTCTGAACCTCAGATGACACACTGAAGAGACATAGTTCCTGGATGATGCATTAGGTAACCTGTGGTGGTTGGAATGCAGTGGGGAAGGAGGCTGTAGCCCAGTTTCCTCTCTGTGATTAGATTACCTGGGGCTTTCCCGAAACCCACCCCTAGTCTAGGCACCAACCCCCACCTCCAGGGAACCTGAGTAATGCAGTCCCCCTTCTAGTGAAACTCCCTCCAGGATGAGTAGCATCCAGACTGAGGTTCTTCTACACAAACAAGTCACAAGTATTTTGTTTCGGATGGTGATTTTCCTAAGGTCATGAAAACCCAAAGTAGCAATTAGCCAGGCACCCCAAGGAGGGAACAATTCTTTCCTGCCTGCCTCGGGAGAGCGGGCTGCCAACCACTTCCTTAGTGCTTCAAGCACAAGTCTCATTTCTCTGTGAGTTATTCATAATACCTTATTGTCGGCCAGTAAAGACGGATTAAGTAAATGATAGCATACATGTGTGCACTTGTGCACCACACACACACACACACACACACATGCAAACCACCATTACCACCATATGAAGTCACTAAATATAATATAGACAAATCGTTTTGAGAAAATGTGAATGTCAGAATCTCTTGTATGGTACAACTGTAGAAATTTACAGTCATGATCATATTAAGTGATTTATGTAAAAAAGAACACTAACTTATCAACTCCCATCTTTGTGGTAGGAATTTCAGGTAGTAGTATACTTTCTTGGTGTAGGGTTTTTTTTGTGGGGGGTGCCCTGCCCTATTTTGCTTAATTCCAGCTAGCACCCCACATCCATATATCCAAGTGACCAAGAATCTAAAATGTTAAGGGAAAACATCGTACCTGTTTGGTGTCCTTATTCCCTAAGCAATACACCCTGACAACTTTGTTTGTTTGTTTGTTTGTTTGTTTGTTTGTTCACTTGTTTGTTTTTCAAGGCTGGGTTTCTCTCTTTAGCCCTGGCTGTCCTGGAACTCTTTCCATAGACCAGTCAGGCCTTAAACTCACAGAGATCCACTTCCTCTGCCTTCCAAGTGCTGGGATTAAAGGCATGTGCCACCATGCTCATCTATGACAACTATTTCTGCAATAATTACACACAGTATTAAGTCTTATAAATAATCTGGAGGTGACCTAAAGCATATTGGAGGATAAGCAAAAGTTATTTTATATATTATATATTAATTATTATATTAAATTATATATATATATATATATATATATATATATGCACACACACACATAATCCCCAAGCTCCTTTCCCAGAGATATTCTAGGCTCAAAGGAATACATTTGGGGAAGTGGAACCTACATCTCAAAAGACCCAAGCGTTGATTACTGATGTGGCTAGCTAGTGTTTGCAGTCATCTCCCTATGCGAGACATGGAGATTATGGTGCTATGTGTCCCTAACCACCCCTTGGCCTGGGGTCCTTTGAACTCATTAAACTGGAAATAGAAGGCTTCAGAGACTGGGCACTGGGGATGGAGAAGCTCTTCCCTGCCCCTTGATAGAAGCTGCCTGTTCCCTCAGTGCTTCCAGGTACCAAGGTCTCTCTGCCCTCCCTTGGAGGCAGTTTAAGAACACGGGGTCTTCTTCCTGGAGAAGGAATCACAAATGTTCACTACTATATTTCCAAACTCTGGGGAGGTCTGAATGAAAACTCCTAGGTGCATCCTAAGGTAGGAATTTTGCCAGGAAGAAAGACTCACAAACTTTGTCACAAATGACTGAGTAAGACGAGATAATCTGGTCACAGGGAATCAATGAAAAAGGAAGAGACACACTATGCATAGCCCTCCACCTATACCGTCCACAGGAGATGCCCTCTGACACGAAGGTGAGGGAAGACGTGGGATTGCATTTCCCAAAGTCTCTTATCTTCCTTTTCTCATTAGTCATTCTCCAGGCCCAGAACCAAGGTAAGTGGGGGGAAAACAAAGCTCAGACAAACGGACGGAACACAGGAAATGAGTTTGCCTTAGGCTGAGGTTTCCTGCTTTACCTGACACGTCCTAGCCTCTCTTAGCTACAGCTTCCAGTGCTCTTTGTACGTCAGACTTTGGAATCTATCCCGATATGACACCTCTCTCCTCATTCTGACATCTCTAATCCATTACTAAATCCTGACATCTCTCAACATATTTATCTCTATCCCGACCATCCCAACTCCAGTGTAAGTCATGACCTGGTCCTGATTTTTTTTAATGCCCTCCCAGATAATTTTCCCCATCTCTTGATTCCCCCCCCACACAATCATTTCTCCACAATTACTTTTACAGTGATCAGTCGTGTCATGTATATTTTATTTTTCAGTGAACACATTTTCAACGTTGTCTCATAAAAACTGGAAAAAAAAAAACCCTCCTTAAAGTGGTGCAGAGAACTAGGACATTTAAGTCCATGCACTAGTTCCGCTATTTACTTCCTGTTGTTGCAAGTTTTCCCTGCCTCTACCCACCTGCCCTTTCCTCAGCCCCTCTTTCCTCACCAGCATCCCTCAGACCTTGGGGTTTGTATAGACGATTCCTCCCCTTCCTCTCTATGGCAATATCTTCCTAGAGAAATCCTCTTTCGTCCTCTGCCTCCATAAGAGACTGCCTCAGATTCTCCAGGGTGGGGCTTACAGCACTGAGGACCATGCTATTCAAACCAGTCTTGGCTGCAATTTTACAATAAATTCTAAAGATTTGTATTAATTCTTTGAGAATTTTATATCATGTATTTTGAACACACTCACTCCCCTCCTGACTCCTCCCATAACCACCCCCTCCACCTTCCCATTTTGGTAGCAACATCCAATTTTAAGATGTCTTTTTTTTTTCCCTTTGTTCTCTTTCTTTTTTTCTCTTTCCCCAGCGTGTTATCCAGCCACTCTTTTTTTTTTTTTTATTAGGTATTTTCCTCAATTACATTTCCAATGCTATCCCAAAAGTCCCCCATACCCTCCCCCCAACTCCCCTACCCACCCACTCCTACTTTTTGGCCCTGGCGTTCCCCTGTACTGGGGCATATAAAGTTTGCAAGTCCAATGGGCCTCTCTTTCCAGTGGTGGCCGACTAGGCCATCTTTTGATACATATGCAGCTAGAGACAAGAGCTCCCGGGTACTGGTTAGTTACTCTTGAGAATGGGTCCTGTCCTGGTATGTGGTTGATGGGATTATATGGCCACCCCACTTTCTCTGTGCTGGGATTCTGGTTGGCAGGAGCTTGCACAGGTGCTCTGCACACTGTCACCATCACTGTGCGTTCATACGGGCAACCGCCCGTGCTGTGTCTAGAAAAACATATCTCCACCTCTTCTTGCTCTTAATTTTTATGATTATCCATTATGGATACCTTTTCATAATGCAGCATCTCCTGGGCTTCACAAAAAAAAAAAAAACAAAAAACAAAAAAAAAAAACCAACAACTATACCCGGCGCCCATGTAGTTGGGTCTCCAAAACTTATCCTACCAGAAATGAAACCGGAGGGCTGGAGAGATGGCTCAGGTGTTAAGAGACTTGCTGCTCTTACAGAGAACTGGAATTTGGTTCCCATCATGCACACAGCAGCTTACAACCGTCCATAACTCCAGTTCCAAGGGATCCAGGGTAGTCTTGTGCCTCTTCTTCTCTGAACAGGCACTGGGCATTCACGTAGTTCACATTTATATGTACAAGCAAACACTCATTCATACAAGACAAATAAGTCTAGAAAGGCGTCTACTGATACTCACTACCTCCTTCCTCTGTTAGAATGGATGGCATTACCACCTTTTTACTCAAACTAGAAATCTGGACCTCTAATCTTGATGACTTCAGCCCACAAATCTAACTACTGAGCAAGACCTGCTAAGCCCCATATTTCCTTCATCCTTTTTCTTGAACTCTGAGGACAGAGGTCTCATGTGTTTAAATCACCGTTGCCCTTTCAGTACAAATGTGTTAGCTGATGTCATTAGTTACCTAACGTACCACTCTGTCCTGTGTGGTTTCTCGCAAATTCATTTTCAACCACTTAAGCCTAACCATGTCACTGTCCTGCTAAAGCTCTCACCAGCTCCAAGTTTACAGGGCTCGGTAGTCATGACCGAACCTACAGAGGCTCGACAGTGTTTCTTGCCCAGGACTTGTTAACAGAGATTAAAAGAAATAATGCTTGCTCAGACAACTCTACTGGGAGCCGGGGGGTGGGGGGGGGGGTGGGGGGGTGGACTAGTCTCTTCTCCCATTCGTTTCTCCCATTCTCTCTCCCATTCGTTTCTCCCATTCTCTTTCTATGAGGAAACTTCTGGAATCTGTTGAGACCAAACTGCACTTAACCCATAAATATGAAGGAACACAAGCTTTAGTTCAGAGTGGGGGGTTCTTTTGTATCCAAAGAAGGAGCAGCATGCGTGGGAGAACTTGAGCTCATCCATATCTCTGTAATACAGAGAGCAGGGAGAGGAAAGAGAGACCTTAGGCCTTTCCCATCCTAAACTGACCTCCACCTTCATAAACGTCCTCTTCTGGCTTTCATAAGCACCCAACCCCTGTGGGGGGTGTGTGTGGGGGGGGGGGGGGAAGAGAGTGCTATTGAGGTCTTACATTACCACCCTTCTATCCAAACCAGGACCCTAGAAGCTATCCCCAGTAGATTTGCCCAAAACCCTACTTGATAAACAAGTCCTGACAAATCCATCTCCTACCTAACTCTTTTATCTCACCATGCTTCAGCTTCCTAAGAACAAAAGCATCCCATAGTTTACTTTATCATTCAGTTCAAATGCATTTTCACTGTCTTAGCAGCCTGGGAGCCAGGGGAAGCCATTCTCCTATCAACCAAAGGTTATTCCTGGGAACCCAGTATCCTCCAAGTTCCCACCATTCCGAGTTATGTACAGTCCCCTCAATCCTTGACTCTCATATATTAGTTTGCTAGAAAACTGTAATCCCAGCTCACAGAGTCACTGAAGAAAAGATCAATTCATTACCAACGCCATCTTTCTTCCTTCTAATGAGGTCTTGAAGGAGCACAACAAACTGTACCCTCTTCATAATGCAAATTCCTAACCAGTTCAAAGAGAAGGTTTAGAAGCAAGGCAGACAGGGATAACAACACTCCCTGCATCACCAATAATCCCTGGAAATGCAGACATGCCTGTGGGTAAGTGGCTTCAAAGCTGAACACCAGAGGGCAGTGAGACAACTCAGCAGGTAACGGTACCTGCTGCCAAGTCTGAAAACCTAAATTCAACCCCCAGTCCTCAGGACTCACGCTGTAGAAGGAAAGAATTGTCTCTTGTCCTTTGACGTTTGCACACACACACACACACACACACACACACACACACACACACACACACATAAACAAATGTAAAAAAGTTAAGTTGAGCCCCAGAAATAGACAGACTTAATAACTCAGTTTTAAGGTCCACATCACAGAGAAACAGAGTAGAACAGAGCCTATCGTTCTGGTGATTAAAGGATAGAGCAGAACTAAACAATCTTTCTCCAAGAGAAAAAGGACAGGAGTTTTCATAGACACTCTTCCCTGGGTATCCATCCATAGATACCCTTCCAGGGGGAGGGAAACGTCAAATGTAAAGAATCATTGCTTCTCGTGAGTCCCCACAGCCAGAATCCCCACAGGCTCTATTTCAAGAGGTCAGAGCTGTTTATAAGACCCAGAGTTTAGCACACTATTATTTCCAGCATGCCAGGAAGCTCTGAACAGGCTCGGCCTTGTTCTTTCTTTCTTCTCAGCCTCACTCAAACCATATGGAATCCCAAACATTTGACAGTCAGTATGCCATGGTCACCAGCTCATCACAGCAGAAGCCTAAACAGCCTAAACAAACGCTTGACCAATCTGAACAGACCTTGGCAGCTACAAGACCTAGCCCTCTCCTGGAATATCTGAAAACCTAGATGATAAGAACCCTGGGAGTTGAGGCATTGGGATAATGATACATTATTAAAATGCCGTGGATTTGAAAGCCTTGGAACAGAGGATCTGTCTTCTGGTTAGAATTTATCTCCAATGCTGCCTTGAAAATGAGGTTCCTCCCTGTGCCCCAAGGCACAAGACTGGCACATGCTATTGCCTCCTATATTGCTGGCTGAACAGGCCTTTAGTTGTCATGGTTTTCTCACACTGAGGCTTTTCATATTCGCTGAGCTGCCTATCCTCCCAGAGAGATATTTTTAAAAGACAAAGTCATAACTGGGCATCCTCATTCCCTATGACTACTTAATAAAGCACTACAAACTGCTGGCTTAAAACGAGAGAAAACTATTGTCTTACATCTCCGGGGGCTGAACACATGATGTAAAGATGCTGTCTGGCCCATGCCCACTCCTCAGCTTCCAACAGTGGGGCCTCCCTAAACTCCTCCAACTTCCCCAGCTCCCATCTCTGCGTCCATTTTTGTTTATCCTTCTTCCTAAGTCTGCATCTTCCTTCTGAATCTGTGTTTTCACATGGCAGTCTCCTCCCTAGATCTGTTTATATTCCTATAAAAAATATCAGCCATAATGGAATCGCCTCCATCATTGAGTGATGCCATTTCAGCTCCAGTCTGTCTACAAAGACCCTACTTGCAGACAAGCACTCTTTCCTAAGTGCCTTGAGAACTGTTGGGGAGCCGTGGTCCAGCCTACAGCAGTGAGGAGACTGCTCCGTTTTGCTGTCTCATCTTGCATTCTGACAGCATGAGGCATCAGGTTCCCTGGGTCCCTGGCCTCAGGAGCACTCATTGTTGGAATTTTTGCTTCTAAATGCAGTCTAAATTTGTCCTCTACTTCATTCTCCCTCTAGGTCAACAGGCAAGGCTTCCAAAACAGGCCATGCCTACAAGACCCAATAAGGTGACAGTTCCCCAGAGAATGGCTAATGTGGTTTTCCAATTTTTTTAAAGATTTATTTATTATTATACATAAGTACACTGTAGTTGACTTGAGACACACCAGAAGAGGGCGTCAGATCTCCTTATGGGTAGTTGTGAGCCACCATGTGGTTGCTGAGACTTGAACTCAGGACCTCTGGAAGAGCAGTTAGTGCTCTTAAGCACTGAGCCATCTCACCAACCCTAATATTTTCTTGTTGTTCCTATTTGTTTGCTATGTTTTCTTTGTCTGTTTGTTTGGAATTACGGCCTTCTGTAGTCCAGATTGGCCTTGAACTTGCCAACTAGCGGAGGATAAGTTTGAATTTCTAATCTACCTGCCTCTGCCTCCCAAGTATTGGGGTTACAGGCAGCTGTCAGCACATCCAGTTGATACAATGATAGAGACTGACCCTGGTCTCATGTGTGCAAGAAGTACTATACCAATTAAACTGCGTACTAAGGCCCTGCTTGTTTTGAGACATAATCTCACTATGGAGCCCAGGCTGGTCTTGAACTCATGGTTCACCTGCCTTTGCCTCCCAAAAGCTAGGATTACAAGCTTCTACCACATCTCCGTTTAGAACAGGAAATTTGAAGGCAGAAAATTATTCTAGAGGCCAGAAGAAATGAATCGATCAGTAAAGTGCTTGTGTTACAAGAATGAAGACCAGAACCCAGAACCCGTGTAAAACGGCAAGTGTAGTGGCATACATAGACTGGAATATCCCCGGAGCTCACTGTCCATCTAGTCAAACCTAATCAATAAATTCCAAGCTCATAAGAGACCTTAACTCAAAAAATAAGGTGGTGAGCAACAAAGGAAGACGTTCAGAATGGACCTCTGATTTCCACCTGTACACACATAATATGATTCTGATATAATACCCATAAAATTTCTAGTATGGACTGAATTCTAATCCTATTTTTCCTTATGTACCAGCTCTCTCACTTTGGGATAGTTGATAATTTCATTGATAAATGGATGTTATATTTAAATCAGAAGATATGCATGGCATTTAAAAAACTGGTAAAGAAATTTCTTAACACATGACTAATAGTAGGTATTCAGTTCATTGTCAGTCTCCTCCACTTCTCTTGGTGCCATTCATATCTCCACTATATATATGGATATACACCCAAATGAATATATACATTAAAATGAATATATGCATATATTTAAATGGATATATTATATTTAATAAATATATATTCAAGATGAATATATACATGTGTTTATGTATATGATATATATGTCTATATATATATTAAAGAGAACATGAAGCTAGAAGAAATATGGGGTTAGGGTACGAGAAGTTGAAAGAAGGTAGTGGTGGATGAATATGACAAATATATATTGTATAACTTTCAAAGAATAAAAATTATTATTTAAAAGAAAACCTTGGTGGACCAGTGAAATAGCTCAGCAGTTAAAAGTTCTTGCCACCAAGCCTGACATCCTTAGTTCAATCCCCAGGACCCACATAATAAAAAGAAAGAACTGACTCCCACAATTGCCCTCTGATCTCTATGAGCACATACACAGGCGAACACACGCGCGCGCGCGCACACACACACACACACACACACACACACACACACACACACACACAAATGCCATAAACCAAATGGGTCTCATACACATGAGGACATTATTTCTCATAGTTCCCGAAATGCCCAACATCAAGAGCCCAGCATAGTTAGGTTTGGCGAGGATCCATTTTTCTAGTTTAGAGGCAGCACCAGCTCACTGTGTTCTCACACAGTGCAAGGGGAAAGGTGCGCTCTGCTATCTCTTCGATGAGAGCAACACCCTAAGTACTGCACCATAATCTGACTCTCCCAATACTATCACTTTGGGGGCTAGGATTCCCACATACAAACTTAAGGGAGACAGAGTCAGACCTTAGCAGATTACACTTTTTAAATATTTATTTATTTTACTGTTTTGTATGTATTAGTGTTTTACCTGCATGTATGTATGTGTAGCTCGCATGTCTGGTGCCCACTGAGGTCAGAGGACAGTGTCAGATCCCCTGGAACTGGAGTTACAGATGTTTGTGAGCTACCATGTGTGTGCTGGGAATTGAACCTGGCTCCTCTCCCTTCGTGTATAACAAATGCCCCTCCTAACCACTGAGCTACCTCTCCAGCCCCGCAGGGCACATTTTACAATGCTGTAGTCCCAGTTTCTCTGAGGAACAGCAGTGAAGCTGCCACTCATCTGCTTGTGATGTGCTGCTGAGGCCTCAGCGACTGTCTCAGAGCTTCCACCACGCCTCACCACCGCTCTCCATTGCGAGTTCCTGCCGTTTTAGAATGCCTTCTACCGAAAGTCTTTATAGATTCACATCTCTAGAAAAACTAACTAGAGGAAACATGAGCCCCAGAGGGCCACATTTCCAGAACAGATAGACAGTAGCTAGGGCAACACCGGGCACATAGATCTCAGCACATACTTTTTGACAGAATCAAAAGAGCATTCCTCTTTTTTTGTAGAATGGACAATGTCTATGTAAGTTTAATGTGAGCTTTACCCTAAAACGTATGTAGAACAGAAATGTAAAGTTCTATTTTTCAGCCAGTACTCAGGAAGGAGAGGCACACGCCTGCTCACGTTTACCGCCTTCTCTATTTCTATCCAGTCTAGGAATGCAGGCAGGGAATAGTCCCATCTACAGTTGGTGGGTCTTTCCACAGCAATTAACAAATCAAGACACAGCCACAGACATGGCCACAGGCCAACCTGATCTAAGCACTCCCGCAATGAGACTCCCTTCTCAGGGGAGTCTAGATTTTGCCAAGTTGACAACTATCACAACTCCATGGCTGGCAACCTGCCACGTGAACGCATCACTTTTAAGCCGTAATTTTCTACCCTGTGTCCCAAAGTCTCATGTTTATTTGATAAAGTAAAATGCAATTGGGTTTTTAAAGTTCCCACAGTTTTCAAAAATCCCAACACTTAGCTGGGCAGCACATGCCTTCAATCCAAGCACTGGGGAGGCAGAGGCAGGTGGATCTCTGAGTTCAAGGCCAGCCTGGTCTACCATGCAAGTTCCAGGAAAGCCAGGGCTACACAGAACAACCTTGTCTCAAAATAATAACAAATAAATAATAAGTTCAAAATTTCTTAACTGTGAGCTCCTCCTATGAAGTGGAAGTAAGTTACATAGTTTCAACATACAGTGACACAGAAGAAACATTCCTATTTCAAAATGGAAAAATCTAGGCCATAGCAAGGAGTAACCAACCAAAACCAAAAATCCAACAGCGGAAGCCATATCCTGAAGCTGCATGGTTGGCAACAGAGACTTGTAGTCAAATGGACTCCGAAAGACTTGGGCCCCTGCAGCACTCCAAACCCTGGTGCCTGCAGCACATACAGCTTCTCTCTTAGGCTTCAGCTGACTCTCCTATGTACCCAACGCTTTCCTTGGTAGATGCCCCATTGTCCTGACACCTCCAGCATCCTGGAGACTCTGCTGTAGCTTAGCCTTCACTTTACAGCCTCTTGGCAGTGACTATATCCTTAACACCCCAAAATAAATTTTTAAAAAATTAAAACTGTATATTTTATTTATTTAAAGTGTGACTGTTATGGGATTTGAGTTTGTGAGCTTTGGGGCCCCAAGGAGAAAATTCTAGATTTTAAATTAGTTTATGAGAGACTGACTTTTCAAGGAACACCCCCACACTTCCTACCATATGCCTGCCCTAAGACAGCCAGTGTATCCTGGAGTGGTGAGTTAAGTTGTACATTCTCACGTAGGCAGGACCTTAGTCATTTCTCCCCAGGGCTGGAATGTGCTTCTCCCATCATTGTGTCAGCTGACAAACTGTGTGGTCATTCTGGCCCGGCATAAATATAACATCTTGTGGGAAACTTCAGACTCCACAGATCGAAATGCTCCATCCTTTGTACTTTGGTTTTCCTTTGTTAAAGAAAAAAAAAAAGTAGGGCAGGGATTACTTCAGTCTGTAGAATGCTTGCCTGGTATGTACAGAGCCCTGGGTTCTGTCCCGGGCACTGCAAAAACAGGACTTGGTGGCATACGCCTCCCAGCACTTGGAAGATAAGGGCTGGAGGATCCACAGAATAACTTCATCCTCAGCTACACAGTGAGTTTGAGGCTAGCCTGGGAGACATGGAACCTGGAAGGAAGAAGGAAGGAAGGAAGGAAGGAAGGAAGGAAGGAAGGAAGGAAGGAAGGAAGGAAGGAAGGAAGGAAAAGTAATCAGAAATCAAAGAGAACAGATATTTTTCACTTCTAAGCAGGAACTCCACAGAGTCTAAGAAAGTTTTAGATCTAAAGGTGCAGGAGGAGAAATGAGGTTGTTTTCTAACTGCCTCTTTCCTGAGTTAGCAGGACAAAGTCCCTGGGTGCTCCTGGCTGCCAGCATTTGTGTTTTAATCAGAGTTCTGGTAGATTTGTGCAGTATTCCTTCTGTATGCTGTCTGGTTCAAGATCATGGCATTTGGTTGCCTCTGTGGGCACCATACAGTGCTTGAGTCTCCATGGAGTCATCTCATTGGCTAGGCAGGCTAGTTCCTAACTTCATTTTCCAGCATCAGTGAGTGTTATGGTTTCTCCCACACCAGCAGGGGGCACCCTGTGTGTGTTTGTGTGTACAGTCACTAATCTCCCATCTTGGTCTCTCAGCCCCTGGTTCTAGCATGAAAAACTAGGATTAGTGCTTACCCTTGGGCTTATATGAGATAATCTAACCAAGTGCCTACTGTAGAGTCTCTCACAGAATAGATGCTCAGCAAATTACAGCCAAATAGTAAAGCACTAGGGTTAGCTCAGTGTGGTAGGGTGTTCTCTTGGGCAAGAAAGGCCCTGGGTTTGGTCTCCAGCACAACAAAGCAACCATCCAAACAAAGAGCTGGAATCTTTCTCTTGGAAACAGGGAGGCTGCCTCTAGATAAAGCCTAATAAAACTGCCACAAAGTTAGAGGGGTGAAAAACGATTCCTCAATTCCTCATAAGGAACTAACACTCTCTCATCATCACGTTGCACTGATGAGTGTTTTTCCCATGTTCCCATCTAGAAACACACACCCTCTCCTACCCATCATTCAATCCTTGGGACTGGCCCCATACAATCACACACCCTTAATAGGAGTGGACAGTACTTTTGAATATCATTTCATTGTACATTTTATTGTTACCTTCATTTAATGAAAATCACATAGCTGAGCAATTGTAACACTGAGACATCAGAATACAGATAGAGGCCGTGGGATTGAGAGCACATGTTCTTTCTGCTGCTCTGGACATCCTCAGTCATCCTCTGAGCCTTGGCTTTCTGCATTTCAAAGCCTCTGCCACCGCCAAGCCCGTCTTAAAGCCCATTCACAGTGGGTTTCAGTGCAAGGATTCTGTAGGAACTTTACCTTACAGAGATGGAGTTTATAATTAGCGTTGAGCGAAACCGACTTGAGAATTGAAAGAACGGATCTCGCAGACACCAGTTGTGCTACTCACAATTGACCTAGATTTTTATATGAAATTCTGAAGTAAGAGCTTAGCTTTTATTCCCTCTGGGGAAAGCCTTCCAGCATCCACCTGCCTCCTCCTTCAGGGTGTAAACATCTGCTCAGCCATTCTAGCAGTGTGGGCAAGGTGAACGAATCCAGGAGCACACGGGGCAGTTTCAGAGAGCTCAAGCACTAGAAACAAAAGGTAGCCAGACGATCTAGGTAAAAGTGGAAGAGAACCACTACCCATCAATCACCACTGTGAGACTCTCCCCAGACAGTCTGTCTCCAGCAGAAACAGGTCTGCACCTGGAGCAATAAGCATGTGACTCACACCAGGAAAAGATGGGCTTTAATTCTCTCCACTGTGATGCACTCAAGCAGGCTCAGGAGTATAGGGCAAGGGCCATGAGTTCCTGATGACAAAGCACAGATAGAGGAGGGTACTAGGCTCCTCACTGTGTCAGTATCCTGAGCCTCCTTCCTGACGTCTAAGGAGGGATACCCAAGGCCTAAGGTCCTTTCTAGGCCTGGGGCAGGATCTCTCAACCTTGACACTCTTGGTATTTAGTACTGAGTACCTCTGTGCCTCCCTGTATGCTGTAGAGTGCTGGGCAGCACACAAGGTTCTATTGGAGATCCCAACGGAACCCCCACTCAGTTTGTGGCAACTGAAGATGGCTCTAGCACAGGCCACATATGTTCACTTCTTTTTCTAGTAGCTCCATTTTTTATATATAGATTTATTTTATGGATGTGAGTACATTGTCGCTCTCTTCAGACACACCAGAAGAGGGCTTTGGATCTCATTACAGATGGTTGTGAGCCACCATGTGGTTGCTGGGAACCGAACTCAGGACCTCTGGAAGAGCAGTCAGTGCTCTTAACCGCCAAGCCATCTCTCCAGCCCCATTTTTTTTTAACAGTCTCGTATCCCAGGCTGGACTCAAAGTTGCTATGTAGCAGAAGATGACTTTGAACTTCTGATCCTCTTGCCTCTACCTTGTAGGTGCCAGGCATACAGGCAGGCCCCGCTCTATTTAGTTTATGTGGTTCTGGGGACCCAACCCAGATCTTCATGCACACCAGGGAAAACCCTATGGGTTACATTTTTAAAAACTGAAAACGAGTCAAGCATGGCAGTGCATCTATCTGTAATCTCAGGACTCTGGATAGAGAAGCAAGATACCCAGGTATTCAACACCAACCTATGCTATACTGCACCTTGTGAGAAGAAAGGGAGGGGGGAGGGAAAGGAGGAAAGGGGTGAAATTCATGTAAGGAGCTGTGTCTCTTCAGTCCAGGGTCCTAGTCCATGACACCCACATTCAGGGTAGGTCTTCTCATCTCAGTTAAGCCTTTCTGGAACCATCTAGAGTCGCGTTTCTATGATGATTCTAAATCCTGTCAAGTTGGCAGTTGAGGTTAACCATTATAGCATATAATCAATATTTTAAATTCAGTAATTCAGTGAGATACATACATGCATACATACATACATACATATATATATATATATATATATATATATATATATATATAATTTTTGGTGTTTGAAATTATAATGTAATTATATGATTTCGCCCCAACCTTGTCCTTCCTTCAACACCTCCCTTTCCATCAATCCCCTTGCTCTCTCTAAAACTCATGGTCTCTTTGTCTTAAATTGTTGCTTTTTTTTTATCAGTACCAAGCCTCTCCATTGTACCTTCTATTCCCAATTTATCTCAATTTAGACTAGACGCAGTTCCTGTGTGTGGTAGCCTCATGGAATCAGTACCTAGTAAAAATGAGCAATAGAAGACTGGAAGTCCCCTCACAGAGTGAAGGTCACCCCTGTCCTTCTCCCAGTGCTCAGGGCTTCCCGAGCTAAACTATGCAATGAAGCCATGCTGTGAGCCACCTGCAGTCTGTCCCTCCATACACATTCTGGGGGTATTGGTTCCAGGACTCACAGGAGTAACAAAATCTGCATTTAAGTCCCGTCTATAAAACAGCTTAGGATTTGCACCCGACCTGTGTGCACCTCCTGTGGACATCCTCTCCGGATTACTAAAGGGTGCCTATGCAATGCAAAAGCCATGTGAAGAGCGATGGACACTCTACTGTTCAGTGAATGATGACAAGAAAAAGTATGTTCGTGAACAGAGACGATTTTTCTTCTTAAAAATTTCCAGTCACTGTTGGTTGAATCTGCAACTGTAGAAATCCATGGCTACAGAAAGCTGACTGTATTTATAACTTAAAGAAGAAGACAGTCATTTCAAGTGGCTTCTGTCCTTTCAAAGCAGGGTCCCCTGTCCTGGGTAAATAAACAAAGCCACACGCAGGTAGTCCACAAGGAGTTCAAGGAGAAAGCTTCAAATTCTTAAACCATAAACCCCAGGAAGAAAGCTTCTACCCCAATCTACATTAAGATCTGTCTCCTGAGAGTCATGTGCCTCAAACCACCCTGCTCCATTCCCTGAAGCTAGTCTTGCTAGCTGTTTCCTCATAGAAGGCTGAAGATCCACCAGACCCTGTGGGCCGTGCCTCGTGCACAATAATCAATTCCCCAACCTTTCACCCTTCTCTGCTTTTCAGATGTGCCCAGATGCGTTGAGTTAATGCCTTTCCCCACTCATTCTGACTCTGGGCCTCTCAAGCACAGGAACTTTGGTTTGATTCCCCCAGAATCCGTGTAAAAGATCTGGGCATTAGGGAGCATACGTGTAATATCATAGCCAGGTAGGGGGCATGGGGGCTGTTGGGCAGCCAGCTTAGACTACTTGACAAACTCAAGGATGGTGAGATACTGCACCTCAAAAAAAGGTGGACAGTGCCCTAAAAATGACATTGGAGGTGAATCTCGTGCATGTACACACACGCATACACTGCACATACAATTTTTTTTTAAAAAAACCCTTATGTCATGGCCTAGTCGGCCATCACTGGAAAGAGAGGCCCATTGGACACACAAAATTTATATGCCCCAGTACAGGGGAACGCCAGGGCCAAAAAGGGGGAGTGGGTGGGTAGGGGAGTGGGGGTGGGTGGGTATGGGGGACTTTTGGTATAGCATTGGAAAAGTAAATGAGCTAAATACCTAATAAAAAATTAAAAAAAAAAAACCCTTATGTCTTGTCCATGATGCCTGGCATACAATAACATACCAATAAATGTGTATTACTGTGGTTTGGTGGCAAATACAGCCTGCACCTGGGGCAGAGCGCAGTCTTGAAAGGCCTCACATTTGAAACTAGAGAAGAATGGCCCACTTACCTGCCGCTCTCCAGTGCCCTAGCATTGTGTCCACGGAGAGCTGCGTGGACACCTAGATTTGTGGCCCAGGAAGTCGGCTGCAGCCTTCAGCCTGTACTCGTGCCCAGCATGCAGTCTTCCCTCTGTGAGCAGCATTTAGTCCCTGGCTATGAAAATGGGAGCACAGACCCAGTCGGGCCCCTTCCTGCTAGAAGCACTACCTCACTTAGTCTGACAGCTTTTAGGATTTTCTTCTGGTCTAGATCTTGGGATTTTCTTTATTTAGCTTTGAAATCAGTCATGTCTTTCAAAATATTTTCTTAGCCTTTTCTGAGTTTAAGGCTGGAATGAGTTTCTATTTCTGCTATGTCTCCCGCTGGTTGAAAGTGTCAGGATGATGAGCTAATATAGATCTGACAAACTAAACGCCCTGCTCCTAGCCAGGTATGGTGGTGTGCTACTGTAGTCCCAGCATTTAGGAGAGTGAGGTAGGAGGACTACCAGAACCCGGGAGCCCAAGACCACCCTGAGCAAGATAGTAAAACCCAGTCTCAAAAATTAATTAACTAGTTAACTCATTATCCAGTCTCTGTTCCAAGTTCATAGGTGAGCTCCCATTTGCTTCAGCTTAGAATTTAAAGGACACAGCCTGGTGTGCAAGTTTCCCAGCAAGAGTTGGTTTTAATCTAGGACTAAGATCCTCGTGCAAAGGGGAATTAGGACACAAAGCCAGACACACAGGGGACCCTGCACTTAGATAAGGCAGAGCTCTAAGTTATGCATCTTCAGAGACCCACTAAGTTCCAGGACAGAGCAAAATCTAGGAGGTGGCACGGTATGGAGCCTCCTTCGCAACACTCAGGAGAAACCAAGCCTGCAGCCGGTTGGCCTCACATCTCCAGTCTCCAGCATTGTGGAAGAGTCAGTATCTGCTGACTAAGCTGCCCAGGAGGAAGCTTGACAGGAACCATAGCAAACTAACCAAGTCCTCACAGTAGCACAACACCACTCTCCTGTGTGCTGCAGTGACTTGCTAAGTCCACCCATGCTCAAGAGAAGAAAAGGCTCAACTCTTGAATGCAAGAGAATGAATTTCTGGCCAGGGTCTAAAACACCACCAGGCTCAGAGGTTCTCTCTGAAACCTCGTGATAAACTTTCTTTTTTAAAAAGCTGATTTCAACTTGATTCCTGAGTTTTGCATTCAACAGTCTTTATTTAAATATATATATATTTAAGATGCACACAGTGGCCCATGCCTGTTATCCTAGTACCTGGGAGGTAAAAGCAGGAGGATCCAGGTGTTCATGACCAGCCTCGGCTATACAATGAGTTCCTGGACAGCCTGGGCTACATGAGACTCTGTGTGTGTGTGTGTGTGTGTGTGTGTGTGTGTGTGTGTGTGTGTGTGTGTGTAATTTTCGGTAATAAACTTTGCAACTCTTCCTATCAGGGACATGTCTTTGGGTTGAAAATGTTAGTTTAACAAACAATTCATTCAAGCTGGATGTGGTTGCACACTCCAGATCTCTGTGAGTTCAAGACTACTGCCGTCTACATTGTGAGTTTCAGGACAGCCAAAGCTATACAGTGAAACTCTACTCAAAATAAAAGATAAGAAATGATTAATTCAATCTGGACAAGGTGGCACATGCTTATAATGTTAGCACTTTGCCACTCAGGAGACTGAAGCAAAGGAGATGATGGTTTGAGGCCAATACGAGATCAATGACAAGGCCCTGTCTTTAAAGAAAAAAAAAAACACACACACACATACACAGAGAAAAGAAGGGAAGGAGAGAGAAAAGGAAAAGGGAGGAGGAAGGAAGGAAGGAGGGAGGGAGGGCCCTTAATGTGCCCAAATTAGCAATGCGTTCCACTTGTATAACATTCAGACATCACGGGGCAGCTCCCCACTGTATATCTGGTGGGGAGAAACTGTGAGAATAGTTTCAAGTTGGTTTCCTCTGGAGATGACTCCTATTCAGCAGGCCGGAGGATCTAGCTTCTATACACGTAGGGAAGATAAAGTGTCCTTGTAACTTCACAGACTCATGCATTCAACAAGAAGGCTTGGAGAGTCTGCTACATACCTCATGCTGAATAATGTTCTAGGATTCGTGTGGTGACTAAGAAAGCCCCAGCCCTCAAGAAACGTACAGTCTTGCATTAAGACTATTTGCCCCAAAATACAGTTTTTTTAAAAAAAAAAAAAAGAAAGAAAGAAAGAAAAAAATTAATGTTTCTGTCTCTCCAACCAAAGCCTTGCTTTCCTGCTGGGCAGCCTCCTTTTCTGAGCACTAGATGGCATATGGAAGCCAAGAGGTCCTGTCTTTGAGGGAGTGACTGGTTTAGGAGGAAGCATACGGTCAGAGGCACAGTTGACTGAAGCTTAATTTTAACATTCTGAGAATACTTTTCTCCCTTTCATGCTGCAGGAGATCTGGGCCAAGGACTGTGAGTGGGAGAAAAGGGAGAGAGAAATGGAAAGCTAAAAATGACAACAAGGAGAGCAACGGTACAGCCTCACTTGAGAAATAACCGTGAAGACACAGCCTGGGGCTGGGGATGGGGCAGGGTGGGCGTATGCAAATGATATGGAAATTGCGTCCACACCCGCTCCAATTTTTACAGTCCTTTTAGTTTACATACTTGAGTGTGGGTCACTGGGTACACCTCCTGGAGTTGGGAACTTAGTCACCGCTATCTTCTCACCACATTTGATCATGGGGGAGACACTTCCCCGCTGCCACCCTTTGCTTTTCCTTTCACACAGCAGAATTGGAGACTGTCTTGGAGGTTTCATCTAGGTTTCACGGACATTCTTGGTTCGGAGAGCAATAATTTCCTTTGCCATCACTATTTTCAAGAAATTAACCCCAGAAGCAGAACACTCAGAAAATCCAGATCATAACAACGACATGGAGTAAAGGGAGATAAAGGGAAAACAAAATCATAGCCAAGTGTTATCCATAGATGAGAGTAGAAAAGCAGATATATCCCCCAGACAACAAGGGGGTTGAGGTCTCCCTGCAATTTTCTAAAATCCAGAGATAGAGAATTGTATCCTGCCCCTGTTTCCATGACATCTTACATGGTGCTAGGGATATATTAGGCTATAAAATTTTTAGTTGATGAAAGGAAAATTTCCCATCTGGATTCTTTTCTAACTAGTAAAGTAGCCAGTACCACAGGCATCCAAGAAGAAATCTTTGCTTTGTTTTTATTTTCATTTGGTGGTGGTGGCAGTTGTTAGAGATAGGGTCTCATTACATAGCCCAAGCTGACCTCAAAGTTGGAACCCTACTGCTTTAGCCTTCCAAATTCTGGGGTTGCATGCATCACTATCTCCAGATCCAGAAAGTTCCTTTTGGAGTTGACTTTTAATATTCTTTCCAAGCCCATGAAAGCTTAAATTCAATTAAATTGAATTCCCTGAAAGTCAGGCTTTTAGCTTCTTACTTCAGTCTGTGTCTGAGGTCATCTTGTATACTGTTCTGTCCCAGCTCTGGTCCCGGTGCAGGCGGGCATCCTTCCTGCCTCAGATTCTCAATCATCCTTTTGTGCCAGTGTATTAAAGTTAACAGCATGTCCATGTCTTTGGTCTTGGGTCTTCCCTGAGACACCTCTGAGCAAGTTTCAGTTTGCTTTTAAGATTTTTTTATTTTCCTCAAAATTATTTCCTTCTATTATTTAACTGATCAATATATTTTTAAAACCACTGGACTTCCAGCCATGTCTTTGAAACTATCTGAAATATGAACCACAAAAGCACTCTGGTCCCTCCTTCAAGGTGCCTAGAGTTTGGTTAATTACTAATATGAACAACAAAAAGATCCTAAGAGGATCACAAGAAGTTAACTTCATTTTAATAGTTATAGGTTTCTTTTAGCTTGCATTGAAAATACAACTCTAATGCTAAATTCATCCATTTGAGGGAACAGTGTCTCATAGGGTGAAACTAGTTTTATTTATCTTTAAGTGGGTTCTTTTTGTTTGTTTTGTTTTGTTCTTCTTTGGTTTGGTTTGTTGTTGTTATTGTTGGTTTTTGTCTTTTTTTTTTTTTTTTAAGACAGGGTTCCTCTACAAAGCCCTGGCTGTTCTGAAATTCATTATGTAAACCACTCCTTCCCTCCATAGCAGCTCAGATTGTCTCAAACCACAAGCCCAAAGTTAGTCCTTCCACCCTTAAATTGATTTGTTAGGTATGTGGTTAGAGCAACAAGAAAAGTAACACTGAGCAATATCAGAAACTTAGACCTGGTGGGCAGAAGAGGTGGCTCAGTGAGTGATAGTGCTTGCTGCTCCCGCAGAGAACCCGGGTTCAGGTCCCAGCACCAACATGATTCTCACAACTCTTGGGAGCCAGATCAATCCAAGGCTTTCTCAGAGGCTATGATGAAAAGAAAAGGCAAATGTTAGCTCTGTGTCCTTGTTCAGGGGCAGACTTGGAGTGGGGGCAGAGCCAGTGCCTCCAAAGGAGTCAAGGTTGCTGATTGGGAGGCAATGACCCTTTTCACTGGGGCTGTGGCTATCAGTCCTAAGGCAGCTAGCTATGTCTAAAGCATCCTGTGTTCTCTGCAGCAACCTTGCCTGACTTATCTCTCTGATGACTCTGGCCTTTTCTTGCCTGCAGATAGTACGCAAGAAGCTGTGTTGCTGAAGAAACTTGGTTGCCATAAGCTTAGGCCAGACCTCCTAGGCTCAGCCCTCTATCTTCTTTATGCCTCATGCCCGGTCCCCTCCTGGACACCTCCCAGTTCAGGGCCCTTACTTCCACAGGTTCAAGTCATACCCCATCTGTAACCACAGTGACAATGGATCAGACAGCCTCTGCAGAGCTCCACAGCACCAGGTGCTCTCATGGTATACAAGCATACAGAAGTATTTTATGTACATACTTGTGCACGTAAAATAAAAGTCAATACATCTTTTAAAAAGGAAAGAAAGAAGGAAAGGAGGGAGAGAAGAAGAGAGGGAGGGAGAGAGAGAGGGAGGGAGGGAGAGAGAGGGAGAGGGAGAGGGAGAGGGAGAGAGAGAGAGAGAGAGAGAGAGAGAGAGAGAGAGAGAGAGAGAGAGAGAGAAGAAAGTTACACCTGGGTTAAGAGACTTACAAGATCAGATTAGTATAAAGAAAATTTTAGGGAACACAAGTACACAAGGTTAATGATTACTTACATCTTTTAACATGCATTAAAAACCACAGCTGTTTATGAGTAGCTTGGTGTTCTTGTGGGATTCTTAACAGTGGGAGTAGAGGCTGTCTCTGACTCTTTTGCCTGCTTGCGGGACCCTATTTCTCCTACCCGGTTGCCTCTTCCAGACCTGATGTGATGTTATGTGTCTGGTCTTGTTGTAGCTTGCTATACCACATTTGGTTGCTGTCCTGGGAGGTCTGCTCTTGTCTAAGGGAAAGTGGAGTGTGGTGGACCTAGGGGAGAGGAGAGGTGGCAGGGAAGCACTGCAGTCAGGATGTAATATATAAGAGAAGAATAAACCTAAAAATAAAAATTTTAAATACAGTTGTTTAACTAAATCCATGTATTTTAGAGACACATGTTTCTTAGTATAAGGCTGGATTTTTGGATTTTTGTTGTTATTCGGTTTTCTCCTGGTTTTTGTCGTTGTTGTTATTGTTGTTCTTTTGTTTGTTTGTTTGTTTGTTTTGGGAGTTGTTTGTTTGTTTGTTTGTTTTGAGACAATGTCTTTCTATGTACTTCTGTCTGTCCTAGAGCTCACTATATAGACCAGGTTGGCCCTGAATTCATAGACAGCCTCCTGCCTCTGCCTCTCGAGTGCTGGGATTAAAGGTGAGCACCGCCACACCTGACAAGCTAGATTTATAAATGAGTCTTTTTAAATATGATATAAATATTACATGTCACATGACCAACCTTTGGAGAGCACTGCTAGACTGTGCTTTGTGCATTACTGAATCATCATCGAATCTATGCGGCCCCTGCCCTTGTAACTGTCACTGAGCTTATAACTTCCCTATACACTGAGCTTATAACTTCCCTATACACTCAGAGTAAACAAAGTCACACTGAGATGCAAATGATAGGGGCTCAGCTAAACTCACATACTAGAAAAGTACCTCCAATCTCCAACGGAATACGGCAGGTGGCCCAAATCCAAATCTCAGGAAAATCACAGCTACTTATCTCTGGCCAGTCTTCAAGGTACTGAAACTGCATGTGTTTGTTTGGCCAGTTTTTCAAGTCCTATGTAACCAGCTTCCCTCAGGCGCCTCTTCCTGATCCCTTTCTGACTCCCAAACTTAAAACCTTAAGGCTTCTTCCTTGCCAACCCTCAAGGAATCTTTTGCCTGTCAGTGCTCAGTAGGGTGGCCAACTCCCACTTCAGGATATTACCCTTTTCTTCTTCTCATCTTCCCTGATACTCAATCTTCTACTTCTAGCCCCCATGCTTCCTGGTTCTGAACTGTCCCAGATCACTCCTAGCCTCAATCACCGCTCATCTATGTGTCCCCCTGCAGAGTGTTTACCCCCTAATCCACTCATTGTTTTATTGGAACAAGTTTATCTTTCAACAAAATTTCTAAGGTGCCAAGTGCCATGTCTTATACTTTTTTGATGGTATTTGTTTATATATTTTGCAACAACTGCCACTGTTCAAATATTTTGAATAATATTCAACAACTTGCATGTGTTTAATAAAAAAATCTTGAAACAGTCTCTTTAGAAGTTGCACTGTGAAAAAGGAATCAATAAAACACAGTAGTGGGGGTGGAGATAGACTAGAAACATCAACAGAGACCTATTGAACAATTATGAAGTATGTCTGAGTGAATAGATGTTAACTGGAGATCCCAGCAGCACATAGAGCAAGAATTCCAGCAGGTAAGGAAAGTCTAGCTAGAAGGCAGAAGGATGGCTGGCAGGATTTATAGAGGAATCTTAGAAGTGCTTTGTGGCTGAGTCTCGGAGTACATCTGTATGGCTGTGGGCCAAGAGCACCACAATTGAGAAGTCTCCAACCATGAAGAAACAGATGTCCATCTACAAGAGGGATGGGAGCAGAATGGGATTAGAGAGAACAAAACCATGACAATGAGAGAAGAGAGAGGAGAAAGGGGAACAAGAAAACCCCATTTTTTCTGGATAGCAGGATCCAGGAACTCTATCTAAAAATATTGCTGCATAAGGCTTCATGTGTGGTGTATGTACAAAATTGGGCTGTTATCCTAGCAGAGAAAAATTAAAGCAGTGATGTTCATTCTAGATCAGAAACTTATGGACATATGGATTTGGACAGAACTAAAACCCCAAAGAAAGTCAGTAAAATAAGAATAAATATAGACAATGTGAGGGTGTCTGGGTTAAGAGATCAGAGTGTAGAGCAGGATGCTAGCTGATAGGTTAAATTTCAAGACGGATAACAGGCTAGGATTCAACTTCCCTCATTCTCAGGGTTCAGGTTCTGACCTTTACAACAACTAGATAGTCGGAAGGTCTAGTCTGAATAGGAATGGCCTCCTATTCAAAGGCTCACAGATGTGAATGCTTAGTCACCAGGAAGTGACACTTCTTGAGAAGGATTAGAAATTGTCCTTTTGGTGGCCCTTGTTGGAGAAAGTGTGTCACTAGAGCGGGTGGGCTTGAGGTTTCAAAAGCGAAAGCCATATCTAGTGACCTTCTCACTTCCTGCTGCCTGGAGATACGGATGTAGAACTCTCAGCTACTTCTCCAGCCAAGTCTGCCTGCATGCTGCCATGCTCCTCACCATGATGATAGTGGACTACATCTCTGAAAATGTAAACAAACCCCAATTAGTGCTTTTTCTCATAAGAGTTGCTATGGTCATGGTGTCTCTTCATAGCGATAGAACAGTGACCAAGATGGAGTATTTCAATGGAATCTTTTGTAATTATGTAATCACAGCTGTGGGAGGAAGAGGGAGAAGCAAAAACAGAAAGATGGCCCTGGAGGTTCAGGGGACGAGTTCTAAGACCTCAGTTTGCAGTCTGGGGTTGTGTTTCCCTGAAGGTGAGGTCTTTTCAAAGGGGTCAAAGGCAAATTTCCAGAACTTCAATGTCTGTGTCTACTGTTTTCTGAAACCCACATCCTAGAGAGTGTAACTTTGACAGAATCACTTTATTTGTTTCTGTTCTCCCCTCTCACAACTGCCCTTCTCCACTTTTGGAAAGAATGTTTCTCACCCATCCTGAAACTTTCTCAAAGGCATTTCATCATACAGAAACTTCAATGATACCAGACAGAAGTAAGTATTTAAATGACTTTAATAATGGACTATAAGGAAGCCGGGCGTGGTGACGCACGCTTTTAATCCCAGCACTTGGGAGGCAGAGGCAGGTGGATTTCTGAGTTCAAGGCCAGCCTGGTCTACAAAGTGAGTTCCAGGACAGCTAGGACTATACAGAGAAACCCTGTCTCAGAAAAAAAAAGGAAAATAAAAAATAATGGACTACAAGTCCATTAACATCATACACACACACACACACACACAAAGTAGAGGGAGACTTCATATGCAGAAATAAGATATTAAAAATAATTTTGATGATATATTACATAATTCTATAAGGATTATTATTTACAGGGGGCAATGAATTTAGTGTCATTACCACAACAGAAACTCTTACAAGCCTGTAGGCCCATGAAAGGCAACTTGGTTCCTGCTTGAGCTAAGGCTAGAAATCCTGGTGACCCTAAAAGGGCGGTAGGCATTTTGCCTGTTCCCAGAGTACCAGGCTCCTGGTATGAAGCTGCAGCCCTCCATAGTTCTGTGGCCATCAGTCACATAAGGGCAATGCCCCCAAACCCCTCCACTGGTAGAGGACATGACCTGTGGTCATGTAGCCTCAAGACAGATCTCCATTTTAATGAGGTACCTAGAGACTTAGCCAATAAACTTCCCAGACAAAAGTTATTTAACCTCAGGCAGACCCTGAGAAGTGGGGTACAGTTTTACTCACCCACTTTCCACCATGACAATAAATGCATTAAAACCATGGACTGCCTCTTTTCATTGGGATCTGCCATGGAGAGCCACAGAGGAGGCCTTTGCCTACAGGGCCGCCATCTAATCTCAGGTAGAAGACCTCTCTGTACCCCCAGCCACGGTCACTGAGTCAAGCCCAAACCTGCCACTGCTGACACGCCAAGGACTATCCCCTTGGGAATACATTTATTTGGTCCTTTAGGGCACATAACAACCCTGAGAATTAAGCATAGTTTCTTCATTTCATGGCTAAAGAAACCAAGGCTTATAGGTATAACTTAGCCAAGAATACATAACTAGTTAATGCCACAGCACAATTGAACATGAAGTCTTCTCTGCCTGGAGCACATGTTTTTAATCCCAGCATCTGGAAGATTGAGGCAGGGGGACCACAAGATGCAGGCCAGTCTGAGCAACGTTCTGAGTTCCAGACCAGCCTGGGACATATAGTAAAATCTTTTTGTTTTGTTCTGCTTTTTGAGACAAGATCTCATGTACTCAGGCTCAGCTCCAGAGCTCTGTTCATACTAAACAATCATGTTAATAACTGAGCTACGTCTTTAGCCATGAGACCAGTCTATGTATAGACTTAGGTCTATTTGGCTACAGCATGATGCTTCCCATTAACTTCACATAAAAGAAACCTTGTACTTCTATGTGTTCTCCCTCATTGTGCCTTCCACAACAGGGAACACACTCAGAAAATAACATCTGATGGCTCAGCAGTTAAGACCATGTGCTGCTCTTAAAGAAGATTCAGGTTCAGTTCCTAACACCCATATTGGATGGCTCGTGACTGTCTGCAACTCCAGTTCTAGAAAAATCTTGACCTCCTCAAGCACGGTAGGTACATGACGCACATACAAACAAATAGTGGTGCGCACACACAGACACACACACACAGACACACACACACACAGACACACACACACACATTTTAAGATAACTAGTTTAAAAGTAATATCTACATGACTATTAATTGTCACCTCTGCAAATGACACTTGGAGGACTAGCTCCTACCAGTGGCAACCACATCCTAGTTACCCAGTTCACCTTGCTGGAATTCCCAAGTTACCCAAGTCTCCAGGAGCTTCTCTTTGGGGCCTATCTGCTCACTTACGCCTTAACGGTGGCATACAACCTGGGAATGTTGACACTCATCCTCACCAACTCTACAGACCCATATATTCCTTGCTATCTGTATGTCTTCTGTGGTGACATCCAAGTTCTGGTAAACCTCCTGGCCTTGGATGTTGGGAGCCGCGCCCACATTCGCCGTTACAAGATGGCGCTGACAGCTGTGTTCTAAGTGGTAAACAAATAATCTGCGCATGTGCCGAGGGTGGTTCTTCACTCCATGTGCTCTGCCTTCCCCGTGACGTCAACTCGGCCGATGGGCTGCAGCCAATCAGGGAGTGACACGTCCTAGGCGAAGGAGAATTCTCTTTAATAGGGACGGGGTTTCGTTTTTTCTCTCTCTCTTGCTTCTTACTCTCTCTTGCTTCTTGCACTCTGGCTCCTGAAGATGTAAGCAATAAAGTTTTGCCGCAGAAGATTCTGGTTTGTTGCGTCTTTCCTGGCCGGTCGTGAGAACGCGGCTAATAACAATTGGTGCCGAATTCCGGGACGAGAAAAAAACTCGGGACTGGTGCAAGGAAGATCCCTCATTCCAGAACCAGAACTGCGGGTCGCGGTAATAAAGGTTCCCGTAAAGCAGACTGTTAAGAAGGATTCAACTGTATGAATTCAGAACTTTTCAGCTGGGGAACGAGAGTACCAGTGAGTACAGCTTTACGAGGTAAGTCTGATCTTGAACTTTCTAAGGAAATTCAAGACAGTCTATCAGAAGTAAAGTGGAATATGTTTGGCCTTGAATTTTTTCTGGTGTTAGGAGCCCTTTTGTTCCTTTTCACATGTTATCAAGTGATTAAGATAGGGCTGAAAATTCTAGAGGAAATTCAGGACAAGCTATCAGAAGTAAAGCGGGGAGAGAGAGTAGGAGCAAAGAGAAAATATGGTACACAAAATAAGTATACAGGCCTTTCCAAGGGTCTTGAACCCGAGGAAAAGTTAAGGTTAGGTAGGAATACCTGGAGAGAGATTAGAAGAAAAAGAGGAAAAAGGGAAAAGAAGAAAGATCAATTAGCGGAGGTCTCTAGGAAAAGGAGCCTGTGCTCATCGCTGGATGGGCTCGGGGAGCCAGCTCTTAGTAGCTCTGAAGCAGATGAAGAATTCTCCTCTGAAGAAACAGACTGGGAGGAAGAAGCAGCTCATTATGAGAAAAAAGGGTACCAGCCAGGTAAAGTGCTAGCTAATCAGTTAAGGAAGCCAAAAGCGGCTGGCGAAGGCCAGTTTGCTGATTGGCCTCAGGGCAGTCGGCTTCAAGGTCCGCCCTATGCGGAGCCCCCGCCCTGCGTAGTGCGTCAGCAATGCGCAGAGAGATGCGCAGAGAGGCAGTGCGCAGACTCATTCATTCCCAGAGAGGAACAAAGGAAAATACAACAGGCATTTCCGGTCTTTGAAGGAGCCGAGGGTGGGCGTGTCCACGCTCCGGTAGAATACTTACAAATTAAAGAAATTGCCGAGTCGGTCCGTAAATACGGAACCAATGCTAATTTTACCTTGGTGCAGTTAGACAGGCTCGCCGGCATGGCACTAACTCCTGCTGACTGGCAAACGGTTGTAAAAGCCGCTCTCCCTAGTATGGGCAAATATATGGAATGGAGAGCGCTTTGGCACGAAGCTGCACAAGCGCAGGCCCGAGCAAACGCAGCTGCTTTGACTCCAGAGCAGAGAGATTGGACTTTTGACTTGTTAACGGGTCAGGGAGCTTATTCTGCTGATCAGACAAACTACCATTGGGGAGCTTATGCCCAGATTTCTTCCACGGCTATTAGGGCCTGGAAGGCGCTCTCTCGAGCAGGTGAAACCACTGGTCAGTTAACAAAGATAATCCAGGGACCTCAGGAATCCTTCTCAGATTTTGTGGCCAGAATGACAGAGGCAGCAGAGCGTATTTTTGGAGAGTCAGAGCAAGCTGCGCCTCTGATAGAACAGCTAATCTATGAGCAAGCCACAAAGGAGTGCCGAGCGGCCATAGCCCCAAGAAAGAACAAAGGCTTACAAGACTGGCTCAGGGTCTGTCGAGAGCTTGGGGGACCTCTCAGCAATGCAGGCTTAGCGGCCGCCATCCTCCAATCTCAGAACCGCTCCATGAGCAGAAATGATCAGAGGACATGTTTTAATTGCGGAAAGCCTGGGCATTTTAAGAAAGATTGCAGAGCTCCAGGTAAACAGGGAGGGACTCTCACTCTTTGCTCTAAGTGTGGCAAGGGTTATCATAGAGCTGACCAGTGTCGCTCTGTGAGGGATATAAAGGGCAGAATTCTTCCCCCACCTGATAGTCAATCAACTGATGTGCCAAAAAACGGATCATCGGGCCCTCGGTCCCAGGGCCCTCAAAGATATGGGAACCGGTTTGTCAGGACCCAGGAAGCAGTCAGAGAGGCGACCCAGGAAGACCCACAAGGGTGGACCTGCGTGCCGCCTCCGACTTCCTATTAATGCCTCAAATGAGTATTCAGCCGGTGCCGGTGGAGCCTATACCATCCTTGCCCCCGGGAACCATGGGCCTTATTCTCGGCCGGGGTTCACTCACCTTGCAGGGCTTAGTAGTCCACCCTGGAGTTATGGATTGTCAACATTCCCCTGAAATACAGGTCCTGTGCTCAAGCCCTAAAGGCGTTTTTTCTATTAGTAAAGGAGATAGGATAGCTCAGCTGCTGCTCCTCCCTGATAATACCAGGGAAAAATCTGCAGGACCTGAGATAAAGAAAATGGGCTCCTCAGGAAATGATTCTGCCTATTTGGTTGTATCTTTAAATGATAGACCTAAGCTCCGCCTTAAGATTAATGGAAAAGAGTTTGAAGGCATCCTTGATACCGGAGCAGATAAAAGTATAATCTCTACACATTGGTGGCCCAAAGCATGGCCCACCACAGAGTCATCTCATTCATTACAGGGCCTAGGATATCAATCATGTCCCACTATAAGCTCCGTTGCCTTGACGTGGGAATCCTCTGAAGGACAGCAAGGGAAATTCATACCTTATGTGCTCCCACTCCCGGTTAACCTCTGGGGAAGGGATATTATGCAGCATTTGGGCCTTATTTTGTCCAATGAAAACGCCCCATCAGGAGGGTATTCAGCTAAAGCAAAAAATATCATGGCAAAGATGGGTTATAAAGAAGGAAAAGGGTTAGGACATCAAGAACAGGGAAGGATAGAGCCCATCTCACCTAATGGAAACCAAGACAGACAGGGTCTGGGTTTTCCATAGCGGCCATTGGGGCAGCACGACCCATACCATGGAAAACAGGGGACCCAGTGTGGGTTCCTCAATGGCACCTATCCTCTGAAAAACTGGAAGCTGTGATTCAACTGTTAGAGGAACAATTAAAACTAGGCCATATTGAACCCTCTACCTCACCTTGGAATACTCCAATTTTTGTAATTAAGAAAAAGTCAGGAAAGTGGAGACTGCTCCATGACCTCAGAGCCATTAATGAGCAAATGAACTTATTTGGCCCAGTACAGAGGGGTCTCCCTGTACTTTCCGCCTTACCACGTGGCTGGAATTTAATTATTATAGATATTAAAGATTGTTTCTTTTCTATACCTTTGTGTCCAAGAGATAGGCCCAGATTTGCCTTTACCATCCCCTCTATTAATCACATGGAACCTGATAAGAGGTATCAATGGAAGGTCTTACCACAGGGAATGTCCAATAGTCCTACAATGTGCCAACTTTATGTGCAAGAAGCTCTTTTGCCAGTGAGGGAACAATTCCCCTCTTTAATTTTGCTCCTTTACATGGATGACATCCTCCTGTGCCATAAAGACCTTACCATGCTACAAAAGGCATATCCTTTTCTACTTAAAACTTTAAGTCAGTGGGGTTTACAGATAGCCACAGAAAAGGTCCAAATTTCTGATACAGGACAATTCTTGGGCTCTGTGGTGTCCCCAGATAAGATTGTGCCCCAAAAGGTAGAGATAAGAAGAGATCACCTCCATACCTTAAATGATTTTCAAAAGCTGTTGGGAGATATTAATTGGCTCAGACCTTTTTTAAAGATTCCTTCCGCTGAGTTAAGGCCTTTGTTTAGTATTTTAGAAGGAGATCCTCATATCTCCTCCCCTAGGACTCTTACTCTAGCTGCTAACCAGGCCTTACAAAAGGTGGAAAAAGCCTTACAGAATGCACAATTACAACGTATTGAGGATTCGCAGCCTTTCAGTTTGTGTGTCTTTAAGACAGCACAATTGCCAACTGCAGTTTTGTGGCAGAATGGGCCATTGTTGTGGATCCATCCAAACGTATCCCCAGCTAAAATAATAGATTGGTATCCTGATGCAATTGCACAGCTTGCCCTTAAAGGTCTAAAAGCAGCAATCACCCACTTTGGGCAAAGTCCATATCTTTTAATTGTACCTTATACCGCTGCACAGGTTCAAACCTTGGCAGCCACATCTAATGATTGGGCAGTTTTAGTTACCTCCTTTTCAGGAAAAATAGATAACCATTATCCAAAGCATCCAATCTTACAGTTTGCCCAAAATCAATCTGTTGTGTTTCCACAAATAACAGTAAGAAACCCACTTAAAAATGGGATTGTGGTATATACTGATGGATCAAAAACTGGCATAGGTGCCTATGTGGCTAATGGTAAAGTGGTATCCAAACAGTATAATGAAAATTCACCTCAAGTGGTAGAATGTTTAGTGGTCTTAGAAGTTTTAAAAACCTTTTTAGAACCCCTTAATATTGTGTCAGATTCCTGTTATGTGGTTAATGCAGTAAATCTTTTAGAAGTGGCTGGAGTGATTAAGCCTTCCAGTAGAGTTGCCAATATTTTTCAGCAGATACAATTAGTTTTGTTATCTAGAAGATTTCCTGTTTATATTACTCATGTTAGAGCCCATTCAGGCCTACCTGGCCCCATGGCTCTGGGAAATGATTTGGCAGATAAGGCCACTAAAGTGGTGGCTGCTGCCCTATCATCCCCGGTAGAGGCTGCAAGAAATTTTCATAACAATTTTCATGTGACGGCTGAAACATTACGCAGTCGTTTCTCCTTGACAAGAAAAGAAGCCCGTGACATTGTTACTCAATGTCAAAGCTGCTGTGAGTTCTTGCCAGTTCCTCATGTGGGAATTAACCCACGCGGTATTCGACCTCTACAGGTCTGGCAAATGGATGTTACACATGTTTCTTCCTTTGGAAAACTTCAATATCTCCATGTGTCCATTGACACATGTTCTGGCATCATGTTTGCTTCTCCGTTAACCGGAGAAAAAGCCTCACATGTGATTCAACATTGTCTTGAGGCATGGAGTGCTTGGGGGAAACCCAGACTCCTTAAGACTGATAATGGACCAGCTTATACGTCTCAAAAATTCCAACAGTTCTGCCGTCAGATGGACGTAACCCACCTGACTGGACTTCCATACAACCCTCAAGGACAGGGTATTGTTGAGCGTGCGCATCGCACCCTCAAAGCCTATCTTATAAAACAGAAGAGGGGAACTTTTGAGGAGACTGTACCCCGAGCACCAAGAGTGTCTGTGTCTTTGGCACTCTTTACACTCAATTTTTTAAATATTGATGTTCATGGCCATACTGCGGCTGAACGTCATTGTACAGAGCCAGATAGGCCCAATGAGATGGTTAAATGGAAAAATGTCCTTGATAATAAATGGTATGGCCCGGATCCTATTTTGATAAGATCCAGGGGAGCTATCTGTGTTTTCCCACAGAATGAAGACAACCCATTTTGGTTACCAGAAAGACTCACCCGAAAAATCCAGACTGACCAAGGGAATACTAATGTCCCTCGTCTTGGTGATGTCCAGGGCGTCAATAATAAAGAGAGAGCAGCGTTGGGGGATAATGTCGACATTTCCACTCCCAATGACGGTGATGTATAATGCTCAAGTATTCTCCTGCTTTTTTACCACTAACTAGGAACTGGGTTTAGCCTTGATTCAGACAGCCTTGGCTCTGTCTGGACAGGTCCAGATGACTGACACCATTAACACTTTGTCAGCCTCAGTGACTACAGTCATAGATGAACAGGCCTCAGCTAATGTCAAGATACAGAGAGGTCTCATGCTGGTTAATCAACTCATAGATCTTGTCCAGAAACAACTAGATGTATTATGGCAAATAGCTCAGCTGAGATGTGAACAAAAGTTTCCGGGATTGTGTGTTACTTCCATTCAGTATGAGAAATTTACTAGGGCAGCTAATTTGTCAAAAAGTCTTTTTCAGTATATGTTACAGAATTGGATGGCTGAATTTGAACAGATCCTTCGGGAATTGAGACTTCAGGTCAACTCCACGCGCTTGGACCTGTCGCTGACCAAAGGATTACCCAATTGGATCTCCTCAGCATTTTCCTTCTTTAAAAAATTGGGTGGGATTAATATTATTTGGAGATACACTTTGCTGTGGATTAGTGTTGCTTCTTTGATTGGTCTGTAAGCTTAAGGCCCAAACTAGGAGAGACAAGGTGGTTATTGCCCAGGCGCTTGCAGGACTAGAACATGGAGCTCCCCCTGATATATGGTTATCTATGCTTAGGCAATAGGTCGCTGGCCACTCAGCTCTTACATCTCACGAGGCTAGACTCATTGCACGGGATAGAGTGAGTGTGCTTCAGCAGCCCGAGAGAGTTGCACGGCTAAGCACTGCAATGGAAAGGCTCTGCGGCATATATGAGCCTATTCTAGGGAGACATGTCATCTTTCATGAAGGTTCAGTGTCCTAGTTCCCTTCCCCCAGGCAAAACGACACGGGAGCAGGTCAGGGTTGCTCTGGGTAAAAGCCTGTGAGCCTAAGAGCTAATCCTGTACATGGCTCCTTTACCTACACACTGGGGATTTGACCTCTATCTCCACTCTCATTAATATGGGTGGCCTATTTGCTCTTATTAAAAGGAAAGGGGGAGATGTTGGGAGCCGCGCCCACATTCGCCGTTACAAGATGGCGCTGACAGCTGTGTTCTAAGTGGTAAACAAATAATCTGCGCATGTGCCGAGGGTGGTTCTTCACTCCATGTGCTCTGCCTTCCCCGTGACGTCAACTCGGCCGATGGGCTGCAGCCAATCAGGGAGTGACACGTCCTAGGCGAAGGAGAATTCTCTTTAATAGGGACGGGGTTTCGTTTTTTCTCTCTCTCTTGCTTCTTACTCTCTCTTGCTTCTTGCACTCTGGCTCCTGAAGATGTAAGCAATAAAGTTTTGCCGCAGAAGATTCTGGTTTGTTGCGTCTTTCCTGGCCGGTCGTGAGAACGCGGCTAATAACACTTGGACAAGTCCATCTCTTTTGATGGCTGTGTGGTCCAGCTAATCATCTTTGTGGTACATGTGACTGTTGGGAGCTTCTTGATGGTCTCTATGGCCATGGCCCATGACCCAGTTCATGACAATTTGTCAGTCCCTCTGTTATAATGTCATGACTAAAGCAACCTGTCCCAGCTGAGGCTGCTTCCCATGCATTTGGTGAACCTAATTCTGCTAGTCAGAATACGAATGTCTTTACCCTGCCTTTCTGTGAGCCCATCCAGGTACCATACTGTCTGTGACATCCACTCCTCTCCACTTATGTCAACATGGCCATAGCAGAAGTGGTCCTTTATATCTTCTCTTCGCTAGTTACCCTTCTACCTGCCACAGTCATCCCCATTTTCTATAGATGTACTCGCTGATTTTGGGTGCTGTACTGGCTAGTTTTGTGTCAACTTGACACAGCTGGAGTTATCACAGAGAAAGGAGCTTCAGTTGAGGAAATGCCTCCATGAGATCCAACTGTAAGGCATTTTCTCAATTAGAGATCAAGGGTGAAAGGCCCCTTGTGGGTGGGACCATCTCTGGGTTGGTAGTCCTGGGGTATATAAGAGAGCAGGCTGAGCAAGCCAGGGGAAGCAAGCCAGTAAAGAACATCCCTCCATGGCCTCTGCATCAGCTCCTGCTTCCTGCCCTGCTTGAGTTCCAGTCCTGACTTCCTTTGGTGATGAACAACAGTATGGAAGTGTAAGCTGAATAAACCCTTTCCTCCCCAACTTGCCTCTTGGTCATGATGTTTGTGCAGGAATAGAAACCCTGACTAAGACAGGTGTCAACTTGACACAGGCTAGAGTTATCACAGAGAAAGGAGTTTCAGTTGGGGAAATGCCTCCATGAGATCCAGCTGTAAGGCATTTTCTCAATTAGTGATCATGGGGGGAGGCTGCCTTGTGGGTGGGACCATCTTTGGGCTGGTAGTCTTGGTTCTATAATAGAGCAGGCTAATCAAGCCAGGAGAAGCAAGCCAGTAAAGAACATCACTCCATGGCCTCTGCATCAGCTCCTGCTTTCTGATCTGCTTGAGTTCCAGTCCTGACATCCGTTGGTGATCAACAGCAATGTGAAAGTGTAAGCTGAATAAACCCTTTCCTCCCCAACTAGCTTCTTGGTCATGATGTTTTGTCCAGGAATAGAAACCCTGACTAAGACAGAGGGTATGTATTCAGAATGGCAAGACGGCTTAGGAAGTACAGTAGCTTACTGCCAGAGGTTACAACCTCCCATCTGGGTGAAGGAGATAACCAAGTACCAAAAGTTGTCTTTTGATCATCCATGACAGCCCAATTCTGACTCATAAATAAAAATAATGTTAGAGAGAGAGAGAGAGAGAGAGAGAGAGGATGTGTGCTCAGCATCAGAAGTTCCACAGCAAACCAAGGGGCATTTTAGTTGCACAACTAGTCAGTCTTACGTTTCTGTGCATCACTCTATTTTGAGTTGTCTAGAACTCATTTCGTAGCCCAAGCTGGCCTCAAACTTCCTACAATTCAAATGCTAGGATTGCAAGCAAGAACCAGCACTCCTGGCTTAACACATTTAGTCCTTATTGGCTTTCCATCATAACTCCCAACACAGACAAAGGGCCACACATTCACTGCTAATTTGCTACCAGCTTAGTAAAGTGGGAGTGGGCAAAGGGCAGCTCAGTTCTTCCCACTAGAAAAAGAAAGAACAGCAGGATAAAGGATTTTTTTAATGTCTTATCGCAGCTATATTTTGCTGACATGTCTTATTAGAACCTGGGGACCATCAAGTTGCAGAAAACAAAGTCTTTCTGGATTCTTCCTGCTGGTTGGTTCCTTTGTCACAAATTAGTGTAGTCAGGGAAATGACTTCTCTCATTTGGACTGAGCAGTAAAGTAGCAACGAACATTTTTGGAGCGATTAGAAGTTGATACAAATAAGTAATAAAAAGCACTTGGAGTCAGAACCTAAACTGCCCAAGCCACGTCAGCCTCAGGTTCCTGCACTGCTCGTCTTGTCTTTGAGAGATCGGAGAGAGTCCACTCAGGGTGTGGCTCAGTGGTAGAGCTTGCCTAGAGCATATGAAGCTCTCAGTTCTAACTCCTAACACCACAATAAATAAATAAACTTCTGTATCAAGAGACTTTATCTTGCCTTTCTGTTTTCTGGAAAGATGCCTGTGCGTGTCTCAGCTGTCAAGGGTGTGGGATGTGGGGCTTGTGTAGGTGTGTGTGAATGGTGTTTGGGCAGTGACAGCGTTATGTAAGATGCTGTGCTTTGGAAGATGACTCAAACCTTTTTAAATATTTATTATCACTATTTTATACATATAATTGTAAGCAGTAGTGTTTTAGAGAATTATGCAAGTGAAGATGAACTCAAAGATCTAGCTGTGAGTAGGACCCCAGATGAAAGACAGGTTCCCAATCCAGGCTAGTGGTGCACACCTTTAATCCCAGAACTCAGGAGGCTAGGGCAGGTGGATCTCTGTGAGTTTTGAGGCCAGCTTAGTCTACAGAGTGAGTTTCAAGACATTCAGAGCTCCGTAGTGAGACACTATCTTGAAAAACCAAACAACACCAAAGGCAGGTTCCCAAATCAATGCAAAGTCTAATTTGAACTGAGGTAGCTACAGCCTGAAAGTTTGGGTTATTGTGATTTCCACCCCCCCCCCCAGATCTAATAGAAGTTATTCTAAATAGAGAGACTGTAAGTAAACAAGGGAGCCTATCACCACAGCAAGCATGAAAAAAACATTAGAGAGTATACTGGCTAGTTTTGTGTCAACTTGACACAGGCTGGAGTTATCACAGAGAAAGGAGCTTCAGTTGGGGAAATGCCTCCATGAGATCCAGCTGTAAGGCATTTTCTCAATTAGTGATCATGGGGGGAGGTCCCCTTGTGGGTGGGACCATCTCTGGGCTGGTAGTCTTGGTTCTATAGGAAAGCAGGCTGAGCAAGCCAGGGGAAGCAAGCCCAGTAAGGAACATCTCTCCATGGCCTCTGTATCAGCTCCTGCTTCCTGCCCTGCTTGTTCAAGTCCTTGGTGCTGAACAGCAATGTGGAAGTGTAAGCTGAATAAACCCTTTCCTCCCCAACTAGCTTCTTGGTCATGATGTTTTGTCCAGGAATAGAAACCCTGACTAAGACAAATTGGTACCAGCATAGTGGGGTATTCCTGTGACAACCTGACAACCTGATGTTTTGGGGAGGACTGTGGAAGGACTTTGGAACTTTGGGCTAAAAGATCCATTCAGTGTTAAGAGCTCTGTGGGATGTTGTGTAGGAGCTTGGAAGATAATGATGAGAACAGTGCAGAAGATGGAGGCCTGGCTTGTGAAATTTCAAAGGGAAGATTAAAGACTTATTTCAGGGCCATTGCTGTTTTGATTGTGAAGATTCTGTAGTTCTGGTTAGCTGGGGCTGAAGAATCAGATGTGATTAACAAGATACCAGAACTACTAAAGCAAAAACTTTGCATTACTGGAACTATTGATGCCTGTTAGCTGGAGCTAAGAAATTAGCTGTGATTAAGAAGAGACCAGCATCGTTGAGGTGACATCTTCTGGGAAGTATTTTCTGAGAACACAGAGGCTGTGTTCCAGAGATAGCAAGGTTGTACCTTGGGCTGTGGCTGGACTTAGTAATGAGTAAGAGTCACCCAGGTGGTACTGGTTTTGAAGGCATGAAGGGGTCATGAAGAGCAGCTGAGGCTTGGCACTGTGAAGGCCATTGGTGAAGGTGCAGCCTCAGTTGCAATTGATGGCCCAGAACTGAAGGGGTCATGCAGTGTTTTGGAGATGCCAGTACCATGAGATGACCACCAAGAACAGCGGCAGCAGTGGAGTAAAGGCATCTGGAAGACAAGCTGTGTGCTACAAAGGACAGGGCTGGAGGAGTGACCCAAGCCCTTGGAGGAGCCCAGAAGATCGTGAGTTAGATCCTAGTCATTGGACAGTTGGAGTTTAATTTTTGCTTTTGATTGTGACTGTGGTCTGATATTTTTCCCTCTTAAAGGAAGTTTTTTAGTGAAGCCCGCAGTTAAGAGACTTGGAATTTTAAAAGATACTGGATATTTTTAAAGGATTGAACTTTTTTTTTTTTTTTTTTTTTTTTTTTTGCGGCAGTTACAGAGCATTTATTTATGACAGCAAACCACTGTGGCATCCGACCTAGGAGGCCAGACAGTGGCAAAGCAATGTGAGGTGGACAGCCTGGTCTCCTGGGTGAAGAATCTGGGCCATGGGGACTACAGGAGCAGTTGGGTCTCCCAAAGAAGCAGGTGTCATGGTTGTCCCTCGCAGACATGGAGAAGACCATGCTGGGTCACAGCCCTCCTCAGAACAGTTGACTGGGACAAGGATCCTAAACATGTCAAGGATCTGCAAACACCTGACAGGGGCTCGATGGACACCTCACGGACACCTCATGTCTGTAGCTCTAGAGGGTGATGGGGCTCTCTGGCTGCTGGGCTGGCCAGGCTGGAGATGTGGGCTTCTCGAAGGTCTTGCAGCACATGAAGCAGCTGGGCCAGTGAGTCCTCGGGAGCTCCATCACATTCCTGCAGGGTCACCCAAGAGTGGGTCTTGTCACATCCCTGATCTGCCCACTGTAAGCCTCAGTTCGGATTGAACTTTTAATATGTAAAGATTATGGAACATTTAAAGTTATTTAGATCTTGGGGATGAATAAGAAAGTAAGGGTTGAGGCTTATTAGTGATGTGTTTGTGTGTCAAGTTGACAAGGGATCAATTGTACTGGCTAGTTTTGTGTCAACTTGACACAGGCTGGAGTTATCACAGAGAAAGGAGCTTCAGTTGAGGAAATGCCTCCATGAGATCCAACTGTAAGGCATTTTCTTCCCTTACTTTCTTAGCTTTTGATTGTGACTGTGCCCTGATATTTTTCCCTCTTGAAGGAAGTTTTTTAGTGAAGCCCACAGTTAAGAGACTTTTAATTGTAAAGAGAATTTGTAAAGACTGTGGGAGTTTTAAAGTTATTTAGATCTTGGGGATGAATAAGAAACTAAAGGTTGAGGCTTACCAGTGATGTGTTTGTGTGTCAAGTTGACAAGGGGTCAATTGTACTGGCTAGTTTTGTGTCAACTTGACACAGCCAGAGTTACCACAGAGAAAGGAGCTTCAGTTGAGGAAATGCCTCCATGAGATCCAGCTGTAAGGCATTTTCTCAATTAGTGATCAAGGGGGAAAGGCCCCTTGTGGGTGGGACCATCTCTGGGCTGGTAGTCTTGGTTCTATAAGAGAGCAGGCTGGGGGCTGGTGAGATGGCTCAGCAGTTAAGAGCACTGACTGCTCTTCTGGAGGTCCTGAGTTCAAATCCCAGCAACCACATGGTGGCTCACAACCACCCATAATGAGATCTGAAGGCAGCTACAGTGTACTTATGTATAATAAATAAATAAAATCTTTAAAAAAAAAAAGAGAGAGAGAGCAGGCTGAGCAAGCCAGGGGAAGCAAGCCAGTAAGGAACATCCCTCCGGGAACATCCCTCCGTGGCCTCTGAATCAGCTCCTTCTTCCTGACCTGCTTGTCCCAGTCCTGACTTCCTTTGGTGATGAACAGCAGTGTGGAAGTGTAAGCTGAATAAACCCTTTCCTTCCCAACTTGCTTCTTGGTCATGATGTTTTGTCCAGGAATAGAAACCCTGACTAAGACAGGGAGTTTCAAGTGAGATAAATGACTAGGGAGGTAAAGTATTTATCCCCCTAAAGGAACTGTGATGCAGCCATTCAAAGTATGTTTCGGAAGGCTGTGTTAGAACATGGAAAGACACATCCGGATTGCAAGTCAAGCACTCAGGAAAGTGAAGAGCCCTGTGGTGGTGTGGCCTTCCCAAGCTCCCCTTACCTGGAAAGTGAAGGCAGGAGGACCAGAGCATAGCAAACTCAAAGTCAGCCTGCCTGTCTCCAAAAGGGAAAAAGAAAAAAGAAAGAAATCACAAAACACAAAAAGTAATAGTTCTATTAAACAGGTAGTACAATAAAAGGATTTTTTTTTCTCAAAAAAATTCCAAAAGTTTAAAAATTAGCATCAAAATTAATTTTGATACTTCTTGTAAAAAAAAAAAAAAGAATAATTAGGACCAACGAGATGACTCAATAGGTAAAGGCAACTGCTATCAAGCCTAATTACCAAAATGCAATGACTTCCAAAAGTCCTCCTCTGATCTACACACATACACCCACTCCCACTCAAAATAGAGAAATAAATATAATACATAATTATAAAAATCCTTCCCATGACCTTTGTAGGCACATTTCTCCCTTTTAAGATCTGCTGAGGATCAAATCCAGGGCCTTGTGAATGTTAGGAAAGCACTCTGCCATTAAGTCATGACCCTACATTTTAATTTTTATGTGTATGTATATGTTCCAGACTACGTGTATGTATGTAGGTATGTATATATACCTATGGAGGTCAGAAGTTATCAGATCCCCTGAAACTAGAGTTACAAATGGTTGTGAGCTAGCTGCCTGTGGGTGCTGGGACTGAACCCATGATGTTTAGACATTGGTTTGCCTTGCCACTCTATGCCGATCTCTGATGGACTTTGCTGATTCACAGATGATGTTGCGGGCATTGGTTCAGCTCACTTTCTTCGCTGATCCCTGTTTGCTGTGACTTTATAGAGAGAAGTGCACCAAAGAACTTCTCGTGATATTCTGGCAGCTCCTTGCTACTTCTTCAGACTCCAGCCTATTGGCAGAGCCTCGGCGACTTCTTCTGGATTGAACTGCCGTTGCCGATTCACGGTGGTTTGAAGTGGATCGAGCTGCGGCTGCTGATTTGTGTGGACTGAACTGCTGATGCCCTGACAACACAGACTGGAATCGCCCTAAAGAACTATTGCTAACCACGCCCACATCCCCCTTTGCCCTATTAGCCTTTCCTTTCTACTACTTCCCGTGGTTGGTGAGCTAGAAGGGAGGTTAAAGAATTTAAGAACCCTCAATAGAGTAGATATGGAGAAATCTTAACCTACACCACTCACACCCTCTCTTGCCCATTACTTTCTCCCTGTCACCCTTCTCCTCACAGATCGCTCATGTTCACGCCTATTTGTTTTATTTGTGACCCACTGAGATTAAACTGTGTGACCATGGGTTTGGAGTTATCTGTTTGAGTCTGGTGGGCTCAACAGAGTGTGCAAAATTTAATACAGTGATTTCTGTCCCAGAATCCATCAGATCAGAAATAAAGGGCAGCGCCCTGTGAGTCCCATCATCCCTTTCCATGACTGACTGCCCTGATCTCAAGGTTCCCACCAATGGTGTCTACTAAAGTGTCCCCAATGACACACGCCCTAACCCTTCTCAAACAGTTCCACCAATTAGAGCTCAGGCATTCAAATGTATGAGCTATTCTCATTCAAAGCACCTCAGGAGGTAATTTGAGACATTTCAGATATCTCCCCAGGGGAACAATATTCTAATGGTGGTATCTGGCCCCTTTTCTCTTGCAAATAGTACCTCCCTGCCTGTGCCTTCCAAGGTCACATTGGTAAGGGAAATAGCCAAGACCATGAAAAATCTATCCTAAACTGGCTCATATCACTTTATCCCATATCTGGCCAAAAGCCAGGCTTGCAGCTTTGACATTACAATAAAAGTGACTAGAAGATATCAGCTTCCCTTTTACCCAGAGAAAAGGGAAAAATGAAATTTAGTTAACACTTAGCTTTGTCTGTCACTGGCCAATCTACCAATTGTCACTGGCCATCTATAAAGAGTAGTAAGAGACCAATGAAGGGACAGAGAGATGGCTCAGTAGGTAAGAGTACTTGCGATACACAAGTTGTAAACTGCCCATGTAGGTGCTGAGAATTGAACCTGGGTCCTCTAGAGAAACAGGCAGTGTTCCTAACCATTGAGAGCTATTTCTCCAGCCCCTGTAGGACATTTTCTTAATCTGTGATTGACGGGGAAGGGCCCAGCCCACTGTGATAGTGCCAGGTGGTCCTGGGTTCGATAAGAAATTAGACTGAAATTAACCATGAAATTAACCATGGAAAACAAGCCAGTAAGCAACACCCCTCCATGGCCACTGCATCAGCTCCTGCCTCCAGGTTCAAGCCTTGTTTGAGTTCTGGTCCTGACTTCTTCTAGGTATGGACTACAATGTAGAAGTGTAAGTCAAATAAACCCTTTCCTCCCTAACTTGTTTTTGGTCATAGTGCTTCATCATTTCAAAAGTAACCCAAACTAGGAGAGTAAAAGACCCCATCTCAAAGGAATAAGGCAGAGAGCATTTAGTAAAGCAGGATACCCAACATCCTCCCCAGACTTCTGCATTCACACACACACACACACACACACACACACACACACACACACACACACACACGGTGGGGCAGGATGGAAAGAGAGAGAGCACCAGTGGAGTAAGTCGGGGGCGGGGGGGGGGGGGAAGTACTAAAAGCCAGACAGTGGAATGCATCCTTTAGTCCCAGCACTTAGGCGGCTGAGGCAAAGAATCAAAAATTTGAGACCAACCTGGGCAACATAATAAGACCCTGTCTCAAACAAACAAAATACACAATGATTCTTGGGGGAAATTTTTCTAAAGTAAAATACCTGGTATTTTACCTTTACACTTAAATGTTTGTTTGTTTTGGTAAAGTAAAAAAGAAGAAAGAAGGGAAGAAAATTCAATCGAGAGAGCTGAAAGATACAGAGACATGAAGAGAGACAGAAAGACAGAGAATAAGCTGAAGACGGATGAAACTCAGTGACGGGGTGTTCCCCTAGCATGTACGAGACCCACACCACACACACACACACACACACACACACACTAGGCTTCAAACACAGTACAAAGGTTTAATTTGATTTTATATTTGAATGCAACATAATATATTTTGTATATGTGGATATTTATGCTCCTACAACACTTTAAATATCGACATTTATTTTCTGGTATAACCTTACAACTAAAAATATTTGTTTCTTCGGTTTACTTGAAATATTTGGTAGAAAAAAATTATTTTAACATTGCAAAACTGTCTTTGCAGAGAGAAAACTTAAACGTTTGAGTGTCTTTCTTCTTTGTTCAAAGAAGCCTAAACAAGTTAAACCAATGTCAACATTCTGTGGTCCTCTTTCCTCAAAGCATTAACTAATGTCAGTTCTCAGCTTATTTAAATTAACTCAAGGCTCTCAGTTCCCCTGTACAGACTTTTATGTCTGTGTGTATATCTGTGTGCGCCATGCATGCAGTGCCTGTAGAGGCCAGAAGAGGGCATCAGATTCCTTGAGGCAGGGATTACAGGAGTATTGTCGACTGTCTAATTTAGGTGCTAGGAACTACAGATCTGGAAGAAAGGCAAGGGCTCTTAACCACTGAGCCATCTCCCCAGACTCCTTTTTTTTTTTTTTTTTTTTTTTTTTTTTTTTTTTTAAAGATTTATTTATTTATTATATGTAAGTACATTGTAGCTGTC